>NC_041335.1:22258668-22881168 GCF_004354835.1 Perca flavescens | reverse complement strand
TTTTTACTTATAAACACTGATTGAGAGCTATCCAAAAGAATCATTGTCAACAAAGAAAAACAAGAAACTTCTGTCTGCAGTCCTTGTTGCTCACTTCTCACGCAGATGACATCACCACTTAAGAGGCCGTATTTTATGCATGTAAAAGATGTGTGTGTGTGGTACTCGTGAAATTGTAGCTCATGACTCATTTAATGGAAAATACAATTTTGAGGATATAACAAGAGGGAAGAAATGAGGTAGCTGTATCTTTATTTTTCTGTCTTTCTGTAGTAATTTTCAATGATTAAAAAACTCTCTCTCTCTCTCTCTCTCTCTCTTTGTTTCTCTGTCTCGCTCCCCTTTTCTCTCTCACTTCTGTGTGGGTGTTCCCACCACATCTGGGCGCTGTTTGAAAGTACACTGTTATTCCGGCAATTAGGCTTAAAAACAAATATAACACATTGGGTTTACTCTTGCCAGTTTCCATATATAAATACCAACGCAGATGCGCAAACTGTCCGTCTCGTCACACGGGACACGCACGTACGCATGCACGTGCACAAAAATAATGACAGTCACTGTTTATGTTTGTCATCCATTTTTCATGGCCAATTAGGTGAAATGGAGAGCACGTCTCACTGAAACCTCAGCTATGGCAGGAAATCTCCGGCTTTAGAGGATGCAGACAGAGGCTTAGAGATGAGCTGTGAGTGTCGTAGATCAGTGTGCACATGCAATTATCGTATATGCATTATTTTGTGCATCCCTATCAGAACAGTTATTCACTGTTTGCTTTGTATACTGTATGCATGTGGACGCGTGTGTGTGTCTGTGTGTGATGCTACATACATAGACCTTTGCAGTGTACAGTAAAGTTTCATCAGTTTGGGACTCGCACATCGATCACAGCAGATTAGCTGACACCTCTCCTACCCACACTGCTCTGCTCTCTGCCTGCAGGCCCTGACTGATAGGTGGGTGCCCGAATAACAACACACACTCTTGATAGCAAACAGATACACAATAGTTCTTTCACACAGACACACACAAAAAACACATCCAGACACACATATTCATCCTCCTCCCTTGCTTATTTTCTTTTTCTCTTTCTTTGTTTTCTTTTACTAACTCAATATTGTTTCTGCTCACTCACTATATCAGTCTTTTTTTTCAAGTATACTATTTCTTGTGGCTTTCTTGTGTGTAAATCTGTATTTATGCACTCTGGTCTTGTTGCGTATAGTATTTCACTGATTGTCGTGTCTCTCCGCGGTGGCTCATTGCCCACTGGGTTCGCTATCAGGTTGATCAAATGCTCAGCGCTCTGTCTGCCTGATCACACAGGCAGACGAGCGGATCCCCGATGATAGGAGCTCCAGATTACAGTCTGCTCAGGACCACCGACCAATTTAGCCCTGAGGCTCTGCCCAGCTGGGACTGACAGACTGATGGATATAAGGACAGGTAGTAGATAGTTGAGAGGGTGGGTGACATCATTGGCTTAAAAAATACAGTATAAATTTGCACCATGATATGAATGTTTAGCTTTGCTCACTTGACCCAATAACATAGATCTTGTCCCAGTAGTGATTGGTAAAGGATTAGTCATCATTGGTCTTCACAAGAGGATCATGTTGCACTGTTTGGTTTTTTTTTATAGACACGTAGGAGGTGGAATGGAAACTGAACGTTCTGCAAACAATGAAGAATCCGTGATTGTAACAAATAATATAGCAGCTTTCTCTTTTCGTAAATACCACAATGCTGTAGCTTCAGGCTTTATTAACATTTGGACATTCCCATTTCTAAAAGAATGTTCAGATTGAATGCAAAGCCAACATTTGGCATTCTTTGTTCATGATAATTTTTTACTAGCAATGTATGCACAGACCATGTGTGTTTGTGTGATAACTCAGACACTAGCTGATCTCAAAACTTCTCCCTGTATATGCCTTGGCATAACTGCCATATGTCTTCTGTTTGTGTCCACATGCATATTTGCCTAATGAACGTCTTTCAGAGCCCATCAGACTATTCAAGAAGCATTATCACAAAGTTAAAATCATGACTACTTTTCTTTATTGCTGAAAAGTCCACAGTTTCCTTCAGACAGCAGCTGGCACACACAAACACACACACACACACACACACACACATGCTTGAGCAATTGCAGTATTTGAGCTATAATATTCACAGTGAGGAGTGATCTGGATGACAGCTACTATGAGGGAACTGTCACTGTGAACATGATAGGTCTTCCCTGCAGCAGTCTTATAGACATGAGTGCCGGCGTTGTGTTCATCGGATGTTTACAGCACATGACCAAAAGTCAAATTTACTTCATTAAAGGCTGAAGTGCGAGCTGACTAATCATCTCAGCAGGAAACAAGATGAAAAGAAAATCACAGAAATGCTGAGAGATATTAACTATATTACAATGAGAACCACCTGCTAAGCTTTGCAAGGCCCTGTGGTGGAAACAAGGCCAATATCCTATTGTAATAGCCCTGCACAGTATGTCGTCTTTAGTAGCATGAATCATATTCTTTAAAAAAATATATGGTCTTACACATCCCCCTGACATACCTGTAGACTGCATGCTATTGTGTCTGACTTGGTTCAGTAGACCAGTAACATCAGCCCATGGGTCCATCTAAAATTGGCAGACCACACAGGGTGAGGATATGTGTCAGCACTGTATTCTCTGTGTGTGTTTGTGCATTTTGTGTGAGACTACACCCTGCCTTTTCTTGATTAATGGAGTGTGAAGGGATTATGCTGATTCAGTTCATAACTGGGGCACAGTGACACAGTCATTACACAGGTGAGTGTGAGAGAGAGAGAGTGTGTGTGTGTGTGTGTGTGTGTGTGTGTCTGTCTTGCATGGCTGTTTTACACACACACACACACACACACACACACACACACACACACACACACACACACACACACACACACACAGGCAGGTGAATAGAGATGGTGAAGCAGTGAAAACGTCCCAGTCCTTTTGTCCTCTGTGCCAAAGGCAAACATAGCAGAGAGCTCTTACTAATACCTTCCTCTAGCATTATCTAAACAATACCTGAGAGCAAAGGAAAGAGGAGAAGAAAGGGAGGTAAGGAGAGGGGAGAAAAAGGTGTGAACAGAGAGGAAAAGAAACGCGTAATGCGGAAAGTAAAATTGATAGATAGATGGAGAATGTGTAAGGAAGGAAGGGTGGAATGACATGCTGACAGGCAAGGATAAAAGATATGTGAGGTTTGAAGATGAGATATAAAAGAAGAGAATTAAGAAACAGTGACTGAAATAAATGGTGTAAGAAGAAGAATTGTAAGCTAAGTAATAGTTACACTGTATGTTATCAGGTATGAGAATGAGAATCAATCAAATGAGAATCAAAATAATGTGATACCTGCCAAGATGTTTTCTGATGTATGCAGACAAGATTTCAAGAAGAAATTTTGACTGTTGTCTATATCTGTAAATCAATTATCTGTAAAAGCGACTCTAGGTAATCTCAGTCAGTTTACAACATTACATTATATCCCACAATATTACAATATGCAAAATGCACAATCCCGAGAACATTCAATCTTTTTTTGAAATCATGGAAATATAACCAACTTAGTGGATCTTCTATAGAAAGCCCAATGCAGTCTTGAATTGATTAGTAAATTACTCATGCTTGCTTCTTCACAAATTCAAATTAGCATGTGCTGGAATAAAAACTTTGCAGTTCTACTAATCTGGCAAAAATGATCCTAATAGATATCTATGATACTGTATATCTTGAGCTTGTTTTGGACAAATAGCATGTTTTGGCAATGTGCAGTTGAGCATGGCACTTAAATATGTCTCTATGACATAAAATATTGAACATCATATTGATTATTGTTCCATATAAAAATGTATTCTATTCCGTCTATATAGATTCCAACTACTGTACAGTCAAATCAGACATAGTTCTTGCTCTCACTTGCCCAAAACCAGAACATAGAAACAATTGACGGCACTGCTGCCAAGCATAAGAATGGTAACACGGAACAGGTTTTACTCTTGTGAATCAACAGAATACAGAAATGTGAGTCGGTATTTAGAACAAGATGAGCAAAGAAGGCTGGGAAAACATTGCTGGATTTCTTGCCAATTTCTTGAACCAGTTAAGTGCAACATTTCCTTTTGTTTGAGAGATGCTATGATATGGGATTTTCTCAGCTGCTGTGATAAGGCTTCATTCAAATGCAAAAGCAGTCATGTTGGCTTAAACAGAGGGTACAGTTTGGAAATCTTTGACAACATTATTGATGTTTTCAGCCTGATCTAAATGAGTATGTAGTGCTTTACTGGAGTTTCATCTTATATTGTTTTCCCATTCAATGTGCTTACCTGCTCCCTCCTGTCACAGACACAACAAGCTAATAGATTATCACATTGTGTTCCTGGAGGCTGGTGAAATCTAAAGAGGACCAGTGGATGGATAGAACGGCAGAAAAGGCAACAGATTAGATGGATGATACAGTTGGTTGTGTTGGAAGAACACAAAGGATATTTGTCTGCCTCCCTCTCACTTCCTTCTGTCGCTCTTAATGCTCATCCACTCATCATCATGTGTGTGTGTATGTATATGTGTGTGTGTGTTAACTCATTTAGAGCTGCATGCCAGTTACAAGTGTGGAAAACAGGAGCTGCGTCATGGGCATTTTACACAGATCAACACCTGCACACACAACAAAACAGGCATTTGGAAGACAGACAGACAGACAGACAGACAGACAGACAGACAGACAGACAGACTCACAAAAGAGTGTTTATGTGAATTCCAATAAAGATCGTTCCAGCTGTCTGTCTGTCCTCTCTCCGATCCCCTATTCTCTTTTACTTCCACAGATTCTTAAAATCTTTGGTAAAATGCTTGCATGAGTGATGTGTGTGTCTGTGTGTTACATTTTGTTTTTTCTTGGGCCTTAAGACCGTCTCAGTAGGTGTTCAGCCAAAGGCACATCTTGATTAACTCGTCATCTGCATTTAAGTGTATGCGTGCATTTAATGTATTTTCTTTGTGTGTGTGTGTGTGTGTGTGTGTGTGTGTGTGTGTGTATGATAAAGTGCCAGGCAATGAGTTGATTGGCCATATGTCTGCACAAATGAGCTCTTTATTTAATAAGGCCAGTGAACTAAATTGTCATTACTGTCAACATTTAACTGTGGTCCTCCCTGCCAGATGGTTTTTGGTAATATATCACAGTGATGAGCTCGCTCAGATTACTTTTTACTCATTACATGATGAATCCATCCCAGATTAGAAAATGTGTGCCAATGTCTTAATCCAGGCATTTTCTGCGCTGTTTTTTCAGAGGACATCTTATATCACATCACCCAGAAATGTTCTGTCTTGATATTGGCTGAGTGATATTCCAGCTCATTCTACTGCTGGCAATACAGGACTGCTAATGACAATGTCAGACATGTTTGTTAATGATTGGGATGTTCCAGACGAGGTCAGGAGCATGCAATGCAATTAAACAGGGGCACGTCTGTCCTATCACAGCAGTGTGTAGTGGGTACTTAAACAAAAGGAAAGAAATGTAGTGGACACTGAGACTAAAATAAACATTCTCTATAATTTTCGGCTAAATTTGCATTTGTACAATTCTGAGTCAATATACATAACGTATTGTTTTCTCCAATATTGCTGACCTTCTCACGCAAATATCTTTGAAACCACAGCTAGGAGGGTTTCCCACTGTGTGTGTGTGTGTTTGTACATATATTTGCCTTTGCATTATGAGAGTAGGAGGATGATGGATAAGGCTGCAATCAACCAGAGAGGGTTTGCAGGTTGCCTTTTTGCAACTGCCTTTTTGTTGAAGATGCCCCAATCAGACCAGTTGCGTCTTTTTGTTATTCTTGCTGGGCGACCATCGAATCACCTGTCGTCAGCCAACTGTTATTTTGCTTTTGAGGTAAATGACGGCTGGCGTTTTTTCTGGTCTGATTTTAAGTATTTTCAACTCAAGTCATTCAGGACGCTTCTGCAAAAAAGAAAAGAAAAGCAAAGCGCTTAACTCTCATTGAAAACAATTACAAAAATCCACCCCAGGCTGCTAAAATTCAGACCGATTTGCACCGGCAGAGGAAATGGATGGACAGATGTGCAGCGAGTTGTTTCAAGGCCACTAAGAAAGTTTGTGAGCAAGAGAGAGCAACAGAGTAGGAAGAATAGATGCAGAATAATGTGTGTGTATGCATGTCATAAGCAGTGCAGAAACATTGTATAACAGTATCTGTCTTTACTTTGTTGTCTCTTTTTCAAATCTTCTTACATCAAATAACACTCACAGTCTGCTTATTGTTTCTTTTCCTTTTGCATGTCTTTGTCCTGTCTGCTCTCCCCTGTGCAATGCATTTTTGGCAATACTTTTAATCTATGGTCATGCCATGAAAGCCTCATGCAATGGAACAGAATTAAGTGCAAGAAAACAAAAGGAGAGACTCAAACTCAGCTTCCTTTCTTGCTGTCAGGGAAATACTTCAGCTGCTTATCACCCTGCAAGAGGATATTATTTTCAGATTTTTGGCTTGGATCAATGTGAGGATTTAAAAAGATATTACGAAAAAAGGAACAAATCCTCTCTCTGAGATAGGTAAAGTGAAAGGAAGACGTCTAACAAACCACGTCAGAGTCACAACAAATTCAACCACAGTGTAGAAATCTGTTCTGAAGTGGTGACGTGCTGTGGGTGTGGTAGTTTGGCGTACTGTGCTTTTAATACAGCCTGTCAGAACGCACTCAAGAGACAAGACAAAAGTGCTTGCTCGCTGTGGATGTAGTTTGTGTAATTCTGCCATTCAATTCAAAAGATATCTTCATTTCCTTTGATGGTCAGGTCTTTCTTTCATTAACAGGCTTATGTGTAGTAAGACTGTACAACTTTCCCATTCATTCTGTGCTGTCTGAGAAAATTGGGAACATTTCTGCCCTTCCAGACTAGAACACAACCCCTGAGTTTTCAAACCAAAACGGGTCTCTGTTTTAGGGGCTTGGAAATGCTGGAGTCTGAGGCTGAGGCATACACATAGCAAAAGATATTCATCTTTAAACGAAAACTTAGTAGTGTGGATTTAGCCTCAGTCTTTCTCTCTCTACCTCAATCTGTCTGTCTGTCTCTCCCTGATGGGGGTTAAGTGTTCAGGTTAATTGCAGCCCTAAGTGGAGCCCCCACTGCAGCTAAAGAGGGACGTTTTACACCATCCTTATTGTCCTTTATTCTTTCTCTCACACCATCATCTGTCCTCTATTGTTTCAAAGCAACCCTTAGGGAAATACAGTGGGCTGCTTCACATCTCTGTTGGTTCCTGTCTCACTCTCTCTTGGACAAGGTTATTGGCACATATACTGTACATACACACACACACACACACACGCACACATGTATGTATGTATATATATATATATATATATATATATATATATATATATATATATATATATATATATCACAGCAGATGATCAGTTTTCTGAAGCTGGTTAATATTTGGGAATATATTAAAATTGCACACAGCTGTTTCATTACTGTTGCTAACAGGACTTTCAGTTTCAGTGTGAGCATGGGAGTAAAATCTTCATAGCGTACTGTAAGATGTTCAAGGTACAACACCAAACAACGGTCCATTATATCTCTTCTTGATGTCTCCGTCTCTTGTTTCTTCCCTGTCATCTGTCATCCCTCCTGTGCTGCCAAAAGACAGCCAGGAGGCAGGGAATAGGAGTGGGGTAATAACAGGGAGGAAAGGAAGGAAGGAAAGCGAGATAGAGAGAGGAAAGAGGAAGCGGTGTGTACTAATTGCACAATAGAGAGGAGTTGAGAAATGTACAGAGCAATGGTTTTCACCTGTTGCCATTCAGAGAGCTCAGGTGTAGTTTTAGATGTTCTTAAATTTTGAATTGTGGTAGAACAACAACATCAAATATAATTAATATCTTTATTTTTATTTTAGGTCTGATCTAGTTTTATAGTGCAACACCTTTGGTACCCTGTGTGTAGGGGTATGCACAGTACTAACTGTACGTGCCATTTCTGCTCGACTCTTTTAAGAGTAGTTAAACACAATGTTTTTTGTATTGTTCCTATACACCGAATATACAGATTTATATCAATGCAGCCAAGTTAATGTTGTCAGGAAGGCAGTTTGAAAACTCTACATATAGTTTTTGGAGATTCTAACATGATTTAAAGCCAATTAGTGGTTAATTTTGTCATCATTAGGTACAGAATTGCAGCATATTTTGGCAACCTAACCTAAAAAGCAGTATGCACAAAACAGCTTTGATGGAAATAGGGAAGAAAGACTACGAGTCCATACAGAGCCTGAACGAGAAGGCAGTCATGAAACAAGAAACAAAAATCATTGCAGACTTTCAACATGCCCTCTTCTCTGAATACGAACCTCTGCCATCAGGAAGAAGACTGTGTGCCAAAGTGCAAATCAAACGGCTTGAAGCTATCGTTTATTCCAGCCTCCATCAAGCTGCTGAACTCTACTAAATCTTAGTGCAATAGAGCAATGTGCAATAAATACACAAGCACTTTAATTCGTACAGCTTCTTTTTATTTTAAGATGCGTTATTACCAATGTCCAATGTCTCTTATGTTTTAGGATGTTTAATGTTGTTCTTTTGATGTTTTTATGTGAAGCAACATACTATAGCACTGTGCCCAAGACAACTTTCTCCTTTGGGACAATAGAGTTTATTCTATTCCATTTATTCTTTCTCTGTGATCGATACATGTTTTTACCAATACTTTAATTGATCAGACACATGGATGGCTTTGTGCATTAGTTCCAACCAAATACTCGGCTGTGCTTTCGGTGTATTTGTTTCAGTCTTTTTGTTCTGTTCATATAGCCTATCTGAAGTGAGCTGCTGTGCTTCTGAAAAGATTTACTGTAGATGTATTAGTAGGCTGCACAGCATCCCTGCTCTCTCTCTCTCTCTCTCTCTCTCTCTCTCTCTCTCTGTCACTTGCTTCTTACTGTCATTCTACTCCACTTTCTGTTGGTCTTTATTTGCCTTTGTTTTTTACTCCATCTCCACACTGACTTCCTCTCCCTCTTTCTCCTCTCTAATTCTATTCATGAGAGGTGCACACTCCATCATTCTGTCTCCCTATATCTCTGTCTGCCCTTCATTTTCTCTACCCCTTTCTGCACCAGAGCGAGATGGAGAAAGGGAGGGAGAAAGAAACAGATAGAAAGAGGGGGGAGAGGGCGAGATGGACAGATTAGGTGACAGTGATAAGCGATCGATCTCAAGGCCAAACAGCCAGGGAGGATCCCCCCCTCTCCCTCTCCCCTCCCCTCAACTCTATTCTTCTTTTTTCCACTCTCCTCCGCTCCTCTTCCTTCTCTTCTTTCTCTCTAACCTTTGTTTCCTTCAAACTGACAAGGGGTCATTAAGGATCCACTTTGTGTGTATAAGCGCATGTAAGTGTGCGCGTCCATGTGTGCGCACACTTTTGCCTGTCTGCCTAGTTGATAAGTCATGAAGGATAGCTCCCTACGGTGCCCCTAAAGAGCTTTTAGTGGGTTTCGATCACACACACACACACACACACACACACACACAAACACGTGCGTACACACAAACACACACAGGTCTCATTAGAGTTTTTCACAAGCACAAAGCACTTGGTTAGTGATTGTTGGACAGTCTTTCTTGCATGTTGCTTCATGTCTGTATATTAATTCTGCACACTTCCACTTCCTTCCTTTTCTGCTCAAACGCATGTGCATAGAGGAAGACCACATCCATCCATCCACCCCCTCCCTTGTCACACCCACCTCCCTTCATCCCCCTGTGCCTTAGAATGTGCCCGCCACAGCACATTGCCCTAACGAGGTTGTCTATTGATCAAGTGATGCTCTTTGTTCTGGATGCCTAAATGGACCTACTGCCACTCTCACCAGGCCTTTATGGGAGCTGTTACGGCTTTGGCCTGATTACAATAGAAGCACTTAAAATGCTCAACGCCTGATGTTTTATGCAAGAGCACGCTCAGCTTCAGAAGCGTACGTCTGCTATATTACAGCATTCCCTAAGTGTATGCATTTTAGCGATGCTCATTGGTTGTTGGCTATCAGTTTGTTTTCAATGTGAGAGTATTTGCTTAGTGTAGACGCTGATGATGAAAATCTGGTACATAAACCCAATTTCTGTTAATTTACTCAGTCAACTGCTTATCTCTACATGTTTAAAAGTCTTGTGTGTGTACAGTGTATGCATGTTATTTTGGGTCTTGTGTGTGTTTGTGTACATGCGTGCATGCTCAAATGTGTTGGAGTGCCCTCCTGTGTGCCGGTTTAATTTAAGGCCAACCAACTGTGACCGTGGAAGTATTACCCACAATTCCTTTCACTAAATCCCAGGTTTCCCTCCCTTCACCGCCCCCATCACTTCCCCACCCCTGTCGCATTCTGCCGATAAATAAGCTTTCCAGCCAATCATTCCTCTGCTGTTTATTCATGATGCAACCACTTCAAATATTTCACCATTAATCAGAAAATATATTGAGTCAGGGCTGATGAATAATGAAAGTGTCTGTGACGTTGTCTGTGTGTGTGTGTGTGTGTGTGTGTGTGTGTGTGTGTCTCAAAGACCATCTGTAACATCAGCCAGTGAGTTTAAGGGCACCCTTTTGCAGTATTTTGTGAAACACTGATTGTTTCTGGTATTGCTTTGATCTATTGTTATCTGTCAAATTTGCTTAAATGAGATGTGCAAGTGCTCTCTGTAGTTTAACAGATGCCTCCTTCTTCTGCCTCACTCTCTTTCTGTCTCCACAAGTTGGTGTTTCACATGAGGATATTTCAGTCAAATCAGTCAAAGTGATATTAAACCAACCCCTGCATACTGTCTGCCTCATACTGCATGCTGATGTGCTGAACTTCAGAGATGGTCAATTAGATAGCAACATATGAGTTCCATTCTACTTCTTTGATAATGGAATTTCCTTTACTTCTTTTGTCTGTTACTTTATGAAATTCTTTCATAATCATATTTCTTGTGCTCACATCCCTGATACTCGTTGAAATGTAACTTTTTTTCACAACAGAAGTCTTAAAGTTTGTCTTGGATCATGTTATCTTTTTTTTATTTTCCTTATCTTGATCTGTCTTTTGCTCTTTTGCATCTGCCTGATGTTTCTTTTTCCTGTAACAGAAACAAAAATTCAGCAGTATTTATGGGAATTCATGTTTTGTTTTTTTTGTCTCATTGCTTGAAAAAGGCTTTTCAGTGGAAAAACAAGGAGGAGATACGCCCAGGTCTGTTGACAGCTGTGTGATGTCAGAAACTGTAAAACATGCAGGTGAGGGCGTGAGTAGGGATTAGTGTATGGAATTATTTGTGTTTAAATTGATCCATAACACCTGTGGGAGTTTTCAGCCAAAACTACTAAGCCTACACTGCTGACTTGATATGGTATCTCTACACACACACACACACACACACACACACACACACACACACACACACACACACACACACACACACACACACACACACACACACACACACACACACACACACACACACACACACACACACACACACACACACACACGACTAATGCCTCAACTGGGACATCTCACCCAAGCATCTGTGTGTCTGCGTGTTTGTGTGTTTGTGTGTGTGTGTGTGTGTGTGTGTGTGTGTGTGTGTGTGTGTGTGTGTGTGTCGGTGATGAAGGGGCCCCTGCTGTGCCCTGATGGGGACATCAATACCAGGCGGTTTAGGCTTTCGACAGACTAGCATCAGAGTGTGGAGAGAGAGCAGCAGGTGGAGTGAGACAGGAACAAAATGGAGGACAGACTGATTATTTTTTTTTGTAAATATGAACAATATTGCTACAGTAAACTTGTGAGAAAGTTGAAAAATACTTTGGAATTAAATAAAATCAATGCAGCCCCAATCTATTAAAGATGCTTGTAATAATACACCATATGTACCAAATGCAGTACAACATATGGTCCTTGAGTCGTTAAGTAAATAATTGGACCCTCTTTTATAATACTGATTGATAGTCATTTTATTTTATGAGATCTTGCAGTACCCAGCCGTGGTATGTGGTGAGCGTATGCTGTGTTGAAGCAGGAGGCCCTGACAGCCAGCTCAGGTCAGAGGATGAGATGAAGGAGACAGCTGGGGAGGAGTGTACGTATGTTCAGGGATGGATGGACACAAAGATGGAAGGCATTCTCCAACTGCTCTAACTTTAGACCACACATGTCGGTAAACCTCCTAAAACCTGTCCACAGCGTGTCACCACTTGCTTCCATAAAACCCCTTTGTGTGTGTGTGTGTGTGTGTGTGTGTGTGTGTGTGCATTTTTGGGTGCGTATATTGGGAAGCATTTCTCTGTTTGCTCAAACAAACTAGAGTGCATACATAAACAGCACAAAGGGGCCAAATGATTTCCTAGTATAACAATCCTGTCTGTGTTAAAATTCCATTTTCTTTCCAGAAGCTTATTGTTTTAATGTCCTGCGCTGCTCTGCGAGTTCAAAAGTTCACAAACTTACAGTTGGAAGTGTGAACAGAATGTAGCTTGTGCCCACCAAGACATGACCCACAGACCTCGTTTCTGTGCCAAAACCTTTTGTGTCTCTACACACGGGGAAACTTAACTAGGCCAATTAGTTTGAATGGAGAACTAGTTTTGGTTCAGCAAGAATCAATCAGAATCTCTATTATCAGAGGGATGATTTGGGAAGGGATGTGTGTGTGTGTGTGGGTGTGTGCATGTATTTGCATAAGTGGAAAGATGAGGTTTTGGGTTGTGTGTGCACAAAGCTAACACGTGGACGTTCAGCCTTGCTTTATGTGTCTTTTCCTTTTCCTAAGTAATGGTTTGTATAAGGATAGTTTTTCCCTGTTGTGAAGCAAATATAGATGGTCATAAACAGACACCCAAAGATATCAACAAATGCACAGACACATATGCACATACAGTAAGGTCACTTCCCCACACACACAGTGTGTTTGTAACACTAACTGCCTGTGGCTCGCTCTCTAGGACAGCAGAACAAAGGCCCGCTGAGCATCTTTTAGCTTGTTTGACGTGACACAAAGCTCCGTTAAACAGACAGAGTTCCTGCTCCGTCAAACTGGGCCTTTTAAACAGGGCAGAGTTGGGATCAAAGGCAAGGACAGGGCTGACTGCTCCCACTTTGCATGGTTTGATCCCGTTTGCTGCTCTTTCCAAAGAGAACCATGTTTAGTCTCTTCAGAGGGAAACAGAAATGGCAAGGAAAGTTCCACCATTCGTGCAAAGTATTCATAAGCATGTGCCATAACAACCAATGAGGAAAGAAAACGTATCAGTTCGTAACATTTTCACTTGGAGGTCATTCACGCTGGTAAGATTAGATTAGATTAGATTCAACTTTATTGTCATTGTGCAGAGTACAAGTACAAAGACGACGAAATGCAGTTTGCGTCTAACCAGAAGTGCCAAAAAAGCAGAAAAGTGCGATATACAAAGTATAGACAGGTGGTACATTTTCAGATTGCTGTGATGCATCGATTAAGCCGTTTAAAAATATGGAACATGAATTTGCTACTGTAAAATAGATCAAACAGGAATTGAATAGCACTTTTTTATGCTTTTAAAAACATTTGGTTTTTAATCGTTTTCTGTTGAATAGTTTTGTGCCGTATACACAAAATATGCAGGCTGCCTGTACATTACAAGGTCTGAACAAGGTCTGTCTGTCAATAAATACAAAAAATGTAGCCAGACCAGACCTCAGTAATGTAAGCCATTTCCAATACAAGGATAACTGCAAAACTGGCCCTGAACTATACAGTTTAACTTCTAAGGATTTATGTGTGCAGATGTAAGTCATGTGTATGTATGCATTGAGATGTGTGTGTGTGTGTGTGTGTGTGTGTGTGTGTGTGTGAATGCTCATGTCTATATTATATAGTGACCTTTGCTGCCCTATATAACACAGACATTGCCTACATAAGACACACAGCACAAGTACCCGACACACCGCTTAGCCCCCTGCCTGGGACCTTGACAGCTTCTCCATAGGAGGCTGACCCTCAAGGTCCTGGAAAATGCTTTGTTCATACCAAACACACACACACACACACATACACAAACTCTGTGCATTATTCAGACTTGTACTCTGCACATGCATGGACACACGTGTGTACAGGGTAGGCGCTAAAGGACCATATAGCTTTTTAAACAAGCATGAGGAATTAGCAGAGAGGCCCATCTGTCAGTCCCCCACTGACAAAAACACTGTTGATCTCCCTGGAGTTAGAGCTACTGCTCTGTCCTCCTGACCGCCTCTATATATCTCACACACACACACACACACACACACACACACACACACACACACACACACACACACACACACACACACACACACACGCACACGCACAATTACAGACATTAAAATATGTTCTACTTTTATCAAGCAAATATTCCAAAAAAATCACTGATGCCAGTGTGTCAAAGATAAATATTTGTTTATTATCATCAAACAAATCCAATCAATCAAATCAAATTGAAATGAATTGTTTACTGGACTGTTTCTCAAACAAAACAAGCCATCTTATTACCTTTGGCTTTGGGAAAATGTGACATTTTCCACTAAATGATTAATCAGTTTGTTACAAAGAACAAAGACATATCAACTGATGATTAAACTTGCTGAAAGTTGAAAGCATTCATGTATACACTAGCCTACTAACTAGTAAACTATAAATTACTACTACTGTTGCATTGTATGCATACATGCTTGTTCGAGGAACAGCAGTCCCTTGTTGGAAAACATTTCTGCAGCTGCCTTGTGCTGAGGTTGGTAATGAAGGAATTCCATCTTCTCTCCATAACCATCTGCTCTTAAAACACTCTGCCTTTTACAATCAGCAGATGCTCTAGATATTACCTCCTCTTTCCCTCCACTGCCACATCTCTTGCTGCCAGATCAGTCTTAACACTGAGGATTTTGGTGAATTTCAGCTCTTTTTAAAAGTTAGGATTGCCTTGCCTTGCTTTGCCTTGCCTTGTAAACCCTAAAAACCCTTCAAAACTTAAAACGTGATTTGGATAGCTCCCATGATGATAGTTATCAGGGAATATTACTGTTTTTCTGTTATCGTATGGATGTGGCAACATTTTCTCTTAAGGCCTTATTGTTTAGACTACACTATGACTAAGACATGTGTACTCTGTCTAGACTGATGTAGATAATAGTGTAAGCAAAACATGACATGATGTAATAAAATATGGCATCACAAATAACGTAAGCTGTTGGCACAAGTATTTATTCAATTAATCCTTCAGTACACTGAAATAATACACTTTCATTAAGAGCGTCCGTGGTAATAAAATCAACCACAAACGCTGGCAGAATTCAAGCTTTCCTCTGTCTGTTGAGCAACATAGAGCGAGTGAATCAGACTGTTCTGAAATAAGCTGGGTAGAGTTTCGTTCATGGTCTTATTTCCTCTAATATAAGATGCCAATGTTGTACTGCATTTCACTTCACAGCCGACTTGTATTGCCTTAGGTCAGTAATCAGTGTAAAAATGAATGGTTGACGTATCATCTTGTTATGTGAACAAGCTAATTCTATTAAATGAAATACTTTGTAAATTTTTACAAGGGGCACAAGCGTGGGAGAACTAGAGCAGGAAAGATATAGATTTTAGTGGAAACCGTGAGAAAATCATCAACATTTGTGATAGAAATCCCAACAAGCTTTGTCATATAGTTTTAACTCAGCGGGATGGATGCTTGATGCCTAACAAAACATTTCCAAAAATCTGGTTTAGATGAAATCGGGCTCAGGCAATTTGAAACAATCAAGACTGAAATCTAGCAATGACCCTGGAAATATGAGAGAGGGAGGAAGGCAGAGTAGTAACGGAGAGACCTCGCATTTAACAAGACTGTTTACATCCGAAAGATTCCAAGCTGCACTTGCTCACCTCTTTATAAGCAGCTATACAATTTAATGTACAGTAGATCAATACATTTCAAAATATGGCAGCATGCCAGGATAAATCCACGTACATATACAATTGCAGATGAAGTGACAGGCTTACTGTATAAAAACGAATCATCTTTACTGTAATCTATGAAATATGGTCACATCAAACTACAGTTAATTTGTACCGTATTGGAACTTGCAGACGAAACCTAAAATGATTATGTAAAGGAATCTCATATCTCAGCTTCTCAAAAGGACAGCATAAAACATTTAGTCTAAGCTTAGTACAATTCCAGTCTAGATTGGATTCTGGATCTATGAGCAAAGATGAAGTAAAACAGCCTTTTTTGGTAGCTTGATGGCAATACATTTTTGATCTTTTCTGAAGACATTCGAAAGGGTTATAGAACAGTAGCTGTCGAGTTTTCTCACTTGATAAGTGCAATCCCTCAAGGACGGAGGGGGCCTACAAGGTTTTTACATGACAACAGCAATGTATGGATAGGCACGAATATAGCTACAATCTGTCAGTAAAGCAATTGCATCCCACTGATAAACACACAACAGTTACCGTTTGGCTTCTCGTGGCTCGCTCTTTAAAATGTTCCATACCTAACTCAGCCTAAACCGGCCGCAATCACAGAAAGCCTGACACACACAATATGCACGCACACACACACACACACACACACACACACACACACACACACACACACACACACACACACACACACACACACACACACACACAGTGACACATACAGTACAGCAGTATACAGTCAGGGGTTTGTGAACTGTGAAAGGGGCGAGGGTTTTATGAAAGTGGTGACATTATAACATCCTGACACAGCTCCATGGCAACCTTCCTTGAAGGTCAGTGCGTGTTTGCTCGTGTGCATTTAGTGTACGGATATATATGGGGGTGTCAGCTTGGGTCAGTATATGCATTCGTAGGATAATGGTGGTGATGCCAGATTTAATGATCAGTGCAATGGCTAAAAAACACAGGCTTGCTGAGATGAAACAAACAGGACAGATACATGTGTTTGTGTGTCCTCTTTTCATCCCTTTCGTCTAGCTTATCTTCTACCCACATGTTTACCACCCTTTCCCTTAATGTTCCCCACCATCTTTTACAGCGTTTAAACCTTCATACATGCTTTTCTTCTTTTTACCTCCTCCCACACTGGAGCTCTCCTGCCTCTCCCACATAGTATGCTTCCTTTATTTATTTTTTTGTCCATCTCTGCCCTTTTTGCCAGTTTTCCTACTCATTTCACTCCTCCATCCATCTGCTGATCATTTGTCCTGAGAGACAGAGTGTGACGTAGCAACACCAGAAGAAAAGTGGGCTGACGCTCTTCTGTAATGTGCCGTACTGTATACAGGTGGGCCACAGGAGGCGGCTGAAGTAAAAAGAAGGTAGGGGAGAGAAGAATACAGGAGTTGTGACGTAGGTCTATTGAACACAGACAAATCGGGAAGTAGGTTATAGAATGTCACTAAGAACTAAAACGTTAATCATTCATTGAAATGTCTGTTCACAGAGGCATAGTGTCTGTCCTGTTGGTGTTCAAACAAAGTTGCAAAGCCATGTTGGAGGATTTGTCAACCCATTCAGATTGACTGTTATTGTGTCAGTCTGTAAGGGGTGTAAACATGGGTGTGCAGGTGTCTTTTAGCTTGTTTGATTCGAGTTTTTCATAATGTACTCCTGTGTCTATCTACAGACATTTAATTAGTATATTGTTCAAAACCTTCTTACTGAACTGTTATGCGTGTTTGCCCAGATGAAGGTCTCGGTTTCATTAAACTCTTGCATTAGATCTAAGTGTGCTGAGGCCTCTATTATCAACTTCAGAGTTGTTGGCCTCCTTGCAGATACGCATTGTTTCCTGAGTGAAGTGATCTTAACAAAAGTATGAGAGAAAGTGGACATTTCAATTTAGAAAAGCTTTTTCTTAATCCAGCCACAGCTTCATCCTCTTTAAAGAGACTATTTTAGTTCCTTTTAAGGTCTCTACACAGGGGACATTATGTAGTGCACCTCAGCATTTTATTGTGAGTACAATGATCTTCTGAATAGTATGAGAAGAAATTAAATGCGATGGAAAATGGTGAGGATTTTAATTTCAACATTTTCTTTTCCAATCCAGTGACTGCTTCAGCTGCTGGGACCCCTTTACAGTTTGCATCATTATGAAATGTTTACAATGCAAACATTCAACATTTGCTTGTATCTGTATTTACACGTTCATGTTGCCACCACCTATCAGAGGGTTTAGTTGTGTCACTTATACTTATGTAAGCAGCAATTTCTGCACACACATGGCAACTTTTAGCAACCATGTGGAGTGTTTGTGTTTATTTAACTTTCTGGAACATATTCACAGCTAGCTGGATATATTCAGAGCTGAGCAAAGGTAATAGAGGAGACAACAGACACAGGTTTCAGCTCTGTCCCTATCTGTATAGGATGTCCTCTCTCTCTCTCTCTCTCTCTCTGTCTCTGTCTCTGTCTCTTTCTCTCTCTCTCACACACATTAGGAGTTACACGGCTCAGAGACGTTTCATTGCTGCTGTTCTGTCTCAGCTGCCAAATACCTTGTCACTATAAAACAATGACTTATGATTAATGGCAAACACGTCTCCCACTAAATGATGTATAGCTATTAATTGACACTAACTGCCCATGTGTGACCGTGCATAAACTCACATGCATCTACGGCCGTGCACACACCCACTCTGGTCCTGGTAAACATGTCAGAGCTTACAGTATTTACAAAGGGATTGAAGTGGGTTTGGGGCAGCAATGATTCAGGAGAATGGCCCCAGGGTCTGACAGGATGTTGGGGGATGTGTCATTTTTCCCTGACTCCCTTGGTGACGAGCAGAGACATAAAGAAATCCTTTTACACACAGAGAGATATATACAGACCCACATACACACACTCAGCCATTCACTCACATATATAGCCTACACACATCAGTGTTATACACCCATAAAAAATGGTTGTTTGGCAGAGTAGTGAGTAGATGAGCTCAGAGGAAGTATCTGTCTGTTTTATTTTTCTTCTTTTCTGTTTTGGACTTGAGCTGCAGCATGCTAATGCAGACTACATCAAACAGTCACTGGAGCCCTACATCTCACTGTTTCACTCAGCACAAAGAGCAGAACAAGAACTTGTCTGTCACTGCTCTTAATTCATTGTCTCCCTGGGGCAAAATGAGCGCTGACAGACATAAATGGCAGAAATGAAAATCATAAGATCACAGTCAAGGGTGGCGGTGAGAAGAGTGAGGGAGCAGAGGGGGCGAGGGATGGAGAGATTTAGAAGAGGGACAGAAACGGGGAGGAGAAGTGTAGGAGAAAAGGTCGAGATGGAAGGTTGAATGAATCTACATGTAAGAAAGAGAGATGACGGAATGCATGGTTACGTTCCTGTGTCGCTTACTGCTGACAGTCAATATATTATACTGGGCTGACCACCTGCTCTGAGCCTGCAGTACACCCTCTATAAAGCTACAGCAGACGCACACAGTAAAATGCACCATGACCAGCAGCTATGCCTTCAAATATACTGTATTGTATGTGTGTGTGTGTGTGTGTGTGTGTGTGTGTGTGTGTGTGTGTGTGTGTGTGTGTGTGTGTGTGTGTGTGTGTGTGTGTGTGTGTGTGTTTGTCCATTACAGCAGATATCCCGTATAAATATATTAAAATAAGCCTACATTCACACACACCCCAGCCTTCCACCATGTCCTGGAGGCAATACCAGTAATTTGTGATACTCTATAGGTCTGATGTCTTCGTGTCTTCTTCTCATCCCCTCCCAGTGTTGTAAGCCTATCGGCCAGTTATCCATCAAGGAATGTGGCTGTCAACTCGTATAACAAGCAACACTCTCACATGTTCTTCCTCTGACTTCACTGCTCTCTCCTTAGCTGTCACTCTACCTCAATACTAGTATTTTAGGGGTTGTATCTCTTCTTCTCACAGTGAGTGTTCTTTGATTTTTAAAACATCTGAAAAGGTGCTACAACCAAATCAGAGTAGAGATTGGATCTTAGATTTTAGAGGATAACTCAGTTTTTTTCCCCATCATTTTGGCCATCAGTATTTCTGGTTCAACTATAACCTACCAGACTTATGTATTGTGTGCACACGCACGCACGCAAACACACGCGCGCACACACACACACACACACACACACACACACACACACACGCACAGTTTTATTGTGCAATTAGGGATTGCTACCAACATTCAGATGGTTTAGAAAATCTGGCTAAATCTTTGGCTTGTTTACAACTAGTCTCAACACTTGTGTTTCTTGACTGTATCAGACTTTCTTGTAATTGTTTTTTTGTTTTGTATATTGTAATAAACTGAAATGAACCTTCAAAGCCACCTTTCCCCTTTGACATTTAATTGTTTTGAGCAGTGTTGGACCCGAGGCTGTTGTCGCCTGGTTTGTGTGATTGTTCGACTGGTAGAGAAATAGTTTGTCGTGTATTATGAGCTGCAATATGAGTATCCCAGAGGGTGGTATTGTCATTTCTTGCCAGCGCCTCAGACAAAAAGAAAAATGTTTCCCATCTCCAGGTCCCAAAGAAAAGAGAATTGCTGAAATGGTGGTCTGGTGAGGAATTTAATTTACAGTCAAGATGATTGTGGAGTGGAAATGTTGGATGCAGTTATCTGTTCCTCACCCCTCTCCTCACTCTTCCATTACACTCCTTTGCCATCAGTAACAACAAGGTGAATACCTCTCTGGATAGAAGGCCACGTTGTTTTTCTGACTGCTGTCGAGAACAAGCATCAATCACAACGGTCCCTCTCTCCTTTCCCTCTGCCTCCCTCTGTCTTTCAATTCCTACTTTCTGCTCCCCTCTCTCTTTCATCCTCTGACACCAATCATCTGTAATTAGACAACTGCACAAACTAAATCGAGAAGTGTTTGCGATGTGCGTTTGTGTAATATGTGTTGAAAGGTCCTGAATAGGCCTTTACATGTGTACTTTAGTCAGGGTTCAGTCAGAGTTCATGTCCTCTTGGTTAAACATATTTTCCAGCCGGAACAAAATCAACAAATGATCTTTTACTTGAGGAACATGCACACATACACACACGCACGCACGCACCCATGCACGCGCGCACGCGCGCACACACACACACACACACACACACACACACACACACACACACACACACACACACACACACACACACACATCTCCATGTAAGCATAAACACACTCAACAGGATATCAGAGGTTTGCCTTTTAAGGTCCCAGTGCATTTCTAGTTTCTATGTTACTGTGATTTGATTTATCAAGCAACGGAACATTGCCCAAGGATATTGAATTGAAAATATATCAGATGTATGAATTTCAACAGGTAGAGGTGAAATAATGTAAATAGATCTGATTTGGGGTCATGAGCGGGACTGGGCCGATCAAGAAACTCAGGCAGGCAGAAACAATCAGGAAATAGAAGGGGGTGGGAGCGGGAAAATACAGAGAGAACAGAGGGACAAATAAGTAGAGACAAACAAAGATGATCTTTTATACTCAGGTAGAGAAAGCTTTGACTTTGTAATGCATGCAGCTGTCAGCAGTGTGTAAGCGCTAAAGTCTTGACACTTCCTTTCAAAGTCTCTGCAACTTTTGTGTCAGGCATTTCTTTTTACATAAAAAGCTCAACCTCTTTAGAGTATTTTGTCACTGTGCATTCATCAGTTGTCCATCATTAAAGTCAAAATGTTGTCATTACAGTTTTGCAGTGACAACAATGACAATCTCTCACTACAGTGTGTGCTGTGTCTGAGGTTCAGACCTGAGAAGTACATATTGGCTTGCATGGTGTTGCTATGATTTCATACTGTGTTGCTCTTTATGTCTAAACAACATAGGAGACAGAAGACAAGCATTGAAGTATATTTCCCCATACTAAACAAGACAAATATTTCATACAGGATCTTTATAAAGCTGATATCCTGTGTAAGTAATCACTCTCCCGGGTCATACCCGTATTTAGAGCATTGTGCTGCTACGGCAGCACACTGAAAAGTTATTCTTTCCATTAAATCTCACGTATTCAACTGGTTAGATGACTCGGATTGCTCTCTGGCTCTGCCTCTACCACTGAGCTCTTGCTCACCTCCTTTTCTCTAACTTTCTCTTTCACTCAGGCTAGCTATCTCTCCCTGTCCTTCTTGCTTTCTGTCTGAAGCCACCGGTGCACAGCTCAAAGAGGTGGCTGATGGGAGTTCATTGAGTACAGTGTGTGTGGGTGTGTGCGCGCAAAAACCCATGCACGCAAGTGTAGTTGTGAGTGAGTGAGTGTGTGTGTGTGTGTGTGTGTGTGTGTGTGTGTGTGTGTGTGTGTGTGTGCACAGCGATGTCACTGGGCTGTGTAATTGAAATGGAAATGAGCCAATCAGCGACTGCAGTGGTGTGCCACCTTACCCTGCATTCACTTCACTGTTCCAGCTCTCCAAAACTCACTCTCTCCGTTTGATACTGTGTCTGCGTGTGCAAGTGTCTCTATGTATGTGTGTGTGTGTGTGTGTGTGTGTGTGTGTGTGTGTGTGTATATATCTGTGTTCTGACAATACTTGGCCCTTCAGTTTCAGCCCTGAGGGCCAGAGGAGGTTGTGTGAAAATGTAATCAGTTAGTAATAAAGATTATCTCCCTCTCTCCCTCACTTACTCACATGCTAACACACACACACACACACATGCACCCACCCTCTGTGTCCAGCTGATTTTCCCTGGCTTTGTGTTGTGACCCGCAGCTCGCTAGGACAGCTGTGGCATAACAAAGATATGCAATTATCACCATTTGACAATCAGCCTACCATCCAACTTTGCTTGTTAATTACCTAATTTTACTGCTAGGAGGCCTCCGCTGTCACTCTCAGCTGCTACTCTTTACTCACAAGAATGGAAAAAGATTGTCGCTCATGATGTTGCCATTAGTAGGGAGTGATTGGGGTGGTTGGGTGGAGTGCGTGAATGTTTGTGGCATTGGTGGAGGAACGAGGGCAACTCAGCGCCAACTCCATCTGGACAATTGCTTATGTGATTTTTGCCAGCTTTTAGCTCTCGTCTTAGGAACATATACAGTACAGGCCAAAAGTTTGGACACACCTTCTCATTCAATGTGTTTCTTTATTGTCATGACTATTTACATTGTAGATTCTCACTGAAGGCATCAAAACTATGAATGAACACATATGGAATTATGTACTTAACAAAAAAGTGTGAAATAACTGAAAACATGTCTTATATTTTAGATTCTTCTAAGTAGCCACCCTTTGCTTTTTTTGATAACTCTGCAAACCCTTGGTGTTCTCTCAATGAGCTTTGTGAGGTAGTCCCCTGAAATGGTTTTCACTTCACAGGTGTGCTTTGTCAGGGTTAATTAGTGGAATTTGTTCCCTTATTAATAAAAAAAAGCAAAGGGTGGCTACTTTGAAGAATCTAAAATATAAGACATGTTTTCAGTTATTTCACATTTTTTTGTTAAGTACATAATTCCATATGTGTTCATTCATATTTTTGATGCCTTCAGTGAGAATCTACAATGTAAATAGTTATGAAAATAAAAAGGAAACGCATTGAATGAGAAGGTGTGTCCAAACTTTTGGCCTGTATACATGTACATGTAAGAAATCACTGTATGGATTCTGGAGTGTGCCACCAAAATGATTTGACTTTTTTAAGGGTTTACTTATATAATAATTAAAACAGCTATTGAATTGATCAATAAAAAAGCATTGCATATTGATCAATTAAATTAGCATTTATTCAATTAACTAATACTAATGTGTCATATGCCATCTCACAATGAATGCCTCATGCTTTAACATTTAAACCTTAGCTGTAATAAATCTGATTGGTCAGTTTTTATGTGTTGCACATTGCTGCCACCTTCTTTTGTACACTGTGACATGTGGGGGAGTCATTGTGTCAGAGTTCAACAGCAAACAACATGATTTAACATTTTAATTGAATTGTTCAACATATGCATTTTAAAATGGATTAACTTATGAATTTAATATCATTAAACAAAACATTTATAATTATTGGGGAAGCACACTCCAGACACTATATTGCTGACACAAACGCACAAAACCGACAATTTTGAGGCAGCTTTAATTTACATTTTATTTTTTGCCCACTGGATTAGTTACTTTGCAATGACTCTCTTCTATTGACCCCAGTGTTACTGTACCGTCTCTCCTGCCTATATTTCAGTCTTTGGGATTCTCACAGAGCACAGCCTTGATTTACATTCCATTGGTGCAACCTCTTGGTGCTCCTGTGTCCTACACAGAGGCTGATGTATGTTTGAACAACACACGTCCATTTCGTGGTGAAGAACGGTTTCTTCTTTCTGCTGAAAAGCGGGGACTGTTTATAGAACAGCAGCAGCCGATCGCTATAAACAAGACACCAGCCGCATCTAAAACTCCCACATTAGTCCCTTGATAACAGGGTTTTTATAAGGACAATAAACACAGCTTTCTCCAAAATGCAAGAAGTTTTCCAGGAGACATCTTGGTAATAATCCCACGCTGAATAGACTTGGAGAAACATTTACAGCTTTGGCTGCAAACAGTCATGTCATACATACACTTTTTTAGTAGAATGCATGCATTTAATGCATGGTTGAATAACTCATGCAAAGACCTGGATTCACTGGGAGCCTGGCAATACTAACTGCATTATTCAGTCTTTGCTGCCTCTTTTTTGTATTCCCTCACCTTCTTTTGGAACCAGGTCCATTTCTCTCTCCCAACCTGTCTGTTTCTCACCCTCGCTCTCTTTCTCACTCAGTGCCATTAGCAGCTTCTGGCTGTGTCACTGCTGGTCCTTTGCCAATGTGCCAGAGAGCTCACTGAACTGATAACACAAACCTAATGTATGTGCATGGGTGTGTATGTGAAGGTGTGTGCAGGGTGTGTTTTTTTGCATGTGTGTGTGTGTGTGTGTGTATGTATGTGTGTTTGTTGCATATATGTGTGTGTGTGTGTGTGTGTGTGTGTGTGTGTGTGTGTGTGTGTGTGTGTGTTTTACATGTTACAAATGCCTGTCCTGTCCCTTTTATGTGCTCACTCACCCAAACATCCTCTGCTTCATTTGCAGTCACGGCCAGGCAGGGAGAGAAGGGCAGCTGAAACATCACACACACACACACACGCGCACACACACACACACACACACACACACACACACACACACACACACACACACACACACACACTTGGGCGAGCAGATGGGAGGATGTGACCATTAAGTCAGTGACATTTTAAAGCAGTGAGGGAGATGCATGGCTCTTCCTGGACCTCCACAGACATGTTTTAAATGAGATGATACAGATGAGCTACTCCATGCCTTGCTTGTAAACACCCTCACATTGGTATTTAACCTACACGGGTAAACACAGAAAAGCAACATTTCATGCTAGATCATGCTCAAATACACACACATGCACATAAATAAATACACAGAGCAGAACCAGCAGACACATATGATCACATTAATGAGAAATGGCTGTGGTTCGATTTGTCGCTTGATTGTTACATTAATCATTCCAAATAACAACATGAATTATGTGCCAACTGAAGGCGCCAAAAGCAGATTTTGCTCAAATTGCTATGAAATCTTCAAAACAAGTTGTCTGGTTTGCGTTATGATTCTAATTCTGTGTAGTTTGTCTAAAAATACTGCAGATGGAAGTAAATGCAGCCAAGCAGGATAAGCGTTTTCAGTACATATACAGCGATTTGATCTTAGAAAATCCATTCTTTAGAATCCAAACTCAAACATCCCATTGAGATAACGAGCAGTAGCTGTAGTTATTAACAGAGAAAGCAAACAAGTGGGTGGAAAGAGAGTGACAGGGAAATGGAGGATAACAAAAAGGACAGATGTTTTTATTGTGCAGCATAGTATTTTCATCAGCATCTGATTCCACTGGGATTTTTAGACCTACTGAAATAATTGTCTCTCTTTTGAAGCTCCTTTGCTTAATTGTTGTTTTCTGTACAACATCTTAACGACATATCAGAGATTTTGTACATGGGAGCAACAGAAAAATCAAGTCAAAACAATTTTATGTATATTGTCCAATATGACAAATTTCATTTTGGATAAGGAAAATCTAAGGAAAGAGGGATCCCTCTTTCATAAAGGACGGACATGCAGTAGTTGCCTTATGTACAGAATAGACACACATAGTAAAATTACAGTATGGACAATCAGGATGACAAAATAAAAGATAGATTATAAACTGTCAAGCAACTTCATGGTGCCACCAAACAGATGGTACCTGAGCCACATGACCTCTTCTCCTCCGTGGAGAAGAGGAAAGAGTACGGACTACACTAACACACAAAACTTTAAGAAGAAAGAAAGAGGTCTATATGCTGCATGTGTACTGCTTCAGTATGTTAATCCTGAGGCTCCTGAGTCCTCGGGATACAATTATTTTAGCCTGTTATACGCTCTGCCTCTTGTGCATTGTAAAGCTTGAGGAGCCCTTCTTAAAGACAGCAGTGCAGTTTTCAATTAAAAGTTTTGTCAAAACTCTTGTCAGGTTGTGCTCTTACAGCACTAAAGATTGTGTCTAAATTATAAACTCACACCACCTGGTTTCTGGGTGAAATGAGTCAGTGACACCAGCTGTGTGTGTATGTGCAACTTTGTTTTTCACATTGAGCATTTCAAGTCTAAATTGAGGGCATCCCTATCAAGTTTACAAGTGTTCAATGTTTTCTCTGTGAGACCCCCTGTGACCCCAAAGTTAGGGTCATACCACCCCAGACGCAGCCAGAAACTCACAACACAGGAATTACTCTCTAATTTTGGTAGCTGTAAAAATTCCACAGGTGAGAGACCTATTTTGTGGGCAGCAGAGATGTGAGCTTGTGACAGTGTGTGGCCTTTTGATGAATCTGCCTGTATGTATTGAAGCCCTCTGACCCTGTGTTGCCTGTTCTAGA
The DNA here is from genome assembly GCF_004354835.1 of Perca flavescens. Lineage (NCBI taxonomy): Eukaryota > Metazoa > Chordata > Actinopteri > Perciformes > Percidae > Perca > Perca flavescens. The sequence goes on along the minus strand of NC_041335.1, from coordinate 22,854,157 downwards.
TCATTGCAGTTGTAAAGATGCCTCACCGCACAGCCAGCCAGAGGCAGCCAGGCTCTGTATTTTTCCTATCATGACATTTACTGTCTGGACCATCCTGTATCCCGGTTATTATTTTAGTTCTGTTTGTAAGTTGTTTTTTTGTGTGGAAAAAATGTATCTTTTTTTCTTAAAGAGACCCAAAGCTGTTTTCATGTAAGCATACTTTATCTCAGACTTGGATACTTGCGTTTGCTATCATTGGGAAGGCAGATGTGTGTATGTGTGAGTAAATATATGTTGCAATGATAGATTTATAGATAAACCAACCCACCCAAATTTATTGAAGCCAGGGGGTGAGAGCGCTAGTGCTTGTAAATTTCCTCACAACATTGAAAGAGTGCCTCTAGATCAAACCTGCATTCTGTGTATATGTGCCAAATTCAAACAGCCTTTTATCTGGGATAATTGAAGCAATGTTGATGCATTAAGATTATAAAATTTCTCTAAATAACATCATACTTCTACTTCATATGAATATCAAACATTAACCATTTCCTCTCTCTCCTCCCTTCTGTTTTGCAACCAGGTTCCATCGTGGAGACTACCACATCGACGTGTGCATAAACGACTACCTGGATGTCTACTGTCCTCACTATGAAGACACAGTGCCTGAGGAGCGGACAGAGCGCTATGTCCTCTACATGGTTAACTACGATGGCTACAGCACATGCGACCACACCGCCAAGGGCTTCAAACGCTGGGAGTGCAACAGGCCGCACTCCCCGAACGGACCGCTCAAGTTTTCAGAGAAGTTCCAGCTCTTCACTCCCTTCTCCTTGGGCTTTGAGTTCAGACCGGGCAGAGAATACTACTACATATGTGAGTCCCTGTCATGATGGATTTTTGCACAGCATACATACAGATGGGAGACAAATGAAATGAAAAAAAAAAACATGATGTGTCTTATTTATTTGGGCTTTTCCTTTTATTTATCACCCGTCTGTAGATACAACAGAGTGCAGTAACAGTATTTACAACCCCACATGCATTCACAGGAAAATACAAGGCCAAATAATAATAATACGTTAACATGAATTCTAAACCTAGATGGCCTTTTCCTGACTTAATGTTTTTCTTTTAATACAACAGAGCGAAGACACACACACACACTACTCCTAACCCATGTTTTCACAACTTCACCACAGAGCTTTACGCATGGTATTACAGTGATCCTCGTAGACGCTTTCATGCTGTGCTTTCAGCCAAGCTTTTCATGCTGCTCTCATCGCTCGTAGAGAACTCTTCCCTAAAATGGCAATGGAATTCACCGGGGAGTTAAATTGAGACATTTTGAAAGTTATACCTCACTTCCCCTGCTGCACTATACTGTATCCCTCAAAAAGGAGTTCCCTCCTCTTTGCATTATGTTATGCTCTTATTCAGCTCGCATTTGATGTTAAGTTGTCTGCTTTTTGGCATAGAAACTGAGCCTAACTGAGTTAGTCTGAAGTTGAAGCCCCTGGGAAATTAGGTTTTATCAAAGCAAGGTGATAGAGTGGAATTGAGTTGAGTTTGTCCTCCCACCACAGACTATATAGAGGAGTAACTGTCAGTAGGCGCAAGTCGCCTCCACTCGCTCCAAACACATGTGTCATAGGGATAGGCTCATATTACAAAATACAAAGCAGGGTTATGTTCTCATATCAGTGGCATTAGTGCAATATCATGCAGTGTATGTATTATTGCTTCAGCTGTTAAAGGAAAAGTTTAAAGGCACTTTGTGGGCCAATTTATGAGAATAATTGTAGAATTTCCTTCTCAGCGAGGGGGTGTCAGTTTTGACATTAACACCATCCTGCTGAAGACTACTGGTTATACTATACTTGTGTCTGTTTATCTGTAAACTTTGGTCTGTGGTGTTAATGCAGGTGGCTGTCCAACCCCCACGTCTTTGGGTTTTGTCCTTCTCTCAGAGACGGCGTTGAAAGTCGTCAGGAGCGTAGCTGAGCTGAGCTCTACATGCTGAGATCTGTTTTCTAAATTGGCACCTTTTTTATGAAGCAGTTAACCTGACAGCCAGCCAAGACGTCTGTACTTTATTCATTTCATGTGTTTCGCTCTCTCTCTCTCTCTCTCCCTGCTCTGTTACACTTAAGAGTTCAAGACTGAAGTAAAAAAAAAAAAACTCCCTAATGTTTGCCGTTGTTTCTGTGGTGAATAGGTGTTTTTTCTCTCAAGCTAGTCCACAAAACAAATAACCTGAGATCCTTTCCAGAGGCCTTTCAACAACCAGGTGTTTGGCCATTTGTCTGTTAAAAAGTAACCAGATTTCCCTTTGCTTTTATAGCCAATTTGCATTGACAGTCATACTAAATGAGACGAGGGAAAAATGGAAGTCTCCGAAGTTGGGGGTGAAAATGAGGGTTAGCGAAGGGTTATACAATTAATCCACTACTTCATATCTCTACTTCTAACATATTTTTTTTTCCATTTCTGTTGAGAGATGCTTGTCCTAAGGGCTGGATTAAATTACACTGCGACCGCCAGGGCTTCCATGGAACACATCCATTCTGCTGTAGCACGCCATATTGGTTTAGTGGCCCGCGGCTTCATTGGCTATTGAATGATTCTAGCGTATAGCCTCTTTGGCTACTGTGGCGGATATTAAAGTCATCTACCATGAAGTCGTCCGACATGTGATTTCCCACTGCCATTGTGTCCAGCCTGAATGTCCATAAGTAGCAGGTGAGATGGCTGCTGATGGATTGGACAGTCTCTTCAGTAGACAGATTCAGAGAGGTAGAGAGGTAATTACGTTGCTACATCTGCCAATTTATCTGCAACATCTGTTTCTATCGCTACCACCATCATCATCATCATCATCCACAGGAGGGAGTCTCCCTCATGCCCTAGAAGCAAACAAGACCTCTCAGGTTGCATTGGCTTACATCATTTTTATTTTCCTTTAATGTTAAGAATGCTGTGATAAATGCAACGTTCTGAGGGATAAGTAAACATCTTGCAAAATTCAATCACAACTGTGAATTTTTCGAAAGAGTATAACCTAATTAATTACTATGCTTTTCTCATGGATTACATTTCGGCTTAACCTACCGCTATTATGGATATTCAGGAGTTAAGATTGTGAGAAAATAAAATAAAAACATTGGCTCAGACTTGATTATCTCTAATCTTTTATCTCTAATATTGTTTTAAAGAGCAGAGCTGAATACCACAGTACACTAGTAGCAGGTCTGTTTGGCATCAACTGCAACAACTTCTGGTCATGTAACAACCTTTAGTACTCAGGCTACATTTTTTTAGGGACACTATTAAGTATTTGTTTTTCAATTTTGACTTGAGGCATCAAAAGTTGACTTTTGTTCTACGTGAACTACTACATTGATATAAGTCAACAAAATGTTCATGGTGTCTCCTACTTCATCACTTGAACTAAGCCTTTCATTTGTGCGGTAAGGCTTGTAGAAGTGAAGACATCACTTTTGAATGAATTGAAATGAGAATGTTTTAGTTCAATACTTTTAAGGGCCTACAAAGTGGGGGAGTCAAATGTCCTTTATAGCCCTGCCTGCTCTGCTGCACAACCTGAATTTACCCATTTTTTTCCCACAGGGATCATTAAATATTCATTTTATCATCTCATACCATGCATAGAAATGTTTAAGTACCCAAGGCCAAGTGTCTAAATAATGAATTTCAAACAGCAATTAGTAACTAATTACTTTCATTTTTAAATATTTAGTAACTTATTATTTTTTATTGAGCTGAGGTCTGTAATAAGTCACATTGTAAAATGAATCAGTGTGGACATTAACACCACAGAAAGTGCCTACAACTAGCTTAAACATAGCAAAGACATTTGTACTGTATAAGGTGTGATGATATATGCAGTTCAGCACAACACACAGTGGTCAGACCTTGCCCTTGTAGCCCATTTGCCTGCATTGTGTAAATGCGTAGTGTAGTATAGTTAACAGAGAAAATATTATGCATCATTACCCGCTGAAGCTGGCCATAGTGCACGCCTGCACTAAACAGAAATGTCAATGTGTCCTGAGGCAGCGGCCACTGTCTATGAGTACATGAGGCAGAGGTTAGCAATAGTTAACTGTGAATGGGCTCATGCACTTGACACATAACAGTTATCATTTAGGTACATTTATGAAATGTATTTTTTCTTTGGTTTTTGTAGAAGTACAGTCTTAATGAAGAAAGAATATGTATTCACAATCAATATTTCACTGATTGTATTTCATTTTGAGTAACCAATGTTTAACTACACACAGTACACAGTAGCAGACATCTTGTATATAAACAGTGCTCATATACACAGTATCAGAATATTTATCTTTTCCTCATCTCTAATAACTTCCTATAGCCAAATGACCTCAGGGAATGGGGGATGAAAAATCTGCTCTCAATGACGTGATTGATTAGCTTTTTCTTGTTTGTAGATAAAAATGAAGCTGTCAAATCATATTCCTGAGGAGAAAATGCCTGTAAATGGTGTTTACGCCTTAGGGTTCGATGCGGGTTGAACGGTCTGATGGTAAACCCCACCCTACCACCTTAACTAACACGTTTTCTGCGGGAAACCCTGTGGAGGGAATGACAGAAGGGATAAGCGGACAGTTGGAGCGCTTCTCGGGTCAGAGTTCACAGTGCATTCATGGTTTAAGTGAAACCCGTCTTGCAGAATGCTGATGCAAGCACGTTTGTCTAATAAGGACACAATCCACAATCTCGTATTTGAGTGATTTTAATCTGAGAAGGGCAGAAATCCAATATCAGTGGCAGCTCACCGCACGAGATGAGTGAGCCGAGTTATGGTGTTGTTAGGCGTGTACGATGTGTGGCAAATAGGAAACAACTTGGTGTGATCATGCAGTGGCAGATTGTTGGCAGAACAGATGTTGTTTTCTTGCCGTCTGACTTGTTCACCTACATGGGCTGGTGGTGCTTCTCACGGAAAACACAATCAATAACACCTTTGCGTGTCACTTGTGGATGGAGTTATTTTGTTTAAATATTTCTGGGTTTGACACTGCAAGAAAGGAGATTACAGTAGCACAGAGGGCCCTATCTTGCACTCAGCGCAATTGCCTTTGTACACCAACGCATGTATCACTCCTATTTTGCACCTGCCGCACGGCAGACTTTTCCCTCCACAGACGCACGTCGGTAAATTAGGGAATGAATTTGCGCTCCCGGGGGTGGTTCAGCGAAAAGAGGAGGCGTGTTCCGGCACAAACGTTACCTGGTGCTATTTTGCAGTTTCAGAAAACAATTCCGCCACACACCAGGAAAAACCTAGTCTAAAGTCAGTAGCGCGTTATTCAGATGCTATTTTAGGGGCGCATGCTTGGCCATAATGTAGCGTGCGCACAACGCGCATACACTTCTCTCATCTAAACGGACGCAGCAGTTCCCATTTTTGCAAACCATACCTAATTACAAAGAAAAATATTACTGAAAATGCGCTTCAGGTGTTTGGATAGGTCAGGAGGCACTTTACAGTACAGTCCTCAAAAAGTCGCAGCATTCTTTGTGGCTTGTTGTGTTTTACTCAACATTTCCATGAATCATGGATGTGTTGATGACATAAATGAGGAAATATTAGAGGACTTAAGGAGACGTGATGTTGAACTACGGTGGGATTGGACACTCTGGCGGGATCTGGTCCGGGAGTGGCAATGCGCGATGTGCTTCTGATGGAGCAGGTGGACGGAGATGGAGTGGGGGAAGGAGGAAGGGGCACAACAGGTGCAGGTGGTGCGTTTGGAGGCCCACGCTCCATGGCTGCAGCAATCCTCTCCAGACTTGAGGAGATGCGCCCGAGAGGCCGCAGCAACATCGCCACCCGGCCAAGACGGGCATTTATTACTTTACTGCATCCCTGACAGCTCCCGCTGGCGTTCGCCAGGCAAATCCGCCGTCATAATAGCAATCCGCCATGGAACAAGCGTGCCTGCTCTTAAAGGGAATCCGAGATGACGCTCTGATTGGTTATTTTGACGTTACGCCCAAACCACACCTAGCTACTTCAGACCAACCCATTTTAGATTTGCGTCGGGCGCAAGACTCATTTATCCCGCCGGTATAATAGCAACAGCAGCCGAGATCCGCCCACAAAGCTACTTGCGTTTTGCGTTTCATACTTGTGTTTGAGATCGTTAAAATAGGGCCCAGAGACCTTCAGGAGAGTCTGTGGCTGATATCAAATGAGCACTTGCTAAATAACCAACAAAACCCAGAGGGGGAGCGATGATTCTACCATGTTTACAAAAGATTACAAAATGAAAAACATGTGGGGAGGCTTCAATCACTGTGTGGATGCCCATAGGCCAATATGCAAAATAAGACTAAGATTGATCATAACTACCACGCAAGAAAACATCTTGATATACATAAGGCTTTTTTTACAGGTTCTCATAAGGTCTTTTTCAACTTTACTAGACTGCTACATGCACACACTAAGCTCAAACAGATTCTCCAAGACATGGACTATAGCTGTCGTCTGCTTGATCATAAATCCTGTGATGCACCATGCTCCTTCAAGCTGCACCAAGAGGAGAAAGGAGTAGAGATCGTAGAGCAGGCGGCAACAGCAGCAGGGAAATGGCATTAATGGACAAATTGAATAGAGGCAGGGGACAGTGTATGCAGTCTGTATTTTGTTAGAGCTATGGGAGGTCTGCTAATAATGATGAAGAGCCAGTGCTGTTCCATTTGTGGTACAGTAAGGGGAACATGCATATGGACACCATAACTCACCCCTTTCATTCATTCACATGAAAAATCAACCCTGTCATCAGGGTTCAGAAATGATCCTACAACATGGAGTAATGTGACATAGAGCTACACACACACACTTGCATGGATACACATGCACTCATGTACAATATGCATACACATGCATGGGCAGACGCTGTCTGGAATGCATTATTATAATCCTGATAGATGGATAGACGTTCCACCACCTCTGCCTCCCCTGGTTACTACATCATTTCTTGTCTCCCTTTTTTATCCCATCTCTCTCTTTGGATTTAAGGACAGTACTACCAAACTAACCCTCCCTGTGTTTCTTTTGCACCAGATCTGTGCCCTTAAATATTGATTTTATTAATTTATTATTATAATATTAAAGTAAATCCCTGAATAAAGCTCAACAAATGCAGGTGCTTCCATACAGGGCACAAGGGGGTCAATGCATGGTTTGTTGGTGTATGAAAATCATGTGAATCATATGTTACAGTACAGTCACAAGATGTCAACACAATCAACAATTATGAGAGATTTTGGATTGATTGTGTTCAACAGCACTCAACAATCATCAAAACAACAGATGATGGAATATTATTTGGAATGTTTTTCCATCCTTTTAGTAGCGTTCCCAAAGCTTTAGAATCAAGTTAAGCTGTGTTGGAGCTATTCTGGCAGCTCATGGTGGCCCAACAACTTACAGTACTAAGACACTTTATTTAGAAATTTCTTAAATTTGTCACCCATCTGAATATGCACATCAAACACACATTAGAAAATGGTAACAATCAATCAGTTTGGTCTACTGGCTCCAATAACATAAGAATAAACAGTTAAAGGCATGGTCATGACAAGCTCATTGGAGTTTCAAGAGTCCCCTTTCAGAAATAAAGTGAAAACAGTCAACCGGCGAGCTAGCCCATTGGCCAAACTTGGATATTAATAGACCATGAGCTAAGTCACAAAGCGCTGTTGACAGCCCAAAGAAAGCAAGGCGAGAAAGAAAAGTCTCTAATCAAGTTACTTTGAGTTTGACCGCCAATAAAGTAGTCATCACTTTGTCTGCCGAGAAACAGAAAGACTGTGAAAAGCCAAGAGATCAGAGGAAAAGTAGGGCAGGCAAGGTCTGTGATTCAGAGGGCACAAGGTTCCCCTCTGCCTAATATGATTCATGCTTCTAACAGCCGTCTTCAGGAGCTGATTATGATTCACTCTCACAAAGACAAGGACATTTTATCCTTGGCCATTAACACATATATTATTAACCCAGCGCATTGGTCATTATGTTTAATTGGTTATTTGTTCATTTATTCATTCTTTTTTTGTTCTTCCTCAATTACAATACACACATTTGTGTACACACACATCCACACACAGTGTTTGCAGTTTATTCAGTGGGTGGATACTTGGGCCATAGCAATTATATTATGATTCTATGGGATAAACTAAGTGCACTAATGAAACATTATTACGTACAGTGATTTATTATTGTGTGGCTGCTTTAAAAAGCTGACCCTCCCCCTAAGATTGATAAATCACTGAGTTTATTGTCATTTGAATGTGAAGACATGAATGAGATGATGAAATTCAAGGGTTTTCAGACTTTCAGTCGCTTTTCATTTTCAAGAAGATAGAGTAATTAGTTAGATTATCATTATGTGATCTTTCACAAAATGATGATGCTTGATGTAGATTGACATAATAGTGAAGGGAAATAATTGAACAGTATCCCCACACTCTTGCATTGATATACAATAGTGTAAGGAAGCTTGTGCAAATTAGGCATTATGATTTTAACACACTTTTCCCTCTCGGCTCACTGCTCTCTCTCCCTCTCGTCTCAATTCTCTCACTCCTTTCCTCATTGCTTGTGACCTCGTCACCTCGGAGCAAGCGGCATGATGAATGACTTTGGTTCACTTTTGGCGGAGGTTAAAATATGAAAGGAAAGAGCTAAAGGCCAACTATCACCAGGGGGGTGGGGGAGTTTATGTTCTGCCTGAATCCAAGTCCTCCTCTTTCACTGCTTCTCCCTGCTCCCTCATTCCCTCCTATTGTGTGTTCGCCGTTGTAGCATCTGGTTAATGGGCCTCTTCAGTGGATTCTCTCTTCCATCTTCTTACATGCGCACATTTTGTGTATAGGCATACAAACACACACGTACAGATAGTTTCTATTTGCTGGTCTAGTTTAGAATTATTTTATTTTATGTGTTCCATCTTTCTAAAATGTCTTGTTTGAAAAGTATGCTGCTTTGTTAATGGTTGAATGTAGGAAGGACATTTTGTGAAGGACATTCAATAATTTCGTCTGTACAACATTTCATTTCCCATGGCTTTGTACTGTACTGTATGTGTGTGCTATTGTATGCCTTAAATAGATTATTTTGGACAGTGTAGCAGTGATTTTAACTATTGGAGGGGTCATATAAATATTATCTCTCTTTTGTCTGAAACTCACTCTAGTCTCTTTAATTCAAGGTTTTCTTCCACGTGTTTATTTTAACATTGTCCTCTTTTGACTGATTCCACACCCTGTCACGGAAGGACAAACGTTGATGAAACCCAGCAGTGATTTCTGTACACGGAATAGAAGTAATGTATTCTGGCTACAAACTGTCTAATTGGCTAGATGGAGACGTGGGTAGAAGATGGCACAAAGGTTCTAGAAAGTAACATTGCATGTGTTTTGTCCTTTCTCTTGGACACCAGTTTATGTAAATTCAGACTACTGGACTCCTGGACCAAAACTGTGATGGGTTTGCACTGTGTAAGCCATATGAGTAATGTCAGTGAAAGACAATCAAACAGCGGCCTTGTTTTTAAAGAGCTGGCAGAATTAGCTCGCTAGGAATGCTCAGCGCTTGACACAACATTACAGGGCATTTTGTTTAACTGGCCCCATCCTAACAAATAAGCAGGGATCAAAGGATTAGTGCACCATTATTAAAGCCAGCTGGAGACCTGACTCAACTAGAGGCATGCTAACATGATGCTATTAATGGTACATGTTCATGTGATGGCATACAAGCATATGATAATATGATACGATTCTTTGCTGAAAAACAGTTTGTTGTCACAGTACAGTATGTTAAGATTATGAGAAGACCCCAGATGACACCTGCTTCTAGCAGTTTGATTGACTCCCCTTGCATTATTCTTTTACAGCTGAGCCATTAGGCCTCCTAAATGATGGATAAGAAATCAATATCTTACCATAATAGTATCTCCTGTATTTAGCCAGCGTAATCTTTGCATCCGGCTTCCCATCACTACAAACACATGGTTTTATGTCCTCGTGTCTGGAATGTGCTGTTGAATCTTTCATTGAAAGGCAACGGAAATGTGTTTTCCAGATAACATTACAGTTGCAATAAAGCTTGGCTTGGGCTGTGATTGAAACAATACTGTGCCTAAGCTGCACTGAGCCCACCTGTTTGTTCTTCCGTAATTGGATTCTGCTTCATTCCATTTGCCTTAATGCTGATGCATAATGCAGTGTTCTGAGGGGACCAGCCATTACTAGGCAGGGGACAAGGCTTGGAGGAGTAACTTAACCTCGCCCCTCCCGCCATCCTCTACCCCCCCGGCTCTGGGACAGAGCCTTTTCAGGGCCTCTGTCATTCAAAGCAGCCACTTGCACAGGCTGGATGGATTGATGGTTGAGACTGCTGGCCTGATGGGAACCAGAATAGCAGGTGTTGATGTTACGGCCTACAAGAACAATAAGCTGGCCTTCAGCAGCATGTTAATCCAAAATAAACAGGCACTGGTGCAGGGCCCTGGGTGGATGGACCTTCATCAGACACACGAGCTGCTACCAAGAAAGGAATGTAGAGCCAAAGCCTAATATTTCCTTTGTAGTCAAGAATGTACAGCAACACACCTCAGTCATATGCAGCACATTGGCCACGTCCAAGCTCATATGAGATAGTTTAGTTGACTTTCTCACATTAGCATCATTGTCACATACTGTATTGATAAAAAGCATAGCCATAAGCGTTGTTAGCTTTATACTGGTTGCAAACTGCTATGCAACATGTAAATGGTGAAAGCTAATTTGAATGCAATCATGATATCTGTTCACTCTTGCACCTTAAGTCCATGTGTAGGAGGTGGATAGCGTGTTATGGCATAATCTCTAAACATCACAACAGCTTCACTAACTGTCATCATGACAGAGACTCCCACATGCTTTTTGCCGTTTTCACCGCGGCCATACTCTCATAATCAGCTGCCTTTGCTAAGTGGCTGGTGTCGATGGCTGTGACTCCGCTCCGCCCACAACAATGATGAAGATAAGACATCTGGAGACGGTGTGTGTGTGTGTGTGTGAGAAAATGGGTGCATTAAGTAGTGGTAGAAAAGAGAAGTGGAGGAATAAGAGGAGTGACATAAATTGTGTGGGTACTGGTGTATATGACTGAGTGGGTGAGAGTCTGTGGTCAAGGTTCATTAGCGTGTCATCGGCTGCCTCCACACCAAAATAATAAGGCCCTCTCTCTCGCTTCCCTCCACTTTCTTTCTCCTCTGCATCAGCTGAATATGAACTGAGGTGTAAAAAAGGGCGTCTGATCTCAAGTCACCTCTCCTGCACAATGACACATGACTAAGAAACAGCTGATGAATCGACAACATTAAAATGGTAACAGCGATGTTGATGGGATAGAGAGAGAGAGAGACAGCTTGATGAGCTGTAGAGAAGGCTTTGCAAAATGTAAGTGATTGAAAGAGTATGCAGTATGCATTTGATGAAAAGCTGGCATCTTGATCTCAGTGTAAATTGGGAGTAGAGAGCATGCAACAAAGCAATAGATTTCCATCTCTTCTGACCCTTTTCCAGTTACTAGTTAATAATTCTCTAAATGAACATATCCCCTGGCTACAGAGACAAGCTTCTTGCTTTTTCCACTTCCTCCAAAAATTGCTGGGACATTGATTGCAGCGATGTGTACATTCAAGACATTTTTAAATCTAAAACATTCTGCAGACAGGACGAGATGAGAGAATTGTAAATACTGTTACTTAAGAGGATGCTGAGCAACACTTACAGACAGATATGCAAATGTGTGTCTTGTTTGCACACTTTCGTTGGTGTGTGTGCTGTAAAATATGAAGAAGGCTAGTCAGTTGAGGTCTGATGAATGGATATGGCCATGCTGACGGACAAGAAGAGAGGGTGACACAGCTGGGAGAGAGGGAAGGGAGGGGTTAGGTAAAGGTTCACTAGAGAGGAGTTGACAGATCCCTAATGGTAGCCTTTGGAAATGCTTGGCTTCATTGCATCAACTGTGGAATGATCCACAGAAGACATAAAATGATGCCCGAAAGACATCTTAGCGGATAATATGGTCTCTCTGGAGCTGAGGGGGATAGTAGAAATGAAAACTAGTTTACAGTAAATAGGATTAGTATATCGCAATAAAATATTCTCCATTTGATAAGAGGTCCTGACACAAGACAACAGCATATATTTTTAAACTACTGTACTGTACTCCTGCCATGATGGATGCACGCATTATGCACTCACCATGCTCTAACTGACATGTGTTTGACCCCTATCCTCGTCTACAGGAAACAGCACCTGGTGCATCACCACAACACCATTAGTGGTCAACCGCATGGGTGGGGGGGGCACACACACATACACACACACACACACACACACACACATACACACACACTCGCACATGCTCTCTCCACATGAGATATTTTTAGGGGATGTGATACAACCACTATGATAGCTAACGCTCAGAGATTCACACCCCATGGACTTGACAGGAAGGGATCCATTTCCTGACAGCAACCCCAAACCATCCACACATGCAGCACATACATCCTTGGTGTGTGAACTTTGTGTCTCTTGAAGAGAGTTTTTAAGAGTGGAAAATTTGAACATCTTTTTGCACATCTTTCTGCTTTACCACAACACGTCATAAAAAAAATGTTGCTGCTTGTGACATTCTTGTGTTTTTGTCTTGTCTTGTGATATTGTTGCCGTTTATTGTTTTAGCGTTAGGAAAAATGTCCCTATCTGTTGAGCTTTTTTTTTACTCTTGTGGTAGGAATGTCTTGTCTTATCTGTTGTGCATTTTCTTCTTCACCGTGGGATGGTGAGAAACGAACTTTCGATTCCTCTGCATGTTTAGTATATGTGAAGAAATGGACAATAAAGCTCTTGAGTTGACTTGACTTGAAAATACATACAGTAATGTGAAAAAAATTAGGACACCCATGCTAAAGTTGACTAAAAAGAGGAATAAAAAAAATATCTTTTGGAAATTGATCTTAATGCCTTAATTAAAAAAATGAGGAAAAATCCAATCTTTAAGGACACCAATTTCTTTGTGAATGAATAATGTATCGTAAATAAATAAATGTTCTTCCTTAAAATACAGGGGGCATAAGTAAGTACACCCCTATGTTAAATTCCCATAGTGGCAGGCAGCTTTTTATTTTAAAGGCCAGTTATTTCATGGATCCAGGATACTATGCATCCTAATAAAGTTCCTTTGGCCTTTGGAATTAAAATAGCCCCACATCATCACATGCTCTTCACCATACCTAGAGATTGGCATGGGGTACTTTCCATAAGATCATCTCTCAATGCAAATCAAACCAGTTATTAGGTTAACGGAAATAAAACCATGCCAATCTCTAGGTATGGTGAACGGTATTTCAATCAGGAGAGACGTCGTTTGCAGATATGCAAAGATATTTATTGTACAACTGTATGATATTGAATGTACAAAGTCTTTTGGAGATTGGACTCCATCAAAATAATCTTCTTAAAGGGGTAGGGAATAGGAACATAACCCCCCGATGTAGCCCAGACACTTGTGGCGGCGGTGAAGAGACCAGAGACCGGACCGACGAGGTAACGGAGCGGTCAGCCGGAGAAACACAACTACCGGAGGAGGCAGGGGAGGAGGAGGGTCGAGCGCCTTTGCCTGACAGCACAAGTTGTACATTGGCCCTGACAGCACAAGGTTTAACTAATGAACAGCTGATTTGTTTAAGATTGGGGGTAATGATGTCTTCCTGGCGCTGAGTCTGATTGGTTTTTAACTGACATCGGATCACTTCCATGAACAGCTGATTTGATTTAAGAATGAGTAGTGATTGGGGTAATGATGTCTTCCTGAAAGATCAATTTCCAAAAGATGATTTTTTGATTCCTCTTTTTAGTCAACTTTAGCATGGGTGTCCTAATGTTTTCACATGACTGTAAATGTATACATATAAAGTATTATTATAACATGATATCTTTCCCGGAGTGTTTTTAATGGATGCAAATTCCTTGATTCTTATAAAGCTGCTGCCAGTTGTATAATCTAAAATGCAACAATTAATCTGTGAGCAAAGCACTCCACTCTCCCCAGAGACATTTCCGAGCACATCTGTAAATACTTCCTGGCTATAATTTCACAAGAACCATGACTAACCCTACAAAATCCACTTAAGAGTCAACATTACCAATCTAAAAGATTTTTCTGAATAAACAACCTCAGTTTTAACTGTTTAACTACAGGGAACAAAATATATTCATTATTTAAAATCTATTCATTCAGACTTTTTTTATATAAAGGAAAAACACAGTAAGGAACGTGTTAAATGCATGTGTGACGCTACGTGCAGTATTATATTAACACCCTCTTTACCTATGTCTTTTGCATTTTTTTCAGCCTCCACCATTGCTGAGAACGGGAGGAAAACGTGCCTGAAGCTCAAAGTTTTCGTCCGACCATCAAGTAAGTGTTTGCATGCAGCACAAGGCTTTGTAACAGAGCTTGTTGAAGTACACATTTGGATTGGAAATCAGAACAGTTTATGTCTACTTCTCTGGTTACCTCACTTCCTCTTCAATTACATTTTGCTCACTGTCCAACATACCCCTTTCATTTATCACAAAAACGGCTTTACTTACTAAGAAAAATGTTTTTTTGAAAACATGAAAAGGATGATAGATGATCACATCAAATGAAATCCAGGTCACTTCATACCTCATCTGAATGTTGCCATGAGCTTTGTTGCTTGGGATGTTTTATTTCAGGGCTGAGAGGAGGGGGTGTGTGCTTCAAATGTCACTAACCTATTTGGCATAAACCTCTAATGATCTCTCATTCTCCCTATTTTCTGTTATAGACAGCTGTGTGAAAACTATAGGCGTACATGACCGCGTTTTTGATGTAAACGACAAAGTAGACAATACATTAGAACCACGAGGTTAGTATGGCTTCCTGCTTTTTTGATTCTCTTCAGTATGACCTCCATACATCTGTACATGTGTCTCCTTTTCTGTGCCTGTTTCCTTTAATGATGTTTGTCTGAAAGCTGATCAGTCCTTCCACACCTCTGCCTGGTGCTTCTCTTACACTGATTCTTCTCCAGATGTTGTGTCATTGCATTGTTGCTTGCATATAAATATTGATGGACAATGTTGCACGCTGATATATATTTGTATATACACTGCATGGTGTATATAATTATTTACATCTCTAATATATCACATTCGTGTGTCAGTTTACAGTACATGTGTTGTTCTCATAGATGTGCATGTTTCACATTTTCACACTGTTTTCAAACCTGTTCACTAATTCAACACTGAATGTCATGTCCAACTTCATGTTGTGCTTCATATCATGCGTCTTGATTTTCGACTAAAATCATTCCATCCCAATACATCACTTACTCGAGTGCTTTATATAATCTGACCAGTGTCAAAAGATATATAAATAAAAATATATGTGTACACATATACACATACATTTACATGGCAAAAAAAATATTTTGCAATTCTCTGTTTCACTACTGAATGAGTTGCTGTTTGGCTCTGTAGCGCAGCATTGATTATTTTCTGTGCTCAGAACCCACAGCATTTTCATGTCTTCATACATAAGCCTTACCCAGTCACTAAACTAAAACACACACCCCCATGCTGATGTCTCATTCCCAGCAGCAGCTCACACTAAGATCTGAAACACAAAGATGACCCCATTGGGAATATACTTTATATACACACACATACTGTATAACAACCTATTAAATATAGGACATTTAAAAAATATTTTCATGATCAGAGTTTATCATTGAGTGCCATCTAAATGGGACACACACACAAGGCCAGATCATAGGATATTTGTGATGCCCATCTGCCTCTCCTCCTGCCTGATTCTTTATCTGCCTATTTGCCTGCCTGGCTATCTTGCCTGCATCATTGACGGCTGCCTCTTACCTTGCATGCGTCTTTTGGCGCAAGGAGGGAAATTAAGACATGCATGCGTCATCTACTGTTGCCATGTCCCTTCACACACACACACACACACACACACGCACGCATGCACGCACGCACGCACACACACGCACAGACACGCAACTGCCTGATCCTTTTCAGTCTATCTGTCTTTTGCTGAACATGGTTCAGCTACTTTCCCATGGTGCAGAGGCCACTGCCACACACGAGGCACCTCGCCTGGGAGTTAAATTAAAAAAATTTCTGATGAGATTCGAAACATGACATAGCAACCCAAGTTCATATGGCAACTCAGACTTCACTATCACAACTTTATAAACTTATTGAACATGAGCCCAAACATCTCAGTAATGCTCTGATGTCTCCACAATTATTATTTTGAAATGTTGCTTACGGCTTTGTACACCCCAACAGAAACATCAAACATATGAAAGTGCATTAATTACATAATGTTGTCTTTTGTCTGTGGTGCACTGTTGCAAAAGAGCAGTGGTGTACCACAAATAATAATTCCTTGATTCTTTTTCTTATCCTTCAGATGATACCAGCCATGAACCGGCTGAGCCTTCCCGAAGTGATGAAACAAATGCTGCGCCACACCTGCAGAAAACAAGTCCACTGCTGGCTTTGTTGCTGGTCTGCCTATCAGCACTCTTCACTTTATAGCGCCTCCCTCTGTCCTGGAGGGCATTAACACCTAGTGTGGCCTGAATCTGCCCGAGGCTGCAGGGGAGGGGCGGGATTTGGGTGGAGCGTGTTTGCTTGATTGGGCATCAGAGCAGGCTTCTCAAGGAACCCTCTATTTTTTTCAGAAATATATTTAAGTGGTCTTTCTCCGTCTGTGAGTGAAAAAAGTTGATGTTGGAAGTGGGAGAGACAATTCCCCCTCTCAAACCTTCAACTAAGATGCCAAATCCCGTTTTTTGACACTTAGTGATTCTTATTTTCCGGTGACTTTTGACATCCCTTTACATCATGTTTATGTCATTGCAGCACTGACGTTTACCCACACACACAAGCATACACATATACACAGACACATGCTTAGAAAGTCACATACAAGACACTACACTAACAGTCAATAGCAGTAGGGTTTTTACATTTGCATACAGTTGTAGCACTACACAGTTAGAAAGTGATGATTTTAGGTCTTAGAAAGAACTGTACATACAAAAATGTCCCGAGACCTCTCGAGAAGCCTTTCAGAAAACATTTTCATCAAGTTCTGGAGGGTCATAAGAAGCAGATTTTTGTGCCTTCATTTTACTAGGAAGTGAAGTGCAAAGCTGAAAGATGAAGATGAAGGAAAAGAAGAGTAATGGTTTTAAGCAGAGGTCAGAGTGGAAACCACAGCACTGAGAAATACGTATATGACATGCACCTTAGCCTTCAGATCTTCAGACTGTCCTGGTTTAAAGTTAGCACCCAATGGATGGATACACAAGGCTTCTTTTTCTTGTCCTCCTTTGTGGAGAGCATGCAAGTCTGCTTAATAAAAAAACACGCCTTTCAAACACAATCGGTTCACCATGACTCACAGAACAGCTAAATTGAAACTTTCTCACCAGACACTTTGTAGACTGCTATTAAGATCGAGGATCGATATCTTTTGAAAGTTGATCACACAATTTCACGGCAAGAGTCACAGTCATTTTATGTAATGTTTACTGAGCAGGGCTGCAATTGTTCTCTCTGTTCTATTTGAGTATTAGTCAATATCAACACTCCCATAAACACTTGCATCCACACCTTTTTTTTCTCTGAAATTGACTGTTAAAGTGATTGTTTAAAAAATGATTCACAGCTAAATTGGAGACTTTAATTTTTTCAGCTTTACTTTAAGTTATTTTGCTTTGCCAGTGGTCTCTCCAAACATTGTCTTTGAAAGCGGAGACACTGTAAACTTTGGGTTTTCGTACCGTCTAACTTAAATTAGACCTAAAACAGATGTAAAGTGTTTAAAAAATTACCCTTAAATTCACATTACCATACTTTTTCTCCCATCTATGTTGCTTAATCCACAGCTTTGACTCATGCTTATCAAATATTAGTTAGCTGCTTATCACATTCAGTTCATTACAGCAGTTAGTGCAGCGTTTACTGATGCATAGCTCAAATTAGTTAAAAACACCTAGTGTGAATAGAGAAACTTATCTTTTTAATTCAAGGCAATGCACAGCTTTTTAGTCTGGCCAGGTTTATGTTAGCATTTACATTAAAAAGAAATTCACTGTTATGATATTCAGCGTTCTTTAGCTCCCACAGATGCACATGGTGAGTTAGCATAATGAAAGCTACTATGTCGTTTTTCAAACAGAAGGGACTTGGTGCTTTGCTTTCAAAGAAATATCGACAGGTAGAGAAATGAACTCCTTCCTTTAAAAGCCAGGTTTTTGAATGAGAAATAGGGCACCATCTGGTTTGGAAAGACGGATAGAAAGAGAGAAATGGAGCAAGAAAAGGAGCATAGGAACAATTGCATGTCCACCTTCAGCTCCTAGTGTTACAGGTTTAAGTGACTCTTTAATGAGGTTCAAAATGACAGGCATGTGGACCCCATGTTGTGGCAAGGGGAGTTAGTCCTGGTATTAAAAATAGATGGTGGAAGGCTTGGGGGTCTCGGGAGGGGGGTGTAGATTTCCACCGTGGGGGGTTTTAAAGCACCAATGACCTTGCAGTTTAAGAGACTTGGCTATTGAAGGAGACGAAGAGAATTAAAGGGAGAGATACACACACACACAGGGAGAGATAGAAAGACATGGGAGGTAGGCGAAGTGACTTGAGTGCCTAACTAAACAAAACAGTACAAAACAACAAAAAATCCATGCAACACTACTGAAAAAAACACCTGATTCAATGACAAACCTATTGTTCAGTATCATTCTGTCTCGAAAGGCATGCACTGTTTCATTTTTGCTTTCTTTCAATTTTGTGGCTGCCTTTTATCTGTTTGTTTTTTTTCTTCCCCAGAAAGACTGCCTTTGCCTTTTGCCATTAGTTTTTTGCGCAACGGTAACGATTCTATTATGGCGGAATAGCAGCTCAGCTATGGGGGGTAATAGGAGACGAGGCCATTTAATGAGGTACTAATTTTCAGGAGAACACCACAGGGAATGAGCACCGCATAGCATTCAAAATGGACGCTTGTCAGCAGATTAACACTAGACTTTTATCAGAAACCAGCTTCAATTGTACTCTCTTATAATTACCAATACTACTATTTGTCATTATTGCTATTATTACCATGGTTTATTCTGTACACACCTTAACCTGGGAAATGAGGATCAACTTATAAACTGGATACTGTGTATCCTGAGGTAGTCAACCATAAAACAAGTAGTGTTAGGTTAGTATCTGTTTTGTACCTTTCTGGAGGACAAAAGAAAAAATGAGATCATTGTTAAAACTGTATAATTATTATTATTGTTATGATGATGATTATGACTATTATTATTAGGAAAACTTCTTGATGTAAATAGTGTTTGATATTAAAGTATTAATTTGGTTCTTATGTCTTTTCTAAAAAATGAATACGGTATTATCTCTGGGTTTTGCGGAGTGTGTACTGTCCTCAACCAATGCATTGTGTGCTTTAATCCTCAATGCCTAATGAAACTTTGAGCTAATATGAAGGGAAAACCTGTGGGAGCTGTACACCAGTGTACAGAAGGCTGAACATTAGCCAGCCAAACGAGTGGCTCACCTGTTACATGTTTCAAACCAGTCACCAACCTTCACATCTCTTCATAAGGATCCTGCCTTGGAAAGAAACACTTTGGACTTAATGGACGGCTTATTTGTACTTTTTTGCCTTCAGTGTTTGAAAGCATGTTGGTCAGCTCTAAGATCTGCCATGAGTGGACTGTTCGCTTTGTAATGGAAGGATCTCGCCAGTTTCATTATGTGGCATGCGCATGAACTTGATGACATGTAAAAAAAAAAAAAAAAAAAAAAAAAAAAGTTTTTAAAAAGTTTTCTTTTGCTCTTATTTTCTTTTTCTTTATGACGTGTTAGATTTTCGGATCACTTTCATGTTGTGTGTTTTTGCATCCCCATTTGAGTGATGTCATTAAAGCTGTGTAGTGACAGATGACAAATGTACATAAACGCATTGTTGTGAAGTTACAGTGGGGGTCAGTCATTTTGTACTTCGAAAGCAACTCTTTTTTTTTTTTTGCCTAAGAATGACTCTTTCTGTACCCATCTACTGAATTCATCCCATGTAGTTGCAGTCTGTCTCCTCTGACTATTCATCCTCTTTCTGCTCTCCCAAGAGGAGGCGTTATGGGAGTGTATACATCAGTCTGTGGATGCTTTTCAGTGTGAAGAAATGTGTGAGACCTTTGAGTTTGTGTGTGTGCGTGTCTCATTTGCTGTTGCCGCAGTGAATGGGAAGCGGCAACCCTCTTTGGCAACGAAGAGTGTTTCCCATGCCTTAGCCCTTCAGCCTCTGCCCTGGCAGTCCTGTCTGTGTACAAGACGCTTTCTGCCATTGTGCTTTTACACGGAACGGCTGTTGGCGTCGAAGAGACTACAACAGGGCCCTTCACTTTCTCTCCCTTTTTAACAACCCTGAATCACTTCTCCCTACGGTAGACGTTGGTCCTGGGCACAGTTCAAGGATTAGTGCACCCCCTCCACCAAATCCTATAGTGGATTGTTAGCGGGGTAAAGCCTATCATCGATCCAGGTTCTGTGCGTACAGGGCAAAGCCTCTCTTTTCGTCAGCTCCCCTCTTGCGATGAGCCACTTGTTCATTTTGTGCGCCTGTCCTGTCCCATTAATCTTGTGCTTGTATAACCTCCACCACACCACCTGCTGTCCTACTTTCCTCACCTTTGAACCCCACGCCCACTTTGCCATCAGTGGGGAATATTTCCAACCTGCTCCTTTACAGTATATAAACAACAAAAAATTTGACAAAAAATTATCTGTACTGTATTTGTATATACACGTGTCTGAGCAACTATGAGTAATACAATAAAACAGGAATAGATTGCTTTGACCAGTGTACTCTTTTTCTCTTCTTTAACCCCTTTACAAAGGGTTGAAAGTACAACTGACATGTACTGCTATCATTGGGTTGGCCATGTAATCAAATGCACATACACTCCTATCTGTCAACGCATTAAGAACTGTATGTATACTGCATTAAACATTACAACTGTAACTAATACAGCAAATGAACATGCACCTCTCACTAGAATCGCGTCTCATTACAATATGTGCCACACACACACACACACACACACACACACACACACACACACACACACTCCCTTCTTTATGTATCACCCTATTCGTGCCTCTGCTGAGCTGTCTCCGCTGTTGAATCACACCCTGTAAAGACAGACTGAGAGGAACACCATCCATCAGGATCAGAATAAGACCTTAAACCTCCTTTCACTTCACTCGGGCACTAATGAGGACACCTAATAACCTTCTGCTGGACCCCATCAGCGCCATTTAGCTTCACCCTCCATTATCTCTGGTAATTAGACTGAGAGCCAGCAAGCCCTGAGGACCAAAGGGGGGGAAGCCTCCTGATAAGTAAATTGTAACGATGTTATGAGGATACGTGAAATTTGACTTAGCAGAATACAAACACTACTCTTCAAATGGGAGGTACATACTGTATAAATAGATGGATTTGAAAGAGAATTTGATAAATATGAACTCTTGGATTCTTGGAGGATTGTTATGGTATGAAAGGTCTTATTCAGCACCACCGTGTTACTGGGTTACTGTGAAGACTGAGTCGCTTTGTAGGCTGGAGTAAAACGTGGTGACGCAAAAGTCATAAAATCTCATCCAGGATGCAATCCTCTCCAATCTCATCTTTTTCCAAAGCTGGTACTTTTTTAAGCATCAGAAGAAGAAATGCTTTATGCATGAACACACTTGACACGATGTGCCAATTAGTGTCAAGTTGTTCTTCCTGGTGTTATTACCAAAGGAAGGGCTCTGGAGATGCAGGTGTGTGCGTCTATGAAAACCAATAAAGACAAATCACTGCGTCTGATCATTAAATCTGAGGTGATGATAGCTTTATGTGAAGATGTGTCCCAGATGTACTATTAAGCCATGAACATAGTCAAGGTCTGTGACCAGCAGTGAGCGAGAGGAGGGCAATGGGATGAGATGGCGTTCAACTGAAACCATGTCACCCTTGAGATGGCAACATGAATGTGCACAGATTTACCTGTGCCTTTGATTCTATTTCTCTCTCTGACAGCACAGCTTTCTGATAGAAGGAGTTTTATCTTAACACAATAACAACGTAACTGACAGTCTTGAAGAGGCCACTTTGGTGAAAAGGCTTTTGAAGGCCTCATTCTCAAGTCAGCTGGCTCCGTTATTGGCTGCATGGTGTTTAGTTTCCATGTGAACAATCAGTTTGATTGACAGCTCTGAATGATGTCTTCAGTTAATCGCTCCAGTGGTGTGAAAAGGTCATAAATCACCCAATTATGTTGCCCCGCTTTATGAATAGATATTTTTGGGGGAATATTTAAATGCCTCCGAGGCATATCAACTTAGTCAACCCCGTATTTATTGAGAGGGAGTTGGGGGGTGGCTGCTTGTGCCCGAAATAACTGATAAGCTGAATACATTTTCAGAATCTCAGTCACACTGTGGAATGTCACAGTGTTACTTGGTTAGAAAGTTGGAACTTAATTCAATGTCAGGATTTATGATTTACGACAGCTTTGACATGTTTCAAGAACACATTCGGAAAAAAATATAGAAATAATTATAGAGAGAGGAAGTGAAAAATAAAATAGAAAATGCTGGGTAGAGAAATAAAAGATTTTTGAACATTGTTTTACAGCAGATTTATAGCAGATTTCTCAGCACAAAACACTTATTTGAAACACCTTGTCTCTGTCAAAACAGGCGCAATGTAACTTTCCATTTAGCTGTGTTCAAACAATACCCATCACAATAAAATGTCTTAGTTACTTTCATTGTACTAAGTCAGTACCTAAGAGAAAATCAGGTGATCAAGGTGAAAAGAGTGTCAAAAACGATCAGCCTCAGATGACCACGGCTTCTGTTTCTCCGCCTGTCTTTATATATATAAATCCAAGGCTAGGTAACCCTTAGTTCAGGTGAAGGTTACTATCGTTTACTGATGCCTCTCACATGTTCAACATCAGGGCTGAGAGATGAGGGGCTGCAGCCAATCCAGAGGAGGATTACAGGAAGATGTGACGCCACTACAAAATATAAACTTCAAGTGAAATAAGACAGAGATTGAAAGAGGTGATGGTGGAAGGTGAGGACTGAGACTGAGGATCACATGTTTGTGTCTGTATGTTTTATGGATCAAGCTTTTATGTCTGATATTGTAGTATCATTTTCAAATCTGAACTAAAATGCAAAAAGGTCCCTGTGAGATGTGAACTACAGTACTGTGTGCAGATGCTATGACGACTAGCAATGAAAACAGCAGGTTTTCACACAGTGTTTCACACCACGTCTGATGTGTTACAGTAAGTATTCACACATGCAGAAATGAAGATTTCCTCATTTGAAGTGACAGCTTCTTTCACAGGAAGATGTGACCCAAAGGCTTCACCGCAAAACCAACAGAACGTTGGTTAGAGCATGAAAAGTTGGTGGCTTGCTTGCTTTGAAACAAACCAACCAACACACACAACTTGTCACAATGAGACTAATTAGTTTGTCAAAGTGTCACATAGTTGCAATAAAATTTGCATGGCACATTTTCCACTGTCAGTAAGTATTGATTTTTTAATCACATCTATTCAAAGTGTTGATCAGATAGTTGTTTTTCCACTGACGAAGCTGTTAGCACTTCATTTTGGTGTGGAAAAGTATTGTTAATATTGTTAATTATTTTACAGTAACAGAATTTATATTATCACGGACAACTTTGCAATGCGGAAATCAGATACCAGAGTCAGAATTATATCCTGCACATCTAGCTCCTTCTTCCCTCACAGAATGGATGAGTTATATTTGTGGCGTGCTGCTGTGGAGTTTGAGCACACCAGTTTACCAGCTTTGCCAGGAGGGGGAGGGCCTTGGTCATCTCCTGAGCAGCTCATTCCACTCAGAGTAAGTGTGCCATTGAAATCAGAGTATTTCCTGCCAGTGCCCATTGAATGAATGAAAGAGGCAAAAGCGATGACAGGGATATTACACTGACATGCCCAACCCTAGATCATAGAAAAGTCATTGCCCTGGGGTCATAAATTAGATTCTAATGATTTGTCATCCTGTTAAAACAATAACTTTCAAACCCAGTCTCCTTTTTGTTGCCTCCATAACCTTTGATTTATGCTTTTAATTTTTTGATGGCAAGCAATAGTCTGACATTTGTGCTATTATGATGTTGATGCGATGAAATATCGTCACAATTCATTTTCCTTTTCTGGTTTAATTAGTTTACTTTAAAATGCCATCCATCATTACTGGTGTGGATGAAATGTAGAGAGAACTGAGAGCAGGGAGACTTGGCCAGAGGACTATGTCTTACAGTTGACTTCCTGGGAAATAAACGTTGGCTGCATTATTCATGAAGCTCGCCATAACTTTAATCGGATTCTTAATTCAAGACTTTCCTCCTCTGACAATATTTCACGTCACTCTTTCACAATTTCTTGGAAGCCGTCATCTCTGCAAATGCGTTTTGGGTGGATTATCACTCCTGCTCTTGATAGCATCAATTTGTATTTCAAATGAGAATGCAACATGTCTGAGATCAGATGGAGATGGCAGACGGATCAAGTTAATGTTTTTTATTTTCATTAATCCAGGTATAAATATTGAAGATTCAGTCTGTAACAAGTAGGGGTCAATCAATTCAAATATTTAATCACTTTTAATCACATAATTGTCCATAGTTAACTCGGGATTAATCGCAAATTTTTTCATCTGTTCTAAATGTTCTTTAAAAGCGATATTTTTTAAGTGTTTCATCCTGTTAACAACATGGGAGCGGAGAAATATGCTTGCTTTATGCAAATGTTTACTATAACAATCTGAAACAATGACAAATACTGTCTGGAATAGTCTCCAGAATAACTTCAAAAGCACTGTATCCTCCAAAAATATGCTGAAAGCATAATATGGCAAACTCAAGCGCATCAAGCAACAACAGATGGGCACATATGACCACATGACATTAACCAGCGTGACCTGCCTTTGGCGAGGGGGAGGATGGTTCTCTGCATCAGCCGTATGCATGGCCAGCAAGTGGTATTTCAGAATGGACGTACTCTGGTGGTAACTCAATTCACATCGACAGTACATGAAAATAACTTAAGTCTTGATGAGAGAACCATCTGAAAGGGCTTTGGAACTGAACTTGCCATTTATTCATTTCTGCTCAAAGAACTTTTTTTCTACTAGCCATCCACAACGTTACTGCTGCACTGCTTCCTGATTTCCCAAACTACTGATGGCCGCAGGCACAGATCACAGAACGCCCGTGCGTTAATTGCACATCAAAAAATTAGCAGCGTTAAAAGGAATTTGCGTTAACTTGTTATATTATCGCATTCATTTTGAAAGCCCTAGTAACAAGACATCAAGACAATAAAAAGAAATCTGACACTAACACATCATAATTGCCTGTATCACTACAGAAAAGTTTGGTCTGCTTTGGCAGCTTAAGTAATATTCATAAATATTTAGACACAAAAACAAACAAACCCATTCTACTGGACTTTTATAAGCTAACTGAAGACACTTAGTCATCATAGAATTAAACCCTTTCACTCATTTGTTTCTTAAAAGTTGAAGATGGTTCGTAGAGCACATTTATCCACATAACCTAACTGGTAGAATTTCCATTTCACAGACTTTAAATTGTCAAAAGCGTAAATTAAAAGTTTATCTATCCCCGAAACTGTTGACCTGACGACAAGCTAGTGAAACTCCTACACACAATGACTCAAAATAAGTAAAAAGATTAGTAATTAAAATTAACTGGTGAATGAAGTTATATACTTTACATGCAGTATAATCTTATGAGAGAGGCTTCTCAGACCTGTTAAACTGTTCTACATACTGTATGCTTAACAAATGAACTAACAAATAATGTATGATACATTCAAATCTACAGCAATGCAACATACATATTTCATGTTTAAATGTTACTTTTTATATAATCATCTTATAATTTATACACCACTTGTAATGCTGGGAAATAGATAAGACCTCAAAGAAGGGAGTGTAGGTCTATAATCATTATTACTATTACTATTATGGTAATACTGTCCAAATTATGCATTTGGAATTATATTCTTAGTGGATCTTATTAAATGTCATTATCCTGAAGTGTTACTGAATAACATTAATTAAGAGAGAAGGCAAAGCGAATTGTGAGAGTTCTACCGCATATGGTTGTTTTAATGCACCATGGAAGTGAATTTATTAATCCTGATCTGGCAGAGTGAACACACAGTATGGGAAATAACTGAGTTTTCTCTAAGCTCAGTATTCTTAGGAAAAGCCTGAGGCTATGGCAATATTTCCAAAGATCATGCAAATGACCTTTCTAACTTCTGCCTCTCTCTGTTCCTCAC
The DNA here is from genome assembly GCF_004354835.1 of Perca flavescens. Classification (NCBI taxonomy): domain Eukaryota; kingdom Metazoa; phylum Chordata; class Actinopteri; order Perciformes; family Percidae; genus Perca; species Perca flavescens. Next base: position 22,827,584 of record NC_041335.1, on the reverse strand, counting down.
ACACACACACACACACACACACACACACACACACACACACACACACACACACACACACACATCATGTACATATTCTCTCTTTAGTAACACATGCAGTACACAAACACACTGGATTCCTGGTGTTAAATTGTCAAATATTAGCCTCTCATTATTATTTAATGATATTTTATCAGAAAAGGTTGACTACTTGGTCCTGTTTACTACGCAGGCATGCATGCTTCTAGTAAAGACATTTTAAATTTTACTCTCTGAATCCACTTCAGTAGGCCTGGGCGATCTCTAATATTTTCAAATCATCCAATCGTGGTTACTCAAAATCTCCGATAAGCCATCTGATCACCAGTCTGACAGGCTGGCTACATTCAACACGTTATTGGACCTAACATATTATGAATATGCAGAGCAGCTTTCACTTTCATCAATGAAACTGGCTACACCGGCTCGCCTATCCTGCCTACTGCTTGGCTGACATGCTGACATGCTTCTGTGTTGCTGCTGATAGCGTCTTGCTTTGGTCGCTTGACACAGTTACTTTTGTCATATTCTTCATTACCGCGGCTAATAATCCTCTTTACATTTAAAACTTTACACTAGTTCACTCAAGCACTTGTAGCAATCTCCTTTTAGCAACTTTCTTGCTACTCCCATAGTTGTTTAACATTACACGCTATTAGCTCGGTTAGCTACTTAGCAGTTAGCGATTGCTTCTCTCCTGCTCTCTGTTGATCTGCGCTTCAAATTTAGCTATTCCTCTGCCTCCTCATGTGATGATTGTACATGTAATAATTGTAGTTTATTTGTCGTTTTGGAGGCGAAGTTCCGCACCAGGTTAAATAAGAGTATTTAGTGTTATTGATCAGTATGACACCACGCCAGTTGGATATTTTGAGTCATAATAAAGACACTATATTAAACTACCTCCCTCCGCTTTGTAGGCACTCACAACTGCAAGTCTTCATTGAAGTCAGATCCTTACATGACTGGCGCCTTTGCTGACCCCTGCCTTTTAAGTCGCTGAGGTCCAATAATAAATGTCAGGAGTCACAAGGTCAGCATTCAAATATGGCCTTCAACGCCTGCCAGTACTGCCAAAGTAAAGTACATGAGTTGTCTCAGCTGATGTGCTGTCACACTTACTGTGTCACCATGCTTTGAGTGTAGGCATACGGGATACATACTGTAGGTACAAAGATGTGCTATTTATGTGTGACCTCAGTACAAACACTAAAGGAACATCTATACTATAGCAAAGTCATTCTGCAGCAGTAGCAATAGTAAGTATGCACATAATATCAGACTTTCCCATTGTATGCAACACTGAAATACTTTGATATTAGTACGTTTGTCACTTTCAATGCAGTGGATACATGTAGTATAAAAGCTGAATAAATTTTTTATTATTTATTATTGTTATTACTGAATGCTGGATGTGTTTTTTCTCCCTGAGCGTTGTACAAGATAGATTGAGGACCCATGGACTAGTGCAATATTTTAATCCATTTAAATGTATTGCTGCCCATTTCTCTTTAAGTGTAAATCTCTTTCTTCACTGGGAAGGTAAGGCTGATGAAACCAACGGCAAAGGCAAGGCTACAGTATTAACATCCTTTTGGTACTACAAAACAGAGACTTCACAAAGTTAAAAGTATTGAAGTATTTCTAAAATGGTGCTTTAGAGCAACCATCATAGCTATATAATTTGCAATGTACCTGATGAGGAAAAAGAATGTAGTTCTGTACACTGCATGGAATAACTAAGGGAGCAATTTCAGCTGAAACTCTTGTAAAGCATCTGTTGCTTTGATAGGGTCCTGTCCTGCTGTTGTGGGGATTTAATTATCAGCATTTTATGTCTGGATGGTGTTGTTGAAACAAAGCAATTATCAAATCACATTACACTGCATTATTTAGTTGACTGAAAGCTCTACTCATGTCGACTAGAGTGTGAGTACAGGGAAAAGCAAACGGGGTGTATCACAAATATTTTAATAGCCTGGATCGAGTTTTTGTATGATGATATAAAACACGGTGTAAAAGTTATAGACCTTTTCAGTTTTAAGGATGAAAATGAAATCCAGAAATACTTATAGAGTAACAAGAGAGAGGGAGAGAGAGAGAGAGAGAGAGAGAGAGAGAGAGAGAGCACAGAAAGACAGAGGACAGATGAACAGATGTTATCTGACAGGTGCAGTAGGCCGGCTTGGTGTGTGGGCAGATATGACAGGGATTTTGCATACACTGTGTGAGCTAATGCTTCGCACTTCAGTACCTGTCATGCCTATAACCTTATGGTCAGAAACAAAACTTTATGTTGTAGCGTAGGAGGATTAGTCATGTGTTTTTACATTGTTGATGTATCAACAAGAGCTCAGAAACCAGAACAACTTAGACTTAGCTGGTTTGTAGTGTGAAAACAATACAAACTCACTGATATGATGTGTTGTATTTTCTATATTTACAAATGCATTTCTGTTTATGAGGAGGCTCTATGTAGGAACACGTATACCCTTTCAACTTTTCATCTAAGGACATGACTCATGTGACTAAAATCATGCAGAGTTGATATGTTTGGATGTGTCAGCACCCCAAACCTCTCATTCCAGCTAGAGCTGCATTTTATTGTTTAACCTGCAGCACTCCTCCTCCATTACCCTGTCAATAGAGTGGCTATCTTTGCTTGTATGTATTGATTTGGGGTAATTATTGAAAAGAGAACAATGACTGGCAGATGCCCAGATTTATGATCTGTGTATTTTTAGCAATTGGTGTTAGTGGTGTTGTCCCTGTCCTGCCATTCCTATAAATATGCCAGGCAGGCAGGCCCCTTGGCGGGGAGTAGTGACCAACAGTAATGGGGTCAAGGACAAAGGAGACCCAGGGCACTAGATGCAGAAAATTAAATTAGGCAACCCACCTGGAATGTAGCTGTTGAGTGAAGTGCGTGTGCATTAGATTTTGTGCACTTGAAGCCTGTGTGTGTTTAAGCTTTCGAGTGAATGATTGAGAATGTGTTGGGATGGTTGTGGGTTTGGTGGGTAGGTGGATGATGACAGAGCAATGGTGTGCAGTGCGATATGGTTTAAGCAGGCAGGTGGGAACCTCTTAGGTAGGCTTAGCAACTTATTCCAGATAAAAGCAGAGTAAACTTTGGTAATGTGAGGCTAAAACCACAAACCCATGCCAGGATCTGAGGGTGTGGTACAGTATGCAAAGATCAGAGACATGATATTTCGAGGATAAATCCCCAAAGACTCTGCTCAGAAACGTGCAACTTGGCAGATAAGAATATTTTAGCTGTATTCATCCTTCTTATTTATATACCATTGTGTCAAAAAGCTATTTACTGCAGTTTTGCAGTAAATAGCAAATACGAGGGCATGTATCCGAGATTTCTTTGACTATATACAGAAAAAAAGTAAAACATAGGAGTGATCATGTTATAAAACTGAAACCAGTGGACCAGCAGGTAGCAACAAAGCAAATTATTTCCCTATAATTCTTTGAAGACATTTTCTGAAAATAACTATGCACAGTGTTACTTGGGAAATAGAGGATGTTGTGATACAGTTAGAATTTAGTTGTGTTGATGAGCAGCTGTTGATTTCCAGAGGATTAATTACTTGATTTAAGACCATTTATTACTGATTTATTAGTAGTATATGCTTTCCTGTAGAAAAAATTCACCTTTTTATATATTCATATTCAGCTGACCTGCTGTGCACTGACTAAAAGGCTCTCTATGTTGCACTAGTAATTAACTAGAATTAATCATTTGGAAGTGTACCAATTAAACACACAATTAGTACCAAATTACATTATGCTTTCAAGAAAAATTCATAGGAAATGACAGATCTGTAAAATTAAGTGCTACAAAGTGGTGAGATGAGATAAAATCCAGGCGGTGGTTTCTTTAATAGTGTGTATGAATGAAGAACAAAGGAGTAAATTATCTAGTAGAAATAGTGCCCATGCTACAAGTGAACACCAGACACAAACATAGCATACTCACACATTTCTGTCCTTTCTGCCCTACGGCAGTCATTAAGAGAATTCATATCATTGGACAACAGCTGTGCAGGGCCACTGTGTAGCAGCATATTTTTAAGTCATACAGTAAAAGGAGTAACTGTTTTTCTTTTATTTTTTTTACATCACTTACTCACCTTTTGAATCCCATAGTGGTAATATATGAAAAGACTATTAATCAAAATAATGGAACCAATGTCAAGGCCTGTTTCACACAATAATTTATCACTCGTGTCTATCGCTGAAACTAGACACCAAACAATCCAATAACCACTCTTCTGTGTTTCTGCCCCCTCAGATGGCCACCGCGCAGCACTGTAGTTAAATTGAGTCGGTATGACCCTCTGTGTTCAGTGAAATTGAACAAGCTTATTGTCATTGTATGAGCTGTGTGTTCTGCTGAGAGTGGTGTAATGTGGATTATGTGAGAGACTAAACATCATGGCTTGGCTTTGGTCAACTTGACCAGGCTACATGCTGAGGTTATCTCAGTGCTTTTATAGGCAACATTTTAGTGATACAAATGTATTCCACAGTGAGTAGGTGTCATGATAATAATAATAATCTGGCAAAAAGCATGAAAAAATAAATTATTTGTAGGAAAGGGGAATACTGAATTGCATGTCGTCAAGTTCACTCCCTTATTTGCATACTGTAAACAGAAATACACTATACAAATGAACTCTGGTGGGTCTTACCCCGCTTTAATATTGCTGAAGCTGATGCTTGACGTCAACAGACTCTCAATGATATCATTTGGCTTTGGTCCCTGAGGGTAGATGACTTATTCATTTCTTCCTCTAAATAATGCTCATTCCCTGAATTATAATAGTCTTATTGATTTTCCCTTATTTCACCCCCTGCACAGCAATGCTCATTTACCCTATTATTTATCTCTGATGTGAATAAAGAAAAAACATATATTTGGTGTCAATTTAATTGAATAACAAAGTGTTAACCTCTTGGTTACCTTTGACTGTAAGAGTGAGAATACCTATGCCCTATATGAACCTTTGTGATCTGATGCATAACATAAAATGCTCCATGCTCTTGTTTCTAATGTGTTTTGTGTCTAAAAGTTTATTCAGTGGATTAAAAATGAGTCGTGATGACACAGTGTAATAACCATGAATAATAACCATATGTCGAAGGCAAAGTGCCCTTAGATGTTATTTCTCCCAAAGCACCATTAAAGCTGTTTAGTTTTAAGGCCGTATGTGATCCCACTGTCTCGACAGTATTGATCAGACTTACATCACTGGCCTGTATTTATTAGATAGCTTTGATTTTTTCTATTACAGACATCATGTTAACATTGCCAAATCAATAAACATGAATATGTTGATGCAGTGAACGTGGGCACAAGAAGATAATAAAAAATAAAATGGAGAGAATGTTGCGTGTGTGTCTGTGTGTCTGTGTGTGTGTGTGTGTGTGTGTGTGTGTGTGTGTGTGTGTGTGTTTGTGGCCCCCAACATAAAAGTGTCTTTAGCATGAGCAGACATTTTGACTAAGTTCTAGGTCACCTGGGAAGGATTGAAATAATTTTTTTGTGTCAAATCCTGATGAAAGAAAAAAAAAAAACTCCCTGGATCTTACCGCAGCGCTGTGGCACACATCAGACACACCAGCATTTGAGATAAATGGACTACTGTGAATTTTTATTGGGGGACATTAAAAAAGCCAGGATCGCAGTTCATCTTGGAAGCCAGAGCGACCATGGAATCTCTCAATGAAGTGTTTAAACACATGTTCCGGGCTGAGCCAGGCAGAGCTGACTGCGTGGGGTATAATCACAAACAGTCAAGTCTTAAAAGAGCCCTAATCCTGAACGGATTATAGAAATAATCAGTTTATGTGCACCATTACTAATGCATAGAGAAAGAAATAAAGTCACATAAAGTGTTTTTCCTGCTTTTTTTTGGTTCCAAACAACCTACAAGCATTTTAATCTCTTCCTCCAGATAATGATGTTTTCAGTTCATTTATTTCTATATTGGCCACTTAGAGCAATGTAACCCTTCAGTGTTCAAATAATGCCCATTAAGTATGCAGCATTTCCAATGAAACAAGTGGAGGGAGTCTCCTGATGGAGATTGATGGCCTAACTAAACTGAGCAGACCAGATACATCCAAAGAACAAAATGGGATGCAGGAAGGTCTTTTAAGAACAGTAAAAAGCAAACCAATCATTTTCAAACTGTGAACACTAAAAGAGCTTGTTAATCATGTAGTGTGCAGAGAAATTAATTGTTTATTCATCCATTTTCTACACCCACTTATTTAGGTTCACAGGTGGCATGGAGCAGATCCAGCATGCACTGGGCTGGAAAAATATCGTGAACAGATTGTCATTCCAGCACCTGGAAGACATCCATGTGAAGACGGGGAGAACATGCAAACTGCAGTCAGAGATTTGGACACAGGACGTTCCTGCTATGTGGCTAACCATTTAGCCATTGCAGTTATCACATGTTGTAACAGTAAGCAAGTCATTTCAAACTGTATATGAGACAATTTAGTATGTGGTGGCAGATACAAGTCACATTTGTGGGAATGTGGCTCGCAAATATTTCTAGTCTTTGTGATGCCTGGTCATAAGCTGTGACTTGAGTTGTAAGCAAGTGAGCATCAACCTCCTGCTGCCCAAAACACTGTAGTCAAACAAAAGCAAAACCTGCCGGCTGCTGCTGCTGCGTTTGGATTCAGAGAGTAAAATTTAAAATGTCTTTACTAGAAGCATGCATGCCTGCGTAGTGCCTATAATAACCAATGTAGATGCGACCGGAAAGAATTGCACCACTAATCCACACTAATTCTGCTCACTTGTACATAACTGTGGAAAATAAGCTTGAAATATCAGAATTGAAACACAAATCAGATTTCCTTCGCTTTAGATGATTACATGGCGATGTGAAAGCTAGCTTTATAGCATGCTGCTTTGATAAGCCTTTTGATGTAATGAAAATAATGATATTCCTCCCCTTGGATTTAATTCCCTAAGAAGCATGCTTGCTCCACTGCAGGGAGATTTCAGATCAGGAGGGAGTGACTGCATACATGTATATATATTAACTCAGCTATTGGTCATAAGGTAAAGGTCCTGTCTGAGTTAAGCTTTATATAGTTTTCAATAATTGGCAAATCTCTAACATTATCCTAGTTGCCATGAGTTAATCGCTTGCATCAGTAAATGTCTCTAACTTCCATTGATCAAAAGAAGGCTACTTCCATACATGAGGAACAAATAATAATCTTTTGATTTACATTATCTCTTTAATAGTAGGCATGTGTTTGTTGAGATCAAAATGTTCCAATAACACTGTGTGAGTCTGAGTTTGCAACAAATACAAAACCAAAATTGAAATGATTGAGATTTTTGCATGCAACAGTAACCCCGTGAGTCTTTGACAAAGCCATGGCATTTTACAGACCTCAACAACTTAAAACCACCCTGCTTGAATTGTTGGGTCAAGAACAGATCTTTCCCTGCACACAAATCTCCTTTGGCCAGTGATACAATGGGAAAGTACTTGTTGATCCTTAGCACCAGAGGTTGTATTTAAGGTCATTCATCCAAACAACCATTCCCGTAGATGCAATAAACTCCAGATCCAACATTCCAATGGAAGCTGTTTGAGGTCCATTTAAACCCTTTCACTAAATCTACAAAAAAAGAAAGAGAAGGAAAAACACCCCGAAACCAACTTCCCCTGGCAAGTGATTATTTACAGTGAGGAAACAAGCAAGATTCAAATAGATTAAGACACGCACACAGATGCATATGTAGCCGTATAAATACACTCTGAAATATATACTCAGACACGTGTTTTCCACAGAAAAGAGCAACCGACACTTCATCATCATAGATTAGCAGGTTGGTCAAACACGGTGAAAACTCTTTCTATAGTACGTCTGCTTTAAAACTAGTCTTCGTGTGTGTGTGTGTGTGTGTGTGTGTGTGTGTGTGTGTGTGTGTGTGTGTGTATCTGTGTGAAATCTACTGTAGCTAGCCCCAATCTTCTATGTCATTCAGAATGAAAGTGATGTGTCTATATGTGGATAATAAGCTCCTTTGGGGGAGAACTCTCTCCCACTTTCGACCACAAGCTAGTCTTTTACTTCAGATGATACACTTCATCCTGGGAACTTATTTTTTTCCTTCTCCTGATCTCAATTATATTCCCCTCGTATTGTTTTGTGACTTTACATTTTGGTATTTCTGTTGCCATGGCTGTAATGTGGGTCCTATTAGAATACACTCTTACGACAGAATCTACTTTCCATATCATCGTAAAAAGCTTTCAATGCTTGTATCAAGCTTTACTCCAAGCATCACATGGCTCTCCCACTAACGAAAAACTAGGCCTGGCTATAAAAGCATATACAGCCTCCTTCTGCTTAAAATGTCTTTGATTTTTTGTTGTTGTTCCTCCTCGCTTGAACCACTTCAGGCTGGTTCTCTTAAAACCCTGTACTTTTTTGACTAATTGAGGTGTGTAGAGTTTTTTTTTATGAGGGGTACCACTCAAGCCCCTCAACTCTTTTCCAGCCACGACTCCACATAAGCACACTAACAAGAATCCACATTTAACCCTCATTCTCTTTCTCTTCTGGACATTTTATTGCTGTATTTTCTTTGATTGTTATGATCTTCCCGTCATTGTCCTGTGGCCCTGCTATGCACAGTGCCAGCAGCTCATCCCAAGGTTACAGAGCAATGCTTTTGTTGTGGATTCACTCCCAGTATGTCATGCTGTCTCTTTCCCTTCACCTAGTGTCTCCTTTAAAAACAAATCCAATCAATTCCAAACCAATGTGTAAAACACTGGAAAAGGAAGCTTTCTTTTCTCCAAAAATACCTCAATATCATGCATTACGGTTCATGATGCCAACTGACTCATCCCTCTTTCTTTTAAACCAAAAGGAAATATGTGTGGAATTCCACAGACATAAATGAAATAGTAGGTTTTCTCTCCCTTTCTCAGAAAGAGGACACAGAATCCTCAGTTTAGAGCAAAATTGTGTTTTCTGGCTTTTCTAGGACATTCACCTGGTGATGCGCTCAGGGCCATACAGTCACACATCAGTATTGCCGCCGTTATACTCACTTTTTATAGGGTCTGGAAGAACGAGATGGGATTTTGCAATCACATCAGTGTGCTGAATACATCACCACAAAATGAGAGCACTACCAAGCAGGGGGAAATAGTTTCTTCTTGCTGCTTTTACCTCACAGTAGATGTCCTAATTTATGAGGTGCAACTTCTAGTTTTTCCTCATCTTGAATATGTAATCTGTGTGGCAGCATAGCCCCATGTATGGATTTTCCCCCCAGACTTTTTTCTTTTTTGGAATAGTGTGTCTTCACCTGATCAATAAAAATATGCCAACATCATTTATACACAATACATTTACTGTATGGTTGGTGTGAGATAAGGAGGTTATCGTGGTTTGTCTGCTCACTGATGTATAATTACTGTCTACTGTTATGGTTGGAAAATCATTAATTGTGCTGTACGGTAATAGATAACAACATTCACATTACTCTGGGCAGTAACACACACACAGACACACAGATGCATGCACGCGCGCGCACACACACACACACACACACACACACACACACACACACACACACACACACAGACCCACACACACACACTTCAATCATAGCAAATTTGGTGTTTCACATCCTGATCTCTAATGCTCCCAATGAATCAAATGACACAGAGAAGTTATTATCATTGCCGTTGCACGTGATTGATCACAGATTTTTTTTTTTCTTATCAGTCTTTCTTTGACAGACCTTCCCCAAATCTTAAAATCGATCATGCGCGAGCACAGTTTTCCATGTGCTCATGCAGTAGCATTGTGTGCCACTAACCCAACAAAGCATTATACATTTGTCAGTGGTACAAAGGCTGCCGACTTCAGTGTTAACTGATGTGGTTGGCTGGACTAGTTTGCATGATCACTTTTCATTATTCTTCCCCAGCTAGATCTGTAACAGATAATAAATAAATTTACTCCATTCATCACCCATCTATGAGGAGCTTTGTGAAATAAATCATAGCTGCGTGTGTATCAGCAATGGTGTGATAGAATTGGGTATTTCTTACTTGGGTTGCATAAACATTAATCAAATTTTTTTTTCATTTTAAGCTTTATAAAAACATACTTGACTGCTGCTTTTATAGGAAATGGAGACTGGGTAGTTTCTTTCATATTTCATTTTGAAATTAAGTTTTACAATCAACCTTGTAAACTGTCACACCCCTATGTGATAATTTACGTAGTCACAGAAGTATAATTACAAAAGACTACAACAACAGAGCACTTTTGTCACTTATTAAAAATGCCGCATTAATTTGGTAATATTTTATGCTCCCACTACCCTCTATTTTATCCACCAGCCTTAACACTGGTGTATTGGCACAGTTTCTGTCCACAGCTGCAGTGCCCTGAGCCAGGTCAGGCTAGCACGCTAACAGGGAGAGGATCTGGTTTGCACATCATTAGCTCAATGATCACTTATTGTCTGTCCTGCCAACTAGAACAAGAGAAGAGGTGGTCTGCTAACCCTGTTCTGCCTCAACCCAGAAGAGAAAAAGCCAAACTGACGATGTTTACATTCACTCATTATTAAGAATATAAATTATTTTAATGCATACATGCATATAAAAAGTACTGTATTTACACTGACGGACACTGATACATAAATAAACAGACACATACAGTACCAGTATAGATTATAGAGAATATTTTTAGAATAAAAGAAAAGTGTGCTTGCATGCTTCTGTACACTGATTTTTGAATTGAATTTTGCAAGAAATTATTCATGAAGAAAATTTGGAGGTTTTGTTGATTTGCTTAAGTAAAAAGGTTTTCAAATCTGCAGTTCCTTGTACTCTTTGGAAGAGCGCTGAGTGTTTCCACAAACTGTATCTGGTTACAGACCTTGAAATTGTGCACTTAAAATGTCTCCTGTAACTAGGGCTCTGCTTCCATTATGGTGAACCCTGAGCTGTGTGCTTGTGTGGAGCGGGGCACAGGTGAAGCCATTTTGCCTCTCCATATCATGTGTGCAGTTGAAAAGAGGGCCCATTAGGTTTAATGAATACCATATTTTATCAATTAGACATTCCCCTATGTGTGTGTGTGTGTGTGTGTAAAAAGTAGAAAAGGTAGGGGGAAGTTGCTTCATACACCACAGGAAGCAATCATGCTTGTGAGTGGTAGCCAGGATGTGAAAGACATTCAAAGTTGAAGAAAATCTCCTATTTTCACACAAATTGTAACAGTGGGGGGGGGTTAAAGTTTCTTAACAGTAAGCGCCTTCTTCTCACCTCCTCCTTTGTTGTCTAATGTGTGAGTAAGTGCTCATTAGATAATGCGGTCCCCCAGTTCAGGGTTGGTGTAATTGGCTGTTAGGCCATCCGCCCCTCCTCTTCTAAGCATTAATTTAATCACTGGTCTAGTGTAAGCCTATACCAACCTTAATGGTTAAAGTAATTGTGTCAGTGTGCTCTCCCACAGACATTATCCATCCAAAGTCTGTCCTCAAACTGAAATTCCACCTTGAGATACAGTTAGTCAAGGCCATTGAACTCAAGCAAACACTTGTGGCTAATGGGAAATTATTCGAGCAATTACCACAGAGGTCACTGGGAAAATTATAATGGGAAAGTAAGTTGGAAAAAACAAAAACTTGATAATTTCATTATTTTGCAGCTAAAAAGAAACTCCTCGGATGTATATCAGACCTGACTGAGTGTGTAATGTAATTTAATGCAGTTTTAAGCAGAGGAATAAAAACATGTAAATCTGGTTCATAGTTGAAATACAGTGCACCAGTTGAAATAAGTTGGACTGTGTATAGCTGGAGCTTTGCAGTGTTTATCACCATGTGTTTAACCCAAGGCCCCTCCTCTGCATGCCCTGCCGTCCTTCATAGCGTCACAGACCACTGGCAAGGAACTAAATAATAACATTTCACAGTTTCACTATGGGGCGTCTGTAGCACTGTCACATGATATCACTCTTGCCGAGCAGAAGGCTTGTTGTGTGTCTTGTAAGTGTGTGTAAACGTGCAAGTGTCTGGGTCTGTTTGAGAGCCTGTGCATATGAAATTGTATTCTTGTGTGCTTGAATTTCAGAGTACCATATTACGATGACTGAGAGGCTATAACCTTCATCAGGTCTGTAAAGGTAAAAGACGTGTTTCCAGGGGAAGCTAACGTTCCACTAGATTTACAGAGGGAAATGACATATCCCCTTTCTGACAAGGAGTGTTAAAAAGTGAAATGGGGATAGATGCTGGGACAAAACATACCTCTGGGGTACAACAGCTAGAATCATAAACCTGAGACTGGAGACAGGCATCTAGAGCCATATAACACTGAACCTAGTAAAATAGAGGGAGCCTGGATTTTAAATAACATTATATCAGACCTTATGACAGTTCCACTTTAGAATCAAGTTTGCAGAAAACCAACTTATTTTTGAACAAATTATATGCCTTGGCACTATTTGGTTGTATTTCCAAGGCGATGCTGTCTTATTTATTTGAAATGTACCCCGCAACACCATAAGCTTGGTTTATTATATAGTAAAAATGTGCAAAACACTCATTGCCACTTATTTGGCAGCAGATTTCACAGAGAGTAATTGGTCTTTGGCCGTTGGACCATTTACTGTACTTCACTGCAGCAGCATTACAGTACTTTGTTCATTGTCCCTAAAACAATATAGTTGTTCAGGGATAACATGTTAGTTGTTTGGATAGAAAACATGCTGCTTAACCCTTGTTCAGTTTGTCAAAATAGGCAAACAGGATCCTGTTCAGTTTGTCTGCTCAACCTCTGAAATATTGTCCCTAATTCACGCTTACATGTCTTGAGTCGTCAGGGCATAAACATTTTCCCTGTCAAAGTATTTCCTTCCCCTATATCATGCAGTAGTCATTTTGCAGCAAGTGAAAGATTGAGATACTTATATTCACTCTGGACCTGAATCACATGTCTGTTTGAAATGGCTGGTGAGTGACAGTGAAGGATGCCTTTCAACAGACAGGGGGATTTCCAGCTGCTCGAGGTGGAATAGTCCCTGGGAGGGAAAGCGGAGGGGATAGATGAGGGGAAGAAAAAGGCAGGAAGAGGGGAGCCCAGAATGGCCCAATTGCTCAACGACCATGGGGAATCTGGTCTGGGCCGTGGCTCTCAACACATCCATCTTGACCTGAGGCGGGCAAGAGATTGGTTTCCTTTAACAGTGCTCTAATGTCAAAACATCATAGCGTGCGTAACATGAACACCACCAATGAATGCCTTTGAATCCATAAACTGATATTTCAGCAGACAAAATTGATTATTGAATGCTGACAGGCAGACGCAGAGATATTGATCATTGAAACTATTCCCGTTTCATGTGGGATGACCGAGTTTGTCCAAAAACAACTGAACAGATTCAACCTAAGTGTTTTCTGATGACCAATAGATTTGGGGAAATATACAGAGAATGTTGGTACAACTCAAACTGTCCACCATCATGTCCAAAATCTCCCACAAGAATGCAAACCACAGCAGTTTGAACCTGAGCCAACTTTGGCTGCAAGCTGGGAAACAGGCTGAGACGAGTTCACATTGGTTCAATCCATTAGATTAGTAATAGCAAGCATCTTTCAATGAGAACCATTGAAATTGTATTTCCAACATAATGTCTGCATTTTATGTGTGTATCAATAGTGATAATTCAGACTGTGCAGTATGAAGACCGTATGCTATCTGTGCCTAGTCCTCTAGTACCCTTCTAATATAACACTGTTTTCTTTTAGGAACAATTTATTTTACAAATATTTTTGCTCATTTCATTATTTTCACTCTGCACATTTTGTACATTCACAAAGGAACATATTTAAAGCAGACTCTTCTTTCTTTTCTATCTCATGATTTATTACACTAAATGCTGTATGCTACTGTTTTTCTTTGTGGCAGTCAAATAACCTATGCAAGAAATGAAACTTCCCTTAACCCCCTCCTTCCTTGTCTTATATTTTTTCCATAAATTGTCAAGGAGACCTGGATGCAAACCAGCTTCAAGGCCTGGAAATACAGTAAGTGTGTTTTTACTGGCTCATACACTGTCCAGAAGATATTAGCCGTGTAGGAAATGTGCTGAATATTACCGGCCCCACTACCCCGGGCCAAGAAAGACAGTTGGTGCAAACCCCAGACTGCCGTGCGGCTGCTATCTCTCAAAATGTCAAGGCTTTGGTCTCTAAGTCTGCTCTGCTCTGCTGTGGCATGCAGGCGAGTTCACTGGCTGGCTGTCCAGCTTGCTGAGTCATAGTGGTAATTAAATGTGATTTGGAACTGTAGGGTCAACTCTGATACCCAGCCCAGTCTAAAGAAAGAGCTTAGGGCCAGGCTCACACCATTGCCGCTTCCATTTGCACATATGAGACCTGGCCAGTTGAGACACTGTCCCAGCTTTCTATTCAAATGCTAAAACAATGGCTATTGTTTAAGCAATATTAACATTATGTGCGTATGTGTGTGTATGTGCATGCATGCCTACATGTGCACAAAAAAAGTTATTCCAGATGTGAAATAACAACATTTGCCTGCAACAACAACTTGAAGGCTCCGAGACGAATGAATTCAGAGTTAAGTTATTTATGATCCCATAAATGGGATTATTTTGAAGTAATCCATTTTCATGAAGAATAAAATAGAACCAGGCGTTAATCCCCAGACTTGCAAGCTCTTAGCTCCAAATTCCTCACATGCTGTGCAAATGAGCCCTAAAATGTGCTTGACTGGTATTCTAACGGTTACATGAAGTTTCCTGATCTGCAGCGTCATGTGGTACTGCAGCTAATGATCCAAAGGGGAGAACACAATGAAAGGCAATTTGTAAAGTCTCATTATGGCCCCCATTCATTATTATAGTTCAGATAATTTATACTTTATGACTTTTGCTCTGTTTTCTAATGAGGAGACATTTAAGTCATGGTCCTTCAGTTGTTGACAAGGCCTGTCTAACCACAGGCTTCAACCACAACAGCTATGAAGTGGCAGAGGGGATGAATCTCCCTGTGAGGAAGGAGAAAAATAATATAACTCATATGAACAGCCACATTAAAATCATTCAGCTTGGTCTTGTAAGGTCATATAATAGAACATTATAACTCTTAAACTTGTCTCCTTGTAATCCCTGACGGAGGGGAAGAAATAACATTAAGTACTTTTGGCTATGAGCAGTGTTCTGAAATTCTATCATTTCACATCCACACCTCCTGTGATTGGTCTGTGAACGCTCAAATACTCTGGAGACTATGGTAGGTTCAAAGTTCAGCTTCCACTCATGCCAAAGAAAGTAAGCATGAGACCAAGAAGAGTGTGGTGAAATCCAAATCCCACACTTCGACTCTGCCAGCTTTATAAGATAGCTTTAATATGATGTATATGATAAATGTTACGGCCTGTGCAGAATATCTTGTAACATCAACAGTGATCACTTTTTTCAAATACACAATATGATTTTGTCATTAATGTAAGAGCGCTGCACCATAATTACTAACTGACCCTTCAACCAAAAAGAGACTGTTGGAAGATGACTGCCATGCTGTTGTTCTTCTTTGTTTTTGGTTCGTTAGGAGATATGTGCTGTGTCTCAAATTGTGCATTTCTGTACTTACACTTGCTCTTTTGAACACATAGTGCTTTTACACTGATATAGCTTTATCACATGCAATGCACTGCAAGTACCTGAATGCTGTACTCAAAGCGGCCAAAATGTTGAGTGTGGATCGCTGGACACTACTCGCACTCAACAGCCGCCATCTTTGCCACAGAGCGGAAGCTACGGGACCATCAACGTATTTATAAACTTGTGAAAATGGCGGGCAGGGAAGCTGCAGCGGTTATTATTGAAACGGCGAAACACGAAGTGTACAAATGTTATATACACACATGCAGGTTTTTTTATACGTGCCACTATACTGTCGTAAGTTTGTGAGCAAACAAACCGGCTGCAATTTACCAATAAACAAAAGAAGAAGAAGAAGAAGAAGAAGAAGAAGAAGAAGAAGAAGAAGAAGAAGAAGAAGAAGTGGAGTAATTTAATAACACAACTGTGCACTGTGCACTTCATGTAAGTGCACTCACGGAAGTATCCGAATTGAGACACACTTATGGTTATATCTCTCAGAATTTATATCCTAGCTATACATGCTAATAGTGCTGATATTGGCAAATTCTTAGCAGGCGGCTATCATAGATTGGCCAGGTCATCACGAAGCAGCAGCAGTAACTACATGTGAGTGTGTCAATGGAGCAAATACAACACACACAGTGATGTTGGTAGGTTTTTAATGTAGTGAGTCCCCGGTACCCACAGGTGGTGGTCATTTGTGTCCCAGGGAAATTGAGTGGGTCCCAGTCTTTTTCTACATTATCATTATGGTTAAAGTAATTCAAAGTGATCTTTAAAACTAATTAGGGGTGGCAGTAGCTAACTCCGTAGGGAGTTGGGTTGGGAACCGGAGGGTGGCTGGTTCAAGTCCATGTACGGAGTGTGGACTGGTAGCTGGAGAGGTGCCAGTTCACCTCCTGGGCACTGCCGAGGTGCTCTTGAGCAAGGCACTGAACACCCCCAACTGCTCGGGCCTCACTCTGACATCTCTCCATTTGTGCGTGTATAGGACCTGAGCATGTGTGTGTGTGTTTCCAGCCTGAGTGTGTTAGTGTGTTCTAACAACAGAGTGAAAAACAAATGTAATTTCCCCACTGGGGATCAATAAAAAGTATAAATTAAATTAAACATTCAAATGAGTATATGATCAATCTGACACAAACACTTTTGGAAGATGCCCCTTACAAGCGCAGACATTCTCCTTTAGTACTACAACCTCACATTTTGTTCCTGCTTGGAAACAGCAATAAATATGGTGTCTCTTAATCCAATGACATTTCCAAGGGATCAATGCTGATTTCTTAGTGGGATTTGAATGTGCTTCCAAGCACAGTCAAATAAGTGAAACCTTTGAGACCAGAGGCAGTAACACAGTGGCTGATTTATGGTCTGAACACGGAGAAATGAGTGAATGAATAAAGTGCTTTTCCCCATTGTGTAATATCCGACATGTCATGCCAGATCTTCAGACAGAATATGGCTCGGCAAGTGCCTTTTGCTACAGACAGAACATGTTCTTGGCCTACATCTGAGAGCCAGCTCTCCTCTGAATGTTCTCTGTATGCTTCAAAGATATGAGATTAGACAGCTGCATGTCAGACTCATTGTCCTTCGTTAACAAGTCTAATTTGTGCCTCATTCTGTCTTCCAGCTCTTCCAAAATCTCAGACAATCATTCTGGCCTCCACTGGGGTTGGAAGAATCATCACGCTGGCATCCATATTTGCACCATCTGTGATGGAGAGAGCTGTGTGGTTATAGATCAATCGCACACACTCAAGCACACGCATAAACATATAGGCTATACAAACACAAATGATAACATATACACAGACAAAATCATCTTTTTTTCTCTGCATCACACAGACACACAAGTTTACACTCAGATGAAAATGCTCTCCTTCTTTGAGTCATTTCACACACAAATAAACACACACGCATACACTCCTGCATCCCCAGGTTGTAGTTGGTATAATCCCCATTCTCATCTAATCCCAGAATCCCTTAGCTAATTTGGGCTAAAAACCACAACAAATGAGATGATAACATTTTCTGACTAGACTAACTGAGTGATTTGCTTTACCAGCTTCGACTGCTGATTGTAAAACAGGCAGTTGATATATCATGGTAACTGTAGGCTTTGAACATTGCACAGCTGCTCAGACACCTTGCTTTAGCAGTAGCGTTGTTAATACTGACATACAGGTATCAGACAAGTACCACCTCACTCCTGTTGCTAAACTCCAAAAAGGATCTTTTCTGAAAATCCTGTAACACTTTAGGATGGATCCATTAGTGGGCGGACTTCTACAATGTCTCCCACTGTATTTAATGCAATAAAAGCAATGGCTGTATGTTATCAGTGGAAGTTGAAGGGAGTCACTGTTGATCCCCTCCCTCTCACTGCAGTCAAGATGAGTGAAATGGTCCATTGGTAGTTATGGGGCTGCATTAGTGGACATATTAGAATTTAAGTGTAGCTGTTACAATAAAACAAATGGAACGGATGACCACTGGTTGAATGGATGATCCCTGTCACTGGTCACTTTGATGCGCTGCATTGTCCACTTATTTGCACAGTTTACTTCCAAAAAAAATGAAAAGCCATCTAACAGTGTATACTGAATGAAGCTATAATGCAGGAGCAGATTTATTTGTGTTACAGCTATCTCTAGCTGGTCTCTGGAGGACAAGCTGGCATGGAGCTTAGTTAGTCTACAGCTGCCTGGTTTTGTTTGTGTTGATGTGTTTCCCTGGCTGTTGGATATTGGTCTGTTCTCCTAGCAGGATACTGACCATCACTGCCAACCTGTGTGAGTTAATCCCACCACATTTCTTTGTACACCGCACCACCACCATAGCAAAAAAAAACAGTACCTAACAATAGAACACCATCACGAGGCAACCTCCCACCCACATCTAAACCCAAACCTGCTCCTACTACAATTTGTGAATGCCTTTCAGAGAGTGTATGCAATTTTGGCAAGGCTTATTCTTTCTCCCTGAGCAATTAACTTTCTCCTTTTTGCATGGATTCCTTTTCCAAGTATGATGTTGTTTCTGTGGTAGTCATTTCTGCGCCACATGCTGAGCAGGTCTCTAGCAGGAGCGCTGTCATAATGCTGCTCTAGGATGGTGTAACTTCTATTCTATGCCTTCTCATACAGCGGAGCAATGTCTCCGTAGATGTTTTTGAGATGTGCTCATGAAAGCTGAGACACATATTAAAGAGGGAATTAAACAAGCTCCTCTTACTGTCTATTCCACTACGAATGACTTGTTTAGATGTGTCTGCATCTCAGCTAGTTTTATTGTGACAGAGACAGTCTGTTAAGCAACCGTCAATGCCTTTATTTTGAGTACACACAAATCCACATCTGCATGTGAGTGTGTCTTCTGCTGCAGTATGTGTGTTTTTCTTTGTTGTCTCCATCTGATAGACACACCACTGAGGGAAACAGTAACAGCCACCAGAATATTAGTCCAGGGACACTGGGTGTGCGGCGGGCGATAAAGCTCTTCCGAAACAGGGGAGAACGGGATGCGGAGGGCACCACCAAAGGCACGGAGATCGCAATCACAGAGAACAAGCAGCCGAGGCTCAGAGAGAAGGGCCTCTCGAGACAAGAGGTGGAGAAGAGTAGACCTGCGTTTTTATATATAGGAGTGGCTGCAGACAAACTGTGAGCCAGACCTTAACAGTTGAGCAAGGAGTGCTGGGGTTGTGACTACGCTCTAACACAGCGGTAGATGGAAAGATGAGAGGGCATATGAGATTGTACAGCAGAGACAGTACAGGGATTTTAAACATCACTTAACAGTATAGGTCCAAGAAGTTAACACCAAGAAAAGGCAAGCAAGAAAATGCTCCAGATGCCCATAAGTTAAAAAGCCTCTTGAAGATTTATCTGTTTTTGTCAAGACTTTTCCTCTTTTGGCCCAACAAAGGAACATTATGTGAGTGTACAGGCACAATATCTCCCACTTCTGTTAGGTTGCTGTGGCTGCTGCTAGACAGCTCTCTGTGTCTGCTCTCCCCCTCCCCTCTCTGTCCTTAATTGCAGGAGTGAAGTCTGGTGTGCGGGAGTCAGGGTTCCAGCTGCAGCCCATCTACACCAATCACCTCTGCTACAAATACCTGGTCAATCTTCCACTCCTCGTTGGATCATAGTCTAGGCCACATGTTAGTCTTGCTGTTGAGACCGCCTGCTAGTTGCGCTTTGTGTTTTTGGCCTGTTCTTTTTGTGCTACAGTATATCGGAACCTGCCTCCACTTCACTCCTGACCCCCACCAATCCTGCTTGCCATACTGGACCTCTCAACGGACTCGACACCACCACTTGGACCACATGGTATTATTCCTGCTCAGAACCCTGGACCTGTACACCTCTGTGGACCTGGACTTGTTATCCCCTTTTTGTAAAACCTGGAACCTTGAACTTGGAATAAATTGGTTAACCCTTCTCCGGCTCTGAGTTGTGTCTGCAATTGGGTTCTATTCTGTCAAAAACCGAACAACTTCCTGTCTTTGATAACATTTCAGTATATTGATGTGTGTTTTTCTCTCTCTGTCAATTATGTGGCAACACGATTCTCTGCGACTTTTATCTTCGGTGTGACTGTCTTGGGCTTTGATTGTACACGAGATGTCAGGGCATTTAATTGTCATCCTCAAGACAAGGGAGTGGAAACAGTCTTCTGCTAGGATCAGGGTGTGTTGTCAGGCTGCGCAGAGCTCTCTACAAATCAGAGTTAAAGAAGTGCACAGGGTCAGGTCTAAGGGAAATACAGTTAATGGAGTTGAATGGACAAATGAGAGAGACATTCGTTCAATTCCAGAGATAAGACAAGTTCAAAGAGGGAAGACACAGTGGAGATAGGCTATGATTCATAACAAAATGAGAACGGTATGTGTCAACTCAAAGTGTCTGCACTGCCTTATTCACATCTTAATTGCAAGTAGTGTCTTTTTCTTAAGAAAATATGATTTATGTTCCCCTTTATGTGCTAGAATGAGCGTACATATTAGCATTCTGAACCTGCCTTCTCCTTTACTCTGTGGGAGCAATCCCAGCTCAATTAAACCCCAGCCATGCAGATACAAATTGTCCCAAATAGCCAGCGACCAATGGAGGCTGTCAGTTTTATGGGCTGCTTTTTGAAGGTGTCATGTAAGTTGCAGTATACAACAAATGGCTTTAATGAAATATGCAAATTCATATTATAAACCTGATGATGTTGCACTATAATTAACCTTAATATTTCAAAAAGTTTAGAGGCTAACAAATTTGTAACATTCTCCCTCTTTCCCTGGATGTGTGTGCGTGCATGCGCGTGTGTGTGTGTGTGTGTGTGTGTGTGTGTGGTATTAAGACCTTAAAGGATCATTGACTTGTTCCTGTCAGAACTCTTGTAAATGAAGAACCATTTTCAATAAAGTTCCATGTATGATTGAATATGCTGTGCACAATAAATAAATACATTTAAAAAATAAATAAAATACATTAGGAGTCTGCGGGCATACGTGAATCCTGCGGAAATATTAAATCTTCATGGTCCATTATGATTAAATGTTTTTGAGCACTACAATTTCACAGTTGCTCAGGCCTAAATTCAACCTATTGGACCTTGGCATCAAAACAAACGGTCCATTTTATGAAAGAACTTTACAATACACATATATATTAGGAGTTTTTTTTCATGCATGTAGACCAATAGAAGCTTTCCTGTAAGTGGTTCTGATACATACTTATATTTTGAACTAATCTAAGGTCTTGCATATGGGTACAATCTTCTGTCTCCAAGTACAACTGCTGTTGTTAACAATTGTTTTAATTAGAAAGATTTTCAAAGTTTGAAAAGTTTTAAACCTCTTTTTTTCTCTTTGTGCTTAATACTTCTTCTAGCTTATTTTTCTACATCACCTTGAAACAACAAACTATTTTTGCAACAAAGTGGATACATTTAATTTATTTTGGAATTGGAACATATGTTACCCAGTGTAATACCCATTGTAATATTAATTTTCCTTTTACTATGATTCTCTCTCCCCCTCCCTCCCTCGCTCCTTCTCTTGTGTATGTGCCCATCTGTTGGATTAGGTATGTGATCGTCTGTGTTTTTGTGTGCATCCATATGCTTGTGGTTATGACTTGTGTGTTTCCTAATGTTACTAAGACTTTGCCAGGCATTTGGATAAAATACTGTGCTGATGTGGCAGCTTGGAGATACAGGCTCACAGGAGGTAACCACAGCATTGGTTTCAGTCTATGACATGAAAAGAAGCTCAAAAACTATGTTGGTGTTGAATATTATTCCAACTACAGTAAATCCATGCTCTCACCAGGCTTCTTGTTGTAAAGCCTGTTACTGATACTGTAAAACAAACCAAAACACATCCTCAGCTTTAAATGCACCTATCTCTGTGTTTGGAAGCCACTAAAGCTTGTGGTTGCCAGTGGTTACATGGTAAAATGCTGTTACCAGATGGGAGCCAGTGGGCAACGCCAGTACTGTCATCCATCCATCTCAACCTATTTCCGCTGACATCCTTTATCTGACTCTTTCTCTCTGTGTGCTTCTTTATTCCCCAGCATCTGAGCATTTCAGCTGCCATTTAGGCCACAGAAATATGACGTCTGTTGCTCTAATGATTTGCAGACCATAAGTAGAAATGCCCACCATGAATCATGAAAATGCATTTTCCCATTTCCATTATGGAGGAGACTACATGCTCACAGAGAGATTTACACTGCCATTGCTTTCTCATTCTCTGCCTTTTTCTCTCTTTTGCATCCTCCCTCCATGTTGTGTAGACCACCTCCTCCTCCCCATTCATTTTCCTGTTCAACTCATTTATATTCATCATGTTTTTGTATTTCATGTTTGCTGGGACAAGCCAACCAAAAGCTCTGCCACGTGCACATCATGGACAGAAGTGAATATCTAAAACACCTTGATGAATCCCCGTTGAGTTTTTCTGATGTTTCAGTCTGATTAGTTTACAAATCCATCACAGGATCCTTATTTTTACTCCCTGAGGGATACACATCTTAAATTGAACTAATGTAAGATTACTGTGTGAGCTTAGAATTTGTGCAGCTGCATGCTTGACTGTAGTTATGCTAGACAATAGCAATTATGGCATTTCTGTTTGAACCCCAAGATTTCGTTTCTTGCAGCATAACACAAGGTTTTCATTTCAGAATGTTAAGCTGCCCTGGTACAACTTAAGGGCATTTACATACTAATCAGCATCAAAAGCATGATGGGTCTGCAAGTGATTTGTACATGCACATCCCAGGTTAAAGCACTGTGTCCTGTGTAGAGCATTAGAAAAATCCAACATTTAGTTTGTGTTGAGTTCTGGTTAGAAAATTAATTATAAAGATATAATGTTGTCGACCTTTTGCGCCCAATACCTCAGCATAAACCTTGAAACACTTGCAAGTGCTGCTGCCATCACAGCAAACACACAGAACTCTCATGAAGGAATGGCGAAAATTGTAATTTAAAATCAGTGGCTGGGTTCTGTTAAGAGCTGCCATTGATTTGACAGTGCAGGCTGAATCATAATGTTGGGGGTTTATCCAGAGGAGAAAACTGGCTCGGCTCCTAAGGATCGCCTGTGGCATATAAACCTGACCAGGAGCCAGACACTACACAATGCACTCCAAATCATGATGTCTCTTTATGTTATTAATCTCACATCCGTCTAATCAGGATCATTCAGGGGAATTGCACGTGTAATAATTTTGAACAAAATATTCATTACAGTGCATTGCGTCATTCATGTATTGCATGTGAATGCAAGCTTAGATTTTTATAATCCTGTTCCTTTTTTTTCTCTTTCTTCTTTGGGTCTGTCACTCACTGGATTTCACTTTCTTTTTCCCTATCTGCTTCTTTTCAGAGACAATTATTTGTGAAACAGAAATATCTTGAATATTTTGTCTGGATGTAAGGGGAAGTGCCTCTTATGCAGCCAACCAGAGGCTGTGATTGGTCTCAAGTAGAACTGTCAAAGCTACAACACCAACACAATGACCAGTTACCTAGCAACCAATGACCAATAACTTTTGGAATTCTATCTGTGGCTCCAGGTCGCCTGAAGGTTACAAACAAAAGGTGACTTTTAACATGCATTCAAAGTAAACTAAATCCAGGATGCATGTCTTGCTGAGTCTCTGAGAATGTAAGCTGAATGTAACTCCTTTGCACATACAGAAAGAAAAACAACATGTTTAGAAGTAGTATAGTATAGTTGTGGAAATATGAATGTACTATTTATGAAACAGTGTATAGAAACTGAAGGATAAATGGTACATATTCAGAGACCTATTGTGGTGGTTGCTAATGTTCATCCTTTAGGTCCGATTCGTAATCTTGTTTACTTTAAGTCATATCTTTTAGGCTGTATTTTATATAGGCTGTTTTTGTACAGTTGTTTTGGGTTCAGACAACATTGAAAAGTTAAGACATTTTTTTAAGTTTGTAAAATAAAAAAGGGTTTTATGGAAAAGCATGTTTATATTCCTCAAAGTAAGGTATGAAAAAATCATGTAAAGGTGCTGACACACCAAGGAGATTATTGGCCATTGGACAGTCTGGCGAGGTCAGTGACTCGAGTCTGTTCGGTGTGTCCCGCGCCGTCGTCAGTCTGGGGGGGCTGTCGGCGTTCATTTTGGCCGACCTGACATGTTCAGTCGCTGGCAGGGCAGTTGGGACTCACCCGGAAATGGCGAGCGGAATGAGGTGTCTAGAGTCTCTCAAAATCTGACGAAAATCTTTTAAACT
Source organism: Perca flavescens (assembly GCF_004354835.1). Taxonomy (NCBI): domain Eukaryota; kingdom Metazoa; phylum Chordata; class Actinopteri; order Perciformes; family Percidae; genus Perca; species Perca flavescens. Next base: position 22,803,065 of record NC_041335.1, on the reverse strand, counting down.
GACCTTTGCTGAGCTGAAATTAAGACAGATTCAGCAACTGCACGGCCTATTTATCGCTTAAAATGTTTTCAGAAACACGTTTCGGTGAACTATTTTAGTACAATATGAGATTGTATTCTAAACGGCCGCCATGACAGTCTGGCTTTGAATTTCTGGAGAAAAAAAACCCATGTGACGCATTCGTCCAATCAGCTGCCGGTTTTCATTTCTTGGGCAACAATACAGATTAGCGCCGCCTGCAGTTATAGAGATGTATAACGTCTCGTCTCGTCTTTTTGGTGTGTTCTGTGGCACTTTTTGGACCAACACGGGGAGACTGATCATTTCGACTGGCTTTTCTGTCAACGGTCGGCCGTCGGCTATATGTGTAAGCAGCTTAATGCAGACCAGATTACGTTTACTATTGACTTAATGAGGAAATGTTGATTAACATGTCTGGCAAGTTGCAAAAATGTTGATGAACATATCATAAAATGTTCACCGACAACATAGCTCATTTCTTTACGGCATAATACCTGACGATGAAATAATTTATCCACTTGTAGCAACTACAGTATTATCTAAATGTTACAAGGTTAGTGAAGGCTCATGGTCTGCAGTGACTTGAGACACAACATACTGTATTTGTAAACATTTAAACAAACCATTTTAGTTGGTTATATGTTAAAGGTCCCATGGCATGAAAATTTCCCTTTATAAGGTTTTTTAACATTAAAGCGTAACTCTCGCCAAAATGCAACCTAGGGTCTTTTTGTGAATGTACCTGAGTCAAACTTTCGTTAAAAAGCATATTTACGACGAAAGCAGCACTTTTAAGATTTACTGTATTTTTGTTTTTCAGTCAAATGGCCTTTTGAATGGGAGTGATAGAGGCACTTTTATCATATCCTCAAAATAGCTATTTTTATAACACTAAGAAGGCTCGACACAACATGAAACCTTGCTCCAAGTATCACCAGGGGCTCTACACCTTAACAAAAGTATTGACAACATTGTTTGTGTACCCAGAGTTTACTAAAAAAGAGAGGTTTTGAACAACTCACCGTAGCTCTTGTTGTTTCCGGCCGCAGCCATTTTATCAGTCAAAAACAATCGATTTCCGAATGTAACGTAACAGGGAGGAGAGTAAAGACGGAAAGCTCCTAAAGCTTAAATGCACGGATAAGTCGTTGTTTTGTCATTATTGAAAAACAATATTGACCTTGTAGTTGAAAAAGAAGCCTCATATGGAGTCTGTTCATTCACATTCGGATATCGACTCGTTTTGACTGCCGAGGTGGTAGTGGCCGGAAACAACAAGAGCTACGGTGAGTTGCTCAAAAACTTTCTTTTTAGTAAATCTGGGTACACAAAGAATGTTGTCAATGCTTTCGTTAAGGTGTAGAGCCCCTGGTGATACTTGAAGCAAAGTTTCATGTTGTGTCGAGCCTTCTTAGTATTTTGAAAACAGCTATTTTGAGACTAGCATGAGAGTGCCCCTATCACTCCCATTCAAAAGGCCATTTGACCCAAAAATGAGAATACGGTGAATCTTAAAAGTGGCGATTCGGTCCTAAATATGCTTTTAAACTAAAGTTTGACTCACGTACATTCACAAAAATACCCTAGGATGCATTTTGGTGAGAGTTACGTTTTATGCGTTCCCCCAGCTTGCCTATGGTCCCCCAGTGACTAGAAATGGTAAACCGGGCCCTGGGTATCCTGCTCTGAGAAAATGAAAGCTCAGATGGGCCGATCTGGAATCTGCTCCTTATGATGTCATAAGGAGCAAGGTTACCTCCCCTTTCTCTGCTTTGCCCGCCCAGAGAATTTGGCCCACCCATGAGAGAGAGCTTGACTCCACATTGCCCCCCCTCTCCTCCTCAATAGCTAAAGACACAGAAATGGCCCACACTAAGGAAAGCTCATTGTGGGACTGGCTCTGGTGGCTGTAATTCTGCACCAAGGCTCAATTTCGGGAAAGAGACTTCAGATACAGTATTAGGGGACCACTAAGGTCTATATAAAAGCATCCAAAAAGCACCATGTCATGGGACCTTTAAATATGGACCCCTGACCCAGTCAGGACAGCGACATTTGGTTGTCCACTAACCCAGAAACAGTGACTTTGCGCCGGCCGCAGAGCCCCGCGGGCGGCCGATATCTCTGTGCCCAAGTAGCAGTGCTTTGGCTGTAGCCTGCTTCCACCCAATATAGTCCCAAGTCAATATCTACCTAGGAAATTGTCTAGTCTTAATCTGCATTGCTATTTTTACTTGTTGTGAATACGCAGGCCACAAGAAGTAATTAGGTTTTGTTTTTGTTGCTGTTGGATCACTTTTACTCACGGCATGCTAACGGCAACAAAGGATTCTATTCATTATGCTAAACTAAGCTAGCGGCGGCGGCGCCGGACTAAGACAATGCATGCAGTGAGACAAAAATGCGTTTGCCCACCTATATAAATATAGAGGAGATGGTGAATAACCCTATTTCAACAAACAGTGGCATATTCCTTTAACCAAAGTTTTCTTTTATTGCCTAAACCTTGACTATCAGGTCAAAGTATTTTTTTCCGCTCACCTTCCACCACATATTGGGATCAATTGACATCAGGTACGGCTCTGAACATAATCCAGCCAACTTTTGTCACCACAGCGTAATTGGGAAAACAATTTAGTGATATATAAACAATTCTAGGAGACAGAGTTGGATTTTTTACATTCCTAAAATACAATTAACAATATAGCCAAACATTTTAAAAAAATATACTGTAGTTATAGTTTTTGAAGAGTTTTAATTAGGTTTTAATAGGAGGAAATATGATAAGTAACTTAAAGGGGCTATACTTGAAATACTAAAACAATTCAGTCTGGGCTGGGATTGCCTACACACTAGTATCACTGGAGCCCTAACAGCTAACGGCTACAGTGATAACAGAGCATTGGTTAGCTCACACTAACTGGGGCCAACTGTTCTTCCATCTTGCCCTTGACCAGAATAAAAAGCTGCAAGCTCAACATAAAGTTAGTACATTTGCTAAAAAAGCTCGAAAAAATCAAAATGCTTATAGACAAACTATATTCCCTCACCTCATTGCTTGATTCTACCTGAAAGAAACTTCCTCCACTGAACTTTGAATAGAACATTCCTTGTTCCTCTTGGGTCAGAGTGAACCTTTAACTAGCTGGCCTCTTTCACTCTTTGCAAGGAAATGACTATAGTTCAAGTGGAAGTGCTTAACAGCTGGTAGCTGCGATCCATAAACAGAAGATGGAGGCCCTGATTGGAGCAGCACACTGTGCAACGTCAAGCTAAAGTTTCAGCCTTCTGCCTCAGAGTGTAAATCACACAGTGCAGGGAAACAGAAGCCAGATGGTTATTCACCTCCCAGCTTTGTGTGAGTGTGCACATGTGACTGCATGTGTGTATTTGTTGGGCTTACTATGTATTGTGCGTCAACATATATGTGTATTTATCTACATCTAAGTGTTTGATATTGAAATATAATGATATGGTAAAAAAATATTAGCATATCAACAAGGCCTAACTTCCCAAGGCACAAATATAACACTGATTATGTAACTTCATGAGTAATATTTCTCAATTCACCAAGGTTAGGACAAGTGTAGTCCTTGGCAATGTTTAAGGCATGCTGATTAAAAGCAAAGTGGACTTAAAAAAGATTGTTCTATTATAGAAGCTTCTCTTTTATCTTTGAATATTTATATTTGAGTATTAGACCATAAGAGTGAGGACATTTTTTTGTAAAGCAAGGACATTTTGGCCAGTCCTCACTTTGTCAAAGGGTTTTTAAGCAACAAGTCCTTCAAATGAAATATATGGTTTGTAATAACCCACCAGAATGTTTTTCTGATCTGACGCCCCCATCGGCAAGACAACTTCACTCATTATTCTCATTAATTAGTCTCTTCAAGTTATTATTATTAACTATTATTACAGCTATTATTAACCATTACAAAAACAAGACTTTTTTCCTGATCTAACACAGCGGTGATAAAGGTTTGGTTAGATGTAGGCACAAAAACAACTTATCTAGAGTTATGTAATATTGTGATCATGGTTAAAAAAACTTTGACTGATTGTAGGAAACGAGAAGTTTGAAGTTTTGCTGACCCATCCAACCCCCCCGACCTCCTCCCTGAGGTCTGATTAGGCTTAGGCACAAGCCCGATTTGGTTAAGGTAACAAAACATTGTGGTTTGGCTTAAAATTACTACTTATTGCTAAAAATAACCACTTTACATTAGGGACCAAAAATGGTCATCATAAAAATAAAAACATTAACAGCTTGTAGGAAACAGGCGAAGAGCAATATTCCGCAGCAACGTTTTGTTGACCCCCCCCCCCCATCCACCCTGACTTCCTGCCTATAAGGACTTTGCAGATCTGTAAAAACAACCAACTTCCTTCTTTGCTCCTGACCAACAAGAGTTATAATTACTACGGACGCTAGAGGGCTTTGTCACCGGTGTGTAAACATTTTGAAGTATTTGCTGCAATGACTGATGTTGTTTTTCTTAAAGAGGACAATCTCTTTGTTTCAGGATAAAGGCTTGAAGGTTAAGGTTATGATAGTCTGGATCAACGGAAGTACATTTCCAGGATAAACCTATAACCCCGCATTCTGTGTTGTCATTCTTAAAATCCCTTCGTTATGGGAAACAACAACATTCTTCGAGCTAGCAATCCACACGCTGAAAATGGCAAGTTTTGAAGAAAATTTGGATTGTGCAATAAGGCAGGCCCGCTTGGTTCTTTCGGTGAATAGTTTTAAAGATTTACAAGGAATATGTTTACAGCATTTACTATCTAACTGGGACATTTTGGGACAGATTGGCGGAGATTGCTATGGACAAAGTACACATGGCGATACACGGATCAAATTACATTTCACCATGTATCCAGCTAATTTAAATAGCTCATGTTACTGTATTGTGTGAACAGTTAACTTAATATAATATTTATCTTTTGCGCGGTGCAAATGTTCCACCAAAACAAGTTTCTTTCCAAGACTATTTTGCAGAGCAACCGGCGCTGTGTCCAGAACTCAGATTGTGTATTGTATGAAGAAATGCAAACAACCCAGAGCGTTTTTTTCTCCTATCTTAGAATGTATCAGTGGTGTAGCCAGACCTTACTCCACAGTGCTGTGAAGGCAGGTCTGGCAATGCCATCACTAAGGTTAGGCAGGTAATTGTTGTGCTGACAAGGGTCAGCACACGTGTGTGTGCGCTTGTGTGTGTATCTCACAGCGGATGAACGGTTTTCCTTTAATGTTAAGGGACGAACAACTTACATGTTGGTTGTCAGAGGTAAAATGCAAAATGGGATCAAATCAGAGATAGTTACTTCTGTCATTTCTGAACAATGTACTGTAGTAGTAGAAATAGTAGTAGTAGTAAACATTTTGTATATTCTAAACTTCAGATCAAACATCCTTTCATCATGTCTTTAATTTTGTTAGCCACAGGAATATCTGCAATGTTATGCAAATCAATGCATTTAACAAACACTGCAGCATAGCCTACATTTGCACAGCCACTTGGTTATTATGAACCGAGATGTTGCTCCCAAATGATGATGAATGACTTCTCTCTTTGCTCTAACAGGACTTTTATTGAACTCTAATTGGTTAAGACAGCCACTGTATTTGCCGTTCAACAGAGAGGCCATCCTGTCCAGTATTATAGGGTGTGAAAGGTAGAGATGAATATTGAAGGGGTGAGACAAAGATAATGCTGGTGATGGAGGTCGGCTAAAAGCTGACAGGACAACCCAATGGAGAGGAAACAGACAACTGACAAGACTCCAGCCATCAGAGCAGAGAGAGGGGTATGGACTGAGAGGTCCGATCGATCAGCATTAGTCAAAAAAACGATCAATAGAATGTTAAGTGGCTGGGGATGCAAACTTCCTTTTGAGGTCCAGTCTCTGATATTCCACGGGTTTAATCACATCCTTTTCAATTACCTGAAACAAATTAATACCGTGACCTTATTATAGTATTGGCTTTTGGGCAAAAAAAGGAGAAATAATTATATATAGAATTTAATTAAAACTTTGTGTGTGTGTGTACATCAGAAGTGGATAGTTAGAGGAGTAAGAGGGTGTAAAGAAGTGAAGCCTGTATTAGTGTAGTATCAATCCTCATAATTAGACATATGTCAACTGAAAAGCACTAAACCTGCGCGTGTCTGATCCGTTTCCTCTCTCGCCTCCTTGCCAGAAATGCCTCATTTAAGGTATTTCTGTGCCAGCTGTGCGGTTTGGAGGTGCTGTGTCTGTTCTCTGCTAAACCTGTGAAAAATCGCTGTCAGTAAAACTCCAGTCCACTTCTACCACAGCTCTGGCTACAAATGCACAGTTATTTTATTTTTTTTACACATTTCCCCCAAGCTTTGACGCTATGTCTTGAAGCCTCAGGCGGGCGTGAATTTGCCCACGGGCAATATCCTCGCTCTGACGCTATTATTTGTCTCTCTTTCTGTTCCTTTGACTACATCCACCAGTCTCCCTCTCTCTCTCACTCTCATTCCCCTCCAACTATTCTACCCTCTGAGTGGAAACCGTTGAGCCAATCTGCTATGGTGACACTTTTACAGGATGTCCAGGTTGACAGTGACCCAGGATCCAGGCTTTCCCAAAACTGTCACATTATTTAAAGCAGCAAATAAATTAGCAGCAAATTACCTGTCAAACACCTGCTGGTGAAGATGTTTAGAATCTCTTCTTACCAAAGAAAAGCTGGTAAAGGAGACAAGAAGGGGCATTTCCATTTGACCAGAATTCACTACTTAACGACCCCCTGCCTCTGTTCCCCACCCAAAGAATCTGCCAATATCATAACATCATCTCTGGTTGGATGTGACACAAATTTTAAGTGACACGTGAGCTGTCATAGGCGCTGTTCTCGGTGGGACAAATAAGTTTAGCATTCAGCTGAATTAATCAGTGTTGACAAGAGAAGAACTCCCTTGGCTGTTTCCAGTCACGACGCATTGTTTGCCTCACCTCCTAATTGCTCTTGCTTGTGTAATTAACTAATTGCAGCCCGTTATGATTTAAGAAATGATTGTTTAATTTAGTGCAATGAGAGTGGTATCATTGGCACCTGTGGCAGAAGTTCATGAAGATGACTCGGCACACTGGGACCTATTATCTGAAATAAGTAAGAGTGACAAAAAGTATTTAGACATAACTGTTATGTAATCCTTTTAGGACACTATCTGCAGCCATTATCATTGATGAGATCTGTTGCTTGGAGTAATTCAGAAGAAAACTTTATTTCTAAATACAAAGAAATCTCTGCACTGTGTAACAGCTTGTAATTATTGTTTGTGTTATTTGTAATAAAAAGAACATTGACTTTGAACTTTGATTATTTAGCTTTCATATCCAAATGTAACTCCTTTTCCCAACTTTGTTTTTATAAACAATGCACACTGCAAGGTATTGCCAGGATTTCACAATATTTAACTGTAATATTTCAAAATAGATTAGTCTATTATCAGCACACAGGCTTTAATATGTATGTTTTATATTTCATTATATATTACTGTATTCATAATTTTATTGTGAAATGAATGCAGATTTTAGCCTGGTCCTACCAGACTCTCGTACATTTTATTTGTACAGAGAGCCTGGCCACTCTCCATTGACAAGTGTTAATTTCACACAGTATCAGCTGATTAGACACAGCAACAATCAACGATTCCTCCATCTTGGCTACTAAACGTACAGTCAAATATTTTACAGTGTTCACTGTGCATTGAGATTCTACCAACTCTCTTTATTCAGATCTGCCTGGGGGCCCTGGAGAAGCCTGCTGACTTTACATTGTTTGCAATAGTTACCACCTGTTTGGAGAAAATACATTAAAGCTCAAAATGAAAGGTAATATCCAATGACCTTTTCGATGGGACCCATCTACATTATTCAAGCTGAGCACAGACCAGATTTGATGCGGAATCGGCTAAACGATGCACCCGAGTCATGTTTTATTCATCCAGCTGCTTCATGAGCTGAGACCAGCCAAAGACAAATGTTGGGAGGTTTTTATAGAAACACTGAGATAAAACTTCACTTTAAAATAAAGTAATAATAGTAGGAATTTAAAATAAATTGTCATTGTCAGCACTGATTTATTTAACAGTTTTTTAGAGTCTTCTCCCTATAATTGTCCATTTGCACAGGTGAGTGCAGAAAAATCTTCTCTTAGATTCATTTATGTGTGTATTCAAGCAACAAGGAAATAATCAAAATATAGAGAAAACATCCTAGTATAGGATCACTTGTTATGCAGACACTTGAGCAGAGCCAAAAAACAGGTATGTGACAATTCTTTTGGTGTCATACTTGATGTTTTGAGGAATGCTGACTGTGCATACAGAGTTGAAACAATAACATTCAATTTATATAATACATTACAGATTACTGATAAGGTGTTTTAAACTAAAATGTCAGTAAATTCCAGTGTATTTTTGAAATTCAACAATTTTTAATGATACATATAAAAAGTGTATATTATATATTGTATATGCATTTGTTTATTTATTTGGAAATATCTCACAATTAGCCAATATTAGAGTGCATGCATTACAGAAGGTGTAACGTGTGAAAACGAAAACAAAACATTTAACAGTTCATAAATCATTTAAGCTATTAATTAGGTAATAGCCATTGCTCAAGGGGAATTAAACCAAGCTAAATCTCCTCCCATGTATACCTTTAAAACCACGTTACCTTTAAAAGGCAAACTAATGCTTTAAACTTACACTTGGAAGTGGGGAATTACAGAGACAAGAACAACAATAACAGCTGTCTCACAATACACAGTTCACCTGCCGAAAAGTCTATGGAGGGGTTCTTTGGACATTGTAGTTTATAGAAACAGATACAAAATGTATACAGTACAGTTTTGAATCACCTGGGGTCTCATTTATAAACGTGGCTTACGCACAAAACGGGGCTGAAAATGTGCATACGCCACTTCCCACGCAAAGGTTGTGATTTATAAAAAACAAACTTGACGGGAGAATGTCCGGTCCTCCACGCAAACTCTGACCCATGCGTACGCACATTTTGGAGACAAAATAGGAATCGGCGATGCAGATGGTGAAGTGGTGAACTGAAGTCAGACTGCAGAAAGTAAATGGGAATAAGATTACTCGTAATATTTTGAAGTATTGATGCCTCATGCTAATTTTTTCACTCCATATCATCCACGTTATCATGAGGATTAAATCCAGCAGAGTTATTTGCGCTTGTACTGAGTGAACTTTAATGCTGTTTGTGACAAAACCTGCATGAAGAAAAGTGTGTTTTCCTATTACACTTTCTTTCATCTTCAAATTGTATCTCGGGTGAGGGATACCACTAGTTAATGCTGTATTGGCAAGGTGTCTACAATCACACATTGTTGTAAACATTTATTGGTGTGAACCCGTGCATGATGCTGCATGATGGCACTGCTGGCACTGCAGGAGGACTACGCTAATGGAAGAATCAGGAGAAAAAGAGACTTCAGGGACCATGACGATGACTGGCTAATATGCGGATTTCCTAAAGCCAAGCTCTTGGATCTATGTACTGAATTGGGTCCAGTAGAGAGGACAACGCGCCGGAATCGTGTCATCCTGGTCCAAATACAGGTACTCGCCACTCTGGGGGAAACCGGCTGTTTCCAGAGGGAAATGTCAGACAGCTAAGTGTTTTTTTTATTTTTTATAAATATTATAATCTTCAACTTTATCACTAAGGCTTGTTTGGATGTAATATATAATTCTGTAAAATTGTATTATATACGTCTGGTATAGCGAAGCTGTCCCCGAGTGCCGTAATGCCTGCCGTTTTGGACATATTATTAATACATGTAGTTATAGATCTGGTTTCACTACACTGTGCAAGAACAGGCTGAAATTATAATTGAATTTGCAGCAATTCCTGAACGTCTGAGAAGTTTTTTGCTTTTTTTCCGGCAGTCATCAGATTCGGTGTAACAACTGCCAGTGTCATTCATATACTGATCAGCATTCACGAGGTGCTTTGCATTGACTATTTATGGTTAAATATGGGCGTGTACAGGGTGGGATAAGAGGCTGATCCACGTACGCACACTTATAGGTAATCTCTGATTTATAAAGGGAACATTGCTTACAGGAGTGCGAACACACGGTTTTATAAATCTGACTTTTTTTTGGCGTACGTCATTTTGGGCTTTTGGGAGTACATACACTTATAGTAAGGATCCTACGCACATTTTATAAATGAGACCCCTGGAATTTTCCTGACATGGTAAAAAAAAGAAAGTACAAAACCAAAAGTGATCCCATGTAATTTTAACAAATAAAAAATGCAGTCCAACAAATTCACAGTTTTGACTAGTGTTGTCATTGCACCAACAACCAGTATCAACTATTATTTCCTTATACCTTTAACACAGAGCATGTTTAACAATCTAGGAATCTAAAAGCTCCAGACTTTTCCCACCACAAATGCTAATCTGATCGTAGTTGTGTCAACATCAGCCTGACAGAGGTTAGTGTGTTGCAGCTGCAGGTGTTTGCATCTGTTGTCAAACCTGAACCATCCACAGAGTTCACCATATGTACTGCTGACCTCTGATCTCATCTCTCATCACTCCCTGCAGCAACACTCACTAAACTAGAGTGTTGAGCTTGCATCTGCGTGTGTTCATGTGACGCAAGTTCAAAACAGTCAAATTCTTTAAAAGCACGCTCTGTGCCTCGTATCACAATTCAGTAATATTTGTTTTTTCATTTGACCAAAGTAGACACATGGAACAACCTTGTACATGCAAATTTGCAAAACAAAATTGCAAGTATCTGGACACTTAGCACTGCTGTTGTGAAATGTAAGACAGTTCAAAGAGAAATATGTAAGTGTATGAAGATGTTTTTGAGGTCACAATAGCCAAACATATTGTATCACACTCATTTGTGCTTGTTGTTGAGCACTAAACGTACTCATTCATTCATGTACACTGGGTTTGAACTTGACATGAGAAAGAACCCATCTGAATACATGAGCTTTGATAAAAGAACTGGTGTCTAAATGTACTTTTTGTTTCCATTCATATTTAATGATTATGCACAGGTGAATGTAACACTGTCTCGTAGGCTATGACAGTACATTATGGCCTATAATTGGCTGATTTTGTCTTGTTCTGCTGAAATCTAAAATGCCTAAAGATTTGAGATTTACTACACAGCTCAGACATAGTAGATTATAATACAACAACTTGTCCAGAGTCTAACAAAAACGTTTTTATAGTTATACAAACATTGTCATATACAGACACAGGCTGTTATCTCCATCAGCGGGTCAGTCAGATGAGTTGATATGCATTCTACTGTGACTAGCTGCTTATTGTTCTATGATGAAACTCCCTCCGGGGCCCATGTGGTCTCTGTCTGCTTCACGTCATCCTCGACAGTCTGTACAACATCTAACAATTCTCATCTCAGTTGCCTGGTTCTTTACGTCTTGAAGCCAGTCTCCAAGGGGCTCTGCAGTGTAACCTTACCTCCCGTCAGTCACTGGCTATCCCATCCATCCATCATCCGGTGTATAATTACTCTGTACAGCTACCTCTCCGCCTGTCACTGTAACTTTCATAAGCTGTGTTCAGAAGAAGGGCGAGACCTGCGTATGTCTATTCTCAGACTATCTGCAGAAGTGATTAGAGCTGGAGACATGCAGGCCAACCTCATCAGTGACAGAATTAAGACCTCTGAGACAGTTTGAAGTGTATCAGCTCCAAGCTTGGTGTGTTTCCCCTCCCATTTCTTTCCTCTAGATTTACAACTATGTTGTGGCTGTATAATCCTGGTATGTGGCGTTATTGGCAGAAGTTATTTCCACCATTAGATCACAGGAAAATATGTTTTTAGTGGGACAAAAAAGTAAGATATCAACAGAAGGTAGAGAGACACAGAGAAAAGGAAGAAGGGAGTGAGAGAGAAAAAGAAGAAGACTGTTTTGGCTGAGCGGGTGTCTCACATGAAGAGCGGCATGCTGTGACCATATGCTAGTCCAGGTGGACTTGGTATCCAGGCAACTGTATCAAAGCAGCGGGGGCATCTGCGATTGAATCCAGAGGACTTTTCAAACAGAGGAGTCAGAGAGAACAATGCAGCTATCATCTGTCGGCAGGTAAGATCACCTGGCCTTGCTGAGCCGGACTCTCCTTCTGGCAACTCCACAGGGAGTTCATTCAGACTCTGCCCTGCCTCGGAAAGACACTTGCACAAGGTGTCTGGAGGGAACACTGGCATGTTTGTTTCGTTTTGATTTTCAGCAGCGAGAGAGTGTCAGCACATTCAAAGTGCTGGCCAGGTGCTTCATACAAATAAGGGAGGGATTGAAATGGACAGAAAGATACATGCACACGGGCCTGATGTTCTCTTAGTCGTTCAATCACTGTTTTTACATCAGCTGCAATTAGTCTGCATACAAAGTTAATATCCATGTCTAAAAACAAACTAGTGAAAATATGTTGCTGATTAAACCACCAAATAAACCTCAATCTAATCCGTGAGGACCTTTTTTTGCACATATTCAATATTGAACATCACAAAGGTCTCCAACATTGCTTTTTCAATTGCTACATTTAAATTTCTTAACAAAACTTTACAAACAAGTAAAAATGCACAGACAAATACATGTATCAATGCATCAAGGATGTTTTTCTACCAATGCATGTCCTGTACACCTTTGGGTCAAGCATGAGTCATCTCACAGAAGACTCCTGTATGCTGCAGGGGTGTGCCAACAGGGAAATGAGCCCAAGGTCAAAAAACCACATGGAAACCTTCCTGCAAGTAACCAAACACCTGTCATTATTATTGGCTGTCCATACAGTATATATGTACTTAGGGATGTAACGGTATGAAAATTTAACCTCACGGTTATAGTGACCAAAATGATCACGGTTTTCGGTATTATTGCGGTATTTTTAAGTGTGTTTGGTATTTTCAGAAAGTACTGATAGGCCTACACAAGCTGAAATAGTTTCAAAAAGTGTAACAGTGTTTATTATATTACAAAAATATAGGCAATAAGCTTGTAAAAACTATTGAAAACTGGCTACTGAAATACTGGCCCGCTGTAGGGTGTCCAGTAAGAACTTGAACCAGAGATGTTTGACTTTGAGATCCAAGAAGGTTTATTTACAACTCGAAAATGAAGTTAACTATGAAGTTGTATTTGACGTTATATGTGAAGTTGGATGTGGTTCTGAAATATAAGCAAATGATAATGCACATTAATAAGCATCTGACTTGCTATGAACATTATTTACCAAAAACTAAATGTTATAGCCACCAGCACATAACAAGAAACAATACTAATAATTACATTAATTTCTCTGTAATAATTAACATAAATGTAACATATTGCTCAGTAACACAAACTGAGAATAAGCCACATCTATTACAGCACACATATCCATAACAGTGCAATACACCTTTAATAGCTAAGCACGTGGCTCCACAGCGCTAGTCTGTTTACTGACGATTGCACACTGCTAGCAAATTGCCCTAACACAACCTGAATATTAACACGTGGCTGCACAAGTAATATTAAACAATCTGCACATCTATCAGCTATGCAATAAGAAACACAGCAACAGCAATATTATCAGGGCGATAATATCTCTCTCTCCAAATAAATGTCACTTCGTAACACGTCTTAAGTCACATTGTAGTAGAACACTTATTGAAATATGGTTAAACGTAGCTTAAACGTTTACACAGATAACGAGGCAGTAAAACCCATGACAGAATACAGAATAGTTTTAACGTACGTTCTAGGCTAAACACACATCACTTCAACAAGTCTGAAAACGTCCGTTTACAGCCGCTGTTCTGTTCCCTTCTCCTGTCTGAGAGCGAGTGATTGGCAGGAGATCAAAGCGATGACTCTCGTCAATAATTGGTCAATCATCTCAGGAGAGAGAGCAAGTGTTACTATGGCCTATTTTATAAGGCTGATAAATGTCCTGAGCGCTGTCATCTCCTCCTTCCGCCATGATTCCAACTTCGAGAAACACACTGAAGGCTACACAGTGCGCCCGCGCCGCAACTTCAGGAGACTCTGATGAAGCTGGGAACACGCGGTTTCCACACCGTGGTAATCCACCGTGATAATAATGATATTTTAAATGAAAACGGTTATTTTTTTTCTTCAACATTTTTACCGTGGTTTACGTTACACTGGTAATTGTTACATCCCTATATGTACTGTATACCTGCAAATGACCATCATAGGTAATTTGCTATTATTTCAAGTGTTTAAGGAATTCTCTGGAAATAAGTGTCAAATAATTGAAACAAGTCAAACGTTAGTTCAGTTTAGATAACAAAATGGAATTCCAAGTAGATGGAAAGTAGATGATTGTAGATGATACGATGATCTCAATCATTTGGTAGATTTTTCTTCAACTTGTTTAAAAAAATTTATTTGGAGTCAGTTCCTGATTAAGTGACAAGACTGACTAGTTGCTGTGGAAATTACCATGTGTTCTAATGGCATGTTCAACTTTTGGGTTTATGTAAATCACAGTGTTTCCCATACATTGATTTATTTGAGGCGGCCAGCCACAATATCAACATTGACCACCATATATTGATTTTCTACATTATGTTTTCAGTGGTTTTGCATTGATTGTTTTCCAATCTTGTTTTGAAGTGAAATTCCCAGCAAAAGGAATTTATTATCATATTGCTTTGTGCTCTGCGTATTTATTAAACCTGACTAAATGGCATCCTTATACTGAGATAGAATTGGCTCTCCAAAGGAAAACGGCTGCTTAGCAGAAGATGGAAGAAATAAATGGGCCTAATTGTGCTGATGAGGGAAACAGAAATACCCAACAAGCACCATTTTAGTGGCAAATTGCTACTTTGTCAGCCAGTTATTGCAGAGAACAAATTATCCATAAAAGACACAAAAGGCAATTTGCCTTACAGTAAAGAAATATGCTGAATGTTAAACATACCTGACTCTACCAGAATTCTGTATACCTGTATATTCAGCAAAACACTATCAGCCACTCCTATTAAATGCTTTATATAATAAGCATATATTAATATGGCTCATTTTATTTAACTCAATCCATCTGACTCTTCGGCAAGCAGCTCACTTGTTAATGTTGTGTCTAAACTAGAGAATGAAGGATCGACATTGAAAATTTTGGAGCATTGTTGGGCTTTCTGGAATGCAGCCCAGACAGCAGCAATGCCAAGTTTTGAGCATTATAGCTGTCAGACAGGGAAAGCCAAACCTGAAACCCCTGCCGTGGGGGCTCTATACGTTCGTAAAATGCAACCATTCCACAGACATGTGTAAGTATGTTGGAAAAATATAAAATGATAATTAAAGAAGATACTTGATCTTTGAGTGTCTTAAGAGCAGCACATTTTTAAATGATCTCATTATACGGTAACACAATATATTCCAGACATTGCAGTACATTGTTTGCATGCACTATGCCACACACACTGTCTGTGTAGTTTCATGACAAAACAGCACAGCAGAGGTACAAGATGTTTGTTTTAAATTGTCACAATTTCAAGCATCTGCAGCCAAGTGCAACTCTTGCATCCTTCTGAACAATGCAAAATGGAAAACATCAAATACCAACCTGCTGCTGTTTCATGGTTTCAATCCTTTGCTTTAACTGTAAAATAAACACCAAATCAGCACAAAATCTGCAGACTAGTGATGGTGAATGTTCCTTGTCATTTTCTCAACACAGCGAGGCCAGAGTCCCAAGCTGCAATCTGTCTCTAATCTTCCACAGTCAGGGGCCAGCTAGGGGGGAAGGAAGTCAATGTAGGCATCTGTGTCGGCCGCTGAGCCTAACACACTAACGCCCTGAATCCGTTGCTTTTTCATGGAACTTATTTCAGATGAAATGGAGGAAGATCAAAATGTGGATGGTGCATAGTGCTGGGCCCGGGTATAATGAGTTACAGGTGGGGTTTGAATTCCCCTGCGCTGCGGCCCACAGCTCCAGATGAGCCTGAGTGCTTTCACAGGCAGCTAGCTAGAGCCCCTTTCTGATTTCAGAGTACTTTTCCATTTCAATTGAGCTGCTGCTGCTGCTGTTGTTGACATTGCCATTAAACATCTCAAGATGCAAAAATATCTCTGTGCATGTTGGATAGCAGGACTTAAGAACAATGGAGGGTCTGTTGTAGGTGCAAAGAACTTAAAGAAAAGCCTCATGCCTTTTATTTTATCTATGCTCATTAGCCTAAGGTCACATTGTTGTGAATGAATACAAATTAAGCCCAGGCATGGAATAAAGGAGTAGGCTCACTGCACATGTCCACTGAGTGTGGACATGTGCATCATGTTGGATGTGGTTAGTTGTTAATCTGTGAGATATGAGTGAGGCCAAAACCTTTAGCTTCAAAAGGTCTTAAAGGTGAATACTTCAATGGCACTGCAGGATACTATATTCCTGAGAGAGCACAGAGAAACACTAGAAATGAGGAGAAGAAGTAGAGGCTAGCAGACAGACATAACCAGAGCATACAAGAAGGCACTGACCACAGGCTATAGACGCTTGAACCTTGTGGTAAACTTGGGAAATGAGGTTGCCATCCCTCTCAATTTTCCCATCAACCAAAACCACAGCTCATATGGTAAAGATTGATCCCAGATCAAAGAGAATAGCCAATTAGACACAGTCATCCATTTCATTTGTAATCTGCATCAGATCTCTGAAACATGTTGTACAGGATACACTTGAGGTGACATCTGCAGGTGCAAATTTTAAATATACCTTTAAAAGACAAAGATATGGCTCTAGCTGAGATTTCATTGGAGCCGTATGCCTCGTTTTAATGGATGTTATTACCCATATAGGCATTAAAGTGCATTTTAAAGCGCCCATCTTATGCTCATTTTCAGGTTCATAACTGTATTTTAAGGTTGTACCTGAATAGTTTCAGTTTACATGGTTTAATTTTCAAAAAACACCATATTTTTGTTGTACTGCACGGCTCTCTCTCACTGCTGCAGATCCTCTTTTCACCTGGTTTCTGTTTTAGCTACAGAGTGAGACCTCTTTTCATCTTCTTCTTCTGTACTATCTTTGATTGCACTCGCACATCCTCAGTAGCTCAGATGTAGATCATGTCAGCTAGCTAACTCTAGAGACAGTAAAAGAGAGCCTGTTTCTCCAACTTCAGTCAGTTACAAGGCAGGATTAGCTGGGAGACTTCTAAATGAGGGCGCACATGTAAGTAGTTCTTTTGTAGATTATGGTGAACTTGTGTGCGTTGTAGCAGTGCTTTGCTACTGAGAACGACGTAGCATGCTAACGCTAACGCTACGAGCTAACGGTTGTGGTTAGCCAGCTCATTTCGGACTGTGACGTCACAGTCCGAGCCGATTTTGAACAGCTCACTAGGAGACTGAAGGCAGTACACACTGAGAAATCGTATCTCATTCAGAACAGCATGGATGGATTTTTTTCAAAGTTTGTATGTGTGTGGAAGCACCAGAGACACAAAAGAACACCCCAAATCCCAGAAAAAGTGATTTTTTCATAATATGGGCACTTTAAAAGGGTCTAGACATTAGAGGGTGTAATTTTAAAGTCATCTGAAGTAATTTAGACCAAAATAAGTCTATCCTTTCACTCTGGTTTGTCCCCTAGGACACCCAAGAACTTTGAACTCTTGTAGACCCCGGTGTGTATATGTTAGTTCATGACAGGGAAACTCTATATGGGTGTGTTTCAGTACACTGATACACTAAGAGGGTTGCCAGGTTCAGTTCCCAGTGAGCTTAGGTAAAGAAGAAGTCACCATTAAGGAGATAATGGACAAGGTACATTGTGAAGCCAGGGCACCTGGGAGTCATGAGCACCACACACAGACACATGCTGTAGCCTATATACAGACACACCTTTTTTCTTCTTAAAAATGTAACTATATACACAAAAAGGAAAAAGAAGAGTAAATGCGGTGACTCATACTCTAATATAAGGTTGAGAAATATGGTATATACCATAGCCATACAATTTAGTTAGCTTTCTGTTTAATATTTTAAGGTATATTAGGCATTTGAAAATGTAGCCAAAAGATGAACAGGAATTGTATTAATGTAACCTAATCTCTGAACTATTTAATTTGCCAGATAGCCCAAACCAGACATTACTATTTACTTATTTTATCTATGAAAAATGTCTCAATTTATTTTGCAGAAAATGTACATGTATATATAAGGATTGTCTCCACCTACATCAGTATATAAAATAGATTTTAAAAAAATACAATACCTTAAAAATACAGACAAGATAGAAAAATAAAAATGTAGGTGAAAAAACTTCATTTTAATATTTTTCACAACAAGCATTCTGACTCCCTCACAACAGGTCATACAAATATGTTGAACTGAAGAGAACTCACTAGCTGATACAGTTAAATAAATCATATATATATATATATATATATATATATATATATATATATATATATATATATGTATACACACACGCACACGCACACACACACACACACACACACACACTTATTTAATCAGGAAATCACAAGATCTCATTTACAAGTGAGACCTCAGTACAAAATGAAAATTCAAACAAAAATACAATTAAATGAAAAGAAGAAATATTTAAATATTAAGACAGCAGTATACAGGCGTAATTGAAAAAATGTATAACATTATTTCATACAAATACGTTAAGAAAAATTTTAAACACATTAAAGAAAAAACATTTATATAAAGTGCATTTTAAAATAACATTGATGCAAATACAAAGACGTATAACTGTACTATGTAAAACAGTCACAGTTAAAATTAATGAGATCTCTATTCAAAATTTTGAATGCCATGTCTCTTTCTACACTGGAAAGTTTTTTTGAGGGCAGTCGTCTCGCTCTTGTGTCTGGCAAACAGACCAATAAACATGGAGATTATGGGGTTGTCCCCTTAGAACATTCCATGTCACCACAAGCATAAAGCATACTTAGGATATCAAAAACTGAAATTAGAGGCGTCTTTCTTGGAGCTCTGGGGAAACTAATACAGATACAGTATATAAACCACATGACGCATGTATTCATTTAGGGTTAGACGCTGGATGAAATTACCATGCGAACACAGCAGGCTGGATCTTATTATTGCCGGAACTGAAGACTAGGAACCATGATTCATTATATAGGACTTATGTGAGATGAAAAATTCAGATCGTTTATAGATGCAGATCATTCATATTTATTTTTGACAGCCATGTAAGTGCGATCAGCTCAACACATATTAGCCACAGCGTACCGCAGTGTTAAACTAAAACATCTAATTTCTCTAAACAGAGTTTTTGTTTTTTCTTTGATTTTGTCCCAAAGTACATGTAAGTAGTATTTAAACTATGTTCTCCTGCTGCCGTACACCACTGCAGCATTTAGGGCAAATTCCTTCTCTCA
The DNA here is from genome assembly GCF_004354835.1 of Perca flavescens. Classification (NCBI taxonomy): domain Eukaryota; kingdom Metazoa; phylum Chordata; class Actinopteri; order Perciformes; family Percidae; genus Perca; species Perca flavescens. The sequence continues at coordinate 22,783,587 of NC_041335.1, read as the reverse complement.
TGCTAAGTGACTGGCTTGTGTCGTGCTCTTAAGAAGATTTTGATATACTGCACTGCTACTGATGATATCCCAACAGAGGACAATGCTGTGCTGACATGCTCACTGGACCAGAAACACACTGACAGTCTATGCCAAGTATTCAGTTTCTAACATCAGAGCACATATCTCACTATACAAGTTTCCCCTCATCCTTGATTCGCCACTACACCCTTTACTCGTCCTCTGTTTTTTTCCCTCTCTTGTCTTGAGGAAAAGGGCTCTTGTAACCTAACAGGGAGACACTGATCCCTGAGCACAGCATCTGCTGACAAGCCAGCCTCCCATTCAGCCTTGGCTAGAGGCATAGGCCGCCGAGAAACCCAATCCAGCTTGGCAGGGTCTCAACAATCGCTTCCTGCCCCATCCGGGCCCACACAGCTAAGTACTCTTAATTAAAGAGGTTAACTTGTCTAAGATGTGACCGAAGAAAAAAGAAAACACTGAACAATCACATCACTGTTTCCTCATTTCCAACAAAAGAGGTTTCCCTCTCTGACATGGTACGATGTGAGCCCTGATACTTAAACAATTACATTAAAGGAGAAGCGGGTAAAGGATCCTCTTTAAATGTCTCTTAATAATAGCCGACCACCCCACTTGGTCCAGATGGATTGGGGAGAAGAAGCAAGGAGTTGAGAGGAGAGGGGAATTCATGATGTACACTTGGACAGCTCTGCGCTCTCCCTGGTACTCTGGGAGAAACTGTAACTGGAGAGAGGAGCAATTTTATTATTCTTTTTGGTTGGTTGTCAGCATACATATTAATGAAGAGTTAGGTCATTGCCAGATACATCTGTATTGGCCTGTGGGGCTGCCTGCTGAACACCAGAGAAATTAGAAATGTAAATTTATACCCAGAGATACAATATGAGAGATTCTTCTCTGTTGTTTTAGGCTTCAGAGCTGTATGAGCTTCCATTTTCTGGAGGCAGCCCTGCGGAACAGGCTATTCATTGCAGATCGACCAGATTGCAAATGACACACTGTGTACAGGCCTGTTGTGTCTCCGCAGAAAAACATGCAAAGTTCATTTGATTCAGCAGCTCTGCCTTCCTACTAACCATGTTACAGTCAATGTACAGGATACAAACAAACAAAAAAATCCAGTTTCATTGGTGTCTTTGTTGACAGCTTAAATTATAAGACATAAATTAAATAATACAGAAAAACAGGAAATTCCTGCATGTACATTTTTTATGCTAATAGAAGGCATAGCAATTTATTCATAGGAAAACCTATTTTGCCGCCAAAACATTTGCAAACTGTAAATGAAAAACTATAATATGGCTATGGTGTTGTATACCCCCACACCTGCTCTATTTCTGATATTCTATTTTCTCTACGTATATTAGTGTTCATTGTTGCACCAACAACCATCTCCCCACAGAGATGATTAAAGTTTTATCTTTTCCTATTTTGTCTTGAAAGCTTCTCTGTAATTGCATCAGATATCATTTGGGAACCTTTTAATCCCTTCAAGTCATGCTTGTGTATTTAAGCAATGACACATCAAACCACAAGTACACACAATGTGATAAAGACAAACCTCTCTCCAAGTGTCTATTGAGAGCTTTCCTATAAAGTTCAAGCAGCTCCTCATCAATAGAAATGATTCTGTTTCTCATTGGTGTTACGGTATTGATCAGTGCAGAAAGTGTATCCACTTTAATGGAGCCTCTATGGATTCAGACCTACACTACAATAGGTCTACCTGTCAAGTCCAACATTTTTACCTGACAAATTTTCATTAGCTCAGTCAAAACACATCTGGCTGTAGAGTGGGTCCTATGGGGGGCAAGGGGCACTCTGCTTTGTTATCATTAGCTGTCAGGACATAACCCATCTTTGGCTTCCCACTAAGAGGCAGGAGCCAAAACTTCCAGAGCAAAAACAGCTGTGAATAATTCCCATTTCCATGCTGGAATTTACATTCATCCGATGGGGGAAAAAATATGTTGATGTAATTCAAATTAGGGTCCACAGGAGGCTCCATAGCTTGAGAGAACATCTCTAAAAAGACCTTGAACTTCCTGGTGTGATGCCAGGGTAGAGTACCATGCTGTTCTACTGCTGCTTCTGCTGCTGCTGCTGATGCTAGTCGCCTTCCTCTTTCCTTCCTGTTTTACCCTGCTGGGATCAATGTCCAGAAGAGATGGTAATCACCGCGACGACATGCAGCAGCACAGCTCATTTGTGTACATGCATAGTTCACACCAGGATTGCTGTCTGCATTTTAACGGAAGGGCATTAGTCTTTGCCACCGTGTGACAAAGCGCTATCATTGATCCAGTGCTTGCCCTGTAGGTTGAGGAAGGCTAGTCTTCTAGCTTAAAGCAAAGGTCCCCAGCTGCAACAAATACTGGTCACCCCTCCACCTACCACCCTCCTCCCATCCTCCATCTAGCATCAGCCTTGCTTTCTCTCCAGTCCTGCAGTGCAGTCATATAATAAGCTATGATTGCTGCTCAATCTTTGTCTTTTTCAGAGACAGCCCATTTAAGATGACTGGACCCTGAATTGAGTCTGCATGTAAAAACTCATTACTGGTGGGTGATGGATGAAGCCTTTTTTCATAGTGCGCAGCTGTAATAAACAATCAATGAGGAAGCATGTGCAGCACAAATCATCCTGTACACTGCCTCACTGGCATCAATATTCTGTATGAAGAGTCTTGTTTTCCACTCTCAGGGTCAATACTAATAAACCAGTGCACAGATTGGAGACCCTTAGTGTCCAATCCATACCAAAGAGGTGTGCAAGTGTTTGCACACGACTAGTGCATGTCCTTGAGGCTTACATCATTGTGTTTTAACAGTCTAGCAGTTTAATATTTTTCAATTTCAGGTTTCTATCATAGTAAAATACAGTTCTGACAAAGAAAGCATGAAGGGTTTTAAATACCTAGCCAAACTGTATGCATACTGTCTTATCAAATGGAATCAGTTTTCAGCGGTGATCCAGAATGAAAAACTGTTTATCTGCTTGGGGTAGAGATGTGTATGTATTGAGTTTTATTTATTTTTTTATTTAGATCTGCTGAAAAATCTGCGGAATTCTGCATTCGCAGATTCCGTGTGGCTGATAGGTTTTTGCAAACTTCACCTCAAAAACAAGTAAATACTTAAAGATTATAAATATGTGCATAACTCAATTTTGGGGAAAAGCTCAGCATGGTTCACTCAAATTAAGGACTGTAACTTTGTTTAACACTTTCTTGGTGATTTTAAACAAACACATTACAATTAAGTGTTTCTATATTGCCCAACAGACTGCGTAAGCATGGTGTCTATCAGGGGTGAGCCAGGGGAATGACTCAACACAGCATGAGCCTTATAGTTATAGTAGGAAGTGATCTCGAGACCAGAAAGTTTTAATCCCTTGGTTGCTACATTAGGAAAATTTGGTGGGTCAAAGTTAATGAGGTGGGCTCCAGTGTGTAGCTTACATGCTTAAACCTGCAGGGAGTTGTGCTCTACTGCACTATACATTCTGATAAATATTAGGCAGCAATAAAGTATACAGTAATAACTTGGAATAAAATCTATGCTGCATATCTGTCATTCGTTTCTATGTATTCCATGAATGAGGAAAGGCCTCCTGATTCTTCAAAGGTCACAATAGTCAGCAAACCAGTCATTAGTAGAAACCTGCGATCACATAAAACTACTAATTAGAATATTAATGGACTGCAGCAACTGATAATTTAATAACTGATGGATAGGTTCAAAATGTAATGGAATGTCCTGCTTCTGAATTGGTCAAATAAGTAATTAAACGTGTTAATGAAATAAGTTAATGTGACGAAGTTAAAGTAATTAGGGGTAATTAATTGAAGTCTTTGCTTAGCTGGAAAGAACAATAAGTTACACAGGGGGGTTTTTGGCCTATGGGGCAGGTTTGTGTGTGCATAAAAAAGGCCATGGGGCACAACACACTGTGAAATTTATACATATCATCACTCTATACTCTGAGGAAAATTATGGAAAGAATCTTGTGATTTCTGCAGTTTGAACTCCTCATACAGAGCAGCCCACTGCCAATGGGCCCTGACAGTAAATGCCTGATTACATTTTGTCTTTAACATTGGACTGAAGGCTGCCAAGCGAGCCCTCCCTGAGGGCCTAAAGCGTGATTAATGGTTCTGCGGAGGCTCATCGCAGAGCTTTCATATGTAAGTGGCCTAAAGTATATACTTGTGTTGTGTGCGTCGAGCAGGCAGGTGTGTGTGGGGAGTGTATGATAGAGCGAGGGAGAAGTGAGAGAGCCGGTGATTAGCTTCGGAGTGAGCAGCGACTCTAGAGTCATAGTGAGCGAAACAAAGTGTCTCTCAAGTGCTTTCTGACCACGGTGGGAAATCTATAGCAGGAAAAGTTAACCCTCTCCTTGATTTCATGTTGTTTATGGAGAAGAAGAACCAATAAATGAGTAGGGGGAAATGCAATGCTGCCAAGACACGGCCGAGCGGCGTGTCGATGTGACGTGTAGTAACATTGATTGAGAGGTGCACGTCAGGCTACGGTGTAGGGTTGGTAGCTCCACGTACCTACGTACGAAGCCACGGCGTAGATTGGAGAAGTATAAATCACGCTTAAGACAGCGCTTTGAGTCAAGAAGGCTTATGCTGGGCAAAAATGAACTATTGTTGCTTTGGTACTGATTACCTTTTGAGCTTAGCACATCTGCAGGGGTGTGTTCTGCTTCCAGTAAATACAGCCTTCTACTCAGGATGACAACAACTCTCACCTTCCCCCGCCTACCCATAGACAGTATAGACTATAATGCCAGTGAATGCAATGGAAGCATTATGACCTTAAGTGTGACAATTCATGGATTTAGCAGAGTGGGTGGTAAAAACTGTTACCCTCAAAAGTTAACCATACACGTACAAACTCTGGGAACCAAGCTGACCTCGAGAACATGCACTGAGAGCCTGGCTAGTGTATCACTTCTTCTGTAAAATGTTTGCACTTTCCTTATCCAAATCGAGTATCTAAAAATAGAAGGTTTTACAAGTAAACTCTTATTTTGTCTTGTGTTCTGAATGAGAAAAAAACCCCAAGAAAATAGGAAAAGTATTATGGGAAATTTTATATTTCAAGGTGTTTTCACTGTTGATTTGTTGAACTTTTTCAAAAAAAATTGTATTCAATAATTGCAACATCTTTCCAAAAGTTAATGAGTAATCGTATTAAATAATCGTGATTTAAATATTGATCAAAATAATCGTGATTATGATTTTTTCCGTAATCGAGTAACCTTATTTTCTATTACTGGAAAACAAATACATGTTAATTGATAAATACTCAAGTGGAAATCTGCCCTCTTGTGGCCTATGAAGCACAAAACATAAAATTTGAGGACAAGAAAGAAAAGACTTCTGCCAGCAACAAGGTACTAAAAGGTTAGAATTGATAAGGCTGAGAAACTATTAATATAATCTCAAAATCAATCAGCCAACAAATAAAAGGCTACAAATGGATTGTATGTTCCATCAGAAGAAGTCAAAGTAGTCTCCACAGACTACACTGTAACCTACCTTCCCTAATGTGTGGACAGGAATGAGGTGAGCCGGTCACAAAGTGGATGGCACAATCACAGTTTAAGAAGCTGCCCCCACTTTGATCAGCCTCTTCAACTATAAATAGTGTCAGGGTTGCACTCTAAAAATGACCATGTCTGCCAAAGACGTTTCATCAATTCAATGAGGGGCTTAGACGGGGACAGATGTTTCAGCCTGTGGCCTTCAGTGTACTCCAGTGCAAGTCTGTAAGAGGTAAAACAGCAGAACGAAAAGCAACAACTGCACAGATGGAATATTACTGTGTTGGTGAAGCATTTCAGAAATTAAGGGGATGTGTAGATTGTAAATTCTACATAAGTGCACTGAGGTATATTATTTTCCAGAGAGGAAAACTGTGTTTTCATTTATTTTTCCTTACAGATTCAGTAGATAGATCTCTCAGTAGCCCGATGGATGGAAAACCCAGGGTATATTGTCATTCTGATTAAATATTCAAAGAATGCAAGGAGGCAACGCCTGGGAACGATCACACATAGGACTTCTCTAGCTTGGGTTCAGTCTGCCATGATCATTGCTTTCACGTACTGCACTTGAACCGATGCACCTGCATTTTTGTCCTACAGCTACAGATTGTTAATAACAAAGACAAGGTTGTTAGGGAAATTTCAATCCGTGAAACAAGTTTATCAGAAATAAATGAGGTCATAAAATGATCCCATTGCGTTTTTAATCAAGACTACCTGTAACACAAGCCAGACTAAACAATAAAAACCTGTGCATATACAAACATCATGCTTTCTTGAAGCCCAAACAAGGGGTGATCCTGTTTACAGCTGATACCATTTTATGTTTAGAAAGCAAGGAAGTGGAGTAAACACAAATTGACATATCATAAAACACATGTCAATACAGAGTACAGACAATATGCTGTAATATGAATCACAGATCCACAGGTTATAGCTGTGTATTTTGTGACACTCTTCATCTGTTATATCTTCTAGCATACAATAATAAACAGCTGGCTTTAAATTGCCCTCATCTGGCCTGTTTTAAATAATGCTTGTAATGAAAGTGAAATTTCAGTGATGAAAACACGGGTTGAAAACAGTATTGCTGCATATTTCTACTTGCATGATTTTTCCACCTATTGTCCTTACACATTACACAACATCCTTACAATGTATGGCCAGCAATGTTTGCTGAGCTTTTATGTCAAATTCTATTTTTAAGTCCAGATCTGATTCTGCTATCAAACAGTCAGCTCGGCGTGATGCCTTCAGCACAGTCAGTGCCAGACTGTTCATATCCTCTCTCACACTTAGTCTGCCCCACCACTCTTTTGAGGTCAAGATACATTTCTGTGATCCTAACATCTCATAAGCCCCATCACAGTTGAGAAAATTCATCCTTTATGATTTAATACTTTCCCTTTATGCTATACAAAAGTGCATCTGTTAAAGGACTCAGTACGCCAAGAATAATAAAATAATTAAAAACAGACCTCAATTCATGTATTCTGGAGTTTTTTAAGTGTTCTTCTGTATGATAATATTGCTATAATATATGCTAATAGCACAGTAAATCACACATACACACACACACCTGCATGGACACTTTCACACACATACACACACGCCGGTCAGCCAGAAACTTCACCGACTTGAATTGGAGGTGAAGGTAAACAATGGGGTCATTGTTTTTGCTGCAGATGAAGCACTCATGTAATGAATATGCTAAGAGATACACAAGAGGCATACATTTGGCAGAGCGCAACCCGTCTGTCAAATTAAACTCGTGCTTGCACGTTGATGTTTCCACTGATAAGGGTACAGTACAGTTTCAGAGCAGTACTTGCTGCTTTTCCATTAAAAAGTCATGATCTATGTTTGACTTCATATAAATGGACATCTTTCACAATCATTTAAATTGCTTGTGTTTTCCTGTAAGTACTGTAATGCTTTTGTGTTGCAGTTCCCAGCATTTACTCTTATTTGGAACAATACTGTACAAAATGCACCCACTGTTCACTGAATACATGTAATGAAGCTTAGCGTAAATTCATTCAGGAAGACTTCTATGCTTTACATTCTTTCTCTCTCTCTCTTTCTCTCTCTCTCTCTCTCTCGCTCTTGCTTTCTTCTCTCTCTTCTCACTCTCACTATCTCACTCTCTCTCATACAATCAGCTGTATCTGTCACCTGGAGTCTAATCGCCAGAGACTCTGAGGGCCTGCTCACACCTGAAAGTCCAAACCAAGGAATGTATTACTTGGTATACATTCGATCCGGTTAGTTTTGGTTTCACACTGCAGTAAGTACTGCTAGCTTGTCAATTGCAGAGTATGAGGGCGTGCCACACTAGCAGCTAGGCTAGCATTATAACGTGTGTTACAAAGTGACGCACGTTCGCCACGGAAGTAAAGGCTGGACTACAATAGAGCTGTTTGGAGCAGTTTGTGAACAGTGTTTTCTCTGGAAGATGGTAAGTCCCTTTGGGGTGGACTTTGGGCTTTTTCACTTTGTAAACCTATAACGTGCACAAAAAGATATATAAAACAATAAAGGAAAGGGGAAAAGCCAAAAAGCATAATAGGAGCAATTTAAACTTATTTCACTCTTAAAGGAAGTCTCTTGAAATGTGCCTTCACATCCAATAAGCTGATCAGAACAGTTCTGGGATAGTAACATTCCTACAGCTTGTAGCCATGCTCGCAGCACCACTCTAGTGAGGCCAAGGTTGGTATCCCTGGGGCCAACTATTGGAGGGATTGCCATGAAATTTGCTACACACGTCCATGTCCTCTCAGGATAAATTGTAATAGCTTCGGTGATCCTCTGACTTACATAGTGCCAACACATTTTTAAATTGTTCAATATTTGGGTTTATGACCAAATACCAAACTTGTATTGTGTGCCAATTAGCAAATGTTACCATGCTAAAATGGTGAAGATGGTTACCATTATACCTTCCTTACATCAGCATGTTAGCATGCCAACATTAGCATTTAGCTATAGTACAGTCTCACAGAGCCGTAAGCATAGCTTGTTGGTTTATTCTCAACCTTTTAGACTACACTTAAAAAAAATTTGTTTTTGCTGCACCTCACAAAAGAACGTCTACCCTTAATCCACTGTGTCTAAGAAAGTTTACAGTTTTTTCCAACTGCTGACACACAAAATCTTTTCATGTCACACGATTTTTGAAACCTCTTATTCTAAGTGCAAAACTATACAGCAAATCTCCAAAACCATAAGCTATTTCTCAGCCTTTCACTCAGTTTTCAATTGCATTAAACACTTTTTTCATTAAACACAATTATCACAATTATCTACTGTACCTAAGACACAAAAATCTTACAGGAAGTGACTTGCTTTCCTTTTCTAAACACAACCAATCAAAATGCTTTACTTATTTACTAGGGCACACACACACTCTTCACCTTTGCAAACACATTATGTCATAACTGAACACTAACCAATCACTGCTTTAGTATAGGCCTATACACAGGTCAAAGGTCAGATTACCTGTTTTGAACAATGGATGCCAACAATAGACAGAGAGCAAGGGGAGGAGGAGGGAGAGACGGGACAACAACGAGGAGAAGGAGGAGGAGGAGGGAAGAAGAGGAAGAAGGAGAGCCATCTCTGATGAGATCAGGGCCACTCTTATTCATCATGTGATCAACCACGGATTGACCAATGAGAGAAGCTTGAGTAGCTTTACAGTGGCGTCCATACTGCATGCAACTATCTAATGACTATTTCAGCATTACAAATCAATCAGAATTTTTTTTGCATACATTTTCTGTTTTACTGTAACATTACATTGTTTTTTACAGTGCACTTTTCAACCACTTTCAGCAGATTACTTTCTCTCTAGAACAGTGTAAATGTAGATATAAGCCTATGAAAGACAAAATAGCTTTAGATTTAGAACAACAGTATGTACATGGTATATCCAAAAAATTATTATTATGAAAAAAGTGTTTGCCATTTGATGCAAATGCTTCATTTTGAGATGTGTTTATGGTATTTTGAATGCAGTGTTTCATTTTGAAGGAAATGTGAGGCATTTTGCATTTTGTGTGTGTAGTTTTAGGAATTGTGTGTAGAATTTTGAAAAAAGGAGACATAGTTTTGAAAACGTGTGTAAGCAGTTGGAAAAAACTATAAAAGTGTCAGATTTCCATGTAGATGAAATGTGTATTTAAATTGAATTGTTTGCTGTCTCTTCTAAAAACCTTATAGGCTACATGAGGGGATCTTTGTCTGTTTAGTCATGGTCAGCTAGCCCTGGTTAATCACTGCATAGATGCATAAGTACACAGTTTTCTTGTTTATCCAACCAGTCATTGTTCCCTTTGCCAGTAATGTAAAATGCATCACTTTCCATGTGTCTGAGGATTCTTGATTTAGAGTAGCAAAATAGACAGTTTTCTTTTTATAAGTATTACTTGAAATCCCTGTGCATATTAGACCCTGGGTCCTGTGGAAACTATTTAGGCATACAATATGACTCATTATAGGGTATAGTAGTTCATAGCCTTGTTTACTTAGTTTAAAAAAAAATGGTGAGAGCATTTTTCTGAGAAAGCTCCGAATACACCTTGCTGTTTGCCAAATCACAGCCACAAAAAATGTTCCAACGAATAAATTTAGATCAGAATTGTGAGAGCGGGATCTCAGAAGGAAGAAACCTTCCAAAAGATTAATGGTGTGAAAAGGGGAGGCAACTCCTGCCACCCAATAAAGTCAAGGCTTAAGCAAACAGCTAAAGCTCTCTAACCCCTGGCCCAGATCTATGGTCTTACAATTTAAGTGTGTGTGGTGTGTGTGTGTGTGTGTGTGTGTGTGTGTGTGTGTGTGTGTGTGTGTGTGTGTGTGTGGTGAGGGGGGGTGTCTTCATGGAGTTACTACTCAAACACATACATTGACACCCACACACACAGAAAAACACAAACATATGCATGCACACGGGCTCTATGGTCTATACAGTACTGCAGTAAAATATGTATATTAAAGTATAGAGCTTGCTGGAAGATTTGCTTCTTTCATCTCCCAATAAATAAACATGAATGTCTTTTTAATGGCTTTCAAAGTGAGATATCCCCAGTGCCAGGTCCTCCTCTTAAATACTTGTTTTTATTATTCAAACAACACCTCCCTTTCGGCAGCCAAGAGGCATTTTTCTTCTTAACTCTTTATCTCGGAATTAGTTGAAAAGCACTGAACAGATAAAACAATCCATGAATGAAAGTTAATTGCAGGGGAAAAGTAAAAGTATGGTAAAATCTTATTAACCAAGATATATTTATTCTAAAAACTCAAAATACATTTACTATATTTTGTAGAAATGGAAATCTATGAAGCCATCACATCTTCAACCTGAACTCTAAAACAAAGCAAAAATACTGTCGAAAGTTACCGAGAATGATGAAATAGGACTTAAAGCTACGTTGGGAATTCTAAAATCTAAGTTAGAAGAATAGAGAGAGAAAGAATAGTTTTACAGTCATGAAGCTTATTACAGTTTTTTTCGATTGCTAAACGACAGTGGGCACAACTGGAGTCACATGTGCAAAATTCTAACTACAGTCTACACAGCAGCAGTTCATGTGGACCAAACTCTAGTTTGTTTTTCATTGCTTGAACACAGTTTTCAAAACTCTACACACTTATCCCATGACTTTAACCACAACGTGCACAACAACTGTAGATTTACAGCACTTTGTTCAAATGCTAACACACTGCTGTCAAAACTGTTAACTACGCATTCTAAACAGAATATCTTTCAGTCTGGTGCCTATCAAACACTGCTGATTGCAATTTTAGCTGAAAGCCTAAGTAGGTGTCTTGTTTTAGACTAGTTAGTGAACATATATGGTATTTATATAGAGAAAGCTCAGAAAGCCTTTTTTGTATACAAACACCAAATAAGAATGAAACAATTATACACTGTACCGTTTGAGAGAAACAGGTAAAAGAGCAAAGATACCAATATGTCCAGGTAAGATGTCTGAGGTTATGTACACAGCTATAAAAAAAGTGAAAAACACTATATCTTTACAATAGTAAAACTGCATTCTTACTGTTTTTCAGAAAGTAATGGAGGTGAAAGCAATAGAAACACCACATTTGTTAGTATTTAGAGATGATGCAGACATCTAATGTGATGAAGAAAACTTGCCACATGATGCTGGAGCGAGGCAGGATTAGTCACACTATTCATTGTTACTGTTACGTATGTACCTTTAGTTTTTTTCCCAGTAATTCCATAAATTACTAGAGATAAAATTCTATATTGAAGAAAACTGCTGATTTTCATTATTCTTGTTTACCTTACGTAAAATTGGTATATTATACAATCTATATCTTTTCCTTAAATAAACTATTGAGTAGTGTCAAGTCACTCAAATTGTTCAAACTGTAAAGATGAGAAAGTAATGTTAATGTTGTAATTTGTGTATTGGTGTTTGATGCTAGTGTTTTTACTCTCAGTGTGTTCTGAGTGACAGTGTGTGTTATCTCAGTGAGGCTTGTGCACAGTGTTTGGCTGCACTGAGCCTGTTTTGCAGGTGATGTGAACTGTTTAGCTCAGGTGGCTGTTGGTAGTGCAGACTGTAGTTTGAGTTTTGCACATGTGACTCCAGTTGTGCCCACTGTCGTTTAGCAATCGGAAAAAACTGTAATATGCAGTCGGCCTATGTACATATTTATTTGGTTTTACATTTACTTATTACCAGTATTTATTTATATTTTATTTCAGCATAGTCTTCACTACGATATGTCTGAATATGTTTGGACTATGCAATATGTCTGAGTGTCCCAAGAATTTGCTGCTGAACATAAACACAAGCACTAAAATCTGATATTTTGTATATTTAAAAAAAAAAAATTAAACACCATCTGCGGCTACAAGAACATGCAGTCATAAATATGTAAGGTGTAATATCTATGAATTTTAAAATCAAAGGTATTCCAGTGCCCGGAAAGATTTCAAGTAGATGCCATATTAGAAAAACATTTACAACTGCATCTGATAGCCAGCAATATAAAGACTGAGGAGTGTGTCTTTCCTTAAATCCATAACACCATTCCTAAATGTAATGGTGTTCTTCTTTAATTTGAATCAAATGGACAAGAATTTAAAACAGCGTCTAAATGAGCCTGCTGAGCTCCTGTGGGCTGAACTGAATGGAGAGCTGTAAATGACCTGTCTGTTAGAAATTATGTCCACAGTAAATGTGAGAACTACTTTTACTGTTCTCTCTATAATCACTTGCAATCTACTCACTTTCATTCAATTATGCTTTATTGGCAGAGCTGCAAAATACGGTATAGCCAAATTAAATGTTGCCATTTTAAGAGGAACACAGAGGAGAGTGATGAGAAAAAATATGCCCCTTCTCACGCTTTTTTTTTTTTTTCAGACGGTGCACATGTGTACCTACATGCAAAAATACGCTCCCACCCAAGCATGCCTGCACACACACTAACTCTCACACAACAACACACTCTCCCACTCAGTCTTCCTTCAAAGGTCAAAGGTCTGAATTGGCTTGTCATTCACTCCAGTGCAGAGCTGTGTGTGTGTGTGTGTGTGTGTGTGTGTGTGTGTGTGTGTGTGTGTGTGTGTGTGTGTGTGTGTGTAAATACTCCAGGTGCTCTCCAGAAGGGAAGATAAAAATCTGTTGCCTGCCTGTTCTCTAGTTGAACAGGAGAGAGGTTGACCCCAACAACCTGTGGCCTGGCCCGTGTTTAATGGCACACAGAAAGCCACATGTGGCAGAGAGATTGCTGGGATTTATCTTATGTAAATTTACACATCATAAACCTTTGTAAACATGAGACAAGCTGAAGCTTGATATGTTCATTTAGCTCACGTCTAATCATAAGCAGCTAGATGTTAATGCATTAAAATGCCTCACATCAATTACTCTGAATAGAAAACACATTTCCCCCCACTTTAGACCCCCCGGTACCTACTGCAGTAATTTTGAATTCATATTGTGATAAATGACCTACTATACTGCCTGAAAATTACATAGACACCCCAGGCAGATTTGTTGTAAATAATCTTGTAATGCACACGGGACGAGCTGCTCACTGTAACAGTTTTCCTGTGGGCAGCTTTTACAGAAATGTTTAAGAATGCTGCAATCACCATTTGGCTCAGTTGGTAAAGGATAAAATCATGTTGGTCACCCAGTTCTACATACATAAATAAACGTCCCTGTGGGCAACACATTTTATTGGTCACAATAGAATACTGTTACCATTTCTGAAGCTCAAATAGACAATTGAAACCATATTAGAGGGCGTGAGAGATATGCAAGCATGTGCACTCTTGTTTGCATGTCTGCATGTGCACACAAACATGAATGTGTGTGTGTGTGTGTGTGTGTGTGTGTGTGTGTGTGTCCAGGCAGAGCTGGCTTTGATTAGAGCCTGCATGATAAAATGGGAGGCAGCTGAAGGCAGAGCTGGAGCTGGTTAGCGGCTGCCGACAAATGGAGAGAGACCAGGAAGATTTTTATCAAACACACATGATCGTTGGGGGGGATGCCATTTATGTTTCCCAGGATGGCAACTCACACACGGGCAGAAAAATGTGAACCAACAAAGGAGCACGTAAGCATGTTCATTTTCAAAGTAATCATACAAACATAGGAACCTACAGGGAAGGAAGGAATAAACACAGAATAGGGAGTACTGTGCTGAAGCCTATAGAGAGCTTGTGAAATATAAACACAAGCAAGGAATAAAACAGCAGTAAAACTCTTGAAAAACACTATCACTGACTTTTCCCAGTGTGGTGTTTAGCCAGCAGTAATATGTCATGGTTTCATTGTTTCTCTAATCAGATAAGGCTTTATGGTTCCTCCTGCTATTAGCGTCATCCATTGTCATTTTAGGTGGCAGGATGGAAGCCTGTGGCACTGACCTCTCACAGATCCCGCAGTCTCCTGCGGACGACAGATTGAGTTAGGAGTCATGCCTGTTTCTGACATCAGAATCTATCTAAGATGGTAGGCGGGTGTAGAGGAAGTGAAAAATAGTTGAATTTTGCTGCTGCTTGCATACTGGAAGAAGGGAGAACGTGATGAAGTTACACCACGTTCTGTCTCCCCCAAGAGGCAGGAGAATAATCTGCTCTGGTTTACACTCACTAGACCTCCCTTTGTGTCTTCCTCTTCTCTGCTTCCCTTCGTTTCGGTCCACATCTCGAAACCAAAACAGACACCACATGTGGTGCTGACGACCTTTCCTGTGTTTGAAGTACATCATTTCTTGTAGAAGGTTTTCAGAACATGGTCTATTTGGCTTTATAGGCCCAAGCTGTAAGGTTAATTTAATTGTACAATATACAGTGTGTTTATTTCACAGCACATCCCACAGATGATTTCCAACTATAATAATGCACAAGTCGGTTTCTCTTAAATTCAATTCATGTGGTTATGATTTGTGCCTTGTCTGCTTTTTCACGCTACAGTAATGCCGTGAAATTTTTGAATAGACATATCTCCACAGTCAATGACTCCCCATGACCTAAGCTTTTTTGTCAATGATAAATTGAAAAATAAGGGAATGGAGGATAACATCTCTTAAGCTACAGTAAGATGTCTTTTATTGCTGCAAAGAGATGAGTATCTTTCTCCTTTCACGGTTAAATGAACACAGGCCTGAGTATTTGGTCCCGCATGTTATTCCCCCGCAGAAATTAATAAGCATTTAGATCATGTTTCTCTTTGGTATTAATGCCTGGGAACCGTGCCCCGCCCCCTTCGTCCTGTCCACCTTTTCCTGGTCTGAATTAACTGGAAACATGTTTTCACCACTGATAAGTATCACAGAAAACAGGCCATAAGATTACTTTGAATGCTAGAACTGCTTTTTTTATTTTTCATTTTGGACAGAAGATGATAGAGGGGTTGAACAAACACACATAACCCACTGCCGCTGCTGCTGCTGATGGAAGTTCACATAGTTCCGGTATTCCACTTGGGGGACTCCCACAAAAAGAAAACAAATTCAAATTAATTTGATACTACTTAACTTGATCGCCTCAAAAAGACATTTTACTGGTTTGACATTAGACATGATACTGTATGTTTGTATAAGCCACAACAAATAACACCCAAATTGATCCTGAAATGTTTGATTGATATCAAAAGAATGTAATTCTATATTCTGCTGATGGATGTCAAGGATGCATTTTAATGATTACTGGTAAACTGACATGTAGAACACATTTAATAATGATCTTAATGCTAAAAGCGTTGAACTTTTCTGCCCGGTGCACCATAGTTAATGGTGCTTAATGAAATAATAGATGGCTGTGATTGACCACTACACAATACTTTCCCGAGCCTAATTTAAAACAGTAAGCCATACTGAATACTACTGTACACTTCGGGAGGTAATGAAATGTGCATTAGTGTGTGTGAACGGTATTTTAAATTTTACAAAAGAGACCAAAAATGGTGTTATTGATTTTATTGACAGTTTAGGGCTGCAACAAGCGATACATTTCATTGATTTGTCCATTATTTTCTGATGAACCTATTAATAATTTTGTCTATAAAATGTCAGAAAAGACTAAAGAATTTCATAAATTAAATATTCAACAACAACATAAAACAGATTTATTTATTACATTTGTGCTTGATTAAAAACAATTAATAGATAGTTCAAACTGATGCAGTCTAATTTTGATTGACTAATAGATTGAACAACTAATCGTTTCAGCTCTAATTCAATTCCCTTAAAAGTGTGTTTTTAACGTTAAGTAATGGTATCTAATCATAAACATGATTAAACTTGCAGTACAAAATATATAAAATGTATTAAATTCAAATATGTTGTACATTTTTCTCAGTACGTTGAGTAGGTGGCGCATACAATAATATTGGTTGGCGCATACAATAATAGGTTTATTGTATGCACAAAATACACAAAGGCAAATTCCTTGCAAGTCAAAACTTATTTAGGTAATAAATATGATTCTGATTCTACCACTGACACCACTCAAGATAATAAATAATAGACTAATAATAGAGGTTTGAATTTTTACAAATAAGTATAAGGGAGATGTAAGTATAACATGTTATCACATGTTACCGCTAACTCTATTCAGAAGCGTTAATAGGTCATCTGCCATGTAGGTCCTGCAGGTGAGGAGGTGGTGGGTCTTCAGCTGTTTTGCATCACAGATAATGAGATGCTCCCCTGACCCCGACAGTCGCTTCCAGTCTGAAATTGATCGATGAGAGCCCCCCTTTTGAACCTTATCTGTTGTTGGGCTTTGCATTGTGGCTCTACATCTGGAAGACAGATCAGGGCTTTTGCATGGACTTCTGGATGAGGACGTGACCAGACTCTATTGCTTGGTGTGTTACTGCCAAGCCACCAGAGTTGCTCACTTCCTCCACAAGTTTCCATCAGGGGAAAAACAACCTCTGATGTCTGACATGTCACGGTTTGGTGATGTATGAGCTACGAGACAGGGACTTTAAATAGAAGAATGTACTATTTGTGTTTTTCTCTTCATCTCGTGTATGGGTCCCCTGACATTAAAATTAATACATGTTTTATTGCAGCCATTAGGTTGGAGAAGATAACATCAAATTTTATGTTGGTGTTGGGCAAACATCAGACATAAATTTTACCTACTTATGTCTGTTGGGGCCCTTCCTGTGTTGGAGGCCCTTCCTACATACCCAAGATGACTCCCCAATGATTTACATCTGCTCTTTTTAACAATTTCAGTTTTTCAGAGCAAGGGTTTTGGTAAAAAAGACTAGTTGGAGGATGTTAGTGGCAGCCTTTTCTCTTAAGTCCCCGAAGTGCTGCTCTGAAATGGTCCTCAGTACCATCAAAAAGTCCCATAATGACAATCAATGCTCTTTTCATCAGCACAGCCATCATGTACCCCAGCTCCACAGTAACGTAAAAGTTATTATTTCCAACTAAAAAACTAACCCTGTATATTTGACAAATGAAATGTGCAGATGAACGCAAAATTAACTGACAATGTCAACAATTCTGCTTTTGATTCAGTTTGCGGCTTAGGAAAAACATATCTCAGTGTGTTATAAAGAAATAAACAAAGTAAAATACTGTTCCAACTCCAAATAATGAGCATATATAGACTGTATATTTATTAAACATATGCTGCAGGCCCAGTAGGGAGCCTCAGTGCTTCTGCCACAGCTTCCATCTTCTTCAGTGACTCTGGTCAGCCCAGTGAGTTGAGGACCATGGCTATCAGTAATTAGCTATCTTGGTTTAACAGCATGTGTGATCACCAGATCCATCCTGCACCCAGTGCCCACTGACAAAACAAAAGGCTCCCTAGGCTGCATTTTCCAAAGTTGTCTCGGTTCGGTTTCTGTAATAAACCTAATTTGTTTTCGTGCCTTGTTAAAGTCCAAATAAAACCCTGATTATTTTGTTCTTGGAAAAATAAAGGTGCTCAGTGCACAGCGTACTGGATCTGGGTATGACTCATAAAACAGAGTACTGCATGTGATTAGGGATTTATATGTAAGCGGTATGGTGTTATTGCTGGTTATGTGCATTGTGTGTTTTGCTGATAACACACTGTGTTATGTCCTCTTTGTATCCGTATATGCACACAGAGCCTGTGTGTGTGTGTGTGTGTGTGTGTGTGTGTGTCTGTGCGTGCCCTTGCATGTACTTGTAAAATGAATGAAGTATAGGATTTCTTTCACGTTTTATTTTCCTTCCAAGCAAAGGACTTCATTGAACCAAGCTTAAACAACAACAAGGCACGTTTTAAAACCTGACAGACAACATCCAGTTTCCATTACAGCTTCATATTTAGCCTCCAGCAGGAGGCCTAATTGGAGCTGTTGTACGAGAGCTTCTTGGGGGTCGAGCCAGGAAGTGTGTCCAAATTCTAGCTTACATCTATATTTAGTCTAATATATTATGACATTTAATGACCATTCTAATGGTGTATGTGTTTGCCAATTTACTACAAATTACACATTGTTATACACCATTGCCAACATTTGTTCAAAGCATACCTACTTTTTTAGATCATTGACATAAATATGATGTTTCTTATATCTTTTATCATCATATCATTTCTTATGTATTACACCTATGTGAAGGAGGTTTAAAATGTTAACTTTTACGATCAAACGCACTTTGGTACAAACTGGAAAACAGCAGTGACGTAATGTATATGCAATCCGTAACTTGGCTTAAACATTAAGAAACACTGATGAAGTCCATTAAACTTTTTGTAAGAAATGCACCTCACACACCTTTTCAAAAATTGCATCACACAGTGGTTTAAATTCATATCACATATAGTATTCATAGAAGCACATTTCTTCATTAATCTTCTGTCATCAGGTTTAAAAGAATCCATTAGAGCTAATTACAGACAATTAGAGAGAGCAAAGAAATTATCTTATAAAGCATATCTAACCAGATATTCATTGTAATTATTGTGACAGTAAACACAGTATAATGGTGAGGAAAATTTACATTCTTACTGATCCGAGCAAATTAGATAAAAGGGGACAAGAACAAAGTACCCAAAAATAATTTATCACAGGGAACATTCTGCATGATAAAATAAGAACCAACATGATTGGTGCATGTGGTGTCTTAGTTCACACACATCCAGCCAATCAGTGGCTTGTTGAGGGGCTGAATGTTAAGAAATGGCACCTGTGCCTCGGTGGGCCCCCTACCACATAATGAAATATCCACATGTTCTACTAATTTGCTTTTATTGCGCTACCTAAATGGGCTTGCATTTCACTGTTGCGTGAAAAATAATAAACACTGAATAGAAAAAGGGGACCACAGCAAAACCACTGCCATTATTTCCCCCCATTCACCCTCTGTCTCCTTTGTTTCTTCAGTCCTGGGTACATAGATGCTTTTCCAATTAGGTCCATAGAGTATAGTCTAATAAATATTCATAGCTGGTATGAATGACAGAGGAGTGATGATAATGATCAGGATATGAGCTGAGGAAAGCAATTACAGTCACCGCTACCATAAATAGTAATTGCAAAAATCTCTATCATTGCAAAGAAAAACCACAAAACACCGACTATACAGCCAGCATTCAGCAGAGAGCAGGGGCGGTATCGCACAGACTACTTTTTTAAATGAAAGTACTGTTTGCCAACTTTTCCCAACAAGCCATTCAATAAGCACTTCAAATGAGTGGCCGTGCAGATGTGTTTCTGACTCTAATCACTGATCAGTCTTTTAGTGGTTTCTCTGAAATTGACTTTCTCTCCACAGTTTTAATGGTGTGCAAACTGTAACGGGAAACTGAGGCAATTACACAAGTTACTGTATGTTAGTAATTACTTTATCCTGAAGATAATTTTGTCTTGCTAACGTTGCTACCTCACGGGGTAACACTACAAACCTGTATCAGCACTTAAAAAAAAAAACAGTTGTATGGCTAAATTGCCGAACACCAGTTTCAAATAAGCAAACTACCACCTTTAACGTTAACTCCATATGAACGTACTTTAAAACGGAACAAGGAAATTACTCAAGCAACGGAGTTTATCGCCAACAACATGATGCCCCTTTCGTAAAACCATATGAGGGTTTTATGCCACGGAGTTAGAGAGTGATGGCCAGAGTCTGGAGATGTTTTTAAGATGAAAAAAGGCAGATTTGGTGATACATTTGATGTGAGTATGAAATACACTGACCGGAGCTGGATCGGAGCGGGAGTTGTTAATGGTGAGAAATTGCTTCCTGTGTGATCAGGATGGTAGTGCCATACGCACTGCACTTTATTGTGTTGTCTGTTGCTGTTACTGACTAGAGATAATTACAATTAATATTTAGATATTAATGTTCAGACAGTGATTACATTTAACTTTGAGTTACCTACATATTTTCAAAGAGGTACAGGCAGATATTTCTCTCCTTTTATTTTCTGCATTTTTGTTTTGTTACTGACTGGAGACCAGTAATAATAGTTATTTAACTGTCTAATAAAGTTCAGTTACAGTAAATAATAATCTAAATACTACCAAGTGTGGTAAAGCCACATATTTGTTTTTATATTTCTGCAATCTGCACTTTAGATTGTGTGATTTGTTTCTGACTTTCATATGCATTTACACCAGGCTTGGTCAGTGCTCAATATACTACTGTGATTGAAGTAGTTAAATAAAATATGTCATTCATATAAATTCATGCATCACCTAATTTCATCATCACATACAGGCCTGGCCTGGCCTCCAGGTTTGTTTAATCCATCTAATCATGTGTTGTTCATATTATACAATGATTTATTGCTTGTCTTTGTTGAATAATACAGAAGACAAAGAGCTTAAAAAATAATCGCACATTAAATCACAAAAATGGTGAAAAAAAATTGCAATTTGATTATTTTCCACAATCGCACAATAGAGATGAGTGTGTGTGTACATGTTTGAATGCATCAGTGTTTGTTTGAGCATGCACACGCCCAACTATGTGCCTGCTTGTGCACTGATGGCTGCTGCAGTGTGTGTGTGTGTGTGTGTGTGTGTGTGTGTGTGTGTGTGTGTGTGCCTGTGTTTGGGGGAAACAGAGGGAGTAAGGAGTTTAGGGGGATATGATTTATAGTGCTCTGCAGGTTATAACTCATTTCAAACAGAATTTCCTGCCAGTGTGATTGCATCCCTCCGTAATGCCCTTGACAGAATGGAAAGCACAACCGATGTTCCATGTCTAAAGACAGACATTTTTGGGTGTGACTTTTGAATATGCGCTTATAAATTACCACCTTACGAGGCAAGTCGATTTTTCCATGAAGACAATAACGAATCCCATTCTTGCATTACAGAAAATGCTTGCAAATGATTTGGGGCTATTACTGGATATCATCTGGCAAATAATTTATGGATCCAAAATGGGATGACTGGATGATAGTCCAATGAATCAGAGGGTGATGACGGCCTGTAGTTTTGACCTTATAACAGTCTTACAATGAATCACATTTAACTGAGGACAAATCACAACAAACTCCCTAAAACTGCAAACAATAAGGAATAAATATGGTAATTAGGCTGCTTATGAGCCAAGTGAAGTTACACATGGAAAAACATTTACTCTGTTCTGCCCCAGAGGTCAACATTTCAGCCTTTCCCAGTAGCCAATGGGAGAGAAAACAACCCTAGCAAGGCCTACTTTTGTCTTAAAAAATTACTCCGACTATCAAAATAGTTGGCGATTAATTTAAGAGTTGACAACTAATCGATTTATCAATTAATCTTTGCAGCTCTAAATAAAGACTAAGTTAGTATCTATAAAAAAGCCAACCTAGTGCTTAACTGTGTTGGCAGATTTTTCATCTGTGTGCGTTATCAACAGCTCAGAAAGAGCAGGGTTTCCTGCAGCTCTTTTCGGCCACCTAAGTAACACACGCCTGCCGCCTTAACTATGTCGTAAAAAAAGCCTACAGCTGTCCGCAGACACAGAGTGCGGAAAATGTGTATCCTCCCGGACAGGTGAACTGAGACTCCGTTTCCTGCTTGTCGGTGAATAGTTAATGATCAGTTAACATTTAATTTCATTGTTCTATCTTTTGGAAGGCTGGCTGCCAAAAATTACCACTTACTAGCTAATTAATTATCCATCCATCCATCTTCGTCCACTTATCCGGTGTCGGGTCGCGGGGGGAGCAGCTCCAGCAGTGGACCCCAAACTTCCCTTTCCCGAGCAACATTAACCAGCTCCGACTGGGGGATCCCGAGGCGTTCCCAGGCCAGGTTGGAGATATTATCCCTCTACCTAGTCCTGGGTCTTCCTCGAGGCCTCCTCCCAGCTGGACGGCCTGGAACACCTCCCTAGGGAGATGCCCGAACCACCTCAACTGGCTCCTTTCGACGCGAAGGAGCAGCGGCTCTACTCCGAGCTCTTCACGGATGACGGAGTGAGCTTCTCACCTTATCTCTAAGGGAGACGCCAGCCACCCTCCTGAGGAAACCCATTTCGGCTGCTTGTACCCTGGATCTCGTTCTTTCGGTCATGACCCAGCCTTCATGACCATAGGTGAGGGTAGGAACGAAAACTGACCGGTAGATCGAGAGCTTTGCCTTCTGGCTCAGCTCTCTTTTCTTCACAACGGTGCGATAAATTGAATGTAATACCGCACCCACTGCGCCGATTCTCCGACCAATCTCCCGCTCCATTGTCCCCTCACTCGCGAACAAAACCCCAAGGTACTTGAACTCCTTCACTTGGGGTAAGGACTCATTCCCTACCTGGAGTAGGCACTCCATCGGTTTCCTGCTGAGAACCATGGCCTCAGATTTAGAGGTACTGATCCTCATCCCAACCGCTTCACTCTCGCCACGAACCGATCCAGTGAGTGCTGAAGGTCGCAGGGCGATGATGCCATCAGGACCACATCATCTGCAAAGAGCAGCAATGAGATCCCTAGCCCACCGAACCGCAACCCCTCCCCACCCCGACTACGCCTCGATATCCTGTCCATAAATGTTACAAACAGGATTGGTGACAAGCGCAGCCCTGGCGGAGGCCAACCCTCACCTGAAACGAGTCCGACTTACTGCCGAGAACCCGGACACAGCTCTCACTTTGGTCGTACAGAGATTGGATGGCCCTGAGAAGAGACCCCCTCACCCCATACTCCCGCAGCACCTCCCACAGTATCTCCCGGGGGACCCGGTCATACGCCTTTTCCAGATCCACAAAACACATGTAGACCGGTTGGGCATACTCCCAGGCTCCCTCCAGGGTCCTTGCGAGAGTGAAGAGCTGGTCCGTTGTTTTACGACCAGGACGGAATCCACATTGTTCCTCTTCCATCTGAGGTTCGACTATCGGCCGAACCCTCCTTTCCAGCACCTTGGAGTAGACTTTACCAGGGAGGCTGAGAAGTGTGATACCCCTGTAATTGGCACACACCCTCTGGTCCCTCTTTTTAAAAAGGGGAACTACCACCCCGGTCTGCCACTCCTTTGGCACTGTGCCAGACTTGCACACAATGTTGAAGAGGCGTGTCAACCAGGACAGCCCCTCCACACCTAGAGCCTTGAGCATTTCTGGATGGATCTCATCACTCCCAGGGGCTTTGCCACTGTGGAGTTGTTTGACTACATCAGTGACTTCCACCTGGGAAATTGACAATGATCCCCCATCATCCTCCAGCTCTGCCTCTAACACAGAGGGCGTATTAGTTGGATTCAGGAGTTCCTCAAAGTGCTCCTTCCACCGCCCTATTACCTCCTCAGTTGAGGTCAACAGTGTCCCATCCTTACTGTACACAGCTTGGATGGTTCCCTGCTTCCCCCTCCTGAGGTGGCGAACAGTTTTCCAGAAGCACCTTGGTGCTGACTGAAAGTCCTTCTCCATGTCTTCTCCAAACTTCTTCCACACCCGCTGCTTTGCCTCTTTCACGTCAGAGGCTGCAGCCCTTTGGGCCCTTCGGTACCCTGCAACGGCCTCTGGAGTCCTCTGGGATAACATATCCCGGAAAGACTCCTTCTTCAGTCGGACGGCTTCCCTGACCACCGGTGTCCACCACGGTGTTCGTGGGTTACCGCCCCTTGAGGCACCTAAGACCCTAAGACCATAGCTCCTTGCTGCAGCTTCAGCAATGGAAACTTTGAACATTGTCCACTCGGGTTCAATGCCCCCAGCCTCCACAGGGATGCATGAAAAGCTCCGCCGGAGGTGTGAGTTGAAAGTCTGACGGACAGGGGCCTCCTCCAGACGTTCCCAATTTACCCGCACTACCCGTTTGGGCTTACCAGGTCTGTCCAGAGTCTTCCCCCACCCCCTGACAAAACTTACCACCAGATGGTGATCAGTTGACAGCTCCGCCCCTCTCTTCACCCGAGTGTCCAAAACATACGGCCTCAGATCAGATGAAACGATTATAAAATCGATCATTGGCCTTTGGCCTAGGGTGCTCTGGTACCAAGTACACTTATGAGCATCCCTATGTTCGAACATGGTGTTTGTTATAGACAATCCATGACTAGCACAGAAGTCCAACAACAAACAACCACTCTGGTTTAGATCAGGGAGGCCGTTCCTCCCAATCACGCCTCTCCATGTGTCTCCATCATTGCCCACGTGCGCGTTGAAGTCCCCCAGCAGAACAATGGAGTCCCCCACTGGAGCCCCATGCAGGACTCCAGTCAAGGTCTCCAAGAAGGCCAAATACTCCGAACTCTTGTTTGGTGCATATGCACAAACAACAGTCAGAGTTTTCCCCCCCACAACCCGCAGGCGTAGGGAGACGACCCTCTCGTCCACCGGGGTAAACTCCAACGCAGCGGCGCTCAGCCGGGGGCTTGTGAGTATCCCCACACCCGCCTGGCGCCTCACACCCTGGGAAACTCCGGAGAAGAAAAGAGTCCAACCCCTATCCAGGAGTATGGTTCCAGAACCGAGACTGTGCGTAGAGGTAAGCCCCACCAGATCTAACCGGTAGCGCTCCACCTCCCGCACCAGTTCCGGCTCCTTCCCCCACAGAGAGGTGACATTCCACGTCCCCAGAGCCAGCGTCTGCTGCCCGGGTCTGGTCCGTCAAGGCCCCTGACCTTCACTGCCACCCGTGTAGCAGCGCACCCGACCCCAGCGGTTCCTCCCACAGGTGGTGGGCCCATGGGATGGAGAGGGAGTTGCCATGTTGCTTCTTCGGGCTGTGCCCGACCGGGCTCTGTGGCAAACCCGGCCACCAGGCGCTCGCTGACGAGCCCACCATCTGGGCCTGGCTCCAGACGGGGGCCCCGGGCTTCCTCCGGGCAGGGTAACTTCACCTCTTCTACGTTGTTTCATAGGGTTTTTGAACCATTCTTTGTCTGGCCCCTCACCTGAGACCACTTTGCCTTGGGAGACCCTACCAGGAGCACACAGCTCCAGACAACACAGCCCTCAGGTTCATAGGGACACACAAACCTCTCCACCACGATAAGGTGATGGTTCCCGGAGAGGGATAGCTAATTAATTAGACTGAGGTAAACGTTAGATATCAGTAAACAGAAGTGATGTGGTGGCTGGCGTCTGGTGTGTGCGCAAGTGTTTGTGTGTGTGCGTGTGTCGGCCCACCCCTCGCAAAGCTCCGACATGCAGACAGCAGAGCAACAGAAGAAAGTAGCTGCACCTTCGCCAAAATGAAGACTGAAAAACAGAACTAGTTTGGTACAAACATTTACTCACCATGTGGCATATAGCCACATAGATATAGATATATATCATTTATTGATATATTATTATTTCAATTTAATATTTAGTGTTTAATAAATAATTGTTAAATGTAGTATTCTATCGCACAAACAAGCCCCCACCCGCCACCCGGTCTGACAGCTAATGCCACCCTACCACCTTAACTAACAAATTATCTGCGGGAAACCCTGAAGAGACACTCTTAACCAAGTCTGGGTGGGAGTATGATTATGTGCAAGTGCGTAGCCATGTGTGTGTGTGTGTGTGTGTGTGTGTGAGAATGTGCATGCATAGTAAAGTCGTAGAAAAGAAAATCTCTAAATTAGGAGGGAAGCAAGAAAATGAGACGATCCTACCAGAAACATTGTGTCCTCACATTCTGTAGCCATTAAATTGTTTTAATGAATACAGGTCAAGGCCTGCACTTAAATTGGATGTCTTTGATATAATAACTTACAAGCTGCTACTGTGTGTGTGTGTGTGTGTGTGTGTGTGTGTGTGTTTGTGTGTGTGTGTGTTTGAGAATAGGGTTGATGATGCTCTGACGCAAGTTGGACTGTTTCTGTTTTTTGCTTTACGCTTTGACATCTGACATACACCATACCTGATTAAGCACACATTCTTGCATTTACATACAAACAAAGAGACACACACACACAAATACAGAGTATGGCACTGCATGAATCAGCAGAATGTCTAATTTCTCAGCACATTACAGAGAGGATGGCCTTGTAAGACTCCAAATGAAAGGCCTAATGTCTCGCTATTGATTTTCCCTCCCTTAAATTGTACTTCATTTATGGCCATGTCTACCATTTTTTTCTAAAGAAAAAAAACAAGCCAGGAGAAGTCAGAGACGGAAAGAAAGCAACAGGCAGGCAGAATGTGCAGAGCAGCAGCAGGTGGATAGACAAAAAGGAAGATGAACAGCTGCAGGGGATACAGACAAACATGGAGAGAAGCAATGCTTCAGTCCCATCTTTATAATAAGATATTCTCACTTCCTCAACACATCCCACACAGAAAGCGCTGCTATTCTTCCTCCCTACATTTAACGCTTCTGGAACAAATAACCGTAGTTACTTCATGATAAAGATTTGGCAATATCTTACATCTTGGAGTAATAAGGCAGTGATAATGGCCTGTTTTTCTCAGGCTTTATTAAAGAAAAAATATTGCCTCATCTATATCAACATCTGTCTTCCTGTGTTCCAACGAGTGCCCTTTCGCTCAAATCTCCCTTTATTTAAATGGTCTGCCTTTATCTTGCCAGCTCAGCCTGCTTGTTCTTTTGAAGCTTCACCCTTGGTACACAGTTGGTACACAGTCATGCAGTTGCACAATTTCACACTGGTACACTCCCTGGTACCATTACAACCTAACAGCTAGTGGCAACGGAACATCTCTCCGCTGCTGCAGTTGGAAGGTTAAATGCCTTGCTCAGGGACTGCTGTGCAGAGCTGTGGACAGCTTTCCTCGTTCAGAGATTTCTCCCTGAGAAAATATTTACCACTGACCTCTGATATACATTCTGTAAAGACAAAATAATAATTCAAGTTTTAGGTGGAAAAGCACGACATATTATTTCTGTGTACAGTAGATTGCCTTTCACAATGTAACCAGACTTTGGTGAGCAGCAATTTCTTGGCCCAAGATGCTGTGCTATGATATCTAACACTCCTGACCTTTTCTTATAGTAGGTAGTATATGCTATACAGACATCAGAGAGTTTCAGAAATACGAAGCTGGAAATCAGCTGAAAACTATTTCTCTGCAGCTAAAGAGTACTGTATGTATCACAGAGATAACAAAGTAAAGATTGGGAGAGCTTATGGGTGAGCGAGTACGATGTGTGAGCACACGTCTGTGTGTTTTTTTCAGCGTGTGTCCTTGTGTGTTTTCATGCATGTGTCTGGCTGGAAATTGGTGCAGAGTTGCCTACAACAACATATAGCGCAAGTTCGAATGACCCCTAAAAGCTTGTGTGAGGTCATGTAATATTTGGACAGCCTAGTCCAATTTAGCTAGTCATATCTCCATCTGCTTTGCTCTGTACTCACCTCGAATAGGAATTGAAAACTGAGATAGGCCAGCTGTATGCATTTAGAAGTATGGCAGAAAAAAGGCAGAGCTGGTACCCCCCACTCCCCAAGCTTTGCCCCCGTTAGCATGCCAATTTGTCTCCTCTATCCACCATATACCGAGTCAAACAGTGTGCCTCTTGTCTCACTGAACGTCTGGCAGAGTCAGCAGGTTGATTCATTACCTGATGCTCATACTGTACAGGTTTCAACAGTGATGGGGTGGAAAAAGTTGTAATGCAAATAAACATACATTCACTTTTTTCTCTTTTTTGCATAACACCTGCAGACTTGTTGATGTTACCTGTTTCATTTGATTAGTGACTGTGGGGCATATAACATGGCCTTGCTCATGACTGTGAAGTTGCATGAAGTGAGAGTGACTCAAGCGGACTGTCACATGCAGATTGGTTTAATTTCTTCAGGTTTCAGATACTTGTCTCTGAAGTATTTTTCCATTGCCCCAATATAACGGTGAAAGGTGAATGCAATTTCATTTGTGGTGCTTACAGCATTGAAAAATGACATTTGAAAATTTCATCAGCAGAGTTTACTGTGAAAACAAGTCCCAATGAAAAGTGATGATGGCCTTTTCAGAGACACCGTTTCTGAAAAAAAAAAGAAAAAGAAAAACTTGAATTACATTTTTTAATTCTGTGACACAATAAACAATAGTCGTTTCATTTTCATTGCTCCATTATTTTGTTTTGAGGAAACCAGGGCAAATAAAACCCTAACTACTGACATCTGCATGTTAAATGTTAAAAAATAAAGTTAAATCAGAAAAATATGTGTTTGTAATTATGGTGAACCCTTTAAATATACTCTTATACCTTGCAACAAGGCAATACAGTATTTCTCCATTTTATAATTGGTTATTAGTGATCGAACAAGCAGAAAACATGTTTAACTGATAACTATTTGCAATAGTCATGTCACAGTCTCTGCACACAGAGCATACATTTGCCTCAAATATTCTTAGTTTATTTTCCCACTCTATTCAGGCACAAAAGGTCAACCACTCAAAAATGATTACTGAACAACTCGGTACAGGTGTCTAAAAATCCTCTGGAAAAGTGTGTTTACATAGTTGTGAAATGCATGACATATTTTGCCCTGCCTTGAGCACACAAGTGTCACACGTAATACCACAAGTTCATGTTCCTCACCGCACAGACATTACTAGCTAACAGCAAAGCCAAATAATGACAACACAGGGCAAACCAATCTAGCCTGCCGACGCCAAGGCTGACACCCAAGGTCTTCCATCACTGTTGCTACGGCTGCTGCTGCTCTACAGTACGTCTAAGAATTTTTACTCCAAAGTCTGACATTGTGCAAATGTATGTGTACCTTTTTTGTGTAAGTGTATGTTTGAGTGAGAAAGATACAGAAAAGTGGACAGAATAAGAGAAATGTGTGTAAGGGATTGTGGGTTGAAAGCGAGACAGTTTGCTGTGCCATTTTCAGGGACAGTGTGACATTTTTGCTGAGCAGTGGTCACCCACGGCAGTCACTGGTGACGCACTTGTGACAGAAATGCTGACCCGGTTGGTCATTCTAACCGCCACTCTGCTGACACCTGCGTTTCTGCAGGTTTCAGTGCAAATTCAAGACCCACATTTCCAGCGCTCAAGACACGAGTAATTAACCTCATCATGTAGGTTTAGCCAGCGGGCTGGAACAAAACACATCAACACTGTTATAGCAACGCGCTGAAATAAACTTCTTCAGAATAATCCAGGTTTGGGTTCTTAAAACACTTTCACCGGAATCGTTTGGCTGTTTGGAGGAGTAGTAAATCTAAGAATTTCAGAGGAAAGCTGGCTAATTCATCAAACATCATTCTGCGACCTCCATTCTTTACTGAATATTAATCAGCGAATGTTCCCAGTATCAAGCTGGCATCCGATCCAAACAGATGATGGATGGAGCACCAACTGGGCTATGTCTCTCCTCTATTTCCTCACTCTCTCAGCTTCATCCAGATATGAGCAAAGGATTTATATTTAGACTATTTCCTATTATTGACTGTCATTTAACTTTCAGCTGTGGCATTGTATCTATTCACTCTCGTTCTATACATATATATATATATATATATATATATATATATATATATATATATATATATATATATATATATATATATATGTATGTGTATATATATATACATATATATATATACATATAAATATATATATATATATACATATATATATATATATATACATATATATGTATATATATATGTATATATATATATATATATATATATATATATATATATATATATATATATATATATATATATATATATGTATATATATATATATATATATATATATATATATATATATATATATATATATATATATATATATATATATATATATATATATATATATATATATATATATATGAAGCCTCTTTACTGTCCAGTTATTTGCTGTCTTGTTCTCATTTGCTGTCACTCTCCTCCCCAATCATATTGGCAGTCCTCTTGTGTTGCTTGTATATTCAGAAAGGCAAAATATTTATTGACATAATAATAGTAAAGGGCTCCACAATGAGCTTATTGAATTCTACTTTCAAACTGACTTAAAGTTAAAATCCTCTCATTGATAATTAATAATTATGTAACTAATTAAAGTATAACAGCTTTGTGTCTGATGTGTTGTAAATTCAATGAACATGGGCTATGAGCATGAAAAGATGACAACACTGCAAGATAAAGTGCAATGCAAATTAAGTTTAAAAGGTATTACGATGAATTCAATTTTCCTAAATCTGCATTACTTTTGTACTGTTGGCATTCGATTAACATGTAATATTTAAAGAAGGCTTATCTCTTCAAGCAGATACAAAAAAATACTGTATGTCCCAGTGGAAATATAATCATGAACATTTTCTTTGAAAGATGAGATATAAAGTAATAAGAAAAAAAGTTTAAGGGACAATGCTCCTTTGTTTAACTTTTATCTCAGCCTGCCTGTTCACTGTCAATCCTCTGCAGACTTTACGAACAGATACTCCACGCATCCCTGCATTCCTCCATCAATCTGATTATTTTCTAAGCTTTGATAAGTGACTGCTGAGTTTAAAGAGGATGAAAAAAAGACAAAGAATAAAGGAAAAAATGAAACCATCAGAGTCGTTTATGGCTCTGACCTTTTGCTGCTCAGGCTGCACGCTATATTATCCCTCATTCCAACTCTGTACACATTACGAACAACGGTTGACTCTGACATGTGGAATACTTCACACACATTCACATAGACACAAACGCGCATTCCAGGGTCCATGGTGGTTATTAGTTTGGCATTGGGAGCGGGAATGACATCATGAGGCAGGCGGCGGTAAACACCCTTGATTGGTGGACAGCTGAGACTGCCAAGAGAGTGGGTGTCAGTGTTGGTGGTCTACGGTCTCTCGCTAGAGTCCTGCCCAACGGCGACTGAATAAGTACGGTTTCACTCTCTGCTAAGGTTGAACAAGCATGTGTTAGACTGCTGTGACTGATTAGAGCATTTGGGGTTGTTGTGTTTGTTTGAACAGAGGCAACTCACATCCCAAATCCTTTTTACACGACAACCTTGTCTTGGATATGTATCACAAATATATGGTCAAAGTGATGTTTGGCTTGCAAAATTAAACACGCATTGGGTTGTGTGGTGTTTGGTTCATTTTTTTCAATTTAAGTTTGAAATGTGTGTGTGCACAATTGTGCTTGTGTCAGCACACTACATTATCACATTTGAAGGGATTCTTTAAGCCGGGCTTTCAGCATTTTGTGATTCAGTAAAGTATAATTGTGTTGTCATTTTCACAAGCTTATCCTGCAGCAGCTTAGTGTGCTGGAAGAAAGCCTAGAGAGGTGTTACATACTGTACACAGTGGTTAGGTGATGAGAGAGGCTGTGAGACTTATTTACTGTATGTGTTATGTATGGATAAACAGTATGTATATTTAAAAATATATAGCCATAAAAATCAGTACATTAGTGGAGTCCACAGGAAAGACAATTTGTTGTATGCAAGCAATTTTAAAAATAATTATATTGCATTAAATTAAGACTAAAGTTGTATCTTATTTTTTAATGTAGATACATCTTTAGGCTATAGCACATTATGTCACTGTATTTGTTTTGGGGTATTTAAATGATATACCATATAATAATTGTGTCCAACTTAATCATTAACTCTGTCATTTTGGTTCACAATGAAACACGAAATGCTGCAACTTATTATTATTTTCATTATTTATTATTCTGTCAATTATTTTAGTTCAATTGAAAAATCTTTTAGACTTTTAAATTGCTAGTTTACAGTCTAAAGCCCAAAGATATCACATTTACAACGTTGTAAAACAGAGAAACATGGCCAGCTTTTTAGCCAATAATAGTACAAGAATAGGACAAAAACATTGTCTTGTATAACTCATAACCACATGTGACTGTTGGGTCAAGAGAAAAGGGTGTGATACATACAATAAAGAGTGGATATTATAGCACTGTGGTGTTTTATTTAAGGTTAAACAATGCTACAGTATATTAAGCAGCTGTGGTTGGTTTGTTTTATAATGGGATGGTTCACCTTTCTGTTTAAAGGAATGTGGAGGTAAAAAATAAAAGACCCCAGATGTCAAGACAACAAATGAAGGTGAATCTTTTACAGAAAATAATATCCTTAATATGGGGATGATGCATGGAACTGAACTAAGCCATCGCTTATGTTCAAACTAATTATTACAGTTTAAACAGCCTGGCAGCCCAGCAGCCTTCATTTTATAGAAAACTGAATATAACCAGGGAAACATATTCTCTATTGAATTACACAGGGCTAAACGTCCCAAAACATGCCCAGAGTTTATTTTTCCAACCTCTGACTTTGTAAAACTTAAGGAAATGTACGTTAGGAGGCATTTCCCTAAAATCCAGCCTAATTTTTGCTTTGAAAGACACTTGATACTTCTCTCAGCTTGGAAACTGGAAGTATAATCTTTCATCCATTGCCTGCGAAAAAAGTCCAAGTCTGAAGTATCTGGATAGACTTTACCTTTGTTCTCAGGCTGTTAGGTTTGGGGAGTTCAGCAGCAGTCTGCTTGTGTTGGTGTGTTATCCTTACATTTACATGGCCGTGTAATTGTTGAACTTAGCGGTGTGTTCATTCATTAGTGAATGCTTACCTCCCTGGTCCCTCTCCTCATCTCTCTACATTAGCTCTGACAGTAATGACTCGCCAGGCCTAACCTCTTAACTGGCCTGATGCATGCTTGTGGCAAAGCCACTCTAGCTGCCCAGCTAAAATGGAAACATGCCGCTTCAATGTTTTGCTTTTTTCCTCTGTTCCCTCCATACATTCCCTCTCTCTCCAGTTCCTTCCTTCTGGACAATTTCTCCCTTACAATTTTACACCAAAAAGGGGCTATTCAGTCAAATTTCAGGTATGAAATTATTTAATTTTACAGCAAAATGTGACAATGTATACTATTATTTGTGTATGTACTTTTTCAAGTGCTGATTTCAAAGACTACAGGAACCTGAATTTGTATGCAGTTGATCTAAAAGTGCTGACTTCTCCCTAAATAGGATAATATTATTTCTAACAGTAACAGCCTTAATGTTTTTTTGTAAGCAGGTTGTGTAGTTTGTGTGTTGCTGGTCACCATTTTACTAGGGTTTATGCAGAGAAGTCAAAATGCTTTACAAATTAGTTTTCCAGTATCTAAAACATACTGTACCGACCAGTAAAGAAATACAAATATCGCTTTACTAAACCCTGGAATGGTGAAACATTAGGTTAAAATGACGTATGGTATAGTTGCTCATGCATAAGAAAATTGCCTTCCTTGGATTTTCACAACTACTGTGTATGTTCTAGCATTTCCAAAGAAATGTGCTATAATTAAATAAAGTCCAGTCATCTGCAGCATAAATGTTGTCATGTTAATAACAAAAAATAGCAGGATGTCTTCTCATCCACAGCATATACACACTTATCAGCAAGATAATGTAGCACACTAATTCTGTGAGCATGATAGTGACTTCAGTTTATTCAGATGTTCTCCATTCTCCCCAGCTCACAACCCGATTGAGCACCAATGGGAGATGGTGGAAAGAGAATTAGGCAGCTATGTGAAATTACTAAGTCAGCATGGATAAATACATCATACCTCAACAAATGTATTTGTTTCTGGGAGTAATAATAATAATCAGTCCTATCAGGCAGGAGCTGATAAAATGATCAAAGTCTCTGCAGTACAGTTGCATTTTCAACCACTACAACTTTCAACAACTACACTGAAAATAAATATGTTATTACAGAAGAAAGTATGCAGAATATCTTCTCAGACAGAAATGTGTTATTTATTGCATGCATTTAGGTTTGGAGTGCAGTGGATTCTGTTTATGTTATCAGACATATGCTGCAGATTCGCAGAACATATTCATGAGGGACTTTTAGCCTTTAGGGCTCTTTTACCCTCACTCTATCCAGAGGGCGGAAAAGATACACGAGTTCAGCTATGTGAGTCCTGACTGTCTGCAGAGATAAGAGAGCCCAAATAAATCTCCACCCTTCCAAATTGGTTCTAGTGACAGTGGAAATAAAGAGGTTTTGGTTGGCCAGCCAGATGACTGACGTCTTGGTGCCGTTCCCACCTCAGTGACCAGCAGATAAACCCAGGATTAGAGGGAGACACTATTAGACGGCTGCACGCACACACACATACATACTCACACAAACACGCACACACAAAAATACATGAACATATGCCTAAAGGCATAGTGTGTCCTCACAAAACCGGCGACCAACAAGCACACACATTCATTCACAAATTCATACAGCTGTACAAACACACACTGGTATTTAGGCAAATTCAAATCTTTGGCGCATTGTATTGTACTCAATTTCAAAATCAATCAAGCATCAGAATTATGATTCACACTATTACCCAGAGATCCTCAGTGCAACCACTCTTACCAACCACAAAAATCACTGGTCCAGCAACAAGAACATGATCCCTCACTGGCTTCCCACCAGCTTTGCTGGAATGCTCCACCCTGGCTGAAGGTACCACTACCTGGGAATGAACCCATCTCTCTGTGGTAGCCGGTGACCATTTTGCGTCATCGCCACCCGTGCACCCCAGAAATCATTATTTCTCAGAAATGTTAGGCTGCTAAAAAAGGCTTGGGTGAAGCCAGAGGAGAAGAAGAACAGAAAGAAAACAGAAAGGGAAAGATGAAGGGAACGCCAGAGCAGAGAGTGGAGAGATGTTATCAGGGATCAGAGATTCTGTCTGAGCAGCGGACCTCTCTGCGTTGTGAACTCCTGGCGGCCTGACCTGAAATGATTCCAATCTGTCTCTGGCTGGAGGAAAGACATCCAAAAGGAGATAAAGCCAGTGAACAACTTCATAATGCACACACCTGTTTCCTATACACACTGAGTAACAGTATGCTACAGGTAAGTCCTATAGATAATGTAGGTAAGTCCTATATATAATGTACTGCCATATGAAACAGGACCTTTTGATCAGGCATTTTCCTGGACACAAACTCAAGATCAACTTTTGGCTCTGCAATTCAGATTCATTCTAGCATCCAAAATCCAAGCAAATATATAAGAAAAATTATAGTCATTAGATGAACATGTAAACATCCTAGCATCCAAAGTCCCAGCAAACATTGATGAAACATTATTAGTCATTTGATTAATATGTAAACAAACTCTTTACGTGTCAAACAGATGTAGAAAGATCATTTCTGATTATGAAGCTAAAGTTTGTTTCTATTAGGGTTCATTAAGGAATCAAACTTAAATTTAAATTAATTCTAAAACAGAACACTCTAAATTCTTAAATAACAGAATCAGCAATCCCTAACAGTATGAACTAAGCTAAACCTAACTGGCCTTAACTGAAGCATGCCATTACAGCTGCAGACATAAAACATGAAAACTACCCTATTTCCTCCAATGTATGGTCTCGTTATGAGACCTATGAGGTGGCTGTGCACACAAAGCTCTACAGATGTAATGCAAACACCATGGACCCATGAGAGACACAATCATCATTAATGTGGTTGTTCGAATTAAATCACCAGTGCATGCTGCTGAACCAGCTGCCGGTAGTATGATAGTTTTCCTGATTGCTTGTCTAGCAGGGTCTCTTCAACCATCAGTCAAAGCCCAAATGGATTGTGAGCCTGTTAAAGTTGGGTCCTCACAGAACAAGTACTGTATACTAGGACATTTTTATCGCTCTAGCTTCCCCAGTCTGTAGGGACAGTATGCTTTCTTCAGATATACCCCAGATACCCCTGAATAGAGTGTCAAACTGTACCGCACTTGTTTATGTGGGACTAAAATAAAATTTGATGTGTACATATTGTTTTCATTTTGGGATTTTGTAATGACATACTAAGTTGATGTAGTATTGTTCCAACCACAACAAAATAAAGGCCGGGCTCTAGCACAACTTGATCTTTGGAAGCATATAGCAGTTTGAGGAGAGCTCTTCCTTTCACTCTGATTTGCATGGTATTGCTGTTGGCTGGCTGATTATCCCTTGAGGATAATATGGTGCAGTTGTGCGAATGCTGCACCCTGGAGAATGGCCCTTATCTTCAATGGCTCTGCAAAACTCCAGCTGTTTTTTTAATTGGTTGCCAGGATGGGTGAACAACAAGTACCTCCCAGCAGTACTCTGTTTGGTGATGGAGAAGCAGTAATGCGTGGCACGTGGCCAGGAACTCCGAGGGGCTGTCTGGGTCAATAGAAGCAATACTTGCTGCTGTGATAATCAAAGTTTTTCTCTAGAGGGGAGGAGATTTACATAAGATTTGCCTTTACCACCCCAAAACTGTTTCTGTGGGCGATTGAGTAAGCTAAACCAACATCATTTATTTACTCAGATATTGGCTATCAACCAACAAGGTTATATCACTTAACCTAGCCTTCTATGATACTGTAGCAAAAAGAATATCTTTAAGTTTTGGGCAAAACAACCAATTTCAAGACATCAATTTACTGTGACATTGATATAGAATCAGCAATTTTCACTATTTTCTGATATTTTATAGCCTAAACAATTAGAAGAAATTAGAGAAAAAACATCAGCAGATGAATCACTAATAAAACAAAATATTAGTCATTGGACATGATCAAGAATAACTTAAGTCTGCCTTGCTTTCGAACAATGAAGATGACAAATCACTGGTCCCGGTTCTAGGCAGGCAATGCCCCCTGAATGCTCCACCTGCCCCACTAATACCAGTATCCTCCCTTCACCCCAAATTTGAAAAATAAGTATTTGATTCTGTCCTCGTCAGTTCAACCAATCTTGAAAATGCCACATGGAAATAATATGTTTTACTAATATATAAAACATGGAGACACAACACATTTCTGATCAGTTTTCCCTAAAGCAGAACTTGGGCCAGACTGCACGTGCATAAATCCCAGCAAGTTCGGTGGGAGACCGTGGCTGGAGTAGCCTATACTCTATCTGAAAAGTTTCATGTTTTTGTGTCCCCTGTCGCAAATTTGGTGCATCTAATGACAGAGATATAGTGTTCACCAGGAAAGGATTTCATAATTGGAGAACTGC
Source organism: Perca flavescens (assembly GCF_004354835.1). Taxonomy (NCBI): domain Eukaryota; kingdom Metazoa; phylum Chordata; class Actinopteri; order Perciformes; family Percidae; genus Perca; species Perca flavescens. The sequence continues at coordinate 22,746,133 of NC_041335.1, read as the reverse complement.
ATTGGATAAAGAAAAGCCGCTGACGGACGCTGAGCTCTCAGCCTCCCACTGAAGCTCCGAAGGGGTAGTGAAGTGGATCTGGGTCTGTCCTCGGCGGGCTGCACTGCTATCTGATATCGTGGCATCAGTATTAAATTGAGACAGTTTCATAACCGGTAAAAAACGCCTCTTATCACCTTTAGAAGTGGACTTAGGTACAGATCTTGTTCACACTAATCAAATGATCTGGACTTGGGGTCAAGAGTACTCGGATCAGGGCACAGGTCACTGATGTAAAGCGCCCTTACTGCCCAACCAACATCTCTAACTTCCCCTCCATTCAAATCAGTCTAGAACCGGGGCTGCAAATCACATTTGTTTAGTCAGTGCAACAGCTGAGTTACTCCAAAGGATTTGGAAACCAATAACTTGGGATGTTCCATATGTCACAATTTAGTGGCACAGTTGTCTAACAGCAGCAAGACTGGATCACTGGTCAAACAGAATTTAAGGGATTGGCACTTAATGTTGCCCCTAGCACTCATTCCTGAGTGCCGTTTCAACTAAGGGAGAAACAGAGAGTGATTGAATGACATTTATTGTTCTAGACTGGCTGTCTGGGCAAAAGTGTCCTGTTCCAGCCCAGTCTCATGCCAGGTCGTTATATAGTCACGTTATTGTAATCTATTAAGTCGTGGACAGGTTGCGTAAATGCCGTTTTTTCGTGTGGCGATTACGAAATTGAAAGCAATGCATTTTAATGGGAAGCATATTTCGTGATCCCAGAACGCTGACGGTAGCGAGTAGTTAATAAGGCGAAAGTCCGCGTAGGGAGGTTGGTCGGGGTGGTGGATAGGTCAGAAAACACAGGACTTTCACCCTGGAGAAAACACAGGACTTTCACCCCGGAGACCGGGGATCGCGCCCCGCGTGTGGCAGTACCTTTGTCCCGCGTGTTGCAGTTCCTTTGTCGGCGTGTCCCGCGTGTGACGGTTCCTTTCCCCGTTCTGTTTTTTTTCCTAACCCCAACCGTCTCGTTATTGTGGCGTTTCATTTCCCCGTTGTGGTGTTTCGTTTCCCCGTTGTTGTGTGCCCCTGCGTGGGTCGCGAGTGGCGGCCCTTTCCGTTGTTTTGGCTGACGTGCGGCGTTTCATTTCCCCGTTGTGTGACCCTGCGCGGGTGGATCGCGAGTGGCGGCCCGTCCTGTTGTTTTGGCCGGCGTGTGGCGCCTCATTTCCCCGTTGTCGCGTCCCCCAGAGCAGGTTCGAAAAGCGTGACCTGTACACGTTCAAAAGTAGTTGCATATACACAAAAAAAACGTCAAAATCGTAACCTGTACACAAATTTATCAATCAAAATAACGTGACTATTACACGACCTGGCGTGAGACCGGGTTGCCTGTTCGCATAAAAAGCTAATAGTATTAGTTCACTGCAGAATTTGCAGTTGATTTATTACACTTTTTGCACATGGAGATCTTGTAGTGGATGGAATACAATAACAAGCCTTTTCTCTATTTTCTACCTTCCTTTAAAGGATTGTCCATCTACCCCAGTGAGAGGTACTGATCAATCCTTGCCCTGGCACTGGGTTCAACGTCAAACCACAAAACTGAAATGTCACTTTAACTTTCTGCAAGCACTTGTCACTGCAGGACAAGCTTTGTCTCCAGGCTACAGCTGAGAGTTTCATACAGTGTGGTGTCAGAAAGGCTATTTTCCCTCCATCTCACGTTGAAATCGTATTCACCTATTTCCTTTAATGTATTATTCCTGTGGTTAGGTGGGTCAGAGTCTGCATTCACTCAAGGGATGCCAAAGACAAATCATTACACTACTGCCCCTAGTCACATGCACCCGCGCAAAAGCTCAGGCAAACGCGTGACTCTAGGTACATTTGCAGACACACACACACACACCATCTCCAGGAGGGAAGGTAACCAATTTCAAGAGGCTTGACACCTGCAGCCTCTCTCTCTCTCTCTCTCTCTCTCTCTCTCTCTCTCTCTCTCTCTCTCTCTCTCTCTCTCTCTCTCTCTCTCTCTCTCTCTCTCTCTCCCCCCCCCTCTCTCTATCGCTTGCTCTCCTCTGCTGCCTCAGCTGTCAAGCCACTGAGAAAAATTCATTCACAGTGAGAAAAGGAACCATTTGCAGGTCTGGAGAGAAGATCCTGTCCTGGTTACACTCTGCCCTTGTGAGAAATGATCAACAATTGCCTTTCAAAGCTAGAAATCAACTATGAATCAGATTGGAGCCTACATATTTAGAAGAAATTACAAAGCAGTAGTTATTATCAGATGATGTATGAATCATGTTTTCACTATTAACTGGTAAGTGGTTGAAGTTCCTAAATATTGAATCTGAATATCATATATAAGTAACTTTTATGTTGCTCTTTTACAGACTTCCTCCTTAAACAACTGCTTGTCTGTGGCAGCTATTGGGAGTTCCTGAAATAAAGTGAAGATGATATGATATGAACATATGCTCGATCCCTTTATGAATGTTTCATCTTACCACTCTATGCCCTTAAAAACACTTGCCCCCTGGCTCAATCTGTGCAGCATATTGTAACATATGGCGAGTTTACGATGACTGTCCAGTCGCAGCAACCAGCCAATATCAGCCAGTTTAGAAGTGAGGACATGCCATCTGTTAGAAAGCTGATCACACTGCTGCACAACTATATGCTTTTTTGCCATAACTTATAAAACACACAAACTGTGACGAATGTGATGAACTGTGACTGAAAATGTGGGAAGGGAGATGGCAATGGGACTAAGGAAAGCACCTTGAACAAATCTAAAACCTGGAAGGAAAACAACAACAACATACACTGTGTTTAACTTTGACTGAGTCTTATCAATGACAAATATCAAATCTTCAACCAGTGTTTGCAATGAACATGAGTTGTTCGTGAGATAACTGACAAGTCTGTTTATTAAGTTAAATCACCGTGGATTTGTTTTTTATTGTTTTTCTTCAAAGATTGTCAGGATCGAGCTTTGGAAAAGCAAAATTCCACCTATAGCTTAGTCGTTCTGGTTCAATGTTACGATGCAGTGATGCACAATGATGTAAATGAAAGAAAATGAAAGAAAGCATACAGTATCTCAAAATTGTGTTTCAACATGCCATCATTCCTCAATCAACCTAGCAAAAAAAAGTTGATTTCTATCAGACTGAGCCAGTAATCAAACTTCTTCCATCTCACCCGTGCACTCAGAGCTGTGAACATCAACCATGGAATAAGATGTGGCCACAGCACTTTGGCCAGACTGCATTTCCGTAAAACAATTACATCCCATCTGTTTTGGTGTTTATAATTAGTGGTAAACGCCGAGGGGGGAAATTAATCTAATTTGACAAAACAGCAGTAACAGAGTAAAATGGCCAGGCTTAGAGAAGAGTGTATTATACAATGGAAATGAATAACCACAGAGTCTATGATAATTATCACACACATAGTGGAAGAAGGGCAAAAACAGAGTGAGACACTGCTGAAACTGGAAGTAAGGGAAGATACTGTAGTCATTCTCTACTTCACACACACTCCCACATGGCACACAGGCATAGTTATTACATTTGGGGGTATATACAGATGACAAGGACATGGTTTCTTTACAGAAAAACATTTTGAATGAACACTGGCAATTCTGCAATTTGCTTTCTTTTCTTTTTGTGTAATAAAATGTATACCTTTTATTTTTAATTTACAGCAGAAGAGGATGTGACTAACTGCAATTTATCAAGTTATGTCTTGCATTAGAGATTTTTCAAGCAACTAAAAAACTTTGATTTCTTCCCTCCACGACCAAAGTCATGAATTTGATTATCATTTTATATAAAATATATAATGTAAGTGGAAAAAATATTCCAATACTTACTCACTTGTACTTACTTTATTAAAGTTCCAGTGCTCAAACCTTCATCATTCATTGAATGTTACTTGACGAAGGTCTCAAGTAAAATTCAATGATACCTGTCAATAAGACTGATGCTGTGTGAGAACTTTGCAGTAATATAAAAATATAGTTATACTTTGTACAATGTCTGTACACTCACACAGTACACCATACAGACATATTCAAATATGCTACATATGCTTTCTCTCCCTCAAGCTGTAGCTGAGGTGGAGGAGATGTGCTTTATGTTTAATGAGTCGTGTCTAAGGTGTAAATAAAACATTGTCTATCTCAGGTTGTGGCTATGCTGCTGCACTTTCATGGCTTCATTTATTCCTTATATTCACCTCTCTACGCACTTAAAGCCTCCTATCATGGCTGAGAGGGGATACTCCTCTCTCTCTCATTATTAATCATCAGCGCCTGCACCCCTGTCACCCTGCTGGCAGAGGTGCTGTGTTGTGTGCTATTGTTTTGTTCTGTTTTGTTTGTTGTATAACACCTGCTCTATTTTTGATACTGAAGGTCTTCTGAGATGGCGTTGCACTCATAACAGCTCCACAGCGAATTAGATAAATGTTTACCACAAGAGGTCCAGGATCTCTCGCAAAACTTTCAAAGGCAAGTGGTTTACTGCTGCCCTTGAAAGTCTCCAAACAGGGTTTGAGGGGCACACCAATGGATAATGTACTAATATCTCATATTCTAAAAATGTACAATCAGAAGACCACTCTAAAAGCCTTAAATGAGTTAAGGTGCAAGACCTAGCTTCCCAAAAACCTGCAATTCAGTTCATTTATCAGAATCAAAAGACAGTTCAGCAGACTAAGACACAGACACAAACTGACCAGTATTGGAAATAACGCAGAGTCAAGTATTGTACATTTTACTTCACTATTTACTTTGCAGATTCAGATAAATGATGAAATATATTCTGAATAAATAAATGATGAGGTATTAAATTGGATAGATATGAGACTTTGTTGACCCTGTGGTGAAATTCACAAGCTGCACACAAGTCACACTTATGTGGTTATTTTGGTGAAAGTAACACAAAAGTAGTGTAAAGCATTACAATTCAGAGACAGTAATATTGTAATATAACTAATTTCTCTCAAATGACAGTAACTAGTAATCTATAATGTATTACATTTTGGAAGTAACTTGTCCAACAATGAAACTGATGCATTTTAAAAATCACAAGAAATTCAAGCCATTGAGCACACAATCTCTAATAAAGTTGCTATGGCTTGATAAGCAGACCACCATTAGTACCCAAATATAAGCTTAGGTAAAACAGCAAAGTCAAGTAAAGAGTAAAACAGCAGATCAAATACAGATCATGATATGAAGAATATAAAAGAACACCTTCACATTAACCCTACTCCTTTTGTATGACATTACAATGCTTAGATTGCAAGTTTACCTCCTTAAAGACAAATATACTGTAGCTTACAACATTAACCTCCACTAGAAAAAAAAAGTTAACAGCCAACAGGAAACACATCAAAGCAAGTAACACCCAAGGACAAAATATGCCACAATCCCTATTGAGCCCATAACACTTAAGCCCGAGACACACCAAGCAGATAATCGGCCGTTGGACAGTCTGGTGAGGTCAGTGACTCAAGTCTGTTCGGTGTGTTCCGTGCCATCGTCCGTCCAAGGGGCCATCTGCCCTTCATTTTGGCCGATTTGACATGTACAATTGGCGGGGCGGGCACTGCCGGCATTCGGACTCAAATGACCCATCTGATTGGTAGAGTGCTAACCCGGAAACGGGGAGTGGAATGAGCGTGACTAGAGTCTCTCAAAATCGGACGAAAGTCTTTTAAACTGACCTTTTTCGATCTGAAATGAAGACAGATTCAGCAACTGCACGGCCTATTTCTCGTTTAAAATGTTTTCAGAAACACGTTTCAGTGAACTATTTTAGTACAATATGAGATCGTATTCTGAACAAGCCGCCATGACAGTCTGGCTTTGAATTTCTGGAGAAACCAGACCCACGCGACGGGAGACGTATTATGTCTCGTCGCTTTGGTGTGTTCCAAGGCACTTTTTTGACCAACTCGGGGAGACTGATCAGCCCAACTGCCTTTTCTGCTGAGGGTCGGCCGTCTGGTCAGTGTGTCTGGGCCTTTAGGCCTACAGTATAACAGTCAGGCATGAGGGTTTCCTCATCAGTGAAACTTCAGCATCAACACATCACAATAAATAGCCATTCAAGTACTGGAGGCAGGTAAATTACAGCAGAAAGCCAGCAGACCACTAAAACAAGCAGATTCACAGGAAAGCCTTAACGTTAACACAGCCACTAGCATTAGCCAAGCATCAACAAACACAAAATCATAGCCATGGCATCTACTGATCAGCATAGCAAGTTAGCATGAGCAAGTAACATTACTTAGCTTGTTTAAGTGGAGCAGTGATCCTCCTCAGCGTGTCAATGGAATGCAATCCAACCTACGTTAAAAGAGTGGAGCTAATGGCGGTGTCTACCTGAATTAGCTCGTAGTGTTAGGTCCATATATTTGTCATGATGTTTAGCCGAGACCATTAATGCAGCAAGTATTCAAGCAGTTAACGTTACATGCATCTCCAAAAATACTGACCAATTTCTCTTATTCATGAACAGATTTTTTCCCTCTTCTTCTTCTTACAAACAAAAACACTTAATTACAAACAAACAATATTTAGCATAAAAATGTGTATTACATATGTTTTTGTTAGATACAATGTTGCCTATTAGTCGTTATTATTTTAATGTCTTTGTATTAATTAACGTTATGTCATTTATTTTTGTATTTATTATTACAATATTTTATTTCATAGACCCGTTTATATTTTGATGTTAACTGTTACCAGCACTCTTGTATTCCTTGCCTTTGTGTGTACAATTGTGCACAATTGTTCAATAAAGTTTTGTTTACAAAAAAAGCACAGAATATTTTTGTTGTGTTGGCATCACTCATAGTTAAAATTGTAAAACTGCCCTATACTTGGTAGAAATGTTCAGTCAGCCATCAAAATACCTTTACTTTAATTGTTTTAATCAACTCAAAGGACTCCATAATTTTAACAAATTCAAGTAAACAGGCAACTAGAGCTGTATTTTAATTGTATTACTGGTTTTGGTCACAGTTTTTGCAATAATTAAATCTATCCATTACAATACTAGATAAATACAGCTTAAAACAGTTGGATCACTGACAGGCATTATATAAACAAATAGCCTACTTCCATATCCCTACATACCCTTTTTATTCATTTCAGACGATGTGGGATATAGTACATGGACACTTAAGCACATTGCAAAGCTACATACACAAACACTCAAAGTCATGCCTATTGCACAATTCAAAGTCTCAATTCACCTGACTTGCATGTTAATGGAATGGAGCAGGAGCAAACCAGAGAAATACAAGTGAACAAGTTCTGCCCCATTGTGCCCCACATAAACTTGAATATGCTATATTTATTTCATCACACAGTATTGTTTAATGGTCTTGTGACCTGACCTAGATCACTTGTCCTATTCTTAGAGGCTTCATGCGTACAAAACCAGAGATGATCTTATTGCTTGGATCCTTAGGGAAATCACGTTGTGTTTTGTTCAAAAAGCCAGAACACAGGACATGCCTGGAAGGAGTCAGAGAGGCATGAAATCATAATGCTACCCTTCCTGTTACAGTGAGCAGACCAGGTCCAGTGGCCATCTCTGCTTTACCAAGATTAATGGCTCGTCTCACAGGTTGGGTTCCCATTACGTAGTTTGTCCGTCGCCACCTCGTTACAGACACATCTTTCACTGTCAGATAGCAGAAGTAGGCAGTCAAATGGTCACACCCCTGCAAACCTAGCTTGCATAAACCTGATATGCTCTGTACAGCACATGGCTAAGACCAGTAAATCCTGACCCACTACACTGTGCACACATGGTCAAAACTCTGCATCTACCTACTGTATAAGCAAGTGCTTTACCTTTTCATGTCTGTCTTGATTTTTATAATGAAATTAGGCTTGGATTAATACATTTTGCTGTTCAACGAGGACTGGCTCTCACTGTAAAATGGAAATCTATCTCAACTGTATGGCGCTTTTTAATTTGACTCATGTAGACTTTTCTCTACTTTTACTGTATCCTTTCAAATTCATATACCCAGCAGTGTGATCTATTGTGTATCAGTATACAGTATCCCTACCTCCCCGTGTGCACGTATGCAATTGTAAATCTGTGCTTTTGTGTATGTGAAAAACCTGTCGGTTGGCACAATTTTTGTCAGTCCGATGTAGCTTAGAAAATTTCCAGGGACTCACCATCTGACAGCTGGATGAGAGACTGTAACTAATGGTCTGGTGTCAAGCCACGGATAATGTATAGCTCCACAAACAGTTGGATGAATAGGATATGGCCAGTTTGTGCGAGAGCGTGTGTATGTGTGTGTATGTGCACGGTGATGAGTGATATGCAGTGTGCAATGGTGATATACTGTCATTTGTGTGCTTATGTGTCTTGGCATGTGCTCACATGCTTGGTTGGTCATGTGTGCGAGGAAGGATGCACCATGAAGATATTTTTCAAATATCAAGATTCTTTTACCCAGGAATTCAGGCCTCTGCACCTCCTCTCCTATGGCTCTGATGAGTAGCTCTGTAAATAATTCATAGATAATTCTACATGGTAAGTTATTGTGTTTTTGTGGACCCATTTATCTTCATAGTGACTAATTTGCCCTGTGGTGTAATGGCACCGAGGGCTCTGTGGGTGTAATGGGAGTCAATTACATTTTCTGGAGATATGATTGCTCCAGCTTTTTATTTTCTTGCACAAATACAAATGCGCATGCACGTACACACACACACACACACACACACACACACACTGTGTTGGAGTTCATGTGCATAGAAAAGTCTCCTAAGCTTGAGTGAATGCAGGCACTCCATCCCTCACAACCATCCGCCTATTTATCTAAGTAAGCTACATGTAAGCTGTTATTTATGATGAGACTCTGGAGAATTATGTGATCTAAGTAGCTTCTCTCTTATTATTGCCGTAATACGCATTAAAGCATTAAAGCTAGCTGTGTTTTCTCTCCTGGTGGGTTCGTTTATCCATATTCATGAGGATGGGAGAATCTGAGGTTTGCTAGGTTGTCAGTACATTTATTTTGGATACCTCTCTCTCGCACTCTCTCTCTCTGTCTTTCTCCTATGAGAGATTAGAGGGATCAGATGTTAAGTAATGTAATAAACAGCTGTGATGGGTTGTCATGTCTGTATAATCTCTCTGGAAACAATTGGCCAATAATTTGTGACATACAGACAACACAAGTTGTGAATACAACACAGAGATGCATTTGATGAAGCTTGTGGCTCTGGAAGACATGTTTCCCACTTTGTGGCAACTCATTTTGTCATCAAAAATCTATATATTCTTTATGTTTTTAAGAAGTAAAACAGGTATGCCTATTATGGGTCTCAAAAGAAAGTTTTGAACTTCTAAACATTCATGTTTGATGATTAAAACCCAACGGGTGCAAACTTTGAAATTGACAAACAGGAGAAAGTGAACAGAGTGAGAAACAATTTGGAAAACCTGTTTGATATGTACATATGTCAACAAGATCTCTAATAGTTTGCTGCAATCAATGAAACAAGCAGTTATGAAAAACAAACAGAACATAATTGGGGAATGACACTTCATTACAATTTATGGCTGTAACTGCAGCCATAGTTAGTGTTCCTGTTAGATGGGACCACACACACAGGGTGAAGAGAATAAAGCAGATGTATTTAATAGATGCAATAAATTGTCATCGCTGGATGAAGAGAAAGGATGAGGGAGAAAAAGAGCAAGACAGATGGTAAAGAAAGACAAAGGGAGTGAAAGCGATGGAGAGATCACTCACCTCTTACCTCCATCCACCCGTCCTTCTCCTCCTCCATCCCTAGGTCCCTCCGTCCTGCTGACAGAAATACATTAACTGAGACATGCTCGCCTTGAAGTTCCTCCCTCAGCAGCTGCTGTCTCAAACACTTTATTGAGTTATTGAACAGAGAATATATATATATATATATATATATGACGAATAGAGTCAACAGACTGGGCTTTGGTTTACATCCCTATCTCAACACTTTGTGTTTACTCTAGGAAATCAAAGCATAAATCTGATCTCAGCCCACATGCAGATCAATAGCCTGCTTCAGATACCTTCAGGTGTCCGTCAACAAACATGAGTCATATGGCATTGAATACAGAAGCTCTCCGTTTAGCGACTTATTGCAAAGCCAAAGCTTTGTGTAATTATCCAAGTGACCGGTTTGTCATTTGCACATGCAGAAGTTGTAAGTATTGAGAGAACACAGTAAATGATGTATGAAGTGTCAAGACACTTGGGATGTCACTCGGATGTACGTTTTTCGGATGCTAAATGCATGACAGCACATATTTATTGCATTGGTCTTATATCTGTCTTTTGAGTGTTAGCACAAGAAGGGTTAACAACAGGGCTAGTAACCCTCGAGACACACACATCTGCCAGTCTCGTTCAGAGCCTCATCCTCCCTCAGGCTGTATGGATGTCTGTCAGCATTGCCCCCCCCCTTCCCCCCCCCCCCCCTCCTCTGTCCAGGGGTGAAAGGAAAGGATGAGAGGGGGAGATATGGAGGTTTGACCAGAGGGAGAAAGGCCGTAGATTTTTCAAATATCAATTCTGACAGCTACATCTCCTGACTGTCCACAGGTCTAATTGTGTATGTACACTGTGTTTGTGTGTGTGTTTACAGTTCATCATTTCATACAATACTTGATGCGAACAGTGCAGCTAAAAGGATGGTAAGAACTCGTTCTATCTGTCTCTGTGTCACTGCATGAGTCAGCATGTTGTTTACTGACGTTGCTGTTGAAGCAACAACAGAGCCTTACCCTCTGAGTCCCAGTGTGCCTCATTAGCTGCTGCCATTTCAGCTCTTGTTCCCTTGTTAATCACCTCAGTCGATCACCTCTGTGCAATCAGTTAAATTTAGTGATTAAGTGGGGAAAGCTGAAAAGTGCAGCTCAGTGTAGGTTTAGGCACATGCCTGTAACCAAAGAGTGCAGGTTCATTTGAGAATAGATCAGAATTCTAGCTTGTGTGTGTCCCTCTCAAAACGCACTGTTATGGTACTTTCATTTTTGTTACTTAAAGGCTGTTACTGTCTTTGAAAAGTCACTCAATTCCTTAGTTATGTTATATTATTTTCATTTAGTTTCGATTGTAAAACCTGTGCACTTTCTCTGAGATGGTGGAGTAGAAGTATGAAATAAAATACTCACGTAAAATACATGTGCTTCATAACCATACGTACTTGAATGAATTAGTTACTTTTTACTACTGTATCAATGCTGCTACGCTGCAATTCATTCAGTGTATAAGGACAACACTTACAAAATCTCACACTTAAGTGGTCTTTTGTCAAGAAACTCATCCTCGCCTGCTCTGGAGGCTCTGATGTTGAGTGTTACCCTCACTGAAGAATGAACAGCAAGGACTGGAATTTCACTCCAACACACCATCTTGTTGTCACACTTTGCCATTTGTGTATTGTAATAAACACTTCCTTCCAGAAATGCATGTTTTCTTGAAGGGCGTTCACTTGTCACTTGAGCAAGTGTGGGCAAACGCATGGGTTCATAGATAGTGGCTTTAATGAGCATCATTCAGTCTCAATCTAATATGACCTTGTTGTTTTCTACCTTGTTCTGAAAATTGCATTGTTATTGAATAAAAAAACACTGTAATATACTGTATATGAATACACAAATAATGTTTTCAATAAGTATGGGTGTAATGATAAAGAAAAAAAGAAATGAGAGTGAGAAAGTATGTATCACCATTCAAGCCCATTACATGTGACAAGCAAGGAACAAGACTGTCAAGAATATTTCCCAGCGCCTGAAATCTTTTTTTGATTAGAAGTGTGTTTATATTAATTTGCTTTGCTCACCATCCCATCTGCCTTTTTACATGAAAGCAACGTGACATCTAATCATTTATGTTCTGATAGCTTTTTTATGTTCATTTTGTCATCTCATTGGAAATAAGTAAACATTGCTGACAGTTGGTTAAAGGTGAACGAAATAAATTCATAACTTCTGATTCATTCTGTCAACTCTCATATTATCATCAGGCCAAAAGCTCAGACAAGCTAAGAGATGGCTGTTTTTTCAATCAACATACTGTAAGGATACAGGAAAGTATTAATACATTCTCTTTTCTTCTCATAAAATGATTTCCTCAAGCTGTTTCAACTTTGTTTGCTCTTATGAATTTTGTTTTTAAAGCTGATGGATTTGCTTTCCATATCTAAATTTAATTGGTTCAAACCCTTTCAAACGTGTACGCTCTTTTAGCTATAAAAGTAAACACCTCTCTTTGTAGCACCATACTTTTTATCCTCAACAGTTATCTCTTATGTATTTCCACGTGCCGTCTTGTTCAAGGGCAGTCCGCTACACCTGCGCTTCATCCTTGAGCCTAGATTCCCCCGTTGAGTGGAGCTGACCTCAGTGCAATGAGCATGTGGCCGTTGCCAACTCGAGATCAAGACCTTTGCTCCCTTTGGTTCAAACATGAGGGGTTATTTTAGCACCTACAGTTGTTTTTGTTTTTTTATATTAAAGAAAATATGTTTATAAGTTTTCTGCCTCTCATCTTTCTTCTATCAGCAACCTGTCAGTCAGTGAATGAATGCAGCAGTTCAGAAGTCACACTGACCTTGATATCTCCTCTAGTAACACTCCTGCATACCAATGTCCCTATGTTGTTGCTTTGAGATATGAATTAATATATTCAGGATCTATTCTGAATTTTGCTGGCTTTTTTATAGAGTGTTAAATGCTATCTAGCAGCAGAAAAGACTGGATATTTATGCAATCATATCTCACATAAATGACTGGCATATTGATCAATATATACCTGTACAAAAGTTGGATAAATACGCAAAATTTCAACATGTTAGGAAATTGGAGTTTAAATCTGATTAAATCTTTTGGTGTTGCTACATTGATATAGCCAGTCACTAAGAGCCTCTCAGCATTATCAGCGGTACTAACAACAGGCCTTGTATAACGCAAAGGTAACGTTTATTTCCTCACTTTTGCATGAGCAATTTCTTCCACAGCACGTCAGCCCTATTTTAATCAGTGGTATGCAAGTTGCCCCCTAATTTTGCGTAGCACACTAACCTTTAACAGAACAATGTGGTAATGGTGGGTTTCATGTCACGTTGAGGGCAGACAAAGGAATCATCTGGGAATTACGCAAAAGATTAGGAGGAATAATTATCACATGTACAAGTATGAGTGACATAAGGCTGATTGGGAAGGTGGATGCCGGTGTTGATAATGCATCATATCATTTCAGAGTGTCAGAGGTCCTGTTTGATTTCAGGTGAGAAGTAATGCAAAGAAAAGCCATTCATTAACACAGTCATTTTCCCTGCCATGTTACTGCAAATAAAGATATTCTGACATGTTTGTGAATGCAACAGTCTTGCTTGAGCTATATTAGCTGATGATAGACGTTGCAAATCACCTCGGAAGATGATGCTTTCTTTGCTCCTTAGTACCAAAAAGCAGCCATGTAAATAGCTCTAATTTTAGGAAATCCTAGAACAGCTGAGCTTCTTTGCATATTCCTTCATATTATTTCAATGGGCCTCAGGTAATCAGTGTAACCACAGTCAGATAGATACATCCCACTTCTGCAGTCTACTTCAGTACACTGTAAACATTTATTTGACTGAATCTGCAACAGAGAAAAAATGTTTGAAAAGGCACTTACATGTCTTCACTCATTTTATCAAACAGCTTCCATAGGTGAGCATAATCTCATGACTACTTTCTGAGCTCAAATTTTGAAATCCTATAAAACTCTCTGCAGCGAGGAAGCCTTTAATATTCTTTGACATGTTTGAGGAACTGATCCATTTCAGTAAATTATTTTCCTTTTTTCTGTTCATTGCAATAGATTGACTTGGGGTTCAGATATATTTTCCAACCTTACCAGTGGGTGCTTTTCAGCCGTTAACAGATATATGTAAATAGTTGTGACAGAATGGAGACAGTTCAAAATGTTTCTTCTTGTGTGGACCTAATTTGTAACCTAAAGTGTAAAATAAAGGTAATTTCCTTCTTCATGTGGGTTTTCTCGGGGTGCTCTTGCTGAAGTCTTGTATTTCTTTGGAGTTGCAAACAAGTAAATACAAACTCTAAATTGCTCCTGAGTGTAAGTGTTTATGTGTGAGCCCAGCAGCAGGCTAATGAAGTGTCCAGGGTGTTTTTCGCAGCCCATGCTGATAATAAGCAAGTACAGAAAGTGAATGAATAGTTACACACAGTTATACTGATATAGTTACATGTGAGAGGAGAACTAAAAAAGGAAGAACAAAGTTTATGTTTTCCTTGCAGTTTTACCCATGAGACTGCTGACTGACACCTCTGTAAGAGAGACAGGTATAAATTGCTCTTACGACTGGGATATAGTGAAAGATAAAAAAGAGAGGTGAATAACTTAAGCCTGGACTGGTATAGAAAGGGAAAGAGGAGTTGAATGAGAAGACGAGTGGAAAATGTGCCTACTGAGCCGTAAAATTAGCAATTACATTGGGTGTCATCAGTAATGACTATTTCAGTCCAGATATAGGGGGTTAATGTCCAACAGTGAGACTGTAATTCAGCCGTTACACCTGTGTTCAATCAGCCGGTCAGGAGAGGCTGCGATGGAGCACAACCCGGCTCAAAAATCACACCTATGCACCGATAAGCCAAGATGGCCGCCATCTGCTGGGAAAGCTTTCAGAAGCAATTTATTTTTTAAGACCCATATGCTGACCTTGGTTGTGAAAGAACAAATTTGTATGAAACCACATCACAGGTTTTATCCCTGTGTGTGTGTGTGTGTGTGTGTGTGTGTGTGTGTGTGCATGTATTTCTTGTTTGGGTGTGTTTACATCCTATACATTGCTGAGTTTTTTCATTTTCCTTCACAGGAACAAGTGCAACAGCTGAGTCGGGGAATTTAATTGGAGGTCAAAAATACAGTTTAAGTTGAACATGACAGGTTAAGAAACAGATTTACTGTAACTTGCACAGTGGGAACTTTGGGATTTGTGACTGCCCAATCAAAATGTTTAATCAACCCTCCCATATGAATGTAATTATAGTTTGTGTATTGCTTTTTTTCTGTGACTGTCCAAACACGTGAAGAAATGATCGCCCAGGATTTCTGGAAACTGACATCTTCATTGTAACATTTACACAACCACCTCCATGTCTGGCAAATCTGTCCACCAAAATAGTCCAGCTCATTTGGTTTGATTATTTTGCAGCTCTCATAAAAAATAACCATCTGTCCTTGGTTTCCAGAGGAAGCGCTTTTTAAAATCCCTACGCTTTCATTCATCACCATGATGTCACATCTATCACCGTGGCGACGGGAATACAAATGAGGTGGATGCGCATTCTGTGGCCTCCTGTAAATAATTTACTGTTTTGTTTTATTGGAAACAGAGACACAACATTATTTTCTGCTAGCACTCCCCTTGGCCAAGGTCTGCAGACACATTCATCCAGGATGCACCATATAGAGAAAGTTAAATCTCATTTTTAATCTGTTCTTATTATGCATTATCACTCGACCCATTAAGGAGGGCTCTCTCATGGCCTGGACACACACAGGAGTGCTGTTAGTGAGATGACTCGATGCATCACAGCTCCTCAAAGTCATATGGTGAAAGCCTGGATATATCATGTATTAGTTATTTTAGAAGCCTGATTATGACATGTTTTGTTCTCTCTTTTGTTGTAATGATGTATTACATGTGATCTTGTAACACAGGGACACTGGCACAAATATTTGCACCTAAACACATATGGTTATCCATCACCCTTCATCACCCTGTCCCCTATACTATGAGTCACTCCATTTCTATTCAAGTTGAATTTAAAAACATTTCTGGCAGAGCATGCATCGAGCAATTTAAAGTGCAACTCTGAACGTTAATCCTTGTGCACCAGTTCACTGACAGTGCTGATTATAAAAGCTTTAATTGCTAGCTTTAATTACCCAAGCATCGCCGCTGGAGTGACAGTTTTAGAACTCTCCACTTTCTGCACCTTTAAACTTGCCAGCTGGTCGTAATCCTGTTAGGAGGGTGACATAGTGGAATTGGCTGTAGCCATGCTCCACAGTTACTTTTCAATAGTGCACAAACCATCTAATCAAACCTTATGAAATAAAGCACACACCATGTCTATGAGACTGGCATTACAGCTCCTGTAGGTACCTTATTTTCATAGTGTTTAAAGCTGTACTGATAAATACTTTTATGATAAAAATCGGTCAAATGACTAAGTGTGATGTGAAAGGTATAACTCCTGGGGATGAACACAGATAATTATCAACAACCTTGCAGTTACCCTTAGTTTTATGGAGCATTTGAGCTTCTTTCACATTATGGTTTTTGGTTTACAGCTGGTATTTTTACTCTTTTTGTTCAGTCTCACAGCACAGATAGACAAAGTTGTGACTACCTGGTGAACTGCTAAAGAATCAGATATTTCCCTCAGAAGTTGGTGGAGACCAAAACAGAGCTAAAAGGTGTCAATATAGAACTTATATTCATCAGATGGCCAGAAACATGAATCCAAATGAATGATTATGTTGCTTAAACCCATTCAGCAGACATGAGTCTGCTGAATGGGTGTAAGATTGGCCGCTGTTTGCTCACCAGTTTGACATATTAACTTTTCTAGATATGGTGCTGTTTCAGCATGTTGTGCTGCCCCAAGTGGCCAGAAAATAATACAGAAAACAGCAACAACAATTATCTTGTAGCAACATATATCTCTTTGTGCATTCTGCTTGCCATACAATTTGTGAATCCCAACACTATTCATTTAAGCAAATACAAAACATAAAAGCTTTCAATGCTAAGTGGGAGATTTCTCCACAGTACCGGTACTAGTACCAGTGTTGTGCCTCCACTTCCTCTTGTTTCTTGGGCCCATTCAGCCAAGTGCTTCTGACATATCTCTTGTCCTCTCTCTTGCCCAAAGCAGCCACTATACCAGAACTATCCACCCGAAGAAATTCAATTTGTCTAACTCTGACGTGTGCTGCACATCCGTCACTTCAAGCCCTGGATCGCTTGCTCATTTACAGAGAAGACTTCAACTGGCCTCAAGCGTGTGAAGGAAGTGGACCGTTGTCAGCAAGCTAAAGAGCAATTTAGAAAACGATGACTAGAGCAAACCTTAGCTGACAGGCAACACAAGTGAAACAACAATCACACATACATACGTAACAAATTGCAGTCATTTTCAAAGTGGACTTTTATTTTCTTCATTTTTCCATCATGTTGATCTGTAGAACTACACTTATTTTGCAGTTCAATCCAAAATGGTCAGGAAATTCAACAAGTTGAAACTATATGTCAGTTATATATACTTCCAGTCACCAGTCATGGCAAGCCCTTTTAACCTTGTGGCATATTGTCTAATTGCTAATACCTTGGTTTTGTGGATGACACGATTAAAGTAACCATAGATGTAAACACATTGTCACTACAAGTTAGCTTTTTATGAATGAATTGTGCAAAGTAGTCCTAGTCTGTCAAAGTCCTAATTAGTGCAACAACAAATTAGTGTTGTTTAGGCTAATCAGTACCATTTCAAAATGTCACAATAAAGCAATCATCACAATCATCATCTGCAACAGTTTGTTCTGATCTGATCACTGGTGCCACAAATAGTGTGTATACAGACAGGAATCCTCCTGAAGTTTTACTGTTAAAGTGCCCATATTATGAAAAAATCACTTTTTCTGGGATTTGGGGTGTTCTTTTGTGTCTCTGGTGCTTCCACACACATACAAACTTTGAAAAAAATCCCTCCATGCTGTTTTGAGTGAGATACGGTTTCTGAATGTGTCCTGCCTTCAGTCTCCTGGTGAGTTGTTCAAAATCGGCTCGGACTGTGACGTCACAGTCCGAAATGAGCTGGCTAACGACAACCGTTAGCTCGTAGCGTTAGCGTTAGCATGCTAACGCTAGCATGCTACGTCGTTCTCAATAGCAAAGCACTGCTACAACACAGACAAGTTCACCATAATCTACAAAAGAACTACTTACATGTGCGCCCTCATTTAGAAGTCTCCCAGCTAATCCTCCCTTGTAACTAACCAAAGTTGGAGAAACAGACTTTCTTTTACTGTCTCTAGAGTTAGATAGCTGACATGATCTACATCTGAGCTACTGAGCATGTGCGAGTGCAATCAAAGATAGTACAGAAGAAGAAGATGAAAAGAGGTCTCACTCTGTAGCTAAAACAGAAACCAGGTGAAAAGAGGATCTGCAGCAGTGAGAGAAAGCTGTGCAGTACAACAAAAATATGGTGTTTTTTGAAAATTAAACCATGTAAACCTATTCTGGGACAACCTTAAAATACAGTTATGAACCTGAAAATGAGCATAATATGGGCGCTTTAAGACTGAACTGACTGACCACCATCTACTTTCTCTCTTTCTCCTGACCTCACATGAACCCTCTCTTTGTTTTTGAGGGTTTTTACAATAGATCCCAGCCCTATATAAAAAAAGAGCATTATGTGCTGTCTAATAGTGCTCATAATCCTGAGCCACAGAAGCTACATTTAAGGGGTGGATGATGATGATTATAATGTGGCTGTTTATAGGCTGCATTATTACTAACTGACATGCGGAGAATAATGAAAGCTTTTGCCTGATTTCTCTCTCTGAAACCTCTTTATGACAATCTACAGCTATTGTCGTTAATGACGATGAGAAGTGTAATGGGAGAAAAGTGAATCGGAGTCATGCAAGGATGTGATACGTGCTTGACTTAATTTGAATGTGCTCAGGCCCTACAATAGTGATACAAGATAACATCTTCTTGTGGGTGGGAACAGTGTACTCTTCAATTGCCTCTGTCAGTAGTTGAATATAAATGATAATTGTGGAAGTTTAAAGGAGGGATGCTTGATATGAGTTGCATCCATGACACAGAAGCGGGGATCATCAAATCAGTGTTGTAGTTGCATGTGGTCTTGGATAACTTGGTGAAGGCAGGCAGTATTACAACTATAAAAAAGCAGATGAAATCCTATTTGACAAAAGGAGCATGGCAGGCACAATGTGACATTGGCATCACCACAGTTAAGACATCGTCTCACAGCTTAAGCCATGCTCTAAATATGAAGTCTTAACTAAATCTCTCAGCTTATCTGATAGCAGACACTTCAGGGAAAGTGCTGTGGCTATGAGTTTTCATCCCCACTATCACTGATTTGTTAGGGCCACCTTCTCTGCTGACACTGATACTCTCCTCTCTTCTCATCTCCTCTCCTCTCCTCTCCTCTCCTCTCCTCTCCTCTCCTCTCCTCTCCTCTCCTCTCCTCTCCTTTCCTCTCCTTTCCTCTCCTCTCCTCTCCTCTCCTCCTTAGAGTTGTATATCTCATCCTCTCTCTCCTCCATCAGGTTCTCCTCTTTTCCTTCTCTCCATCCACATTACCATGGTCTGCTGCTCCCCATCTCCTGTGAGGATTAGCAGGCTAAACACAGGGAGAGGCTCAGTAGCATATGGGAGACGGTTCCTCCTCGGATCGTAAATTCGTCCATGATTGAGGGGAGTAACACCAGGCCCCTACTGGGCATGCAGGAGTTCCAAGGCACCATACCAGGCAAAATGACCTCAAACTGACATTAAAGCAACCTTGAGTGGGACTTAGTGTGTCAGCGCTCTTGCTGGAACATGATGATAAGGCTCCAGATTAACAGCTGAGACTGGGGGGGATGACACCATCTTTCGGCGATACAGGAGATTAAGAAAACGGAGATGCAAGATGCACAAGCACTCATGCACACATTCACATGTATGGTACATATGAAGACGTTTGAACAGCAGCAGCTGCAGCATCTATTTTCATGTGATTTATTGGGGTTACAGTATTTTCTATTTGCTACTCGCAGGCAATTTAGGCTAGGTGAAGAATGAAGGTAGAATTTAGAGAAAGATGGTTTAATCTGCCTAATGCAGAAACACCATTAAAGCCTTCCCTCAGCATGTGACTCAAGGCCAGAAGTTTAACTTTATATTTTTCTCATTAACAGTATGTGGAAGATCATCAAAGTCTTACTCTGGTGTAAGATATATTAGATGATTTTGATAATCTCATAAAATAAATACTTTTATTCTGACCCTTTCCTATAAAGTGATGTCTACTTGTGACCCCTTGTCATTGAATGTCTATAAATTATGTGTAGCTCAATCAACTGATCTCAGACTGGCTGGTTTTTACGTAATAAGGCCAGATGAAGTAAAACAATACAGTATTTTCTCAGGGGAAAAAAAGCAAAGATTAGAGAGAAAATCCCCCCCTTAATGGTTATCATCTTGTGACCCTTTTAAGGGTGCCCCAACCCCCATATTCTGAACCACTGATAAACGACCCCTTGATATCTACAGACCTTTACAAGACAATTCCAGACAGACCAGCTTCCAGTGTGAAGTGATGCCAGAAATCAAAAAACTCATACAAAGAAGCTCTTTTCTCATCTCTCTTATGCTAAGTTGATCCCATTTCTTTGTCTCCTTTGTTTTCTCGGCCCAGTGGCTGTGAACCAGCTCCCTATCAGTCCTGCACCTCTGATGGAAATGGACCCAGACTTATTTGACCTCTGCTCTGTCAACAGAAAAAAACATAGATGTTTCATGTTCTGTATGAGAATAATTCCAGCTGACTGTTAAAGGAAGCTCCATGGTTTAATCAATAGTATAATTATGCTTATGGAAAATATTATGTCATGCGTGGCAATGATTGGACTCTGGTGTATTGTAATCAGTGAAAATGGGGCTTAGTGACTCCTCTGGCTGAGGCTGTGGATAGAGTACAGTGAATAACTATAGATGAAGTAAAGAGAAGACACAGATGATCTCATAAACCAGACATGATGTTTATATTTAGGCTGTAAATTAAATGAACACAGGCACAGTTAACCAATCCTATATACAATTCCCTAGTTTCAGTGTTTAATATAGCTCATATTCTCATACTAATATCACATATTTGTCTATTCTCCCTTTTTCCAATTCTGGACTCAGCAGTCTCTCTCGTGTTTCCCCAATCGATTAAACTCTCAGCCGTTGTCTGAATGAAGCCTTTGTCTCAACATGGACCTGCTGACCACATTGTTTCTGTTTTTATTTACTTTTAATGAAAATGAAACCGGATCTTAATAGAAGTGATGCAAGGTATGACGCACAGCTGAGAGCTGTCAGCAGCACCTCTGTACATGCTTTATGATGTGAGGGCAGCAGTGGTTAGAAAACACATGGGGTAAAATACAGCATTCATCTCTCTATGAAAACCCCAATTGATTTGAGTCAATGACCATTTTTCTGTATATAATGACTTAGGGGGGGAATGAAACCCGAAAAAGTTTCAGCACCCCAGTACAGGCATTGCAAGGGTTTTGTGCAGCCTCTGAGTCAAGGTACATCAATAAACTACAGCACTCAATAATGTGGTGCACATGTTGGGAGCAGAAATACAAAGAAAGAAATCCTTGGGCAGATTTAAAGGAAAACATACAGTACTATGTATTCAAAAGTCACTTTTATTTTTGAAATGTTCCAAAACATTTGACATTCGGATCTAGGCACATCTTCTCTCAAACTGTGAGCTCAATTTGTTTTATTTGGACACTGCTTACAAGCGAGGCTACTGGGCAACAGTTACTGGTTCTCATTAAAGATTGTTCCTTTTCACAGTATATTTGCCTTGTGTTGCTGTAGCCAAGCTGAAAACATGCCCACTGGAGTTCTCATCACTCACATACTAGCTGTGGCAGGACTGGCAAGCGGCAGCTCCTTCAAGAGTACTCAACAACAAAACATTTTTTAAACCATGTTTTCCTCTGCAAACACAAAAGAGTTCCTCTTCACCTGTCAACATGATTATTCAGTCCAATGTTTCCCGCTGAATGCAGACCGGTGGTCTTACTTTCCCACATGGAGCTGTGGGAAGTCTTGAGATGTGGGACAAAGAAGGCCTACAATCCTACGTGGATTACCTCATGCCTTTGGTCCCTGAAGTGGCCAGTCCGGCTCTCTCTCCCCCCTCCTCTTCAAAAACAAGCAAGGAGTTGGAAGAAGTATAGGAGAGGAAAAGAGAGAACATCCGAAAGAGAGGAAGAGCAGAGTGTTGAGTGGGTAAGAGCATAAAAGGTGCTGGTAAGGAGACAGATTAAACGTATAAACTCAAGAGAGAGAGCAAGAAGGGGGGAAGACAGATAAAGAGGGGTCTAATGTTTAGTATTCATCCATGTTTGTATGATTAGGCCAAGTAGGGCAATTAGTCCAGATGGAGAATAGAGATTAGGTGGAAGCACAGGACTACTGATTCACATTAGAGTTTCCTCAGGGACGCAGTTCACCTGGTGTGAACCTCCCATCATATGCCTCAGGGCAGCTGACCTCACACAGCACTCAGCATGGCAAATTTAGACATATTTATGACGAGGTTCCCACCTACTACCAATACACATAGGCTTGTGGCCACTGACCCTGTCTGTTGTTTACCAGAGTGAGTCACCAAAGAAAGCTCTGCAATCTGATTTTACATTCCTTTCATCATTGTGTGGTGCAGTGCATTACATCCTTGTAGTGGGTGATATTGGTATTATGTGTTCAGAGGACACTTTTACTTTCATATCACTTTGCGAACTAGCCTCTAATGGTAAATATATTTCATTACTGCTGGTAGTTAACAGTTGTTAAGCAGTCCTTATCAGTTTTATTTTTGAACAAACTGCACAGCCTTGATTAACTGTTCCTAGTACAGGGTGATCATTTCGCCTTAGTCTTGGCACAGTTTTTGCACTCAAGTTGAAAACATAAAAGGTAAAGACAACATCTCACTTTGACAAGAATCTGAACTATAGAGATTCCAAGTTAAAAGTGATTGTTCAAAATAAGTGGTGAAATCTATGTGGTGAAAACGCAAGCTGTGGCGATATCACCTCAATATCTCAGAGTATCAAGCTGTCTTAAGGCATAAAGTGTTTCAAATCATAAATGAATTGGAAAAACAGCTAATATCTCTCCAGACTGAGCCTCATTGATTTTACCCTCAGAGCATGAAAAAAAGAGAAAATCACGTTGCAAACAGCATGAAGCTCGAGTCTGTGGGCTTATAGTAACTTAACCTTGAGGTGTTGAATAATTTTTCTGTCATTTGATGTGATTGTCGGTGCCTTAGCTGAGGACTGAAGACCACACGTAAGCCTATTTGGTAGTATCAAACAGGTGATTGAAAGAGAAAAAGAAGTAGCAAAGTCAGACTGCTTTTGACGTATAATGAAAATAAAACATTGTTGAATAAAAACTAAATGAGAGTAAAATACAAATACGTAATATAGAATATGGACTGAAATCCTAACTAGTATTTCAGTCAATAAGTATATATGTTTTTATCTATTATAGTTGTAAAGTTCTAAAAACCACACATACATATTTCCCATTGTTTCTACAGTATCTGGTGCAAAGAAGAAAGGGCAGAGCAGATGATTCCAGAGCTATACTAGTTTAAGTCTTTCAAAAGATGAAAGGTTAGCCTAAATACACTTTGTTCTACTTTCTGCTACTTTCTACTTCACTTCATTATACTTCTACCCCACTGCATTTCTCTGACAGTTATAGTTTCTTTTCAGATTAAAATTGTAAGGTATATGAGATTAACCAACACTACATAAAGTAGATTAAATAATAGATCAACACTATAATGTATAATAACATCACACCCTGAAAGGGCTGACTGCATAATGACTGCTTTTACTTTTGTTACTTAAAGTGCATTTTGATAATGATACTTCCTTACTTTTCCCTATATTTTGAATGCAAGACTTTTACTCATAACTCAACTCATCCCCTTATGATGCACTACGACTGCTTCATGCAGACTGTACAACACTAAACAACACTGACATTTAGGGTGTTGCCTGAAAACTATCCCTTATTATTTTTGCAAGCTTGCGCTTGGAATAATATGTCAGCTTCTGTTCTGCATGTATGTTTGTATGTATGTATATTTCTGTGCATTCATCACCATTTACCATAAGTCAGCATGTGAATATGTGAAAACATGTCTGTATGTTTAGCACTTCCATTATTGAATATGTTCTTATAGATGATAAAAAACAACTTGCCCTTGGAAAGTTATCAGTTTTACTGTGGTTTTGTGTTAGCAATGCAGCTGAATACTGTAATGAGATGAATATATTCATTTAATGTTATTTATTCATCTGCTTATGCATGAATTAATGCAGTCATACATTCATTTATCGCACAGCCCCATATTAACACCATGACACATTCTGTGCATATAGGCCTATACAACATTTGGAAGACAATATTTTATTTATGATTGTATTATATGTGACATGAAATTTAAGTTTCATGTTTTTGCACAGCTTCATAAGTCCACAGTCAATCTTATTTTCCTTCCTACATTTTGTTTTGTTATATCCATATTTATTTCCACTGACACAAGTCAGCCTCCACGGTACTCAGAAGCTCAGTGAAGCTGGGTCCATCTTTGGTGACATCTGCCATCAGCAGTGCATGACTGTGGAAAAATCTGTTTAAATCTACATTGCACTGTACTGAATGGTTCCCATTGATCTACATTTGCCTGACACTGTGACTGACAGAGCCAATCAGCCTATCATGGCCCTGGAGACGGACAGACACTCATTTACAGGTGAGATGGGGTGGGATGAGTTTGATTGATTGGCAGACTGTCACTGAGCCACTGGGGCATTACAAAAACCTTCTCTGCACAGCAGGAGAGCAATATTATGTTGGTGTATGAGTGTGTTGATGCACTTGCATGAGTGTGTATGTATGGATGTGTTTGTAAGTGCGGGTGGTCAGCCTTATACAGATTACCCATCGCACCTTGAGTGTGGTGACAGGTAAAGAATCAGGCTGTCAGGTTGGCCCAGCCCAAATCTTCAAAGACTGGCAGAATTAAATAATCATGCGGAGACTCTGCCGGAGGCTGCCAGGCAAGAATCATGCACTCTACGCATAGACATGGACCCTTGAATGTGCACATATCCACACCCCCAAAGTGTTTCTCTCCTCTGCCTATGTATTTATATAGTCTCTTACTAAAACCAGTGCGCCCTCTGTTACGATCTCTTTTTCCACCTGCTCTCTCTCTCTCTGTCGTTTTCCCTCCCTCTGTCTATCCTGTGGTTCAGTGTGGGATTCAGATGTGCCATTATTCAAACACAGCCTGTCAGTGCAGATAACAATTGTTTGCTGTTAACACAGTACAGAGAGCTGCACAGCAAGCCAAAATCTGGAAAAAGAATTCTATCCCGCTATTTTATTTTGGATGATTTTACATTCAGCATTGTCAAAGCGGGTTCAAACTGGTCTAACATTTTTTTCTTCTTCAAATGTACAGTCATATCATAGCTCAAAAATCATAATTAATAGAGAGGAAATGTATTTTATGTAAAAATGTCTGGTCAGCATATTTAGATATCCATCAAAGAAGAAAAGAAAAGTTTCCTGAAATGTTTTTTGTTGTTTTCTCTTGCGTTTGTATGTAATGTAAGTCGTGTCTTGTTTGCCTGGCACCTTGTGAGTGTATGGCATTTAAAGCTGCTGTAATCAATATTTTGTATGTGAGAGGGGTCACTCATAGTGACAAACCCAGAGAGAATATTCACCCAAAATTTCCCCCCAAGTTCCCCTCAGCGCTACAAAGCTTTATAGCGTCATATAGCTCCAGTGAAAAATGCTCTAAAAACAAGTCTGTACACTACCTGCCAAGCAAGAAACAGCAGACAAAGTTAGCAACTAGCTGGTGAAAACAATGCAACATTTAGCAGCTAAGAAATTTCCATCAGGAGGAAAAGGAGAGTGAAAATCAAATTTACATTCATCTAATATTGCTCTGTATTTGCAGGATGTGTGCATAAACTACTGTTAGCACCAAATCAAATTGGTTTTACAGCTTGTTTCTACTGACCCGAGTGGCTAAAAAATAAGGTATTGCAGGTCTAGTTTTAGTAAAAAGCAATTTAATAATTTAGAAGGAGGAAGTTTTATTTGAGTCTAACAAACAATTGTGTCATCAATCAGTTAAATGTTTGGCAAAAAATCCAACAAAAACACAATACAATAGCTTGATGCCAATATGGACTATAATGTCTGAAACTTCATCTTGTGTTATACAATGACTCCTGTTGACACATTTTGCTGACGGATGTAACAAATGTACTTGCCTGGTTAAGGAACAGCATGTGTTTTACAGCAGAACACAGCAGTCCAGAATAAATAAATCAACTCTACTGCTATCACTAACTGTGTGGTAAGGACACTGTGATTTGTACAGGGGGAGCACAGACTAGATTCTGTTGAAGAATAGTTTCTGTACAGAAACATACTGTATGAACCGGTGTTTGTTTGCAGCGCCTCTCACTGGGTGGTCTGGTTCAGCAACAAGTTTTCGTGGGAGAGGAAGCATGCGGTATTACAGTTTCCTCTCTCTCTGTGGACTTGACAATATGGTTTGGTGTGTGAGTGTGTGTGTTATTGATGTGCTGTTGACATGTTTCTGTGAGGGCAGTCACGCTCTAGTGGAAACTGTTCCTGTAACACACCTGTTGCTGACACTGGGAAAAATACAATGTTCTCTCTATCTAGAAAACAGCAGGGATTGCAGTGGAATTAAAGGTGATAGTTTTAGTGAGTCTATTTATTGACGTACCTTTAAACCCACATCTTCCTTTTTCTCTTCCTCTTCTGTGTTTATTTTCACATTGAGAAATGCTGAGCAAAACCCAGAAGTCAACCAGGGACATAATTGAATAGCTGTGAAAAGAAACGAACAGGCCAACAATTCAGATAATACTACACCATATAGACCATTTGCCAACATGTCCACTGACACATTCTTCCAGCACATATATTCTCACTCTCATGTTATTCCTCATGTCCAAGCATCTGCAGACTAACCCTTGTGCATTTTGATTATTTTGGAGCCCAAGCTGTTTTATCAAGAGCCCTAGTTCCCACCTTGGGTTTGGCAGACAACATTTCCCGTGAACTCCTGGTGATAATAACCTCAGCACTGCGAGATGATAGTTAACATAATAAATGGACAGTCAGACAGATGAAGAAACAGAGAGGGGAAAGTAGGTAAGGTAATTGTTCAGCCTCCCTACATTTTAAACTGGGGCTTTTGACACATATGGATTTTGAAAGAGATACAGATTGGATTTATTTAAACAGTGCATTGTTTAAACAATTAATAAAATCAATGTCAACTTAAAACCAGTAGATGGCAGTAATATACCAAGTGATGTGCAACCATTTATATGTAAATGTTAACACTTGGGACAGAGATTACATGGCAAGTTAAATTTGAGTCTATATTCTACATAACATTTAAAAGTTGTATGCATTGTGATTTCAGTGTTTGAATGGAGAAAATGACTTCAATCTCTGGGTAATTCTATTCTACAAAGTTAATTAACACAGCAAAAAGAGAGCTTTGCATACTCTCTTTGCATTCTGTATTATTATCAATTAGCACATATGAATCCAAGTGCTTTCAAGAGCCATCCTTGGATCAAGAAAAATATCCTTTGTTAAAAAGTTTCTGTGTGTGAATGTAATGGGGGCTGTGGGGCTGGGGGGTGGGATGCAGGGGTGGGGGAGATGCATCATCTGATTCAAACAGATGATGTCTGGCCATTTCGCAACTTGTTGTTTGGAGATGTACAGTGCTCTTACCTTTCAAGAAAACATATTGCATCACTTCACTTTACAGAGAAAATCTATAAGAGAGGCTCTAAAGAACATGTGCTATTTTTAGCCACACTAGTGACAATGCTCAAGGGATGACAGTGTTGGTCGGTCAACTTCTTTGGTCCAGATTGAAATATCTCTGACAACTGTTAGATGGATTGACATGACCCTTAGAGGTAGTCTACTGACTTGGTGATCCCATGACTTTTCAGCTAGTGCCATGAGGTCCACTGAACGGATAGCTTTGAAATTTGGCACAGCCATTCATGCCCCTCTCAGTATGAATTGTAATCACAGCAATCGCAGTCCTACAAATGTATTTCAGGGGAAATTCTAAAAAACATTCAATTTAATAGAAAGCATGTTATACTCAAGTACTTTAAACAGGAAACAATGACAAGAGGTGGAGCTATTAGATATATTTGACTGATAATTCCTTTGTTTGACAAGTACATTGCCTACACAATGCAGACATGAGACCTGTGAATTTCTTCCTAGCTGAATAAGAGTTAATCAGCATCCGTTTCCTGATAAAATCTGCACTCCTTTCCAATAATGCAAAGGGGAGGAGGGAGAGCAGGAAATATCAGCCGATGCAGAGGAAGATGCTTTGCTGTTTTACAATTGGCTGCTTGAAAGTCGGCAGCCTGCCATAAATCAACACTTAACGTTCAGAAGGCTGGAGGATTCTGGGAAAGCGTGTGACAACAACAGCCAGCAAAACAGCTTAAATAATCACTCCTAGTTTTCCTGTGGATATTACTAGAACTGCTGGCCGGACCTTATCACAACAAGATGCATAATCATTCTTCCAGGAAGACAGCTGAGCAAAACGACTTCTGACTGTGGTTGGATGTCATAAGACCAGTTTCCACATCAAATGAATTATTGCATAATAATAGTATATGGTTCCTGAGATTGTTGAGGTTCTCATAGGTTCATACTTAGCTCTAACAGGCATTGAGGAAAAGTCAGTTCCTCTTCCTCTGAAGGTATTCAGCTGATCAGCTTGCAAATTTAGAATTGAAAATATGTTGTGATTGTCCAGCTGAATGTTGGAATGTGTCTCTATGAGCGCTGGAGTATTACTCCATTTCGACCAGCAGAGGTCAGCAAATACTTGGTAATCAGATGACTTACCTCAGCTAAATCAGTTCTTTCTAGGACATGACATTTTTTTTATGACCGTATCTTTGGGAAAACTGATATCATCACTATTCCTTACATCATGTAATGCCTATTAATATTTCACCCAAGCATGGAACAGCAAAGGGCTATGTTAGAGTCTTTTAGAAGTTTGCAGTGTTTTTCAAGCCTTGTTTAATGGGCTGATTATGGATCGGCCTCTAATAGGTTTCCCATCTCTGCTTCTCCCATCAAGTGTTACACAACACTTTCCTGGCTAATAACAACTGCATGTTTCACTAATAAGATGTTGATCTGAAACTGATACAGACAAATTATGTCAGGATGAAAACAAGATTACAGCATGCTCAAAGTGTTACACTCATGTTACTTAACATGACTTGCATTTAATATCGTGCATTCCTTCAAAGGAACTCTTACACAAAATCTGCTTTGATTGAGCTCTCTGCAGCACATGACACGTTCAGGGGTGAAAGTGAGACCAGTGAGTTGTCATGTCTCATGCTGTCACCTGACTATGAAGGACAAGTGAGAGAACACAGGCTGCTGTTACAGTGTGTGTCTGTAGTTGTATTCTTTAGAGCTGGATACCCTCTGCCTGGGGTCATGTGTTGTTGGTATGTAGCGGAACATCCAGCTTTGGAGCTATGGCATGCCTCGCTGTGACATCACAGGCCTGCTGACTACTTGGCTGCTGAAAAGGTTGCCTATGTTTGGAACTGTCAGCATTAGCTGCCCCTGCAAACGACTAAGGATGCAAAAAAATAGAACCCCAATTAAGACAAACTGTGGGTTTCTGACCGACATGAATTATTTCTGCACTACTATGTCTGCATGATATAAGAGATGGTGGTTATTATATAATAGCTCATGTAACCAGTAAGTATTGCCAGTGACATTCAGTACAGTATCAACTCTCCTGTCTGAAGGGCAACTTCTTGTACAGGACGTCCTGAGACACCACCACCACCACCCCCCCCCCCCCACACACACACACACACACACACACACACACACACACACACACACACACACACACACATATCTTTCACCTATTTTGTCTTGGTTTTATAACAGACCAATGTTAACTCTCATGCATCTGCTCCTTCTGACACTATGGTGTTCTTTCTTTTTAACTGAGGGCTGCCCATAGCCTACAGGTATAAATGATCTGATACTTAGTTTCCCCCCTTGTCATAATAAGCCAGATAACTGTTAACTATAATTTTATTGTTGACTTTGCACATTTGGGAACAGCCCTCACCAGGAGACAAAAAATCTAGTCTAATCTTCAAAAGGTCATTGTGAAACAGTGCTTACAACAGGAGCACAGTTATCCTCAGGGCTTTTATCTATTAAACACTTAGTATTTAGTAGAACTGGCAGGGAATACATAAACTGCAGATATAGGTCATGAAGCCTATATCAGGATCTTATGAGTGTGAAACACCAAAGATAGCTTTTCCATATATCTGTGCAGCACTGAGTAACAGAGCGAGAGAAGGGACGTGACAGCTTATTGATTTTTCACATTTCATCTGCTGTATGTAACACAGTCAGATACAAACCACCTGATTACAGCATGTGCATGCAAACCAGGAATGTGGTAGGGAGACATGCTGTACACTGCAGAGAATGTAGCCTTACAGTAACAACTAACAACTGTGTCAAATTTCAGTCCACCAAGGTAGTCGGTGTATTATCTGACTGTGTTGTATTGTGTGTCAGAAGTAAAGCTCCAAACATTACCCGACACTGCTTTTCAAAGCTCTCATCTTTCTGTTTGAACACTGACAAATAACTGCAGCCTTAAACCTGCAAAGAACATTTAAAGATTGCAGATGCTAAACATCTGCGATAAGGGGTGGGCTGAGGGTACTTTTACTTGGAATATAGATTAGAGTAATGAATCCTCAGTGACCTTTTCTTGCTGCTCTTTACAGTAAAGCATCATTTTTAATTTGCATGCCTTTTGACTTTTCTCCCACAACGACTTTGCACCCTTTCACTGTGTTCAAAACCCCCCATTTCATCTACCAACTACTTTTACCTCCCCCACACAGAGAGTGGGATGTGACTCAGAGCTAAGGTGGGCTTTCATTTCTGTTTGCAGTTTACATGCTTGCTTTTTAATCAATAGTAAGAGACAATAACCTACACAGATGCACACATGCACAGCATAAACAAACACGCTAAGCCCATGGTTTCCATGTGGGCCAAATAAGGAACAGCGGGGGTCATTTAGAGAGTGTGAGGAGAAGAGGTAAATAAATGGAACAAAGCAAACGGTGCAGGACATTCTGACCCAGAGTGTAGAGAATAGAACACAAGGCTAGAGTAACACTGTGTGCCTGCTTTGGCCCTTGTGATGGTGCAACATGCCGGGTCTGTTAAAAGATCACAGGGACACAAGTGGTTGCACACAATCATACACACCTATATATTTTCCCATGCATATACCCACACAGACCAACTACGTACAGTACATGTAAACACACTTTAAAGGGGCTGTACTGGATATTCAGAATGTTAATATATCAGTAAACAAATATTTGCTATGTAAATATATAGTGGAGTAAGAGAATTAAGTCACAATCCCTCTGTGTGTGTTGTAATCTCAGCTTTTCTGTTCTTTGTCTGTGCATGTTATTGCATCTGAGTGCCTTTCAGACTTGTCTGTCTAACGTTGAGGGCTGTGACAAAGCGTCGGTATTTGACAAATTGGGGAGCGGTCTGTGTCTCAAGTCTCTCGTGGTTATAATGAGTGTTGTATCACCTGCTGTGTTCCATCCAGGCTGCTTAAAACACTGCATAGGTATTTATAAAAATGCTCATTCAACTTTTCATAAAAGTCGGAGTTAACCTCCCGTAGGTCGTAGCTAAAGCAAGACGCAAGCTAGCGTTCGATGGACAATGCTGAGCTAAACATGTTAGCTAACTTATCAGGGTGAGTTTTCAGGTGCCTGATAAAATGTGATGTGGTGAGGCCAGAATTCGTTATCTTGTTATGACATATTTTGCATTCATCGCTTCTTTTGTTTAAGCCTTGCTGTATGAAGTTTTTAAAGCCAAAGCTTCTGATGAGTGGCACAGCAGCTGTTGGTGCGGTCAACATGTTTGTTATCCTATCTCACAGCAGATAAGTTACGTATTATGTGTTATGTAGGTATAGGCTACGCATGGAGGGGAATAACATTCAGCCCATCAGACGTTTCCTAAAAATAAAGATTGTTCATGAGTCCCGCATCTTGAGTTCGAGTCGAGTCTGAAATCTTTTGAGGACAAGTCTCAAGTCACTGTGTGTGCGATTTAAGTACAACTCAAGTCTGAGTCTCAAACTTGAATCCCCATCTCTAATGTACCTCACCTTCCACTCTCTATGTTGCTGTTCTCAAACTCTGTTCCCTTTGGGAAACAACAACAAACTTCGAGCTAGCAGGCTACACGCTGAAAATGGCAAATTTAGAAGAAAATTTGGATTGTGCTTGTTTCTTTCGGGGAATTTTGGGACTGATTGGCAGGGATTTGCCATGGACAAAATACACGGCGATACACTGGTAAGAGCAAAACACGCCGACCCCTTTAATAATCATGTGCACACACACACTCACACAGTTAATGATGTTCTCCAAAGAAAGCAGGAAAGGAGATCAATAGCTATTAGTAAGCACTGTGAGGTTGCATTTCTCTCTCTTCCCTCTAATGCGTGCATGATTTGTTTAAGTGCAGAGCCATTTCTTTTCATCTGGTCACTTGCTATTACAGTAACAACTAAATATTACCAGCAGCACATTTCCTAATCCTCTGTGCCCAAGAAGCTATATTTGCTTCAAATCCCTAAGTGGTGACAAGAAAGACTGAAGACTATATTTGTCCATTTTAACAGCAATAACACTGAACATCATTATTACCATAAACATGACAACTAATTGATCATATTGCAATGGTTCAGGAGAGTGTAAACAGCAGGAGATACTACATGTCCCTGTGAGTGCACATGACTTTCATTTATAATAGATTTACAGAGAGCGACTCTCAAAATAGCCACCTAGTGGAAAAGGCTGTCATGGGGTAGACATGTGTCTGTAACACATGTTCAAAAAAGGGATTTTGTTATGAAGCCTTATTGCTTCAACAAAAGGCATGATAAATTAGATTTTTGGGTAAGAGAATATGATATTGCCTATTTTTTCTATCTGCAGCTGACTTTCTCTATTTGGCCAGTCTGTTATTTAGGATGTAGGACAGAGGCTATTTAAAGAGTCGCCGGGTAAAGCACAGCTGATTGCAGTGCAATTGTAAGCTGTGCTTGAATGTTATGTGGGCGTGCCTCATGAACAGTACAGAACATATTCGCTGGGTTTAGTTTAAGTGAAGATATGATTTACAGATGCAATCACCATGAATGTCTCAACATTTGCTGCATGATAACTACATAAAGAACTTGCCAAAATGTAGGACTTTTGTGGTTTGCAGTTCTGTTAGAATGTTACTAGTGCTGCAAAAAAAAAATCCTGAAGGAAGATTTCAAATCTGCATACAATACCTTCTGTCTTCGGTGTAAATACTCACTTCCATGTAGTAATTATAGTAAATAAGGAATGTGTTCAGGCAACAGGTTCTAAATGCTGCCAAATGCTGCCAATTTGTTTTATAATCAGTGTTCCTTTTCTATGTAGACATACCCAAACTGGTTTTATAAACCTGGGGATAAACTTTACACACTCTTTCCAGCTCACCCCACATATATGGCAAAATCTCCCATCAAATAGTCAGAATCTGTCATTATATTAGAAATCATAGCAGCAAACCAGATAGCTACAGAGGAAAGGTGGTTTGGGCTTTTCACGTCACAGAGTTTGATACTCTCCACATGTTGGTGTGGGTTTATCTGTTGTGCGCTGGTTTCCTCCCACATTCGGAAGAAAAGCTAATCTGAGAAAATGTTTGAAACTCGCTTTAGTAGTTGCAGTAGAAATTTTAAATGTTGCTGTTAAAAAAAGACTTCACAGTCTACTTACTTGTCCTGTGTTTTGAGTATGGATTATTCTCCACTGATAAAATAACACTATATTCCTAAAACTGCAAAAATGCATTCTGAATATCACTAAAATCTTTCTAGAGACTATTGTTCAACATTGCAATGCATTACAAAAAAAGAGGAGCTTATGGTAGGTGGAAAAAAGTTAACAATAGCAGAAAGTGACAGCTCGAGAGACTGCTCAGACAACAACAACAAAAATGAATAAATACCTTAAAATAAAGTTTTACCAGTTATTTATGACTTCTTTTAAAATAAAACCTACACAACAGGCATCGCTGCATTCCCTGTTGGAACAGAACTGTACTATCAGTAATTGGTATGAGGTAGTGCAGACAAAACGTCTCCACCTCACACTTCCCCCTGCAAAAGAGCCACACGCTGAACCGTCAATGGGAGGTGGAAGGTCAATCAGTAGCAGGCTAAGGGGTCACTGGGTCAGAGGTAGGTCTCCGTATTGTAACTGTGTCGTCCCCTGGGCTGTGTAAGAGGGGCTAGACAGCTGTCCTGCTCCATAAAGACACAATAACCCTGTCCTGGCTAAGTGCAAACTGGACATCTTCTCTGTGAATGGCTCTGTATTGGCTGGAGCTGATGGTCAGATAAAACAGCTCTAGTAATGGTGTAACATTTGGTTAGTTGTTCTGTAATATGCACATACCACTTGGTCTTGTGGTCCCTTACTTATTACTCTCATATGAGGCATCATAAACAAGAGTCTTGTGCATTATGTGTCTTTGAAGGGGTGGTGCTCTGTATCTGGTGCAGCTGTTGTGTCTCCCCAAAGGCAAGAGGAGGGGAAAAAAAGGGACAGAGAAGAGGGTCTCTGCCCTGTACTGTCTGTATCGTGCTGCTGCTCCTCTCTTTTTCTTTCTCTGCCCACTGCTCAAGTTTCACAGCCCACACGCCTGAATCACACAATCACCCATTAAATACACGTGTGTGCGCAATTGCAGCCACACACACACACACACACACACACACACACACACACACACACACACACACACACACACACACACTTTTTTTTATACCCCCAGGAATGATTCACTGTTACCCCCTCATTTCCCCGGGGAGCAGTGACTCAGAATGAGAGGAGAAAAAGAAGAAAAGGACAGAACATAATACAGTGAACAGAACAGAGAGCAGAGTCGATTGTAATGATGAGCAGTTTGGCCTTCAGTGCTTTGAGGAGGCAGCAGGCGCTCTGTGCTACCGAACTTCTGCTGAGCATGAGCTTCATGATGCACAATGCCAGTCTTAGTCACCACGGCAACTGTTCCATTGAACTCCATAGGGACATTTTCTGAAAGTGACATTCATCATTGTTTCAGCAAGAACACTCGCTTTATGTGCCTTATATTGTTACATAGACGTTGATATTGAGTGGAGAAAGTACGTTTAACTGTGGCTTCCATCATAAAATGTGAATTTTTGGAAATCATCATGTTGTTTTTTTCTTGGAAATGCTCTCCACCTTAGAAGAAGAGCTTTCTAATAAACATCAAAGAAAACATCATTTTCACTACAGTGAGTCTAAATCAGCCTTTAAAAGATACCCTCCCCAGAATTGTATTTTGTATGTCAGAAACTGCTTTATGTATTGTAATGTTCTATGCTTCAAATAATCAAAACAAATCCGGCCAGCCATTTAAAAAGCTTACCAAATCAACATTATCTACAAAAGTACCTGTGCATCAAGGGACTTTAAAATTCAACAGCCCTTTTATGGGCTTTTAATTATGTCGTAATTCCAATATCATTGTTGTTGTTCTCTGTAATGATGAAAGGTCAAGGTAGTGATTACATTAGTTGTGGAGTGATAGATCGTCATCTGTACATTATAATCTTGCAATAGGTCTGAAAAGTCATCATTCATCAGATCTTAAGATAGGAGAAAGTTGTTCAAATGTACCCTATTGGGATGTCAAACAGACTCAAATGTTTTCTAAAAACACATAGGGAATATCTTTTCTGCATGTAGATGACTAACAATGGCACATTGTGTTTAGCTTGGTTACAGTGAAAAAAAAACAGCAGCAGAGTTATAATCACAGTATCTAATGGGTGAGCAACAACATACAAAACATGCAGGTCACACAAAAGCAAAAGAAATGTAGCCCACAAATGAATGAATGAATGAAAAAAAAAAATTCTGTATTGCAACTGAAAGATTAGTGAATGGTGTCAGAACTACTGCATAAGGAAAATACCCAACTCTCAATCCTGATACAAACCCAAACAGAGGGAGCAGCATTTCTCTGATTTAGCTGTCAGAATGTTCCAATGTATTGAAACCAAACACTAAAGCACCTTGTCAGAAAAGAAGGACCTTTCAATCTCTTCTGATGTAAGGTTGGGGAATTTCTGTCTATTCCTCAGCCTTTCTTACATGTTACAGTAATCACTACAGGTCTGTCCACTTATGAGAGACGTTACTGCAGTTTCTGGCCAAGTGGTGCTAATTGGTGCAGCTATGAGGTGTCAGTGTAACCTTTCTAGACAGAGGTGAGTCAGAGTCAAGCGCAGCACCTTAAAGCATGGTCACACCACATGTTGCGGAGTTGAGAGATAGGACCTTACAGCAGTAAGGCGTATGACTCATTGGTTCTTTCTCTCTTGGATGCTTTCAACCCTAGGTAGGTGTGTATGTGGGATTGTCAGCATGCGTGGTAGCATGTGGCAAGCCTTTTGGTGTAAAGATCTGCACCATCT
Organism: Perca flavescens; assembly: GCF_004354835.1. Lineage (NCBI taxonomy): Eukaryota > Metazoa > Chordata > Actinopteri > Perciformes > Percidae > Perca > Perca flavescens. The sequence continues at coordinate 22,709,459 of NC_041335.1, read as the reverse complement.
AATGCCACTTATTGTCACGCATAACAAAATGGAGAGAAAAAAATCAATCTCAAGTGAAATGCATAGAAATGTAAAATATTTAAACTTGTTTTATCGTGGATATTAACAACTGGTCGTGGAAGTTTCCAAGTTTTCAATTTTCAATGACACGTAGGACAGACATCACTTTTGAAAACAACCTCGACTGCTGTGCCCATGATGTCTTGTTGTGAAGAGAATGCCGAGCAAAGTGGAGTTTCCTGCAGTGGAGGAATCCCCCCTCGCAGCGACCTGGTTTCTGTTTTTCTCACACATCTCACACATCTCACACACACACACACATACACACACACACACACACACACACACACACACACACACACACAGTACTACTTACAGTGCAGCTGTTAAGACTTACTGATGCATATACTGTAGTAATATTTATTAAATTTTGCTTGCATGTATTGTAATATTATTTGCATTAAATTGTACCTTTTTACTCTACTTTTGTGGCTATGGCAATGTGTATGACTCACTTTCTGATCCTGACACAAATAGTTTTGTGTTTAACTGCCATAAAAGTTAAATGTTTTATAAGTAACTGCCAAACATTAGACATAGGTCATTATTAGCTTGAACCCTTTAATAGAGTATGATGACCTCTGACCCGTCAGCTCGCCCCAGTCATAGGCCTTAACGACTCCCACTGAGAATCGTCTCACACTTAGTCACATCAACTCTGAAGAAAAAGTGAAAACTGGCCCCGGATCAGCATCTGTGACCATGCTAGCCTCTTGCCCCTGCAGTCAGCCTGGCTGCCAGGGTGGAGGAAGTGAGTGTGATGATTATCTGACTGACAGGAAAGCCTTTTGTCTCCGGGGTTATCTCGCAGCCTGCAGAGGAGATGACGTAAGCACTGGAGGACAGAAAGGCCATTTCACTGGGACTGTGGACAACTGTTGCTAGTGTCCTGTAGATGCACCCACTACCAAATAAAGACTTATCCAAAGTGACATTAACCTCCAAGCTTGCACAGCCAACAACCTGCTGATCTTGTTTAATGTAGCACTTGGTTCCAGCCATAGAATTTCACAGGATTCATGAGCAATGGGACCCCACAGTGTATACAGAAGCCACCACGGTGGTCTAGCACATGCTCCAGTTCACTGTTCTCTGTTTACCTTTTACATCTGTGTATGTTCATGTGAGCTGAGTTTAGTAAGCAAATGATAGAAGCTAATATAAATATTGGAAGATAAGTCCCTCTACTCTTTATCTGTCTTACATAAGACAACATGATATTATTAGTATTAGTAGTACATAACTGACTTGACTGTGACTTGAACCTGAGACTAGTTGGACACATGGGAGAAGGGGCCACTTGCGTTGTGTGTGCAGGTGTTTCTGAGAAGGGACTTTTGTAGGCTTGTTTGTGATTTCCAAAGCCGCAGGGGCACCTTACACGCATGTGTGTTTGTGGGTGAGAGGAGAGCGGTCTGTCTGTCTGTCATTGCAGGTGGCCCTGATGTCAGCCACAGACATCTCAGCACCCACACAGAATCAGTGCTAGACAACACAACCTCTTTTAAGCAGCAGGGTGGGCTCATGTTCAGAGAGATCGTCACTCAAGTGGAGGACTGGTTCAACCTCTCGTGCCAGCAAGGATCCGTCCTGCTGAAATGTACTTGAAAATCACAGAATCCTTGCCAACATGAGGGGGCTGTTCTGTTGCTGACCCTCACCTCTGATGGATGTGCAAAGAGAGTTTTAGTACAAAAACCAATATAGTATCACATTATACTTTATTCTTTTATTTTATTTTCACTCTCTTGTAATCACTTTGGCACACACAGGCGAGTACAAACTCCTTTGAATCTGTCTGACACACACGGCTGCACCCTTAGCCTCAGCTGCTCCTCTAAGCTAATGAAATGGAGTTTAAGACTGTAAGGGAGGATCTGCTGACTTTAAAGAGATGCTTCTTTTTACCCATAATGCTGTGGCAGGTGGAAAGGTTTACTAATCCCATTAACAGAAGTTCCTTATCTAATCATCCAGGACAGAAGGTGATAGTGGAATAGAAAGAAACAACTGGGGTCTTTGTAGGGAGGCACATTCTGAACCTTCTTATAACCAAAATCTTTAGAAATGAGATGATAGCATCAACCTAAATGTCATTCAATCTGTCTTCCTTTTACACTCATCTTGGATACTCTGAATAAATGTTTTGCAGCTTTAAAGTCCCTGCAAGAGAAAGCTTTAGACAGCTACTGATGAAAGCATGGATTATATAACATTTGAAATAGCAAAACTGCATAAATGTAAATACTTTCTGGAGTTTTCCAGTGTGTGCAGACTTCAGCCGTAAACAAGCCTGTGTTGTGTAAGGTATAAAAGGTTACAGTAGGACATCCCCCTAAGTGCACAAGCCCTTAAAATAAAACTTGAGCTGCACAGACAACTGAAGACACTTTATCATTGCTGCTTAGATCTGCTTTCTTCAGTCAATCTGCTTCCAGAGCTGCAGACTGCATTATTCCCTGTCACTGTTTTCCAACTAACATGAAACAATCCTTCTTGTGTTTTGGACTTTGCATGTTTAATCTGCAGCTGAGCAATGCATGTCTGCCATGTGGTCACATGTCTGCATGCATGTCAGTGTTTCTTTCCCTCCCCAAAACTCAATTTAGAACAAAGAAGCCTAATTCTATGCTTTTCAGTGGGACTTGCTTTACTTCAAAAAAATTGTGTTTGCAATTTGTGTGTGCCCATGCTGTTCTGTGTCTGTTTTTTGTTGTTTATGTTGCTTTGTCTGGTTTTGATTTCAGGGAATGTACAGGTGTCAGGCGCATATAGACCCACTGCCGTAACTGACAATTCATTCTTCACACACACCCCCAAACAGACTGTTCACAAGTATACACACACATACAGGGACACAGATACACACACCCTCAGGCAGATGGTTCACACACACACCCACTACTTAATTTCCATTCACATGCACGTGTATCCCTGCTGTGCCCAGACAGACGTTATACTCGTGTTGTCACTACAGACTGTGGCTTCATTGTGACAGGCAGGGGTGGCTAGTTTCACAAATTGAAGGGTTTTATCCAAAATCATAATTTTTGTTAGTCAATGCTTCAAAAAATTTCTATTCCTACCAACTTCAAGTCTCTCTCTGTCTGAATCAAACTGATCTCCACCCTGCATGGACTCCTATACTGTGAGTCAAAGACAGAAAAACACTCATAGGAGTATTTGTAAATGACACGGCCATCATGTCTCAACATTGTTGAAGCACAAAACCAAACTTTTTATGGGAAGATATGCAGACAGACAGTCATACAGTTGATAACTGTCACATACAAACCCTGTTATTTGGCACATACTGCAACCGCCCAAGCTTGCATTTACCCAAACAATTACAGCTCAGAATTACAGCATTCACAGGCATAACTTGCAGTTTCTATTAGCATCTACAATTTACAAGATGGTCTGTCCAGGTACATAGTTTAATAAGGTTAGCAGATTGGAATGACTATGAAATCCAGATTATTAGGTAATAGCTGACTGATGTTTGACACATACAGAACATACATAACTGCAATCACATGAGATTATTCCAGGACCAGCACGTTGTCGATTACAGCCCCACAGGCTTAGGTGGTGCTTGATTTAGAAACACTTATAGCCAGAGATGGAAACCACAAGATGTTGTTGGCTGGAAATAGAAGGAATAGACACTTTAAAAAGGAACTGGGGATCCAGAAATAAACCCTTCCAGAATAAAGCTCCTAAGAAAAGTATACAGAGAGACATCTTAGGGGATATTTCTTGCGCTGTCATCCACTTAAAGTAGCACTTATTCCTTCCCTGGCTGCCCTACATTCAGGCTCTCTTGGCTGTCCATTACAGACAGATAATCCACAGTATTCAGTTATAGGTAGCTCATGCAGGATCTGGTTCTCTCTGGTTAGTTCTAAGCAAAAGCACAATCTAATCTAAACCTGTTGCTTAAAAAAGAACAGAAGAATGCTTCTAATAATACTGTGACTGCATGTACCTGAGTGTGCATGTGGGTGTGAAAGTGTGCTTAGGCAAGGCAAGGCAAGGCAGCTTTATTTGTATAGCACATTTCAGCAACAGGGCAATTCAAAGTGCTTTACATAAAACATTAAAGAGCAGTTAGAAGACAATTAAAAACAATTTAAAAACATTAATAAATAAATTAAAAACATTAAAAGACAAGAATAAAATTGATAGTGCCGTATAAAAATAAAAGTTACAGTGCAGTATAAGAAATTAAAGTTAATAAAATAGATTATTTAAAGAAAAGCAATATCAAAAAGATAGGTCTTTAGCTTAGATTTAAAAGAACTGAGAGTTGCAGCGGACCTACAGTTTTCTGGGAGTTTGTTCCAGATATGTGGAGCATAAAAACTGAACGCTGCTTCCCCCTGTTTAGTTCTGACTCTGGGGACAACAAGTAGACCTGTCCCAGACGACCTGAGAGGTCTGGTTGGGTCATAATGTAGTAGCAGATCAGTAATGTATTTTGGCCCTAAACCGTTTAGTGATTTATAAACCAGTAAAAGTATTTTGAAATCAATTATTTGACGCACTGGAAGCCAGTGTAAAGACTTCAGTACTGGAGTGATGTGATCCACTTTCTTGGTTTTAGTGAGGACTCGAGCAGCAGCGTTTTGAATCAGCTGCAGCTGTCTGATTGATTTTTTAAGGAGACCTGTAAAGACACCGTTACAGTAGTCAAGTCTACTGAAGATAAAAGCATGGACAAGTTTTTCCAGATCCTGCTGAGACATAAGTCCTTTGACCCTTGAAATATTTTGAAGGTGATAATAGGCTGATTTTTTAATTATGTTAATGTGGCTTTTAAAATTCAGGTCTGAGTCCATGACTACACCAAGATTTCTGGCTTTGTCTGTTGTTTTTAACATTGTCGTTTGAAGCTGAGCGCTGACTTTCAATCGTTCCTCTTTTGCTCCAAAAACAACCACCTCCGTTTTTTCTTCATTTAATTTAAGAAAGTTCTGGCACATCCAATCATTAATCTGTTCAATGCACTTATTTAATTGTTGTATTGGGCTATAGTTCCCTGGCAATAAGGTTATGTAAATTTGTGTGTCATCCGCATAACTATGGTAACTTATTTTGTTGTTTTCCATAATCTGAGCCAGTGGAAGCATGTAGATGTTGAACAGAAGAGGCCCCAGAACTGAGCCTTGGGGAACTCCACACGTCATATTTGTATGCTCAGATGTATAATTACCTATAGACACAAAGTAGTCCCTATTCTTTAAATAGGATTCAAACCACTTTAGTACTGAGCCAGAAAGACCAACCCAGTTTTCCAATCGGTCAAGCAATATGTCATGGTCTACCGTATCAAATGCAGCACTGAGATCAAGTAATACTAAGACTGAAATTTTGCCACTATCTGTGTTTAAGTGGATGTCATTTAAGACTTTAACAAGAGCCGTCTCAGTGCTGTGCTGTGGTGTGGTCGAAAACCTGACTGGAAGGCATCAAAACTGTTGTTTAGTGATAAGAAAAAGTTGAGTTGTTGAAAAAACACTTTTTCTATGATTTTACATAAAAATGGAAGGTTTGATATTGGCCTATAGTTGCTCATTAGTGTTGTGTCTAGATTGTTCTTTTTTAGGAGTGGCTTCATGACTGCAGTTTTCAGGGCCTGTGGGAAGATACCTGAGAGCAGAGACGTGTTTACAATCTGTAGAAAATCAGAAGCCAAACAATTTGAAACATTTTTGAAAACACCCGTTGGTAGAATATCAAGGCAACAGGAGGAGGTTTTCAGATGTTGTATAATGTCCTCCAGGTTTTTAAGGTTGATCGTATGAAATTGTGTCATGTTGGAATTTGTTTTGCGTGCACACTGTGACAACACATATCCTGTACTTGATATGGAAGCACTGACTGTTTTGCTTAGAGATTTTAAGTAGTAAATCACAGTCGTCAGGGGTTGAAGTTATACACCATCGGAATGGAGCATTTCTAACACTAACATTTCTTTACTCAAAATAATTTTTAATATATTTCTGTGCAATTGTATGCTGTATATGGAAGTGCAAATCAACGAAAAATCAAACGCTTACAGCACATGCATTAATTAATGTCATTGAATCAGCACACAGACCGTATGGCCTCCAAACTTCAATTTGTGCTTTAATTTGCATCTAAAATGAAGAGATTTTGAGTACATTCCTTAACTGAGACTGAAATAGAAATTACCTCTGCTGCAGTTCATTGGGATTGAGGAAATAATCTGGACGCTGACAGGAAAAAAAAAACATTCTGCATGGATTTATGGATCTAAAGGAGATGACAGACAGCAGTTAGTCTAAATGTTCTTTTGGCAAACTGAGTTCAGCAGGATGCTCGTTTCCAGCTAATGCTTTATTTTTTCTTAACGACTACAATAAATGAAAAGTGATGGCAAAGACTACAGACAAGTCTATTGTGCTCCTTTAAATTGACTGGAATTAGTTTTGTTTGGACGGCAGTGCCTTAAACCTCAGGGGGTTAAACACTATGTCCGCTAAATAACCTATTTATAATTCCATTGCACTTCTGTTTTCAAGTCCTGCTGTGCTTAGTGTGAACCTAATGAACCTAAATAAAACATGAGAAAGGCACTTTTCCTTTGTGGTTAAGATCAAAAAGGAAATCAATGTGCTCGTACCTTGCAACATTTTTGATAAAACTGATGTAAAACACTGATAGAGGCGATCTTTAGCTTTGTCGTTCCTCTCCCTGTTTCTTTTCTCCTCTCTCTCTCTCTCTCTCTCTCTCTCTCATATGTGTATTGTTCACCCCCAGTCAGGCGTGTGAGACGGCTGTTTAGAGTGTCTCTGTTGTATCCTGCTGTTAATCCACTTCCCTCTGAAACACTTCCTTTTCCCTTCCCAGATATACTAACTAAAATGCACACACACAAACTCCTGCTAACCCACAAAAGGCGCACAAAGATCATACACACACACCCACACACACCCCGTAGACCTCAACCACTTATTCAAACTTCCCACACATCCAAGCATGATGTGTCTGTGCGTAGGTATATGTGTGCATGCGTTGGCGCTTTCATAACGTTGCATCTATGTGATATTGCTCTCTACTTTTTCATCAGATACTATATGACTAATAGCTTTACCTGTGTTTCAAGTATCAATTTAAAAACTGCTTTCCCAGTGGTTTCAATCCCCATATCTGTATAAACAACTACTAGGCACTACAGAATGACTCACCCGCCTGATGCTTTAATTTTGCACACTCCGGATGTGTACAAATGCATTGCTCTATTTTATTATTCGAATCCACCTCTGTTGAACCCCTCTATTTTGGGTGACTGACACGCACACCTTGGTATGTATTGTAGGTCAAATCGAGCGCTTGTATCAAATATAGACCTGTTTGAGCATTGAAGAAGGTCAGTCAAACAGTTATTATTGGCCCAGGTATCTTGTGTCTGTGTATCTCTAACCTACATCCCCATTATTTGTGTTCACGTTGGGAAAATTGAGAAGTTATGTATGGGTTGTCACAATGCTTGTTTTACTCTTTAAAGACCCCGAGGTGTCACAGTCAAAACAAAACTGGTAAGCATATTGAATGTCAAGATGGATGGTCAACTGTATTTTTCCACCCTTGCTTTACCAGTCTTAAATCCTGAAGCAGGATTTTCCAAATGAATCCAACATCTTGCATGTTCCTGCACAGAGTAATGGTGCGTTCTTTTTGTCCACCGAAGTCGATCTACGAGTCGTTTTTCGAAGTTACGAACCGGAAGTTGCAAAAAGAACGCCCCCGAGGTCGTATATGCGACTCGTCAAGTCGTCTGAACACAGAGGACCCCGAGTTCATTTCTCGTTTTTCGACACGGATGTGACGTCACACTCAAGCTACTAGTCGCGATTACAAGACAAAAAGACTGCACCGTAACTTCTCTCCTTGGCATGTTGACATTCAGATATCACAGTAAAGTACAGTGAATTGCATTTTAAAGAAAGTGATCAAAGCACTCACTGGTGGTGAACTTTTCAAGGAAGTTGCAATGTTATTCCTTATGCACAACCTCCCCTTCTCCTACAATTACTACCTCAGACTTTACTGTACGTAATAAAATCTTCTTGGTCAATTAGTGCGCTTAAAAGAGGGTTTACTGTAAGACAGCAGCTTCTGTAGCAGGGTAATCAAGACCAGAGAGAACAGCTCCTGTTTCAAGCCAGCTCTGATTCTACCATTTACAAAGCACTGGCAGTTGAATACTAAGAACTCTTTGCCTGCCCTATAATACAGAGACACCGTAATTAGAGAGAAGAGGGGCTTTTAGATGCTGAATTGTCTTTTAAGGTTGTTCAAAGGCAAGCCACGGCAGCTGCACTGAACATTGGAGGCACTGGGATATGAGCCTTAATGTGCAGTTGTTGTTGTTTGTTTATGTGATTGATTGTATTAGACTCTATTAGACTAGATTAGTTTGTTTTGCTGTATCACTCTGAACACTGAAGTTATTTATGCAAAACTGAAGAAATATGCAATTCAGAATAAAATTAGGCATTCATCTACAGTATAAACTACTACTGACGTTGTACAGTCCAGTAAATGCTGAATCTGCAAAATCAGTCAGACTCAAATCATTCAACAGTAACGTGACCTAACTTAGCAAAGAAAGGTTTTGGGTTTCCTGTTGACACCAATTTTTGATCAAGAAATGTTCTTGCAGAAACTGCAACAAATCTCTAAAAAAGCCTATTGCACCAGTTTGTCCATGCATTCCTTTATGTCTTCATAAAGACTCTTTCCAATGGATATCAGGAAAATGTAGTTGCATGTAAAATGCAAAATTATGATGAAATGCATGTTTATTAGTTAAATGACATGTTCCCAGGCCTGTCATTCAAATAAAAAAACATCTTAGATACTACTCATACTTTAAGGTATTTAAAGTGTCTTATGCATTAAAACAATCATGCAGTTTAATGCAAATTCTTGAAGCAGTATAAAAGGTTCAAGCAGTATAAAAAGTCAATCATATGGTTTTTCCCCGTTTGCCGTCTGCATACAAGCGATATTTCAGAACTAACCACATAAAAAGGATGCAAGCTTTATTTTTAACTAAACTCCTCTGCTATCAAGGCCATGCACATAATCCTGATCATTATGTGTATCGGCTGTACACGTGCAGATCAATATGTGTGCAAGAGTTAATTGCCGCATGCATACCTAAAATCTACAGGCCTTGGGTTTCTCCTCTCTTACCTCCTGAAAAAAAGTCAGAGAAACGTGTCATTGTGAAAGTTCTGCTCCTCATAGGGGAAATTCATGTTGCTACATGAGCAGTTCTGAAAATGCTTTGCTCTCAAAACAGTAGTGTCTTCAAATCCAGGCCGATCAGCTGTGTCTTTATATAGATCTGACTGCTCTGAATCTGAGCTTCAACATGCTGGATTACTACAGAGAGCTGAGAGTGAAATAGCAATTACAGGCAAACAGTGTGGTAACATTACATTTGTGTGGAGCAGCAGGGCTTAGCTAGTAAGGGTTACGAGAGGCCTTTCTATTTCACAATGTTAGTCGTGGTACAAAATGAGACATAGACTGATATGACTCCATATCTGTTTGCATGTGAGTAATATTCTTGCACAAAGCCCTAGAGTGTTATGACTTTATTTTGTGTGCAATTACATTTGTAGGTTTTGCTTCGGAGTAGTTGGTTGGAATTCCTCAACTGACAGTGAAAGTGTGGGTGGGGAAAGTGAATTGATTGTGCTGTCTGTTAACTGCTACTGCTGTTGAGGTGCTCTTTGGCAAGGCACTTCTGACCGCAGCTGGCTCGGTCTGGTAGGAAACAGCGATGCTTGACAGTGTGCAGGTCTGAGTCATAAAGGTGAAGCACAGTCACACTTTTTTTTGGTTATAAGCAAGTGTATGAAGAGTAAATAAAGGTTAGTCATCTCAAATATGTAAAGTCAACAGAATATAATTTAACCTTAAACCAAGGCATTGTTATTTTTTAGAAGCAAATTTTATGAAGCTATGAAGTTCAATGAGGAAAGTTACTTTCCCCGATAACTTATCACATGTGTAATACTGTAATTCTTCACAGCATTTTAAATAATCAGCTTACATTACACAACCTACCAACAGAATATCCACAATCTCACCTACATAAGTATATTTAAGTGTAAAGCATTTAATGTACATACCTACACAATCGTTATTATTATCATGTATTTATGTATACGTATGTGTGTGTGTATATATCGCTAATTGCTAATGTTTTAAAGACCATGCCAAAATATTCACTCTGACATTCTGGTTACGCTTTGGATGCCGTCAAGCAGGATCTCTGATTGTAATCAGTCCTTCACTAACCAATCAGCATTCATTAGCAGAATGCTAGCGTGTTATGGGCAACAACGACTCAACCTGTAAGAAATCAAAAGGACATAAGTAGTCGTTCATTCAACTTTCAACCTATAATCCATGTGGAACTTGCAAAAACTACAATCAAATCTGAGATTTCTCAACGACAATCAGGCAAAAGAGACAAATTTAGCCGTCCAGCTCCATAGAGTCCCTGTGATCACCCCCAGTGGAACTCTGGTGGAACTGCAACCAAATTCGTTACAATGGGGCTGAATAGGGAGTGAAAAGGCTTTCCATAGATGGGCTTTGGTGTTGCTTTAATTAACCGGACCCAGGGTGATGAAAACTGCTGTCTTTGCCCGGTCAGCTCCGAGATTGTGTCGCATTGCACAGCGTTGTGGAGGAATAAGCTCCAAGATTAGGTTATGTTCTGCCTCTGTTTAGAAGTGATGAATGTACAGCTCACAGCAACTTAACTACGATACAGTGGCTGGCTTTTGTTTGATATTTAGTGTTGGCAATAATAGACACGGAAAAGCCAGTGTTACATAGCGCCTTTTTTCCCAACCTTATTCAACACAACAGTTGCGATGTTCCTGTCAGCTATGTAGCCTATGTATGTACTGTATGTATGTATGTATGTATGTACGTATGTATATGTATGTATGTTGTCACTTACTTTACAGCAATAAAAACCTGTGGTGTTTTGTGTTGTTTTAGAGTACTCAACTCAAATAATACAATTGGTGAAAGAAATGCATGACAGAAAACAATTTATTGCTGAGTTCATGGCATAACAAAGGTGTATTGGGTCTTTCTGTTCAACCTATTATTAAGACCTTAAGTGGTATAGTGTGAAAACATTAGTTCACTGGATTCCCTGATTTCAAAAATAACCTCTATAAGCAGGTCTGTTTACTTACTCACAGCCATTCTACCTCATCCATGACATCACTAGCCTTTTGCTAAAAACACAATACACACTTTGTTATTTACTGAATCTATTTGTGTCACTGTGGCTAAAAAAAAACTGCTGCTCTAAAAATAGAGCGTAAACCGTAAATAATAGGGGTAAGACTGCTGTTATTACAGAGCTCAGTCTCCCTCAGCATTGGTAAGATTACAGGGGTCAGGAGCATGGGGAGACTGAGAGGCATTATTGTTGCTGACGTGGTGGTGCTTGCTGTCATAATGACTGTGCAGGAAAAAAGACTTGGAAACAATCTACACCTGACCTTTAGTGCAGCAGGAAATCCAGCTAGAGCTGCGGTTTAAATTTGCTTTTGGAAGGGATTCAATAGGCAATCCCACACTTTGCATTTATAACCTGATCTGGGTAAAAATGTAATTCCCATGACTTTACTATTTAGAGACTCAGGGGAATTCAAATGGTGAAACTCTACCTGTTAGGGTGTTGTGTTATTAAAGGCCCAGTGTGTGTTATTTTCTCTTGTCACTGTGTATCTGGTACCAGAGAGTTATGCTCCATGACACCTTTCCGCATTCTGCCTTACAACCAAACTCCCCTTCCTATTGGCCTTTCTTTTATTCCCTGATACCATCTCTTTATCCCTCTCAACGGTGATATGCACACTCAGCTCCCAAACCCCATCTCTTTGTTTCCAGCTTAGGGCTATACTGCTTGTGATCTTTCCAAATATGATCTTTTGAAGAGGCACTAAATTAATACTTTTTAACAACCAGTCTGGAATAATCCTGTTCAATCCTGTATGAACCCCCCCCCATTCCAATCCTTGATTAATGAGTTCAAAGGAGCCAGCATATGGGTACTCAGATCAGGGTGTACTACACACACACACAAGCTGACAAACACACAAGCCAGGATTAAAATACAGAAGTTGGGACTGCCATTGTGGTGGCATTATTGCTCATTTAAGCATATTTCTGAAGGGATTCCAGGGTTGGTGTGTGTCCAGGGGGATTTCAGGGGGTGACGCCCACAGAGTGATTAGCGACCTCCAGATGTTCCTAACATTGTCTTTCTGACCACTAACTAAACAACCGTATGGCCTTTTTATACAGAGTGTCTGTGGGTGGGGTAAGAGGACAGACATGGGACACTGTAAAGTGAGCGCCCTACCATTCAGAGAGAGAGAGAGTGTGTGTGTGTGTGTGTGTGTGTGTGTGTGTGTGTGTGTGTGTGTGTGTGTGTGTGTGTGTGTGTGTGTGTGTGTGTGTGTGTGTGTGTGTGTGAGTGTGTGTGTGTATGTGTGTGCCCAAAAAAGTGTTCTTGACATAAACAATCACACTTAAAGGACAAACAATTCCGGCGCTAAATGAATCTAGGGGTTAATAACACATGGTTACCGAGTTTTCATGCTAATAGAATGTGACCAGTGTTAATGCGAACCGCTAATTTGCTTGTAACGCTAGTCGACAGGGCACTGGTAAAGTAAAAATAAATCGCTATTTTACAACACTAACAAGGCTCAAAATAGCGCCACAATTCAACGGTAGCATTATGATGGTCCCTACATGTAAACCGAAGCATTGAGAACTTTGTAAGTGTACAGACAGTTTATTAAAAAAGATAATACAAAGACAATACCGTTCGCATATAGAGGCAGGCGCCATCTTGGGAAAACAGTCATGACCAGTCGAACCACAAATGCCCTGCTTGAGCTATGTTACTGGTGACTGGTTTCACGGCGTTCGGCGTTAGTGCCCCGACTACTAGCGTTGCAAGCTAATTAGCGGTTCGCGCTAAAACTGGTCACATTCGATTAGCATGAAAACATATCCCAGAGAACAGTCGACTCTGTACCAATGTGTTAAGGCTGAGCAATTTTATCGATTCTGCGATATAAATCGATATTTTATTCCCCAAGAAAGTATAGATTTTTATGCCGCGAGTATCGATACATAAGTCCCATTCAAATCCCCTGTGTTTACCCCCGTTCGCATTGCAGGAAGAGCGATTTGGTCAGCCAGCCGCTAGTGTCGCTGTAGAGCAGCCAACGTCAACTGGCCCGCCGCCAAAGCTTTTAGTCTGGCCCGCAGAATAATCATGAATTCACAAAATGTAAAGAGGAAAAAATTTGTTCTGTTATTTATCATTTCAAGCATTTAGAGCAAAAACCCAGCCCCCTGTATTTACATCTCTATTCACATGCTGGGATTCTCTACAGCGATGACCGAGCTCCACACACACAGCTGAGCCGAGATGTGTGTGCGTTAAAACACACACACCGCTGAGCCGAGATGTGTGTGCGTTAAAACACACACACCGCTGAGCCGAGATGTGTGTGCGTTAAAACACGCAGCATCTGACTGGGAACGATACAGAGTTACCAACGGTCGCTGGGGCAGATGAACTCACGCTGGTCTCTTTTCTGTAAATAGGCTACAATTAAACCTTCGTGAGTAGAAAGTCAATACTTATCAATGCACTCACCTGTGTAGACCGGCATAAACATGTAGAAAACGATATTTCAATCTGCTCATTCCACCGCGCTGTTTTACGCAAACACAGCTCTACTCTGCAAATAGCGAATTTTTACAAACAAGCTAAAACAAAAGCTGTCGGTTTTTAGTCTGGACATTTTGACAAATTCTTGTAAACCTCAATGCTGGCTGAACAAACCAAACCCTCCGCTAGAGCGGACAATCTGGAGCTACTTAATATGCACGTGAATGACGCGATCGTTATGTTCAGTGATGATGATGATGCTGGTTGTATTATTTTGCAACAACATCGTTTCATTGCAAATGAGGCATACATGACGAGTGCATAGCCTGCTTATCAGTCCATTCATCATTAAAGCTGGGCTTTTGGCTTCTCCACTTCAACTTTTTGCTTCAGCCTTTTTGACAGTGACATGTTTACCTGACAACAGCCTTTCTTTCTGCAAGCATTTTCCACCAATCAGGATGCTGCATACTACAATAATTTTTCCATAATTCAATTTTTCAATTCAATTAAATTCAATTTTATTTATAGTATCAAATCATAACAAAAGTTATCTCGAGACACTTTACAGATAGAGTAGGTCTAGACCACACTCTATAAATTCCCAAACCCCAACAATTACAGTAATTCCCTCAAGAGCAAGCATTAGCAGTGGCTATTGCGACAGTGGCAAGAAAAAACTCCCTTTTAGGAAGAAACCTCGGCAGACCCAGACTCTTGGTAGGCGGTGTCTGACGGGCCGGTTGGGGGCGTGATGAACAGTGGTGATAATAGTCACATTAGAAGTCACAGTGACTTCGAAGGTTATCGTGGAAGTTCATGTCATAGCAGGGCACATCGTGTCATACTGAGTAGTGCAGTCTCCTATACCGGATCCTGACTACTCTGTGCATAGGAACATCACAGCAGGGCGTTGCGGGATGTAACGTGGCGCTGCAGAGCATGGGTGGATGCTGCGGATGCAGCAGGACGCAGCAGGATGCGGCCGGGAAATGCAGAGAATTGCAGAGCAAACATAAGGACTCCGGGGAGTAAACTCCCCAGAGCTAGATTAGTAACAAGCATTTCTGGGACAGGATGCATACAAAAGTAACAAGTAGAGATGAGAGAGCAGCTCAGTGTGTCTTAGGGAGGAACAGCCTCCCCGGCAGTCTAGAATTGTAATAGCATAACTTAAGAGAGGCAGGTTAAAGAGAGGTGCCTGGTCGGGCTAGAACTCTCCCCAACCGGATCGGGCTGTACTGGCCTGCCTCCCTCTACTCTCGCTAGATTATTAATTATATAGTATATAAAACCGATGACTACGAGGAGAAGCAGTGGGCCGGGTTAGGTGGACGCTTCAACTCCTCGTTCCCTAACTATAAGCTTTATCAAAGAGGAGGGTTTTCAGTTTACTCTTAAATATGGTAACGGTGTCTGCCCCTCGAACCCAGACTGGGAGCTGGTTCCACAATACTGGAGCCTGATAGCTGAAGGCCCTGGCCCCCAGTCTACTTCCAGAGACTCTAGGAACCATAAGTAGCCCCGCATTCCGGGAGCGCAGTGCTCTAGTGGGACAATAAGGTACTATGAGTATATATGAGGTACTTCTAAGTATGATGGTGCTTGACCATTTAGAGCTTTGTAAGTCAGGAGGAGGATTTTAAATTCAATCCTAGATTTCAGTGAACACTAACAGTGGAACACTAATCACAGACTTTAACCATCCCTCCTCAGTGAACTGCCTCCTAGTCTGAGATATTTTTCTAGTTAAAGAGCCAGTTATCATTAGGGAGTTTCCATGTTTTTTAGGAGTTTGCTCACACTAATACATGTAAAAAAAAAAATTCTTTTATTTGAAAGTCCGGCCACCAGAGTGCTTAGAAAAATTCTGAAAAAAATGTAGTTGATGATCCCTGCTGTAGACTCTCTGTCCAGTCAGAGACATATATTGTGTAATTGATGTTTTCAGTTCAATTAATTAAATCCAAGTAAATGGAACACTCACAAGATGTCACCAAAATCACTCGGTCCCCTTTAAATCTTTCAGAAAATGATGTAAGTGTATCGAATTATATTGAATCGAATCGTATCGTTGGCTGAATATCGTGATATATATTGTATCGTGAGCTGAATATCGTGTATCGTATCGTATCGTGAGATTAGTGTATCGCTACAGCCCTACAAAGTGTTATTAACTAGATTCATTTTGCGCCGGAATTGTCGTTTAACCAGCCTACTTGTGTCTTGTGTCTTGAGAAATAGGTTAATGTGTTCTGAGCTGCGCATACTGTAGGATAGCTGGAACTCTTTGACATCGGAGGTGAACTGTAAAGACAGAGTAAAGATCTAAAGAACGGTTTTCTTTAATGTTTTCAGACAGGTAGGCGATGAAGGATTAGGTAGGGCAAGGAGAGCTCTGGAAGAAGAAAGAGGAAATGAGGGGAGGTCTCTTGTGGAGGCTAATTTTAAGTGCCTGTAACAGTCCTGCTG
This sequence comes from Perca flavescens, assembly GCF_004354835.1. Lineage (NCBI taxonomy): Eukaryota > Metazoa > Chordata > Actinopteri > Perciformes > Percidae > Perca > Perca flavescens. The sequence goes on along the minus strand of NC_041335.1, from coordinate 22,693,159 downwards.
TCACAGTGCATTGATCTTAGGTCATTCTAACCCTCTAAGTATTGCCTCTTTAAATTTTTGTACCTGTAGTTTGCAGTGCTGCACTTACTCAGAGTAATTAGCACTCTCAGTACTAATTAGTTATTGTGTTTGACATGATTTGACACACAGTGTAAAGTATGGCCAATATTCAATATTCATTATATTTTATAAATAAACTTCGACTTTAAGTGAATTATTGCAGGTGGAGTTCACTGGGTGCAGCGCCATCAGTACTAAGGCGTCTAAACCACATCAAACACTCTTCCTTACTTCTTTCTTTTCATCCCTTGCTATCTCATGTGTTTCTTCTTTTTTCTTCCCCCTCTTCTCTCTGTTCATACCGTCCACCATACCAGCACCTTGTTCGCTTCTTTTCATCCCATTCTTTCCATCTCTCCTTTACAGTTTTCCTACTTGTGCCTCCCATTTGTTATAGTCATGTAGCCTAGGGGTATGAACCTGTGTGCACTCCAAACACAGGAAAGAAAGAAAGAGAAAAAAAAAGAGTGAGGCTAGACCAGGTGAGTTGTTTTGAAGAACAAAGGTTGTCATTAGCTGCTTTGTAACATGCAGAGAAACTCAGCAGCTGTGTGGCGATGACTATTTGCAGAAAAGCTGAATCAGTAAATCTCATCCAGGCATACAACAGTAATAAAAACATGTAGTAAAACAGGATGAGTCATATTCTGCTTTCTGCATAAATCAACATATTTGCTGTCTTAACATTACTTGCAGAAGTCACTATACAATATATAAAGTCAAAGGACTGTGTACATACGAGAATCTTTTGAGTCTATCCTCTAATCATAAAGTGTTATAGGGGTCAAGGGATTACACGTTCCTCAAAGTAATATATTGTATACAGGCATTAAACCAGGTCAGTGTGTCAAGCAGCATACCGGCCATGTATTGCCTCCTTTGTGTGTCAGAGCCACCCAACATATTGGGGCTGCACTCTAAAAGGCCCCCTTTTTTTTAGCCGGTCGGCTGGTGACATCTCACGTCTCATTAACTCTCACCCGACAGGTGAGAGCACAGCTGCAAGAATCTGCATGCATCTGTCACAGCAGAGATGCAGTGAGGGAGGGAGTCATAAGTGACACAGCTGTCCTCATAAACACATACTGCAGATACACACGCACGGTGGATTGATGAATGTTGAACAAACAATGTCATATGGGAAAAACACCACAACATACTGTACATCCATGTTTATGTGTAGACTCAGGTTGAATAGTTGTAAATGAACAGCCATTTATGTGTGAGTTGTTGTTTTTCAGAACACGAGGATGTTTTCCTGGGAAAGTAAAGCACTTTCTATGCTATTTTTTCTCATGGTTCAATGAAATAAAAATAAAAATAAAAATAAAAACCATTCCTTACTGTTTCAATTTAAAAAGTCCTATTTAATAACAGCACTGGATATTTTTTTATTAATCAATTGCTTTATCTGCATTTATTTATTTCAACATATGTATCACATGTATGCTCAATTTATTAGCATCAAAACATTTGTTCAAAGGTATTAAAGTATTAATGCTAAGACGTCTAGTATACTCGCCGTTCCCTACCTGTCGCGCGCCAGTGTGACGTCATGGGAGCGCCGTAACTATTTATGCTTGTGCGTGGTGGTCGCGACACTAGTTATCGACTTTGCTATTTCTACGGACTAGAAGAAGAAGAAAAAGGTAAACAATGGCGAAGAGAAGAAGAGAAGCACAACAATTTGATGACCTACTTCGTTGGATCAAGCCTTTCATTCACCATAAAAGAACAAATCTTAACCCAGTTTACAAGAGAGACTTACAGTCACTCGAACTCGTCCATGCTTCCTGTTTCCGCTTTGTCCTTTGACCTCTGGTCGTGCACTTAAAATCCTGGCACGCCAGCGAGATCTACGTCATTTTGACGTCCCATTGGCGCGACATGTCCGGAACAGTGACTGTAAAGAGGCCTTAACTTGGCTCCTTGTCATTATGTCTTTCTTGGTGTTAAAAAGCACACAGTTGCACACACACACACACATATACACACACACACACACACACACGCACACACAAACATATGGATGTGTAAACACACGAACATAAATGCACAAAGTCCCCTGTGGTTTGCTTTCACCTTACACCCAACCAAGACGGTCTGGGCTGATAAGTGAGGCCTCATAGTACCACTTCCTCCTTCACCTTGATTGATGGTTCACTATCAGGCCCTGTGACCAACCACAGCTGAGCATGCGGGTCATGGGTCAAACCAAAGAGAGATAACCAGCTGCTGGAGCAGTTTGGTGCCCCTGCATATATTACATGCTCTGTGTGGTGTGAGTGGGGCCGAGAGAGCACGCTGACGTGCGTTTGTGTCTGTGTGTGTGTGTGTGTGTGTGTGTGTGTGTGTGTGTGTGTTAGTCGTCAGGATATTCTGTGAATGTTGTCTTTGTTCTAGTGGTGGAAAATGAGCAAACAGATGTTTCAGTTTAGCATGATGATTAGTAACTGGTTATAAACATCACGAGAACAAAGGCGAGCTTTGAAACATGACATGAGCAAGTTGTGTTACAACAGAGTCAACAAGTGCGTTATTCCACTGTGGATAATCAAGATAGCGTACACAAAATCAGCCACTCCTTCAACAAGTTTGCAGAGTAATTAGCAGCCATTGTGTTATCCAGGATTGGTGTTTGGATTTTTTTTACAGAAGCCTGTTGGATGCTTTCATTAGGGGTCATAGGCAAACGACATCTGTGTTTTTAACTACCTTTACCTTTTTTGTCAACCCCACCCATTCAGTCATTATTACAGCATAAGTGTCACCTTTCTAACAAAGATCATGGAACACCCGCCCAGGTAAACACAGGAAGTGGGTGTAAACAAGAAGGTTAGAGAATAAAATGACATTTCCTAGGAACTCCTGGGGTGAGCTAACAAAGAGGTGCATAGCTTCCACTTTGTTAGTACAAATAACCAAATGCAGGCCCCCATGTTTAAATTTGAACAAATAGCCTAATTGTCAATCCGCTTCAAATAATTAAATTGTCAAGTCTAGCACAGGATAAAACACACCCAGGACTTTCTCAGCTACCCTCTTGTGTCTTTCTGGAGGAATAAATAAATAGCATTAAAGTCTTTCAAAGTGTTGCACCTCTGCTCTGTGCAGACACATTAAGTACAGGCCGTAAGTCATCTACTGTATAATAGCGTGAGGAGAGCAGGTCATTTCATAGTGATTAGAAGGTGGTGACAGCATTTTAATTAGAAGTTCAAAATATGTTATGAACTTTTGTTAGTGATATAGTAGAAAAAAGGCAACTTACCTCTTTAACTCTTTAATAATAGGCCACAACAACATTAAATAAAAAACTACTTGCTGCTGTTTTTGGTGATGTATTTGTTTTGACAAATTTGAGAAGATTGTTATCTGTAACTTCATATTACACGATTTCAAAGTTTGAATCAACCATGTGACCGGGCGACTGGCCATTAGCATTGACATGTGCTCTCAGTAGGAGGGTTAACAATACTAAAGGTCAGTTTGAATCAATTGCCCACTCTGAGTCTGCTGTGACAGTGGACATTGAAACACATACTTCCTTTGGGAATATTTACTCTTTAAAGAGATCAGTTCATTGGCATACATTATTAAAAAGTCTACCTGCAAGAACTGCATGCTTTTACAAAATCCTTGTAATATATATATATATATATATTATTGTTCTCTTTACCTTTGTAGGAGACAGCAAAAATCCTAAATGTCAATTACAAATACAGTGTTTGTACAACTGATATAAACTAAGGCCACGTCCACACGTACCAAAACATTCTTTTTTTCCCCCATCTTCCCTGGCATCGTTTCAAGAATATTAGCATCCAAACAGATCCATTTGTAAATGACTCAACACGCTACTTCATATTCCAGGCCTATAGGTTGCGCTGTTTCTGCTACAGAAATTCACCAAAAACTGAGAAGAAGAGGCGGAGCATGCGCATAAAGCTTGCGCGCTGTATACAAACAGACAGTAGAAGAAGAAACCAAACAGCCCTAGTAACCCTAATAGGCTCAATATCTTCTCCAGCAGGAACACAAGCATGTAGTTCGCCATTGTTGTTGTTATGAGACGTCGTCGCGGGATAAGAGGTCGAAGGCTAGAGGTCGAGGAGTGTGGCGATGACAACCTTGATACGCAAGTATGCGGCTTCGACATCCAAGCGAAGACACATGGGTGCCGTTTTCGAATTTGTTCACCATGGGACCAGGTTTCAAAAAAGCGCGTCTTCAGGCAGTGCGTTTACAGGATTCATTTGGACGATCGGCCAAAACAATGCAAAACATGTGCGTTTACACCAAAAAGCATTTTCCATGTGGACGGCCCACGAGGACGCTCAGATTACCTTTTCTTACTTAAACTCACAGAAGTATGCCCATGTGATCACAATTGCTCACGTTAATCCTCCAGGCTGTGTGTTAACATAGATAATGAGCTACTTATCAGATGGTTATTTCTGGGATTAATTGCCTGGTCAGTGTTATTCAAACACGACACCCTGAAGACACCCTGAGGGCTGGCTACACAACTAACTCATCTGTAATGCAGAACAAGCTGTTGTGAAGCTCATTACTGTGAGTGGGAGCACAGGGATGGATCACACACACACACACACACACACACACACACACACACACACACACACACACACACACACAATGTGACAGACTACACACTGAGCCCTTAATACACAGAAATGTTTCAGTCCTCATAGTTAAGGAGATTTACTGTAAAAGGGATTTTGCTGCTATGACCAAAAACTTATTGGAACGACAGAAGGGTAGCTGGAATTACTGTAAACTGTGACCTTGTGTTAGAGGTAAGTGCTGAAAATTGCAGTCCAAGCCTCTTCCCTTCTGCATTATTAATAACTACAAACACACACACACACGCACACACACACACACACACACACACACACACACACACGCACACACACAGATTGACTCACAACACTTTCTGTCCTGAAAAAGATCATTTTGCCTACAGTGACAGTGTAACAGATTACACCGTGTAACAGATTACATGTCACTGTAGGCAAAATCATCTTTTTTAAAGAAAATTTAAATGTGAATATGAAAATCTGACCACATTAATCTGATATGCTTCAGAGCCCTTGAGTGTTCATTATGCTCTGTTCCTTGTACAAGTTGCTTCTCTCACTCCCCCCACAAGCTCTTTGATTATGAAGTAGTCTCCACAGGAATGTTATGCTAAACTCCGCACTGCAGACGTCAGGCTTTTGAGTTGAGGATGCATACCACTGATTCCATTCATTTTACACAGCACAAATGCTCAGAGAGAGAGAGAGAAAGAGAAAGAGAGAGAGAGAGAGAGAGAGAGAGAGAGAGAGAGAGAGAGGGCACTGAGGGAATCCCCATGGGGCCTTCTCTTTTGGTGCACACTAAATGCTTACAGCAACAGCTGCAGGCACAAGTGTGTGATGTTGGGAAAACCTGCTGCTGAACATCAAACCACCCAAAAAGCCCATTAGATCTGCATTTCACCAAAGTGGAGTGAACTCCCTCTGTACTTCAGTAGAAACTGTGTTGGCTTTTTGTCGTTTTTTATGTTTGAAGATTTAAATTCAAAAGGTTTTTGAAGGCCATGATCAAACCCGCATCAGATACTGTAGTTAAATAGTGCCAGGTATTCCCAGGTACTTATACTTGACTTGAGTATTCCCATTTTACTTTACGTATACTTCTAATCCACGACGTTTCAGTACTTTTTACTCCACTTCATTTATTTAACAGCTATAGTTACTTGTTACTTTTAAGATTGAAAATGTACACACAAAACATGTAATTATCTTATCAAATAAGATAATAATAAACTACAGTAAAACAAGAGTTAAACAGTACTTTAATAGTAAAATTAGAAATACAGGAGTTTTGTGTTTTGTGGTATTGCTACTCTTACTTAAGTAGATAATCTACATATTACAACCTCAGACACACTTGCCTGCAGGTTTGCGGTTGGTAGACATCGTTCCCTTTAAGCTACTGCATGTGCTAATCTCTATACATTCATTATCTCTTCGTCTTTGGTTCAGCAAGAGCTTACAACTTAAAAAACAATGATGTAGATCAGCCAGTATTACAACCCAACCTTGTTTCCAACCCTGGCGATTTAGGAAGACAAAAGAAAATCTGGGGAATAAAACAATATCTTTCTAACGCAAAGGCATTGGTTCCACTATGATGTGATTCCTCACTTAAACTGATTTTCCTGAATGTTATAGTTGTGTTAGAGAAAAAAAAAAAAAAACAGTCTGCAAAGACAAAGAACAAAAGCAATCCTATTGTTCTGTCTGTGGATGTTTACCATGACATGATCTGTTGCTTCCATATGGTTATCTATAAATGGTGGCTCCCACTCAAAGAGCAGGGGTTGTAATCCCTCAGTGTCAGATTAGTAAATGCCTAAATTCCTTCTGCTATATATTACCATATTCCTGGTTAAAGGATGCGGAGATTGAGATTGATAAAATGGAGTGGATGAGGAAGCAAAATTAGAGCAATGAGTAAGAAAAGATGAGAAAAAGGCCACAGTTGTGCCACAGAAACTGAATAAATTGGGGAGATAAAAGAGAAAAGCAGGAACACAGTTGGAGTGAAGAAACAGAGAAAGGGATTGAAATGTGTTTGAGGAGCCCTTTACAGTTTTTTTCCGATTGCTTAAGCATTATTTTGAAAGCAGGGACCTGTTTTTCAGAACACTACACACAATTAGCACAACCACACACCCAAACAGCAGAACACCTCAGACCCTTTGCAAAATGAAACACTATTGCAAAAACTATACACTAATTCATAAAAAACATATTTTGTTACCATATGAAACACACATGTTTCATATGACTTAGTTCTGTTTGACAGTTACACTGCTGTTGCTAACCTAAAACACTTTTAGCTATTCTACTTCTCAGTGATCAGAGTAGTGTAAATGAAGTACACAGAGAATGTGCAATTACACAATAAATTCACCAAACACTACATAAGACCAATGCTGCAGACTGAGGAAAATATAATTTATTTCTCTCAATATACCCAAATCAGTCAACATGTCAACATGGAGAATCACAACAAAACATGTCCCAGTTTTCATGCTACTACAGTAGTGTGTGTAACACTGTTAGCTCAGCAAACAACAGACAAAAAAAAAAAGATCTGAAAAGAACTGAAAATACAGTACAGAAAATACTAGACTTACCTGCAGCATTTTTATAGTGCTTACAGTTTTTTACAATTGCTTACACACTAAAATTAAAACTTTCCGACAAGTAGCAAAACCTTACACTCAAGAAGCAAACCACTAGCCTAGATCTGCACAACTGTAAGCACATTGTCAGCTTCACACTTTTGCAAAACATCACACACAGTGATATGCAAAAACTAAACACACTTGTATGTATTTGACACAGAAATTTATCATGATGTCATTTTCAAAGCAAAGGCTTTCAAATGAACACACCCATGAACCAAGTGGTTAAACACAGCCACCAGGTATGCAAACACATGATTGCTTAATTGTAGACACACCAATCAGGTTTAAGCACTATATAAAATGCAGCAGGTAAGTTCACCTGCCTTCAACCAAAATGGAAGGAGTCAGAAGAAGACTGAGAGTGAGAGGGAGAATCCACAGAGGAGGTGAAGGAGGTAGAGGAAGAGGAAGAGGCCCAGCAAGAGGTAGAGGCCGAGGTGGAGGTAAAGGAAGAGGGAGAGGGAGAGGATGACCTGAAGCCGGAGAATATGCTCAAAGAAGAAGAGGACCAAATTTATCAAATGAAAGTCACGCAACACTAGTGGACCATGTTGTGAACCACGGATTGACGCTGAGGGAGGCTGGACTAAGAGTTCAGCCAAATCTTAGCAGATATACAGTGGCATCTGTCATAAGGATATTTCGACAAGGAAACAGGTAAAAGAAAATCTGTCTACAGTTAACAGTAATCAGCTGCTCATTGTATGCACCATATCAGCACTTTTGATATCCCTCCCTGTGACATTTGAGGATTGAGGGTCGAGAACGACAAGGAGGAAGGTGGCCCTTATTCACGCGAGGGTTTACGATCTCCGGCCCCAGGCTCAGGTACCCCTCATTGAGGCCATGGAGGACGCCTGTGACCAAGTCGACGCCGCAGCTGCGCAAGGATGGATTCAACATTCAAGACGGTTGTCTTGCCAATGAGGATGTTTGCCTGTGATGTTGATGAAATTCTCTGGTCAGATCCAGCTATGCGAAGAGATAATGTCTAGTATTTTTCTGTGTATTTTTGTGATTGTAACCTGTACTGGATACCGTATTTTATGTCTGTTGTTTGCTGAGCTAACAGTGTTACACACACTACTGTAGTAGCATGAAAACTGGGATGTGTTTTGTTGTGATTCTCCATGTTAACATGTTGACTGATTTGGGTATATGGAGAGAAATAAATTATATTTTCCTCAGTCTGCAGCATTGGTCTAGTGTAGTGTGTGGTGAACGTATTGTACATTTGCACTTTCTCTGTGTACTTAATTTATAGTACTCTAATCACTGAGAAGTAAACTGCTAATTGGGTGTGTGGTTGTGCTAATTGTGTGTAGTGTTTTGAAAAAGACTGTTCCTGTTTTCAAAATTGTGCTTAAGCAATTGAAAAAAACTGTAAACCTGATTGGTGTGTCTACAATTAAGCAATCATGTGTTTACGCACCTGATGGCTGTGTTTTACAGATTGGCTCGTAGGTGTGGTCATTTGACAGTCAGTGCTTTGGAAGTGACATCATGACATACTTCTATGTCTAATGTATACAAGTGTGTTTAGTGTTTTGCAAATCACTGTGTGTATCGTTTTGCAAAAAGTGTGAGGCTGACATTGTGCTCATAGTGGTGCACATCTGGGCCAATGTTTTGCTCCTTGAGTGTAAGGTTTTGATAATTGTGTAATACTTTTGATTTCAGAGTGTAAGCAATCGGCCAAAGCTGTATTGAAACTGAAATTGAATGATGCATGATTATGAGTGGGTAGCAGATGTACTGTAAAAGAAGTGCAAACTGAATTTAAGTGCATGTAATATATAGACGAAAGACAAATACTCCCTTCTGCAGGACTGACAGAAAAGTCAAAAACAGGCTCACATAATTTGCAACCATCAACTAACCCCTCTAAACACACTCTTCTTTGTCTTTTCCGAACTCTCTCACACACACACACACACACACACACACACACATGCACACACACACACACACTGGCGCACACACATATAAATCCTCAGGGGGCCGCTCAGCCGCTGGGTCTTGCTGTGAAAAACATCCCAGGGGGATTTTGGAGAGCACTGATCCTCTGAGATTGCATATATGTCAATATGTAAACATGTGTATATGGATGAATTGCTCTGTTTTTGTTTTCAGGGATGTACTGTATTCTAACATGTGGCCTTTGATGAGGCGGTCGTGTTGTTGACAGCCACATGGTTACACTGTGCCCTTTAGTGGGCTGAATTTATTAAAGGTTTGTTTGAATATGCAGAGCAGTGCAGGAGGATTATAAGTCCATGTGTTTAAAAAAAATTACAATAATAACCATGTGGGATGTTAACACAATGTTTTCTAGCATGTGCCAACTGTACTTGGCACTAAGCTCTTAAAATATACTTTAGTTATTGTTTTTGTATTTCGTGTACCCATTAATAAATGATAATGACAATACTGAAAAAAATCATCATCTTGTTAGTTACCCTGTGCCACCAAATAAAAACTGTAATACAATAAAACTCTGCATCTCATTAACTGCGATTCATTTAAACAATAATTATTTTCAAACAGTTATGTGAATCTAAACTGCTTAAAGTTAAGAATTACATTTCTTATCGACAGTTACACAATAACATCTACACCACTGACGTCTGACCGGTAAGAAGTTGTTTAGCTTAGCTTAGCATCAAGATTAGAAGCGGGGGTAAAACAGCTAGTCTCTTTCTGTCCAAAATGCATTAAAAAAAATCAGCATAGCATCCCCTCTAAAGCTCATTAATTAACACATAATATTTTGTTGAACCATACAAAAACCGAAGCATAATAATTCATGGTTTCACGTGTAAGAATATTTTTTGACTACACACTGTGAAATTTCCGCTGGTTGCCTGGCATGTGTCAATAAGTGTATCTCCCAAACTATTCTTAATGTAGAAAAATAAAGTTAAATAGTTAAATATTCAACTTCATGAAAGGGTTATTTGATGAGTGGCCCTAATTAAAAACACCATTTTATGTTAATTAGAATTTTTGACAGTTTTGTAAACCTCTAGAAATAATTGCTTGGCGTTAGGACAACTACAATGTGAGTTTAGATAAGGCGAATAGCGTTAGGTCAGTACAACAGAGTACTGGAGCCACATCTAGGAATGCTAGAATAAAACTACAATATTTAGAGGAAAAAAGTGGTATTTTCATAGAATCTGATGTTTTTCTCAAAATATCACAAATTTATTTCTTAAAACCTTTTTTTCTCACCATGTGGGAACACTTTCACAAAATAAAAGATCACACATTATAAATCTCTAAGTGCATTTCTCAACACTACATGACGACATGCTTAAGCATACACGCATGTTACTGAGCAGATTTTGAAGTAAACACCCACATGCTCATTAGCAGGTGTGTGAGCACAGACAGCCTGTACACGATCAGTAACAGAATCAGTGGTTGCGTCCTGAAGTCACCTACAGTAATCTCCTCATGTGACCCAGATTACTTCGCCCTACATAGGCCAGTGGTCAGAGACACTGCTGGTCCTACAGTCCAGGCTTTTGCTGCTACCATGCAGCATTGTGCATCGGGCACACAAAGACGGCCTTGTGCTGATGCAACAAAAGGCAATAGAGAACATCAAACACATCTGTAGAAGGAACACCCCCACTGGAGGCCAGAGGCAAATCCCCCTTTGTGTGCGTGTGTGCTTGTGTATGTATTTTTTTTCATGTCTGCTAATGATGCATATGTTTGTGTGTGACTTTATCGTGCACATTGTCCCCGCAGTGCTGGGTGCAGTGTCCCTGTGTGGGCCCCACAGAGGAGTTGGCTGTGTCCTCTGGATAATCAGCTGGTGAAGGTCTTGATTAGCAGTGGAACAGCGTAAACTTTGACCAGCTTCAGCTGCCCGATTATGGCCCTTTCTACGTCAGAGAGCAGATACTCTGGACCCAGAACTGGTCCCATTACAAGGCTGTCTGGAGGGAGTCCAGAGCAAGGAGTGGGCCTTGTTCACAGTTTATTGTTTGTAGGGGGTAAGAGTGACTCCCCAAGAATGAGAAATAATACCCCCCGCACATACAGAGTTTGTTTGCTTTTAAGGTTCTCACAACCCTGACAACTCTCTCCTCCTCCTCCTCCTCCTTCTCCTCTTCTTCTTCTTACTTCCCCACCTCCTTTATACTTCTTTATACTAAACAAAAGGCCTGTTGAAGAGGATTTCATAAGAATAGCATATTCCATTAATACCATATAAGCAGTATAGTTCTCAGTGGGCCAGCAGTTTTTGCAGCATCTTCATAGTCACCCCAGCATTGCTGTCATGTGTGACTACAAGACTAAAAACAGCAAAGGGAGTCATGTTGCTCAGGTGGTTCTGGATAGTGATAGTCACAGTGCTGAGAGGCTGAGTTGTCCTGTGGTATTGATTGTGTGGTTCAGTGGTATGACAACTAGCTGAGGCAGCATGAAGTGGGCAGTCTTCTCAACAAAGGATAAGAGGAGGGCAGTGGGAGGTTTATGGGGGGAAGAAGTAGGAGTGGTAGCACAGGTAGAAAAAGTTATCTCAAGATATCTGTGTTCTTTGGTGTTTAAATACATAACAGATGATATGGTTTACATTTTAACAGTCTGTTGCTCAATTTAATTCAATCTATTTTTTGTCAAAAATAACTTAAGTTATCTCAGGAGACTTTATAGATAGGTAAGTAGGTCTAGACCACCACTACCACACCTCAGGCAGACCCTGGCTCTTGGTGGGCGACCTTCAGCCACTGGGGTAGCTCAAGTCAGAAATGTACTACTACATATAGTGGCTTTGATGCATACAGTTTATAAAACCCCATTAAACCCCTCAGTGATACAAAAGGTATATTTATCTATGACCTGAGCTGACTTGAAGTAAATAATTAAGCTAAGCTAAGTTAAGATCCCCATGCTATGTACCTTCAAACTCCACAAAGAGGCATAAATACATCCATGGCCCCATGTCAGCAGTAGGAAAAACAACAAAACTCCCCTAAAGCAAGCTATTCTTGTATTATACACATGTGTTTCTGCCTGAGGCAGAAACAAAGGGAATGTCAAGAAGCAACACAGTATCTTTTTTCATAGCCAAAGCGTTCAAAAATAGACACAGTATTTCGGGCACTGATTCACTGTCACTGGAATTTCACATGTACCTGTTACACATTCTGGTTTGTTCCCTTCAGAGTCCTATATTAACAAAGCCCATTTCCTTCACAAATCCTTGCTTTTGCCAGCCTTTTAATTATATTTACTCCAATCTTTCCACACCTTTTAGTCAACTAATTTCTTCCCATAACTGGAGAAACACAAGAGAACAACAACAATTTGTGTAATAATAGTGAACTCAAATTTAAATGATTTTCTTTGATCCATTTATTTTGTTCAACCCACTGTTGTAGTTACGTCAAAAAAGAAAAAAACTTTGGACAACTGTGAACACAACACAAGTACAGGCTGAATGTGTTCAGGTCATGTGGGTACTGCTCATTATTCTGCTTATGACAGAACGGGGACAATTGTTGGCCTGGATCCGCAGAACTATTTGCTTGGAGACGGATCATTTTGCCCCACATTCTGTTTCCAGGCCTACTTCAAGAAAACATTACACACTATCAAGCAAACAAATAAACCAACTTTACCAGCCAACAAACACACAAAGTGTCTAAAGAAGTGAGGCAAAACTAATATGGAAAATATGCATCTTTTACAAAGACTGTAAAAAGGCACAATTTCTGCTTTCCCTGTGATAATGGAAACAAAAAGTATGTAATTTCTGAATATTTAGGAGGGAGAGCTGCAATTGCTTACATCCTACAAACACATCCATATGGTAACACAAAATGTGAACTGCCCATTCAGTAAATTATTCTAATCTAAAGGGAGGATTTATTCAGGTAGAAAAGCATCATGTTACATATAGATATTGCCACATCAAAGACAGTCAGTTTTGTTAATGTACCTAAAAGCCTGTGACCAGTGCAAATTATTGACATGTACCACTTTAGGCACACACACGCACACAAACACACACACACACACACACACACACACACACACACACACACACACACACACACACACACACACACACACATACAAAAGAAGCCTCTAATCATTAATTAAATATATGTATAGTATTGCAGGGTCGAGGTTTGGCCATCCTTAGATTAAAAAAAACAGCTCATCCTGATGCAGAGATGTATCAGCAGGGGATTTTTCTGCACATGTATTCAGTAGAGTCAGCAGCAGCACAGGGACTTTTGCTCATAATTTACACAGTTTAAGTCAGAGGACAGGTTTCTATAATGTTTCTGATGTACTAGACAAATTAAATTCATGTTGAGCTTTTGGGGGTGCATGTAAACTCTACTCATATAAACTGTATTTCTCCGGTTCTTTCCTTTAGCTGATGTGAGAATGTGCACATCGGGGAAGTTGTTATGTGCATCATGGAACCATGTTGCCCAGTGCAGATGCCAGGTGATAGTTCAGATTTCCTCTTTGTGCCTCCATATGGGAGAGAATGCACAGACAGAGGCTGCAGCACCCTGCCAAACAAACAGCATGATGTGTCCCCTTGCTCCATATAAAGTTACACAACCCTGGATCACACAGTCAAATGGTACACTGTGAACAGGCAACAAGAAGAAATATGCTCCACATTAACCTGGGGGTCATCACACTAGAAGGTTACCATGACTGGTGCCTTCTTATTCTAGCAGTTAGTTAATTGCATTCACCTGCCACACTGTAAATTAGTACATTAGACTGCCGAAATACAAGATAACCCAGCTGTAATACTGTACTCGTAATAGTATGTTAGGGTTAAAGTTCTCTTATATGTTATGGAAGCATTTGGTGTACTGCTCTTAAGATACAACCCCATATAAAAAGCAAGCCAAACCAGTGTGCCACACTGGATTCAGATTGCATCATCCAAGCAGCAACCTCCAGTGCTAAAAAATGAGTGGCCACTTGAAGGTGGCTCCAAAAGGGAGTCAATCCCTGTACAGTCTATGGTATCATCTGACTGTCTTGTGATTCTATTGCTTCAGATTGTCGTCAAATGTGCAACCTTTCCATCATCACTATGAAAAAATCTTGGATTTCTTTCTTGAATGTCATACTTGAACTTTAAAGTGAGACTATGTAACTTTTAAAAGAACAAACAAAAGAAACTTCCATATTAAAAGGTTTAATTTTACAATAAAACACACTCTTGATTAACTCAATGCGCCTACTTTAGGGATTTGCTGCTACAGCCTGAATTGGTCTGGAATGACCTGAGGCCTGTAGTGGGTAATGTTATCAAACCATAGGTATATTTTGCTGTGTAAATGACATTACTGAGTCATTTAGCCATCTTTATGATTGGCTTTAACTTGTGCTGTTTCAACAAAAAATTCTCGGCCAGAAAACAAACATTGCTGGTTTGCTCATGTGTTGTGTGGGCAACACATGAGTCTCTTTATAGATTTTATATTGAGATGATGTCATGCACATAGAAATAGCTTTCCCAGGCTCTGGGAATGACCAAGATTTCACTATAATGGTTTAAAGATTCATAATACCAAGAGTTTTGTATGCAGATGTTCCAGTTTTATGTTTCAGATTCAAGCACTGTTCTTCTCGACAGTATTCAACCCTGCGATAAATCTCAAAGAAAAATATCCAAATCCAAGTGGAAGCATGACATCATCTTCTTTTGGCAGTATCAGTAATCTCCCTGTAAAGTAAACAGGAGATGTGGAGCACACAGATCAGGTCTTTCTTCAGAGATAAGTAGTACAGTACAGCAGTGAGAGACAGCATCAAACATCCGAGTTCTCCTTACATAAACGCTCACAGCACGTCATCTCCACAAATGAATCAGCCATTATCTCATAACCTGCACCATATTCCTAAACAAGAGCCTGTTCTTCATGCATCTTAGAACGTGCTTGTTGTTAAAGAAAGGGACAGGCACTCACAGCCTATACAGACACTATCTGTCCTGTGGAGGATAGGAGATTAAGCTGTGTGTGTGTGTGTGTATTGTGTTCACATATCAGAAAACAATGACTACAACACTTTGAAGAGCTCATATGCTTGGTATGTTGTTGGCATCATCAGGACAACTCACCTTCCCTAGAATGTTTATTAACCATGCCTGAGTCTAATGTGAAAGGCAGAGAAAAAGATACATAAAGTGCAAAATATAATAATAAATGCATAAAACATTGCAAATATGTTGCACTCTTTTTGTACTTTTTCAACTAAGCATACCAGAAAATGCAAACTTTACCATCGTTACTATCGTTTTTGAGTGCCATATTATTATTATTTTTTTATCTCTAAGGAGCATGTTACTGCAGTTCATAGAGGTTAGATAATGCTCCTCCTGTCCCTGACTGTCAAACTGTCCTTTACTCACTAGGAGGGCTGTGGAGGGGGTTAACAATCCCCGCTTTTTGCTGCACATCTATCAGCAACTGTACAAAAACCACCAGAAACCAGATCCTTTTTCAGGCAGCTGTCGCGTGCAGCTGGTAACCCGAGACTGGGCTCACCAAGAGGCTTTTAATTCCACACATGTGGCACTACCTGTCCAGTGTGGATTTGAAGATTTTATGCGCGTGGGGCAGCTGCTGTGACTCTTAAGACTTAATAAGAAAGGGGGGGAAAGTGGGGAAAGTAAAAGTGCCCCTGTTAAATCCTAAACTCATATCTCCATTTGTATACTGTAGCTTTCAACCATTCCGTTATCCCTATATCCATTCCTGGTGAAAAGCTACCATGTGTCTGGACATGTAAGGGAAAGAGAGAATGAGTTAAGTGGAAATCTGTCTCCCCAAGTGTGTCTGTGTTTATGAAACTTTACCACTGACTGCTGCCACACAGTGGGTCCTCTAGACACACTGCACAGAGAGCTTAGTGAGCTGATGGATGTGGGGGAGGACAGGGAGGAGAGAACTAATCAACTGATACTGGTAAGAGAATATATTGTTCAGTTCTTTGGAAATATACTGTATGTGCAGCCTGCCTGTGAATGATACACAAATGGGTGAAAGAAAGATTAGACTTGGTTCACTGAGACATCTCTGAGGAGCCAGACTCACTGCAGGGATGTTCTTGCAGTTATGATTCAGAGGTGTATTCGGATGTTTCCTGGAAAGAACTGATTTTCTTGTGCAGTCAGAAGACTCTGTTCTGAATGCTTGGATGCTCTACTTTATCTAAGTTGATTGTATTTTGCTACTTTTACATGCAATGTCTCACAAATATTAGTTTTCTTCATAAAAGTGCAGAGAGTGAGGAAAGTTACAATGCATTTTCACACTGCAGATTGGATTGGTTGGACCTTTGTCAGCAAAACAGCAATTTTTAAATAAATAACTGGACTTGCAAGGTTTCTATTTGACAGGAATATATTGCTTTGTTTGGGAGACATTGAGTACTACTGGGAAAGCAAGAGACACTGAGTGCTACTGAGAAAGAAAGAGACACTGAGTGCTACTGAGAAAGTAACCTTATCTTCTTTGGGGCAGTGCTGGGCCATGAGTTTGCTGTTTACAGGAATGAGAACACATTGCTGCAATGGAGATTTTCTTTTCTCAGGAACATTACCATTAAATTCACCTCCACTTAACTCTTACCACTTCTTCTTCCTCAATTGAATTATCCTGTGTGGCAGGGCATGAACAACAGGCTACTTAGTCTTGCTTTGCCAGACCCTCCTCCACAGCGCCGCGGAGGAGGGTCTGGCTAATCCACACAGCATTCCTGGATGGGAGAAAAACGTGTTCTGGTTTATTGGCATTTCTTTAAACTAATCACAATCATCATGGGTGGCACAAAAGCACCGGGCAGAGCCACGGTGCCGCTGCAAAATAGCCTCGGAAAGGAATTTGTTTTGGTGGAACCAAAGTCGTGCAACAGAAGACTCAGATTGGCCAGATGGTGTAGCTCGCTGTCTGGATTCACGCTGCAGAGATCTGAGGAGCAGTTAACCATAGTCTTCATAAATCCACCGGAGTTTAAAATTCCAACACAAAGAAAGCTTAAGGTACTGGACATCCAGCCGAAAAGAGTGAAACCCGTCCGAATTTCCGTCGGCAATGGAGCAATCTCGGAAGTGGAACGTCATGGATAATAGACTACAGGCTCTGTAACCTGGAGCATATATCATTTATATGAGGAGGTTTAGATGCATAGAGAATTAATGTAACTACTGTGCAGTTTTAACTTCCGTCCTCTTTTTCTCAGCAGATTACTCACTCTGCAGCTGGTTGTAGGCTTCACTGTATGTGCTTAGCTGGAAATAACTTCCCCTCTCCTCCGTTTCCTCAGCCCAGTTTACAGCCAGGTCTGGCAGCCACTTCAAACACACATGCCTGCCCACGTGCCAGGAGGTAAATGCTGGAGAAGAAACAAGAGTGTGTGGCGACGTGGGATGTTTGATGCAGTTCTCTGCCTGCCTGTGGTCACAGAACTCTGGTTACACTGTGTAACCTTTGTTCAGGAGATGCTGCCCAAGAGGCCCTGCACCTTCTGACCTTCTTTCACCTTCTACAATTAATTATGACGGAGAAAGTTTGTTGAATAATTAAAAATGTTTTATGGAGAAAGGGTGGGATTAAATAAGTGTATACTTCTTCCCACTCCTTTTCGGACATGTCAATGGAAAAAAATCAAGTGTTTTGTTATGGTGTATGTAGGTTATCTATATTATTATTTTCTGAATGACCTGATTTTCTGATTTCTTTTACATGTTCAACATAAATTTCAAAGAAAGAAAATAAGAACAAGCTACCCATATTTAACTTATCTTGCCTGGCTGGATTTTCTCTTCACCTCTGACATTTCCTCCTTTTATATAGGCTACCGGATTTTTGTAATATTCAAATATTTTCCCCCAAATGAGATCCCAATGTGAAACCAAGGTTAGGGACATACCTCGTATGATTACAAAGCCACATCACATAATAATTTCCCAGTTAAACATGTGTATGGTTTATCCCTTACTTATTCACCCATGTACCTGTGCACTTCTCTCGTTACACGTGTGGACTGCTGTCTGTGTTTGACTTTAAATGGTATTTTATGGCATTTTATGGCATGTTTTTTATTTCCTAGCCCTCCTTCCCTTCCCCTAAGTGGCTTTGTCACTTGTCAGTCTGCCAGTGTAAATAAGAAACTGTTCTTAATGACTTGCCTGTAAAAATAAAGGTGAAAAAAAAAACTATTCAGGACAAACAATTTAGAAAATGTTTTTTTCTCAACAGAAACACTCCGTTTAATTTGAAATAAAAATCTTAACTCAAGTACCACTTACTAGCCTTTTACAGTTTTGTTCTATGTCTCATCTTCATCAGGAGTTTGATCAGTTGTCATGAGACAGGAGACAGCTCAGATCTCATGATGTCATGTAAGTATTAGGGCTGCGCAATATGAGGAAAATATCTAATTGAAATTATTTTTTCTGATATTGCGATTGCGATTTGATTCACGATATTGGAGGGAATGATACATTTTGTATCAATATTCTCATTTTCATCAAAAAGCTTTAAAATTGAAAGAAGTCAAAATGATTATAGTTTGACAAAGATTTTTTCTTTAGTCTGTAGGATAGGATTTGTAGGCCAAGATGTCTCTGCAGCACCACAATATTAAATTCAGAAAGGTTTGACACATATTTTGCTATCAACAAATATTGCACCCCCCTGGGATTTTGGATGTTGCACTTGTCCATATTGTGATTTGGATAAAATTGAAATTAATTGTGCAGCCCAAGTAAGTATGGAACTAACCATTGTGTTTTCTGAACATTACACTGCCACAAAGGTGAATTTTTTTAGCTACATGGTTCACAGGACAGCAACAAAATGTTCGTGTGACCAAGCTCTAATGGCCCTGACACACCACGGAGACTGTCGGTTCAAGTTGGCACCTCAGTTTTTGCAGTGTGTCGCTAAACGACCCTTGCTTTTTTTCCAGCAGAGGAGCCCGTTGGTGAGAGGAATCACTCTGATTGGCCATTCAGCTTAAGCGAATTGCATGAGAAGAAAAGCAAAAGTGAAGAAAGCAAGCAAATGATTTCATCGGATCTGATCAATCCAATACACTGTCAAAAATGGCCAAACATTACGTTCAAATGTTCCTTATAAAAAACACAGAGGTTCCAACTATTCAAATATCTATTTTTGCACATTGTGTCCATAATAGGCCAAATGAGAGACACCTGCTGGCATGGAGATTTATTTCCTCTCACGCAGGCGCAGAACGTACATGCTACATTGGCCAAGACATAACAGACGTGAGGAAACGTAAAGGCCTTTTTATGGTTGTGCGTCAACAGCATACGACAGCATACCCCCGCAGACCCCTCTGCGTCTACACCGGAACCTACGCTGTAGCCTGACGTGCACCTCTCGAATAATATAACTACACATCGCAGCGACGCACGTCGCCCGGCCGTGGATTGGTAGCGTTGCATTTCCCCTGACTCGTTTCCTGGTTCTCCTTCTCCATAAACAACATGAAATCAAGGAGAGGGTTAACTTTTCCTGCTACAGATCTTCCACCTTGGTCAGAAAACACAGGGGAGACACTTTGTTTCTCTCACTACGACTCTAGAGTCGGTAGTCGCTCCAAAGCTAATCACCGTCACTCTCTCATTTCTCCCTCACTCTACCACACACTCCACACACACATGCCGGCTCGACACACACACACACACCAGCGCACAAGTATAAACTCTGCGTGGAGCCTGCGCAGGACCATAAAACGGCCTTAAGGCGACGGTATAGTCGGCCTTCGTCGCGACTAGTTCTTTGCCGTCTGCCTATTATGTCAGCACCTTAAAGTTTAGTCCCAACTAACATAAACCCAACAGGTACACATTCATGGCTCATTTTTAGCCTTGCCTCATCGTTTTAGAGAGCCATACAACATATCCTGTGCTGTAAATCTGTCTTTTTGTGCTTGGCTACAGCAACCCATTCCTCCTCTCTTCACAGACACACTTCACACTGGCCAGTGGAGGAAAACAGGATGTAGGTAAGTTCTGCTCTGCTGAGAAAGGGGACGTCTGGCTCACATTAGATGGTGGTTAAGTTCAACATTGCTGACGATTACATCAAAGTGACTTGCATTTGCCAGAACATTAAAAATCCCACTTCAGTAAGTTGACTGGTTTTAATGTGTTTATAGGACATTGAGTGTTTTAAGTCAAAGCTGAAGCAACACCGAAAAAATATCATGAAATAATAATATATCTATGTCTTAAACTCTCTGCCACTCAAAAGAGACCCTTACTGTGTGATGATGTTCCAGCAGCAGCGCCTCAAGATTATTTGTGCTTTGTGCTGTGAAAGGGTATTTAGGGAGGTTAAGCTTATCTGCCCTTCTAGTGTGATTAATCCTCCGGTAAATGTATCATTTGATAAAGGATTAACTCTCTACCTCTTTGTTGTCTTTTCACTCAGAGAAGATCTTCCAAAGCTCAATTGCATCGACTAATCTATATATAAAAGTGATTCAATGACAGAGCTGAGTTCAGACAAAAGTACTGTATGCTACCGGTGTGGACTTACATGACACTAGATCACTAAAGTTATTTTAACTCACTCATCTCTTTAACAAAGACCAAAACTCCCTGACATATGATCAAAGGCCTTGTTCATCTTAAGATCATTTTTTCTCTCTGTCTTTCAGACTTCAAAGCCCTCAAACATCTTACACCCTTCTGCTTAACAAAAAAAGGGGGGGGGGAAGCGTTTGCTGTGTGGCTGCTCCCAGGAGCAGACAGGGTGGTGAAAGCTGGCAGCAAACATAAACACAAGTAATAATACCTCAGCTGGATTGTCAGACTGCATGCTTGCAGCCTGTCTGCTTTTTTCAGTCTGTTTTCATGTCTGTCTTTCTTTCTCTTTCCCTTTCTCTCTCTCTCTCTCTCTCTCTCTCTCTCTCTCTCTCTCTCTCTCTTTCTCTCTCCTGCTGGGTCTCTCCATTTTGTGAAGGTGACAGTGTGGTGAGTCAGCTTGGACTTTCCAGCCTCTCCTCTGATCTCTCTGGAACTCACCTCACAATGCCTTTTCCTGCTGCACACAGACACACACACACAGACATACATACACACACAGACAGACACACACACACACACAAACACACTCTTCAACATTCAACTCTTTCTCTCTTTTCTGTGAAAGACCAAATTTCACACAGGTATTTACCACCTCGCCTTCTCTCATCTCTTCAATACTTGACTTCTTCCCTGAAGCAGGGTCTGCTAACCCATTGAAATCCCCCCTGAGTTAAGGATTAGGGCGTCTGCCCAGACAGCCACATGTCACAGAGGAGTGCCAGGCTGATCTTTCACCTTTGTCTCAGTTTCCGCCATGGTGCTCAGGGTCTAGCGTGGACCGGTTGAGTATATTGTTACTTGCGTGTGAGAGTGTGCCAATACGGAGTCCAGTTTCACACCCTAACCTGAACCCTATCTGAGAAATACTGAGTGTTTCTTATATATTCCAGAGTAAACAAAACACTCCGTAACTGAGCAGCAGCAAGCTGTTGAGGTTAAGGAGATGGTGTTGAATCCTCTGATTTCAGAAACTTACCTGTCTACTGTGTTGCATATGTGCTAGAAACAAGTGCACAAGCAGATTAAAGAAGAAGCTTGGCTGTGCATAATTAAAGTTCATGACAACTGCTCCATGCAGAAAGTATTTTCATCTTTCAAGAGACCTTTGTGAAGTACTTCTAGTGATCAATATTTTGCTTTTTTAATCGTCTTAGACTATTGATACAGGCCTTTATGAATTCAATCACTGCCCACTTTACTCCTTATTTACTCAGTATATATAAAATATAGCACTGTACTGATTTCAGAACAGGGTACTGCATGCACAGCTTGGTATGCAATTTTTGCACCAAACATTTATACACACACATGCACCTGTCTTTGTTGCAGCAATCTTACGGTAAATAGTTTTATTACAAGACCCAATTGCTGCCTCAAGCCACTGTAAACTTGCTAGTGTGTCAACTTTGTGGGTGCATCTTTGTGTGCATGTGTGTGCTCTATGCTGTCTGCTTACACTTACTTTTGTGATTTCCACAGGCTTATTAAAACACTTGAACACAAATATTTTTTTTATTATCTAAAGGTACCAACTACTATGATGCTATTTACAGTTTTTGCTGATTGCTTACACACCAGAGGTGTGAAAAGTATTCACATTCATTACTCAAGTAGAAGTATAGATACTAGGGTTTGAAAAGACTTCTGTAGAAGTTGAAGTATCAACTCAAGCAGGGGCCTATAGTGCACTACCCCACCTCCACAAAAAAAAAACATTTTTCTAAAAGCCATAATGACTATAATGTTATATTAAAATCAAAACGTGCAAACTCAGAAGGGCTGAAAAAGGTTACACATCTCTTCTGTGTTTTTCAGACAACGGTAGCTACAGTCTGGTGTTAGAATCCTCTCCAGTGAAATACAGACATACTTTTACACCGTTTAGCTGTCAGCATTTTAACCGTGTTTACTCCAGCTACTAGCTAACGGTATGCTAACGTTACCTGCTGTCGAGTGTAGTGTTAACTAGCGTCCCGTGCGGCGATGTTTCAGTTCCCTCTAACGTCCGTTTTCGGAACATCAGAGAGAAGCGCATTCATTCATTTAAGTGGCACCTAAATAAGCCACCGAAATGAATCGCGTACAAACCAACAGGGTGTCGGAACGGTATATGTTTATACTTCTCATCCGAACCACAATCAAATTCACTCTCTCCGGATGGCGCGATTTATCTGGATAGGTTTTTTTTGTGTGTGTGTGTTTTTTTTTTAACAATGACAAGCCGGAATGAAAACAAGCCGAACTGAAATAGGAGTAACGAGGCTATTTTTAAAATGGAGTAGAAAGTACAAATAATTGCGTGAAAATGTAAGGAGTAGAAGTAAAAAGTCTGCTGTAAAATAATTACTCCAGTAAAGTATAGATACCCAAAATTTCTACTTAAGTAAGGTAAGGAAGTACAAATACATCTCTGTTACACACTGAAATCAAAAGTATTACACAATTATCAAAACCTTACACTCAAGGAGCAAAACATTGGCCCAGATGTGCACCAGTATGAGCACGATGTCAGCCTCACACTTTTTGCAAAACGATACACACAGTGATTTGCAAAACACTAGTAGTAGCATGAAAACTGGGACATGTTGTTGTGATTCTCCATGTTGACATGTTGACTGATTTGGGTATATGGAGAGAAATAAATTATATTTTCCTCAGTCTGCAGCATTGGTCTTATGTAGTGTTTGGTGAACAGTTTTTTTCCAACTGCTTACACACGTTTTCAAAGCTGTCTCCTTTTTTCAAAACTCTACACACAATTCCCAAAACTGCACACACAAAATGCAAAATGCCTCACATCTCCTTCAAAATTACATTTTTTTCCAATTGCTAAAACACAATTTTGCAAACTAGGCTGGTTTTATCAAAATACTTAAAACCAATTCACAACACCACACACCCAAACTGCAAAATACCTCATATATCCTGCAAAATGAAGCACTGAAACCAAAGCTACATATAGCATTATCAAAATCAAACTTTTGCACCACATGGCCACTTCATTCATATTACCCGATTTTTGTCTAACCAACTACACACTGTTGGGCATAATGAAAAGCGCTCTCATCTTTAGTGTGCTTTGTCATAATATTAAAATAGTTCAAATTGTAGAATATTCTTCAGATTGTTCACATGCACAGAAATATTTGCAGCTACACACACATGCTGTTGAAACATTTTTATTTTTTATTTTTCACCAAACAAGTCAGTGCAACATATGCACAGCAGATATATTTACATTGGACTGAACAAAAATATGCTCACAAAAAACAGTAAACTGAAAAAGAAAATTGCAGAAAAAAATGTGCAGAAAAAATATATAGAAAAAAAAAGGCATCATAGTGCTTACTTCCTGATTAAAGTGGTAACAATGAACCATTGAGGTGTTTGGCCAGGTGGCACATATATTGGCCAGTTAGCTCATGTAGTGCCATTTTGAATGGCATTGTTTTGAAATGGCAAACATGTGACTTTATGTCAGATTGTTGTGTCTTATGCAGAGAACCGTGTTCAGAGCATTTAAAAAGTGCCATTTTGAATTGCAAAATGTGTGTAAAGCAGAAAATATGTTTAGACTTTTGGAGACTTGAGAAGAGGTTTTGCTCTCTGTGTGTCAGTTTAAATAACTGTGCTATGCATGTCATTTTAGTGTGTTAGCAATTGGAAAAACACTGTAAACACTGCATTCAAAATGCCATAAACACATCTCAAAAACTTTTTTCATAATAGTACATTTTTGGATATACCATGTACACACTGTTGTTCTAAATCTACAGCTCAGATTACAGATTACTTTAGGGGGTATTGTATGCAAAACAAAGACTGATTGATTTCTAATTTTGAAATAGTCATTAGATAGTTGCATGTCTGTTCTCATTTGTGAAGGTTTGAAGTATGGACGCCACTGTAAAGCTACTCAAAACGGGCTTCTCTTATGGTCAATCCGTGGTTGATCACATGATGAATAAGTTTGGCCCTGATCTCATCAGAGATGGCTCTCCTTTCCTCCTCCTCCTCCTCCTCCTCCTCCTCCTCCTCCTCCTCCTCCTCCTCCTCTCTGTCTATTGTTGGCATCCATTGTTCAAAACAGGTAATCTGACCTTTGACCTATGTATAGGCCTATACTAAAGCAGTGATTGGTTAGTGTTCAGTTAAGCATAATGTGTTTGCACATGTGAGGAGTGTGTGTGTGCCCTGGTAAATAAGTGAAGCATTTTGATTAGTTGTGTTTGGAAAGGGAAAGCAAGTAACTTCCTGTTATCTCTTTGTGTTTTATGCAATTAAAAACTGAAAAAGAGTGAAAGGCTGATAAATAGCTTATGGTTTTGGAGATTTGGTGTGTAGTTTTGCACCTTCAGTGAGAGGTTTCAAAAATCGTGTGACATGAAAAGATTTTGTGTGTAAGCAGTTGGAAAAAACTGTATTGTATATTTGCACTTTCTCTGTGTACTTCATTTACAGTACTCTAATCACTGAGAAGTAGAATAGCTAAAAGTGTTTTAGGTTAGCAACAGCAGTGTGTATCTGGTTCATTGAGTCATATGAAAATATGTTTTTTATAAATTAGTGTATAGTTATTGCAAGAGTGTTTCATTTTGCAAAGGGTCTGAGGTGTTCTGCTGATTGGGTGTGTGGTTATGCTAATTGTGTGTAGTGTTCTGAAAAACAGGTCCCTGCTTTCATAATAATGCTTAAGCAATCGGAAAAAAACGATGAAATAAATAGGGAAAAGTATAAAGTTTGTTGCAGATTTTTCAGAATTAGTGGGATTTTATCACAAACACAAAACATTAAAAAGACACCCAATAGGGTGCCTGTGTAGCTCACCTGGTTGAGCATGCACCTCATGTACAGAGGCTCAATCCTTGCCACAGCGGCATGCGGCACTTTGCTGCATGTCATTCCCCCTTCATATCTGAAATGAAATTATTAGTTTTTCTTCAGTCAAAGTGCCATAACAATAGTCTTTAAGTGTACACAATGTTCCATAGTAAGTGCAAAATGTTCATGTATGATGGAGAAAAAAATGCCTATTGTGTGTGTGTGTGTGTGTGTGTGTGTGTGTGTGTGTGTGTGTGTGTGCATTTCCACCCATGAGGTCCTAAATTACGTCCAAATATGTTAGACAGTGGATCATGCTACAAACCAGCCAGTCAGTATAGAACCATGTACACTGTTGATGGTGGATTGATGGCCACGCAGACAGAGTGGTTTACAGTGGCCTCCAAGTGGGATTAACTAACGTGTGTTGCTGTAAATATAAGGATGGGGTCTTACTGTAATAAAACTGTCTACTTAAATCAGGGCTTTAGCGGTTGCAGACAGGTAGGCTGATGCTGGGTCGACAGCAAACCAGGGGTTCTGACAGGTCAATGCAGGTACGAAGCTAGATAGCGAGGTAGACAGATTGTTATCAGCCATGCTGCAACCTGTGTTGTTGTAAGTGCAAACAGTCCAGAGGCAAAATGACAATTATATTCGTGACAGTATGTTCCTTTTGTGTATACACACACGCAAGACTCCACATCCATATGTGTATGTTTGCATACACAACAGCAAAAGCATGACTTTTATTTGTTGTGAACAGGTGTGTGTGTGTGTGTGTGTGTGTGTGTGTGCGTGCGTGCGTGCGTGCGTGCGTGCGTGTGTGCGTGTGTGTGTGTGCGTGTGTGTGTGTGTGTGCATGCGTGCGTGCGTGTGTGCGTGCGTGCGTGCGTGCATGCGTGTGTGTGTTTTTCCCCACCCAATCTGTCATCTGAGTCAGATACCAATCTGACAAATTTAGTAGAAACAGTGGAGTGTGTCAGGAAAAGCAGACCAGGTGCCCAAGTTCCTGTGTCAAAGGCCATCACAATCAGCTGTTTCTCTCTGCTTGCTTATACTAATCCTGTGGTAAATAGGGGCATCAATGGTGGCTGCAATTTACTGACCACATAAGATAGCAAGGGTCTGTATCTGTATCAAGAGAGCAATTAATTGTATGTTCCATTACTGGTTCTCGACATGGTTGGTTTGTCTATGAAGGTAAATAAGGTGCAATAAAGTAGTACATACTTGCAGCTGCCAACTGAGGTGTGCATATAACAGAACAATGATTTATATTTTTAGGTTGTTTGATGAGATTATCATACACTGAATGAGGGTGAAAAAGGCATAGTAATACATTTGCATCGTACAAAATATACCGTTGATTAATTCAACGTAATACATGAGCAAGCATTACAAGTTCCAAACTTTTTGCATTGTTGCATTACAAGTAGGCCTATACCATCATGTGGGGAACATGTACATTTCTAAAAGCACTTAATCTACTTTACATTATTAAAAACCAATGAAATTTAAAAATATTCACATTTCTTTACTTGGGATTCATTTCTGCCCCTTTTGCCTTTTACTGGATCTCATTAACCTGCTAATGTAAGTACAGCAGACTTGTAATGTCAGAGTGAGATTGCATAGAGGTATGAATCCAAGTTTCTATTTTAATATGATTAATCATGCAGTCCCGGCAAACAGTCACTTATACATACTGAAACTTTTGATCCAGGTCCAGGTGACTGAAGCTTCAAATAGTGTATTTCCTTGCTTTTAAATTCAGCTAAGTGCATAAAACTACAAATAAACACATTGATACACCCTGTGTCCTGTTTACTTTGTAATTACCTGCTGAATGGTTTCCGATTATAACTGCCAAATACACAAATGTTTTCCTGATAGCTGAGGGTGGAATTAACCTCCACTTACTAATGTGTTTTCTGAGATTAACTGCAATGGCTGGCTGTTCCAAATCTTTCGTTATCCAACATCCAAACTTTTTAAAACTTAAGTGCATGATAAACTGTTATGTAGACTCAGCACCAGACTTAGATGACCTGGATTTCAACCATGCATTTGAGAAAATGTGATCACTGTGTATTTTGTTATGCAGCGTACAATATGATACATAAGAATAATACATATAATATTCACAAGATTTTTATCTTTATTAATGGGTAAAATTTGATTTGGATTTGAAGCTTCACCCTCTGTAAATACAGGCGTGCATCAGATCCCAGTCATCTTGTTTCTCCTCTGTTGGATGTTTCCTTCCAGCTGATTGGCTCACTGCTCGCAGACAGACTCCAGATCTGCTCAGACACCCCAGACAGTTGCTGCTGTTAATATAACTTTGAACACATTTTCTGGCATCCCCTGAATGAGCCATTCACAGGCAGTCATTATCCTGATCTCAATGCCCATGTGGGATCAAATACCCTCATGTAACACATTTAAAAAAAAAAAAGCATTGTTCTTTGTTTGCTTTTCCTGGCGATGTTGTGTTTTGAGACAAACGACTTTTTCGTTACGGCTAATAACAATGTGTGTAATAAAGAGCAGACAAAGGCTCCGTAATTGAATCAACCGTCATTGTAATTTCTGGGGCATCCCTCACCCCAATTAAGCATTGCTCGTGGGTTGTCATTGAAGACAAAGATAACCTCAATAGAGCTGTCACTCTGGATCAGACTGACTTGTTGTCTTGGCAACAAGGGTCAGTGGGTTTGCAGTGTGTGTGGAGGATGTAAGATAGGAGGAGCAGGAGGAGGAGGACAGAAGTGTGGAGGGTGTAAAGAGAATCTAGATCCAATAATCAGCTGGGAGTCAGTCTTGCATTAGCATCTGATGAAAGCAGTTAAACAAAGCACGGAGGCAGACATTGCACCATTCTCTTTGAGGATGTCTCATAATGCTATTTACATTATATGTGTCATATACTGTCTCTCAGGTTAGACTCCACCTAATGTATCCCTTTTCCATCATTTATCTCCATGACCTGGATTTTGCAAACATATGACTCAATGGTCTTCAAGTCTTTTAACCTTTAGTTCTGTGTACTTTACATGATGTTTTTAAGGTCATGGCTGGATCCCACCAGAATGGGGCTTTTGATTGAACAGTCTCACAAGCCCTCGCTGCTATGTAAATATCATGTTGTTGTGAAGCTCTGAATGACTCCTCTGTGTCAACAAACTGTGGCTCTGTCCTGGGCATGCCATTATGTCTTAATAAATCAACATGGATGAAAACAGAGCTATAAATGGCTCTTTAGGTTGGGAAAGTCTGTCTGCCTCCCTCTCTTCTATCAGTCCAGCCAGAATGCTCTTTTTATTTGCGGAGACATTTGGGTGAAGTGTGCCACTCTTTATGTCTTGGCAAGAATCCACACCCATCTATTACAAAAGCTCTTTCTTTCTTTTTTTCCTTCTGCACACACTCTGCAGAAAAGTGGCCCCTCTATTCTTCTTCACAGCCTTTGAAAGGGCCTGGCTCAGATATCCTATAGGCAAAAGTAACAGCTGTCGCTAAGCCACCATAACTGGCCCCCACTCAGCACCCAGTGGGGACCAAAAACTCTCCATGTCTGTCGCTGTCTCCATCCTACTGTCTAGCCTTTGGACTGGCTGTCGCTGGCTACTTTCACTGTCTGTCTTAGTCTCCCTGTTTAACTCTCTGTCTCCCCTTCTATCCCTCTAATTACGTTGCATCCTATTTTTTCATTTAGGAACATTTTCTTTCTTTTGTTTTGGGGGGTTACAAGAAACAAAAAAAAGAAAGGAAGAGGCTATGAAAAAGAAAATGACACAGTGGGTGGGACAAAGAAGGGGAGAGGTCCTCTCCTCCATTCAGTGAGCGTAGGGCCACCCCCCAAACGTCCCCTTGCCACACACACACACACACACTTCACCCCAGCCACCCTCTAATCTGCAATGTTCCACCCTGAGGGCCTGAGGCTGGGGCAGCTGCTACTGATGGAGCCAGAGAGCCAGCTGTCCTCACACACATACAGTACACAGTCACACACACACACACACACACACACACCCTCCACTCATTCATTTGGGACAATGCAGTCAGGATAGGGGGGGAGTGTGGCTCATGATTTTGGAGTGTGCCGTGGTAATGGGGAGGGGGGGCCTTGCAGTCAGTAAAGTGGTTTTTATGTCCGCTTTGTGTCTCAGCAACAGTTGGCAGCACGTGTGTCAATGACACGCCTCTCTTCTTTATTGTCCATGAAGTCGGAGAGTTTAGGGTGACCTGGGACAAACACACTGGCACAAATACAGCGCCATAAAGACACACACAAACAAATTAATGGATAAACAATACATCAATGGATTCAATCTTCAGGTTCTGATTGGTTTATCTCTATCTCTAACTGCTTCAGTTTCTGGCTCCTGCTGCTATTGGTTATCCCTCTGTTTATCCCTGATTGGCTCGGCTGGTGATTGCATTCAGCCTCAGCTGCATGATTGGTGGAATATCTGCCTAGAAATTGCTGTGATTTGCCCTTGGTTGTGCTCTCACCAGTCAGGGTGTTTTCTCAATACTGCAGCTGCTTTGGAGACAGGGTGAAAGCGAGTGTTTGTATGGAGGCTGATTTCTTGAGTGGATGCATGAGGTGGGTTAGGTGTGTCGTTAGCATCTAAAAGGTCATATGGCTGATGACACATATACACACTCTTGTTCTCTTACACGTTCACCTGACGGCTGCCTCACACCTGCTCCACTGTCTATGGCTGAGTAAGATCCAGATCAAAGGAAGCAAGCCCTCGGGGACTTGTGTGTGCGTGCATTTATGCATGTTTGCGTGTGTTTGAAGAGACATTTACTGCTTCTGAATCCACGCCAACAAAGAGGATTTGTATTTGAATAAGAGACGACTCATGTCTGGCTTTGCTAAAATAGAGAGCTGGGAGAGCTGAAAGGACACAGTATGGCATGAATGCTCTGTGCTGAACACACACACACACACACACACACACACACACTAGATATAGACCTATAGTACGCTTACCTTGATAGGAGGAAGAGGATGGCAGCATGGGGGGAGGGAAATTGCAAACTCCACTGTAAGTTGCGTGGGGACATTGTTCATTTAAAGTGTGTTGGAGAAAGTGTGGAAAGAAAGAAAGAAACAAACAAAGAACCATCTTAAATCAGACTTTCATAACCCTAACCCATTCATCAATAAGGCTGGAGACACTCCTTCATTTGCTGTAGGAATGACATAAAGTTCCCTTACGCTCATATACACACCCACCTAACAACCTACACACAAACGCACACATACGCAATCAAAGCGAGACACGCAAAGGCTGGGTTCTTTCGATTTCGCCCACAAAGGCAACAGAGTCCGTCTTTGTCACTTTCCAAGTCAGACGTCAGTGAGAGTTTGCCTTGCTCCGGGGCTGTGAATATAGCTTGCCCACACAGAGCCCCCATGTATATCTGCATATTAGTGGCCACCCACACACATGCTGCACACAGAACAAGATACTGTAAAAGAAATTATTATTTAATAAAGACAAACAGCAGATGCATAACTTCCTATTTCCTCCTTCTTGCATACATACAGTACAGTACAGTACAGTACAGTACAGTACAGTACAGCACATGCAGGCATGCGTGCATGCAGAAAGCAGCCGCACGCTCTGATACAAAAGATCTACACAAACAACCACACACATGTATGCAAACTGAGAAACATACAGATGCTCATTGACTCACAAACCAAGTGAGATCTTTGGTCTGTGGTCTGGGTCCATGTCTGTGAGCACATGCATGCCGGTGTTTGTTTGCAAAAGAAACAGATTGGTTTAGAGTCAGTGTACAGTAGTTGCTGGGTAGAGTTGAGGAGTCTGCAGAGGATGTTGTGGTTGGCTAGCTCCTGTCTTTGTTTCTTAAACTGTCTGTCTGACACTGTGCTGTTAGACTGGAACAAATGGAAATCATATTGGACTCAAGAAAGAAAAGGTTTTTCTAACTATTTCAAGGTACTTATTTTATTATGTTTTTTTCCACTTTATTTGCCATCAAATGCAGTACAACAAACTGGACCTGGGTTCAATGTCTCTGTCAGCCACCACTCACATTTCTAAAGTGGCCTTAAGCAAGACACTGAATTCTCAGCTCCACAGAGGGCTGTTCTCAATCTCATTTGACTACCCAGTGGGAAGTCTAGAGATCCCATTTCCCTGTCCATATTAATGCTAAAGGTGAACTGTCACTCAATTACTACTTCCCCGTTTTCCAGTGATTAAGCAAACGTGATTGCACTCACATGCTTTGTGGATTGTGTGTGGACAAAAAACATAAAAGGGGATTACTGATTAGATTACTTCTCTCCTGTCCTTAGGGCACGTTTAGCTGAAGAGCTGCTTGTGGATTTAAGACAGAAGCAACAAAGGATAGACAGATAACAAAGACATCCCTGTTTTAAGGAAATAAACAGTAAAACACACACGCTAGTATATAGCTACTGTTATACTTGCTGCAGCTGCATCCTGTGTGGCAGGTAACACGTGGCTCCTACTGTATATCGACTCTCACTCACACACACATGCACACACACAACAAGAAAACACACAAAAACACAGAGCATGTTTACACTCCTTTCAATCTTTACACATCTACAAATATATGAAAATGTTTGCAAATCACTGGTTATTGGTAAACAATCAGAAAAAGTAGTAGTAGTAGACCACATGGACAAAACACTCACACACCAGGACTGATAAACCATGCAATAAAAATGTGACTACTGCCTGACTGTAAATAAATTTTAAACAACAATGTGAATTTCCCCATTGTGGGATTAATAAAGGATATTGAATCTTGAATCTTTTCTAGCTTGTGTGAGTTTACCAAATTTCATAATTGGGTGGAAAGCAGATCTTCTGTTTTTTGTGTGTGTCCACAATGATAAAGTGAGTGTTAACTGGAAGACAACAAGTTCCTGACGGTAAAGGAACCTAAAACAGGTGACAGAACCAGCAATCAACCTCTGTCATAACAATAACAGCTGTATAAGGAAAACACACATATGACCACGTGTACACACGTGCACGTGCAAACAGAAACACAAAAACACACTCATTATACTACTTTTAGTGGTTCAGTTGCTCATGTGCAGACACACAGCCTCGAGCCTGAGGTCAAGAAATGAAAATTATGAAAGACTGTCACGACAACAACAATAAGATCTTAAGAAGTATGTTCAGCATTTATACAGTAACAAACAATCCAGGCACACACAAAATACACAGCCAGATGCACACAAATACACTCCTCATAACCCTTCATTGGGAGATAAGACTGTCGATTTTTAATTGGCTTAGTGGCGTGTGTTTGTTTGATCCTGGTATTATTGCCCAGTGTGTTTTCTTCCTTGAGTGAGCTGATTAAAAAATCTCCCCCTGTCAACACGCTGCCAGATAGATACCACTATTTGATTAATTTACACACACAAACACATATGTCATAATCCCTGCCCACCCATTGGCTACCGTGTGAGCCCTGTTTCCAAAGCAACATTGGAATGCCGGGTGTGTGGCGCCGCCCCTTTCAGGAAGGAACTGCATGTAAACAAACCCGGCATGTGCAGCACTGAGTGCTCTGTCTGACTCTGTAGTAAACAAAGCGTGACTCTAGGTACAGGCAGACTGAGGCTGACCTCTAGGATTACATGTTATTCTGCTGCCTTTAAGAACTTTGCATATTTGTAGGACATGTTGTTTGTGTGTGACTTTATGACATGGAATCGTCAAACCTGAGCTAAATTTTACAGATAGAGAAAACCCACAGGAAAACAGGAAATGTGTGTTAAACTGTACGTGTATGTTAGGTAACCAAAAGGTGTGCAGCAAGTCAACAACAGTCCTACATCAGTGTGAAGCAGGTGCATCACACATAACAGCAGTGTCAGTGACCTGTCCTCTAGCGTCACATCTTTCCCCTACGCTTGTCATTTTACGGGATGTCCAGCCTTTTTTGTGTGTTTACTTCTACAGCCTAGATAGCGCAATATGGCCTTTACTCTGCAGGCCAGCAGCTAAAAGTAAACAAAGTTCAGGGAGATTTAGCACTCAGTGGTACGTAACAGCTAAGACAATTTACTATGGAATGGCCTCAGTGTCTGGACTATAAAGTCCTCCTCTGTAAGTGGAAACAGAAGGGGACCAAAATAACAAGGTTTATTAAGAACATAACAACAGATAAACACATTCATAACAGTGATCAAAATAGCCACGCGCTGAGACACCTATCCCATTGAGCAAGAACTCCCAACAACCAATCAGATTTCTGTTACCAACAGCAACAACTCCTGTTTATTCCTGCCTGTAGCTAATCCTGCCCTCTGATTGGCTGGTACCCGAGCCTTGGAGCACAGCCCCTTCCCCCCTCTCCCTCTCTCTCTCTCTGCCTGTCCCTCCATCCCTACAGATTAAGTAACACCGGCAAAACAAAAAGAGCTTATTTTTGTTTTCCATCAATGACAGCGCACCCACACAAACATAGGGCTTCTGTTTAGATGCAAAGGTATTTGTTTTATGATAGCACAGAGAAATGTAGAGGAACAGAGATAGGAGAGTGGGAGAGGAGGTGGGATAAATTAAACCACTGTTGCCATGCACCCTCAGTGTGTTACTAGGTAGTATAGTATGGTATGTTGCTATGAAAAAAAAATGCAAGGAAGAGGGGCAATTGCATCACTCCCTTGAAAAGTCCTTGAAAACATGTCTCTCTCTTTTTGTACCCCGTGCAAAATTCTAATTGCACTTTTAAATCATCCCCTGGGAGGAATTTCAAATTGAAATGCTGCACATGCTACGATGTGCAAACTTAGATCTGTTCTCTCATGCATGAAAGAGACTCAACATCTTCTCAGTATTTTGCTCATGACTGTATCTCATTGTTTTGATGCATGATTTCTGTTTATCAGCTTGTTCCTCTTTGCTGCTGCTGGCAGTTAAGACAAAGAGTAAGAACATGCAGCCAGCTGCTGTTTGTTTTGAGCTGTCAGAGAGGCTGTTGTTAGAGTAAAGGCAACATTAGATAAGATATGTTGCCAAGAACATGGTCAGTCCAGGTCTGACATTATTATGCAATACCTTAGTGGTTCAAGGAACATGTTTTTAACTCCTCAGAAAACATGTAAGCCCCACATGTGTATAGGAAAACTGAAAACATGTTGTGGTCAATTCAATGTTCAACCTTATCACCATGGTTATCACATCACCTTTGTTGTCGTGCCACGTGCCAAGTGTTTGTGTGTGCACAGTGTTCATGACCTACCATTACACACTCACACACACACACACACGCACACAAACACACACACACACACACACACACACACACACACACACACAGGTACACACACTGTTTTAAAGAAAGTCAACTTGTTTTGCAGGAGGCTGTTATGCTGCATCATCATTCCCCTAAAAGCCCTGACCTGTAATGGAGTGACGACAATGCACAAACAAACAAGGCCTCTACCGTTCTCAATCTGCTCTATCTCTTCTGTTTTCTTCATATCCTGACATATTTCCTCTCCTCTCTCTCTTTGTCTTCCACTCTTTCTCTCCTTTTCTCCCTGTGTCAAGGCAGGCCATGTCCCTGGCTGCTCGGCCTCTCTACAGGTTTCTAATTAGCATGTGCACTGAAAGCAGAGAGGCAGTCTGGCAGTCACACTGTTTACTCTGTGCTCTTGCTCTCTCCGTAAAAAGAATGTCATGCTGCCTTGACACCTTTCCACCGGCTGTACCCAAGCACATTGAACGTCCTTAAAATAGGAACATACTTGTATTTCCAGTTTCTTTTCCTTTTTCTTTTTCTTTCTTTGTTTCTTGCTTGCACAGAATCCTGATGTGACTAAACAATAAATACTCAGTGGACAGAGTCTTCCTGTTTCTCTTCTTCATTTCTGTGTGTATGTGGCCCATGTGTGTTTATGCTCCAACATTGCTCATCAATTAAACAATCCTGAAGAGTAAGATCGGGTGTTGCCTCTTCAGACACTACTTTGTTTAGGCTGACATAGTCTTACACATCAGCGTAATGGAATTTGGAATTTGGAATACTCCATGCATGCATGTCTCTATCTCTTTCTTTTTACGCTCTTTTTATCTATCCTTGAATCAACGCAGCCATCCAGTCTGCCCTCTCTATCTGCATGTAAGGACAGAGCAGAGACTGTAAAATCAGATGAGCAAAAAGCTTGCAACTTCCCCACATTTTATTTGTATGTCTGTTTGTCAGAAGTAGTCACCTCCCCTTCTCCACGCTGCACTTCTATGGCCTTGCCTTCCGCCGGCTACTGCTCTGTATTTGAGGATTGTGGGCTGTGAGAGTGGATTCCTGGCATGGCTCTGAGTACATGTGCTTCTGGAAGGATAAGCTCAGCTATGTTAGTAATGTGTCAACCCCGCGGATGTAACAGGCTGCTCCCCATATTTGGCAAAACACTTAACTTTGCCCCACCTTAGCCAGACTGGCAGCCACAGTAAACCAGAAAATATGAA
Organism: Perca flavescens; assembly: GCF_004354835.1. NCBI lineage: Eukaryota > Metazoa > Chordata > Actinopteri > Perciformes > Percidae > Perca > Perca flavescens. The sequence goes on along the minus strand of NC_041335.1, from coordinate 22,656,861 downwards.
TAGAATGCAGAGGCAGACAGGGGATAAGGAAAAAGGCACAAGTGAGAAATACATGCTAACATTCATTAAATACCATAGTCTTTGGTGACAACAAACATGGAGGTTTTATTTTAAGTCATTTGACACTATATTTGGCTAATTTTCTATTTTTATTTTCTACGCTCCTCTTCCCTCCTCTGTTCTTTACTGTGTTAGAAAAAAACCAGGTGTAGACTATACGACTCTGAGACTCTCTGAGCTGTTTCAAAGGTCCTGAAATAGCCTTTGCCTTTTACACTTATCTAATTGCAGCTTATTTAAAGAGGCAAGCCCAAAGCCCCAGCCTCAATTGATCAATGCATTTGCCATCAGAACACTGTGGACTTGGGTCACATTCTTGATTCATTTAAGAGGGTTACTTGTTTACTCATCTAAGAGTGTTTCTTGTTTTTCAGTATTTTGCATGATTGTTGTGATAGTGTTCAGTTCATGTGAAATACCATGAGGTGGGATCAAATAAGAAATCTGGCACTATGACCATGATCTGAGTTTAGCTTTATGGCAAAAAGGGCACACACATGATCTTGTTTATGCTAATAATATAGCTTTGCACTCAGAAATCACACATTTTATCCCGTCAATCCCTTCAGTTGCTACTGAACAAACACCCTGATGCAATCCCAGGGCAATTTTTGCAGACGTACCAATTTGAAAACAAACATCCAAATGATTATATCCTGCACAAATACTGGAGGGATTACAGTATTTTCCAAATTTATAGTGATGCCCGGCTGATGTATTTGTCTAAAGCAATAGTCTCATTGGTTTTAACCAGAGAACCAAGAGTAGTGTATTTCACATTAACAGCAGTAAAGTTAGTTTATGATCTAATCTGCAATGACCTGCTGTGTGCATGTCACTCTACCCCCCCAAGGGGACAGAGTGGATCTAAGTGTAGGTCAGGTGTGTGTGTGTGTGTGTGTGTGTGTGTGTGTGTGTGTGTGTGCGCACGCATGCGTGTGTGTGTGTGTGTGTGTGTGTGTGTGTGTGTGTGTGTGTGCGTGCGTGCATGCGTGTATGTAACCTGGTCACCCTCCCCTTGGCTCACACACACAGCTGTTTTACTCTGATTATAGGCTGTGTAGAACGACAACTGCGATCATTTCTTCTGAACTAAGAGGTTTGGATCATGTGATCTCATCCTTCTGAGTGTGGTGCGTACATCCCAGGTGCCCAGGTGTGTGTGTATCTGTGTGTGTGTGTGTGTGTGTGTGTGTGTGTGTGTGTATGTGTGTGTGTGTGTGTGTGTGTACACGTGTATGCTTCAAAATGTACAGATACCTCAGCCTAACCGCAACCACAAAACTCAAAAACCACCCGTGTCAGGTCATACTGAGAGATTGATAGTGATTTCTCACAAACAGCAGCCTTGGTGTGTGTACATGTTGTTGAACTGGAATCACCTTGGCCAGCGCAGCGATGAGAAATTCCCTGCACTGTTAATCTAAGAACTCCTGAAAGTTGCATATTGTGTTGGCTCACCACATGGCCTCTGAGGCATGAGCTCACTGTAAATTGAGCAACAGCAGGAGCAGAAGCAGCTAGAAGGCAGCTTGCTTCTCCTTTGAGTGACACATGCTTAGATTAGAGACACCCAACACCAGCCATCCATCTATCGTTCTCTCTCCTCTGACTGCCAGAGCCCACTGGGCCATGAGCTCATGGTACCAATCTGACCATACAAGAGAGAGAGAAAGAGAGAGAGAGGCTCAGAGCTGGGTGGGGTGAGAGGGGATGATGCTTGCCAGCTCATCGTGTAATCTCATTTTGCTGTGGTTACTGTAAGTGAGATGGAGAAGGGAATAGGAAGAAGGAACCACAGCTCCCTATGAAAGTAATGGCTTTGGGAAGGGCGGAGTATCACTCTACCAAAGTCCCTCTGAAGCGTTTTAGCATTTACAGTTGAACCACAAGTCTGGGAATCATATCCCAAAATGGAAACACATACTGTAACATTTCACCTGGGTTAAAATAGTCAGACAGCAACATTGTGTGGTATTATAACACCACAGGACAAGGTTTGTACCAATATCTTAAATATTAACATTGTGCATTTGATTTCCTTTCTCAATATGGTGAAAGCAAGGCGTATAACATAAGCATTATCAATGCCATATACCTCAGAGTTCAACTGTACACAAGCATTTTTTTCACTTATTTTCTTTGACTTTTGACAGGCTTGTTGTGTTCTGAATGTATGTCCAATAGAAGGGGGTTTAAGATTGTTGAAATTTGGGGGCTGCTAGCTCACCCAGTAAGAGTGTTTGCCCCATGTAGGCTGAGTCCTTTGCAGCGGCGCAGGTTCAAATCCAACCTGCTGCCCTTTGCTGCATGTCATCCCATCCTCATCAAGCAACTTTGAGTCTATGAAAAGCGCTATATAAATTCAATTTATTATTATTATTATTATCCCCCATATCTCTCCACCTTTCCTGTCTATCCATTGTCACTATATAATAAAGGGAAAAGCCCCAAAAAAATTATATTTAAAAAGATTGTGGGAATTTTAGTGAACTTTATTAAAACAAACTAGAAAACGTTAGTGTGGAAGAAACGAAAACTACTTTTCAGATTCAGTCGGCGTAGTGTAAAAGGCCTGCAGAAACTTTGAATTTCAATTTGGGTAACACTTTACTTGAAGGTATCGACATAATCGTGATATGATGACACTGTCATAGCTATGACATGACACTGTCATGAATATGTCACAAATGTTATAAACAAGTCATAAACGTTTATGACTTCTGTCATTAAGTGTCATTCGGTTTTTGTCATGACAAGTTGACATTGTTTGGGTTTTCTTGATTATGACAACTTGACATTAATCAAAGTGATATCAACCGAAGTTGTCTTGGTCATGACAAGTTGACATTAAATTTGTTTGGGATGTCTTTGTAATGACAACTTGGCATTAACCAGGATGACATTACCAGAAGATGTCTTTGTCAACAGGATGACATTATGTCAACTTGTCATGACAAAAACCGAATGACACTTAATGACAGAAGTCATAAACGTTTATGACTTGTTTATAACATTTATGACACGTTCATGACAGTGTCATGTCATAGTTATGACAGTGTCATGTCACGATTATGTTGATACCTTCAAGTAAAGTGTTACCTCAATTTCTAACTAATCCTGCTCTTAACTACACCTTACTAAGTTTAAAGAAATAGTTCAACACTTTGGGAAATAAGCTTATTCCCTTTCTTCCTGAGATTTAGATGACCGTTTGTCTGTTCAATATGAAGCTAGAGCCAGCACCTGAAATCTTGTTGTCACTCCAGGATGTCACCACACCCAATAAATACTTCCGCACATAATCCCCTCAATTAGTCAGTTTTACGCTTGTGTTTGTATGGACTAAACATACATACAACGAGTAAATTAGTGAGCTTTAGTGGTGCTGGTATAGGTGGATGTTACCTTTGGAGAGAGCCAGGCTAACTGTTTCCCACTATTCCCATTATTTATGCTAAGGCTGCAGGCTTCAGCTTCATATTGACAGATATGAGTGTTGTATCAATCCTTTCATTTAACTTTCGTCAAGACAGTGAATAAGTGTATTTCCCAAACTGACAAACATTTCCTTTAAGAACTTAAGTTATGAGTTGAATACCCTTTAATCATCTAAGTAAATGTTGTGTCTGTAGTAGTAGATCCATCAGGGATAAAGTGAATATTTGGTCTGGGGTTATGGCCCATGTGTAAGAGAGGAAAACTCATTATCAGCACTTCATATAGGAAAAAAAAGGAATGGATAGCTCTCAGGAGTAAACTGCTGCTTGATGTTTGCCATCTTTCTGTGCCAGAGTTGAAAATACTAATGTTTCTGAGTCAGAGCACACATCTGTCTGGTCTTGCTCCTTCCCTTTCAGTCTAACGTAGCTCTAGATCTCTGGCTCAGACCTCGCGCAGACAGTCGGGTTGTCGCCACAGTCTGAACTGTTGCTCCAGGCTTTGGCACCACAGCCATCACAGGGAGAAGGTGTTTGTTAATTCCATATAAATAGCAGCAGCAGCAAAGGCAAGGAACCCTTTACAGTAGTCTGATGTTTTTTTTGTTCTCTACTGGCCCACATACACCTGTTGCCAGAAGGAACATAGCATAAAAAAGGATGTTGTTGTTCTTTAGTCTTGCATGGGGCTTGCATGAGTTGCTGCTACAGAAATTAGGGTTGATATAGCAGATAATGCAGGCCTGAGTCATGCTGACTTTGATAAATAAGGTTTTAGAGAGCACAAAGAATAATCTGATCCATCGCAAAGACCATCAATGTAACGTTCATCCAAAGTAGGTCAAGGATTTAGTCTACAATACACTTACTCCTTTATTGTAACTACTATACACTTTGTTTACCCGGAGCACATAATAAAACAGTCAACATTTATATTCTTGAGAAAATGGGTCTTATCTGGGACATTATATATTGTTTTTTTTTTTTTCAAAAACAGGTCAAGTTTTGACACAATGCCACTGCTATTGTTGCTGGTAGCCTTTTCTTTCATGGCAGAAAACAGAAAAGGCTGCCCGAAGAACACTGACCGGCAGAGACAAAATAAACTGAATATTTTGGGTGCTTTTGGAAACGTGCTAGATAAAAAAAAAAAAATCTCTTTTCAGTCATTTGCTGTTCACAGTATAGGAACATTTTACATGCATCACAATCTTCCCCGTGAGTTGCCTGGGACCTTTATAGGTCATTTTCACAAGAAATTGTATTTCAACTTTCACTCAGACACAAGCTTCATGTTTGATCATAGCAGAGTCTAGAGTGCAGCAACTACAGACAAATAGTCAGCACAAGCCACACTGGTCTTCATATCAGTGTCTCACAAGTTCTCAATCTAGTTTTGACAGCGCATGTAAGAAAATGACTAGTTTTGTTTTATAGTAATTTACTTGGGTCTCCCTTATGCCTAACAGTGCAGAAATTAATGCACATGGAAAGTCCCTTTATTGCTTCTCTACAACTTTTTTTTTGTAATTCTGTCTGAGTAAAGCTTCCTCTGTTCTTAGAACTCTGAGCAATTACCTGAGATCAGTCTTAGCTTGTGTGTGTGTGTGTGTGTGTGTGTGTGTGTGTGTGTGTGTGTGTGTGTGTGTGTGTGTGTGTGTGTGTGTGTGTGTGTGTGTGTGTGTGTGTGTGTGTGTGTGTGTGTGCACATACAGATGTCTGATCATGCTTGCGAGCACCTATGTGTTCATGCGTGCACACATGCAGGGTATGACCAGCGGTTGGCTGTGGCCAGCAAGGGGCTGCCAAGGAAAAGCCAGATGAGTTCCTCTGAAGTCTGCTATCTCTTTGATGTGGGCCGCCCTTTACTGTCAGTCTCAGCTCAGAGCCGACCGCAACACTCGCACACTTCCCCTTACCTGCCACTAGTGATCTCGCTGACCCTCATTCTGCTACAGCTCAGCTCCATTTCCAGTCCATTTTCTATTGTGTGATAACACACGGCTGTGTGTGCACGTGTGTGTCTCTACAGGAATACAAAAACACTATTTTCCCCATGCGTGTTGCCTAATGGTTTGCATGAATTTTGTAAGCCATTGCACGATTCATTAAACTGACCTTTCATGCATGACAACTAAGAATATGCAATGCTGTATCTCCCAACAGTGAATCTGTGATATGTAAAGTTTGAGTAAGGTTGCAATGCTTTACAGCAAAGAAAAGTTGGGTTATTAACACCAGTCTCCAATTTCCACTTGGCTGCACAAAACTACAACTAAGCACACTACCCACTGAAACACAGACCTCTCTAGCCTCAGCTGCCTGTGCACAGAAAACAAAAGAAAGCTCTCTCCTGCAGGCCCCCCAGCCTCTGCCTTGATTCTGGCTGCAGCGATTGTGCAAGCTGTCGCAAAGCGCAGCTGGTCTATGAGCAGTATAAGGTCAGTGCCTGGAAATTGCACGTCACGAACATCACTATGTTGAAACTTCTATAATATATCTCTCCATTTAATCTCTTTCACACAACCACCTGACTTTCTGTCAGCCACCCCCATTTTACTTTTTTTCTCTTTTACTGGGTAATTGATATCATGCAACACTTCCTGATATTTCTATAGGCCTATATGTGCAAGCATGCTGTAACTTCCCACACCCTGCTGCATCTTCGCTAACCTAAGGTTTGGTGAGTGCCAATGGTCTGCTAAAGCTTAATGCAAAGAATAAATAACATTTCTGACAAGAGACCATGACATTGATTTCAAATGTTTATTCACAAAACATTAAGAAATTTTACAATTCAAACAATATTGCATATTTGTCTGCATATTTCAAAGTAATAATAATAGTCCATGAGAAAGTGTCACAGGTTCAGACACAGCTCAGAACAGGATTTGCAAGCAAAGTCTCTGCTTATTCCAAGAACTTCCAGATAGCTGCACTGTAAAAAGAAAAGTAAAGTCCATTTAGACATTTTCAGACACCTTCTTCTGAACCAGCATCTTCCTTGTTACCCTCTGATGAGATTCAGTCCAGTCTCTGCACTTTCACAAGTCCATTTCTTGCAAGGTCTCTGTGACCTGCTCCGCTCAGTTCCCCATTGCCTTTTAACTAGGGCAGCAGCAGGGAAACCACTTATCATCTATTCATGCACTTTGCAGTACATTCCAAATCATTCTGTGTCCATCAGGCTTTCTGTCCATTCCACATTCACCTGACCCAGTCTGCACTTGACCTCTGAACTTGAACCCTTCCTCAGGGTAATCCAGAACCAACGTGCTGACCCAGAATGCACTGGTAGGTTGTGCTCTTGCAGGGGGTTACAGCCACAGCCCCTTAATCCAGAAAGTGAGGCAGAAAGGCTTCACAACCCCAACTGAGGCTCAGCTCCTTGACTTTCTTTTCATCATCTTCATCATCATCATGTGAAGCATTGTTAGTGGGATGTCACTTCAGCGCTCTGGGAGCGTGATGGTGGGCACCCAGTCGTACACACTACGGCTCTCCTCACAGAACAGGCTCAGCTTGTCCAGAGCCGGGTCTTTCCATGGGTTTGCACTGGGGCTCTGAAATAAAAAAAATAAGATATTTAGAATCAGAACACCTGAAACAGACATATAGGCTGTGTAGACATGCAGTAACTTGGCAGCATGTGCAGAGCATTCAGACGTAGGAGTGATGCATGAATGATTCACTGGCTACCAGCTCCTGACTGATGAGTGGGTGCTCCCGGGAACTTACCGTGACAAGAATGCAGTGTGCGTCCTTGGGCTCGCCGGTCTCGTCTGCGCTCACGAGGTCGGCCAGGCGCTCGATGTCATTGACGCGTACCACGTTGATGTCGTTGTCGAAGCAGAACGCCTGGATGAGGGTGAAGTGGATCTGGAGAGCAATGTCACACTCGTACTCCTCATCGGTGGCGAGGACGCAGAATGCCACGCTGTCTGGGTCACTGTGGAAAGGACAAGAGTCAACGTCACAAAACATTCTTTCATGCGTACGCTTAAAACAAAGATAATTGTAAAAGACAATTTACACGTTTCACGAATTGCAATACTCACACATTCATGACTTTAGCAGATTCATAAACTCCAACTGTCAGGTAGTCCTGCTTTTTAGCAGCGACCAGCAGCTCTTCCAGGGCTGCGCCTGCACTTTGCACCCTTGACAAAAAGAAAATACACATCATCAGAACACTGCGCACATTTTGGTAAACAGGTATTAAAACATTCAATATAATAGAATAATGTTATATCCATGGGTAAAATATTTACCTATCTGCGTTTTCCATTGTGTTATCTTGTCCGCGGATCTCTTCCAGAGTCATAATTATAATCCAAGCGGGTTCGAGATTTTGCAGTAAACAGAAAAGGCTGTGTAGTTCTCTATGTAGTCTCTTGCGTTATTCTGAGCTCGGAACAGACTGTGGGTGGATTTATAGCAGATCATCGTAGTTTCTCGGCATGGGCGGTCTTTTCCGCTCATGCCTCCTACCATTGGCTCAGAGCAGTCGTGATGAGGAAAGCAAAAGTCCCCGGGCAGTTACGCTGAGCATGTTGACAACCCCACGTGGGGCAAGATTACAATCTTTTTTGAAATGCCCCCCACCCACCACCGATTCCCTCTAGCCTTGTCAACATCCAACATCACCACAATAACTCAAACTTAAAGTAAAGTCCTGTTTACGGTGTCTCTGCAGATAGTAGGCTACTAACACAATACAACACACTGTGGCTTCAACTGACCACCTGAATATCACACAGTAAATAACAGTGTGGCATATATGACTTACATTTATAATGCATACATATAAATCATGTGGTATTAAACATTTGCTTTTGAAGAATAAACAGAAATATTTTTTAGCATCCCTATTATTTTTATTCACCCCGTTGATCATCACTAGTGGTGGTGGTTATATGATTGTCACCATGTGATGTGGTACCATGTGATGTTTTCCCTTGACAGTTATAAAAGCATGTCAGACCATCGTCCTACAGGTGATAATGAAATCGAATATCAAATTAGTCAAGGGAAAGAAGAAAAAAAAAACAGCAGTGGAATCGGTGGTGTAATGAATCTATCCCATGATAAACTCTGGAACAATCTTTTAAGGACTGGACTTCCCCAGCGTGGGGAATCACTGCTGTGTATATATAGCCCATCCAAACTTTCCCTGATGTCTAGTCTTGCCTTGCCCTCAATAAACAGCTTGTTAAAGGTGAACTGGTTACTCAACGCATGTGTTTACAGTCTGTCCGGGAGTTACAGAACTATCTCGCGAGCGAGACCGGTGTCCCGGCAAACCTGTCCTGACCCAAATAGGGCGAGATGTCTCGATGGCGACATGTGTTTAGAGGAGTGACCAAAACAGCTTGAGACGGCACACGCCACTTTTTGTCCCCCCATTGAAAATGAAGCTTTAATTGCCAGTCTGACTTGACGCGTGTCCTTTCTCGGAGAGAAAAGGCGACTTTTGTGTCACAACAATACTCACGTCCTCCACCTGCTCCCGGCCCTTTCATGAAGCTGGGGGATGTGTGTGTGTGTGTGTGTGTGTGTGTGTGTGTGTGTGTGTGTGTGTGTGTGTGTGTGTGTGTGTGAGTGAGTGAGTGAGTAAGAGTGCGGTTTGCGTGCGCCCCACACTCTTTATTACCCCACTCCATTCATTCGGTGCCCTGCGGCAGATGCCCGACAGATGCGCGTGGGCCACTCCCGAAAAGCGCGTGCCACGGCCAGTCGTGACCAGTTTATCTTATCAGTGCCTGCCTGCATGTGTTTACATTCAACGTCATATCTTTCGAGACAGATGCCGAAGGCTGTGCATGTTTACACACCGGGTGGCTGGTCTTGTATTAACTTGAAAATTATGTTTACCTATAGGCTACTATAGAAGCATATAAGCACTAATTGAGACTAATGAGTAATTCGGAGACATTAATGCTACAAAACAGGGTTATAAGTAGGCCTACTACAAAGTAGACTAGCCTAGGCTACACCTCAGAGACTTGTGAGCATCTCTGGCGGACACTGAAGGTCTGCAGCCAGACCGTCTTGACCACCGAAGGCGGTGTGTGACCCAGCTACGGGAGAATAGTTACAGGAATATTTCACTCTGTTGAAGGTTGCTTTCTTTGCAAGTTTCTTGTTAATTGAAAAGTCAAATAATAAACCACTCCGACACGTCTTTGACTGATAGATAAAGATACCTTTAACCTAAAGGTCCAAAGCGCCGAATCGACACCACCGATGTGGTATCGCTGCTGAACAACTCGCCCTGCATAGAGCCAAGCGCTCAGTGTCAGACATCTGGACTGACACCGCCACCTGCTGGTCATTCAAACAGTGACCTTTCCCCTCACTACACAACTAGTCTCAACCACAGGTCTCAATGTGTTGAACAAGCTCATGGTGACTCATGATTCCAAACTCACACTTGTGAGTCACAAACCCCTATATGCTGTCATTCCCCGACAGATGAGGTTACTTCTAAAGTCAGACAAATATTGTTTGCCAGCCATGGAGCATGGTGAACAGGGATATGTACAAAAATAGAAAAAGTGCTAGGGAAAAAAGCTACAAATCTTTGAATGAACAGTTTGAATTTACAGTCTACATTCATTTAAAATGCCTGCCTTCAAAAAGGCCCTTTATTACCCATACAGGTACATGTAATTGTTATTTAAAAAACAAATCTAATACACAGTGAAATTGTAGTACATATAAAAATAAATCCAGTGAACTCTGTGATATGAAAGTCCGATAAATGATTATTCATAAAACCTGTTGGAATTTTTTGACTTTTACAGTTTTGAATGCAGTAAGCGCTTTGGCTAAGAGCATGGGGGAAATCCCAGGCTGGCTGTGAAAATCCAAATGGAGGATAAATTAAACCTTGAGCAAGGCAACTAACTCCCAAAAACTAGAATGGTCAAAAGCTGTGGCAAACGGTTCCAGACTGTGGTTGTACTGGTAGCACCGGAGCAGTAACTTGGTTGTGAAAATGTCACTGAAATTGCACTATAAGTCTGTTAAAGAAGTAGATAAAGAAATATTATGGAAACTGAGATGGACATTTTAAACAAACTTACATAGGTGTATAGAGATAACTTCTTAGGTAAATCCTAAAAACAAATGTTATCAACACTACAGCGTAGTGTGGAGGAAGGTCTGGCAAAGCGAGACTAAGCCGACCGTTTCTCCTTTGTAATATTTTGTTTCATGTAGGTCTTATATGATTGACAGCCTCCTCCAGTTGAACAATTCACCGTAGACAGATATTCTTCTATGCCTTCGTCAATAACAGTGATCAAGAAAAATTCAGTCATTTTGATATAAAAAGTTTATTATCATAGATGTCCAGACATGTTTTACATAAAGAGTTGAAATGTACAGAAGAGCTACAATCATTTAAGTGTATTTACATTTAATTCTTGGACTATGTCAAATGTCAGTGCATTTGTCCAACATGATCAACATTTAAAATCTCATTGACTGTCGATTATAACAAAACATTTCCAATACCATTTAGATTCCATGTATTACTTAGAGTAACATAAAAATACCCCTCCAAAATGACAAAAATGCCTCACTGACAAAACAGGTCATTACATTTCTGAGTATATATACTGCACCAAGGTTTACTGAGATAACATTTTAAATCCCTTATTCTGTGCACACAGGTGTTAAGGTATTTCAGACATGTTTAGAAAGGTAATAACAGTCCCATGAAGGTGAAAAAGAGGAGATTGTAGGGGTGGACTGGGTTTGGCTAACAATGACAACTTCAAGGGTTCAGTGCTCTATATTTTGCAGACATTATTTCTTGCTTTACTGTACATAAAAACAAAGCATTCCAAAATTAACAGGAGCATGGATACCCTTGTTACAAGGGAAATTCTAACAAACTTTACAAGTCTTCTAAATGGCCAAATGTCCTGCAATGGCTTAAGCATTACGGTGGTCCAACAACCACTTTGATCAAGCTTTATGATAAATCAAGCAGCCTATATTCTACTACGCAATGGATGCTTCCGGCTAGTTTGCAGCGCAAACTGTTGGGAATACTTATTTTCACAATAATTTACTATGGGAGAGTGATTCATGAGCACCATAGGTTAACATTTAGATCTGCTAGAGGTGATCAGACGGACTAGCGTCAAGCAAAGCTCCCCCTAGAATTTGGTGATAAATAACAATGCCATCAATTAATACTTTTCTTAAAGTAATCTTCTGCCAGTTCTTTATAAAGATTCCTGTAGTGGTGCCAACAGGTTTTGGTCATCAGCACCGTTTTGTGCAATGCAATTAGAGCCCTCAGTGCTACTTAAGTTGCATGTGGCCTCCAGCAACGCAAGCATGTAGTCGCTGTATCGCTGCAATGTTCTATTCTTTAGGTCGTTAACTCTGAAACATGGAAATCTCTATCCAGTTCTTTTTGCCCACTGGAACAAGGAAATCAGAACAAAGTGCAAATAAAGTAAACGTAGTACATCAGCTGTTGGAGGGGGAAAATATATCTTGATCATTACTGGTATGTTCCCTTCATCCTTTTGTAAGTTTAAGCTTCCATATGGTACCTAAAACATTAGGAATATGGCTCCCTCTGCTGGTTATATTGATCAACACCTCCCCACTACATCTCATCTGAGCGGTGCTGCTGCAGTATGACAGACGGGGGGTTCCGGTCTATCCATTTATCGCTGGACCCTGTGACCTCGTACGCCACTGCAACATCAATGGATCCTTCCTGTAAGGCCCCTACTCCGCCAGCCGGCCCGGCCTTCATCTCTGCAGCCTGAGCGGGGTTGGGGAAGTCTGCCGACGAGTTGCTGTTGACTCCTGTTTCAGAGTCAGGCTGCTCCACCCTCTGGTAGTCGGGGGTGTGATTCTTCTGACCACCTGCGAACATGGCTTTAACGTTTTCTACATCTGCTTGGGGCACTAAGAGGAGCTCCTCATCTTCAGGCTCAATGTAGGATATGGCATCTGTGCTTTCTGGCAGTGAGCGCAAGGTCCGGGAGATGACTGCAATAATGATGGATGGATGGATGGATGGATAGATACATTAATAAAATTGCAATATACAGTCTGCACACTGAATAGACATTCTATCTTGACGAAGAATCCAACAAATTATGGGTACCAAAAAGACATGTCAATAAAGCTTGGAGAATGACTAATTGTGAGGTAACTCACTGGAGGAGGGTGTGTAGAGTTCCTTCTGTTGTCTGTTTCCGCCAAATGGATTGACTGACGGGAAGATGATGAGACAGAAAGAGAGTAGGAAGACCTGGAGGGCAAAGCCAAGGAGAGAGTGAAAAAAAAAAAAAAAAAAAAAAAAAAATACTGCAGCATGACAAAGAACTTGACACATACAGGAACAATAATCAGGAGAGAAAAACAAGTCAACAAATTTACCATGACACAAGTGCTGGTTGTGCTGGCCTTCATTGTCGACATCTTCACCATAGCCTGTAGCTTCCTCAGTTGCTCTATCAAGGAGCTGTTAGAACCAAGTTGACACATAAACTTTAACAGCCATCAACAGATTCAAAAACACTTTCTAGACACGTGTTATTACGTGCTCATACAAAAGCAATATCTCAGAGTTCTTACATGTTCTGTTTCTGAAGCATTTGGACTTTCTTCTGTAGTTCCAGGTTGTGTGCAGTACAGATGGCAACCCTGTGGTAGACATTGAGTAATTAGTATATTTATCAAAACGTACATAGAGTACTGGACCAACCATATAATGAAAGACGTATAATAAATCACAACATGTCTGTATCTATGTTTAATAATTGAATAGAGAGAATTAATTTCTCACTTGTTGTCATTTTCACCTCTTCATCTCACCTGTTTTCCAGTCCATCAACATAGACCTTCTTTTTCTTGCGGCTCTCCTGAGCAGACTGCTTGTTGCGGATCTTCCTCCTGACCTTCTTCAAGGTCCTCTCCTCTGCCTGTTACACAGAGATGAGGCTTTCAGGACAATCTTGAAAAACACACATGTGTACGTACACACATATACATACACACATATACATACACACACACACACACATATATACACACACATATACACACACACACACACACATATATACACATACATACACACACACACACACACACACACACACACACACACACACACACACACACACACACACACACACACACACACACACACACACACACACACACACACACACACACACACACACACACACACACACACACACACACACACACACACTTTGTCTTTATATCTCTGTCATATATATGTCACAAACAGATCAAACGGATCAAACAGAAAATACATTTAGGATTCAAAAAATAAAAATCTAAAAAGTTATAATACCATGATATAAAGACAAAAACATTTACATATGGCCAACAAAAAACACAGAACATGTTTGGTTTTATTGTATAACCATTGCTACAAAAATGAACAACAATTCTGATGTATTAGCATGTTGTCTGACTATGGTCATTATTATACAAACATTTGCAACATTAGGCAGATGTTCTTATCCAGGGCAGTTTACAATGCTGCCAATTAACTCAAGTTAAAAAAAAAAAAAAGTGTTGGCATGTATTACCTTTGTAAGAGGCATGTGTGTGGGAATAGTTGCTCCCTCTTTCCCCAAAAGCCGCTTCTCCTCCTCAGTGAGCACAATCTCTTTAAACTGGAACTAAATGGAGAAAAGACCAACATTTTTATCACCTATACAAGATGGTACCACAGTTGCAGCATGCAAAGAATCAGCTTGCCAATCACGTCACAAACAAGTGAAGCAAACCAAACTGAAACTTTCAGTCTTCTTCCAACAAACTCTTCGGTTTGACCAAATTAGGAAAAGTGGGAAAATCTGACCTGGTTTGTACTGTTGGCTTGAGTTGAATCTTGTGTTGAGTCCTCTATGGCCAAAGTACAGGGCAGCTCGTCTGTGATGTCCTCCTCTATGTCCTCCTCTATTGCATCACTCACCAAGTCATCTGACACGAGAGAAGTTTTATTTAAAATAAACTTAATCTGCCATACTGATCTCCCAGGCAAGTTAAGTGCCCCCATGTGATGATTATGTATGCATCCCTCAAAATGTGCACTAAACCCATGTGTTTTGTAGGTATTTATCAAGGGGTTAAGTGGATAAGTTACAAAATATTAATATATCTAAGCCTGTAGAACTTATAAATGACATCAGAATCAGAGAGTTCTTGGACTACACATACCCAGATCAATGAAGACATCTGTATCTGGCTTTTCTGCCCTCACACTCTGCAGGACATCCATGTTCCTGCCTCCGCTCTGCAGCTGAGAGTAGCTGTGATCCGCCTGGACTGTTAAGACCTCCAGGCTCTCTGTCTGCAGCTCTCCAGGGGCCAGGGCAGGGTCGGAGTGCATCGGGCTGGGCTGGGTGTAGCTGGGACTAGGAACAACATCACTATCGCTACCCTGAGGACTTGGGCATCCCAGAAGGTTGTTGCTTCCAGCCCCAGTGCTGCTGTCGTCGGAAATGCCGCTGTCACTGCCCAAGGGAGAATGAGAGGGACTGATAGCACCCATGTTGTACTCTCCCTCTAACAAGCTGGACAGAAAGTCTTCAGTATCCATTCCTGTCAGCATCTGGGAGAAGAAAAACTGTGTTAGCTTTAACACCAAGACTACTGCACATAGAAATACACAGTGGTAGCATTTTTGAGTCATCCAAAGTGAAAGAGAAACAAATGGTAAATATGATATACTTCATCCTAAGTTTATATTTCTTTTCTGTGAAGGAAGTCTTACATCTTGCTCAGACAGCCAGGATTCAATGAGCTCATTCCCGTCAGGAAAGAGCGGCTCAGCCTCTCCATTTTGGAACAGCAGCCCTAACAGGTCTGTTCCATCCATGTCTGGAAGGTCCTCAGTGGCTGACATCTGTAGCAACACAGCAGCATATAGACCACAGCATTTGAATTAAATTAATTATTTGTTAACAACGACATCTATATTAGTAAGACAATACAAGTATAATGTCAGACTAGACATTGTCTGGGATGTAGGGTTTCGCAAATTTGTGAGATAGGCCTAGCTTTAAAGTAATTTATTATACTCCTAGGTTGCATAACATTAAAGGGGAACTATGCAGTTTTTTTTAGCTTAATTTACTTTAACTGAACTGCTTTGGAGTCACTGGAATGGTTATATGACTTTTTTCGGGTTGAATCGTGGTCGTCTCGCTTCCCCTAGCGCCTGTGAGTGGAAAAACCACCCTTGCAACTTTTGGCCGGCGAGGAAGTATCACATGATATCAGGTCTTGCGATGTAACAAATTGCTTTAGGCACTGCATACATACAGGCCCTCATCCAGGAACCAGCTAGCAAGAACAAGGTAGCGATGGAGTTTTTCACACTATCGTCATGGCTGAGCTGGCTAAAAAGAAGCAGAAAGCTAGGAAAGCATTGTCGGAGGAACAGAGGAAGAGGAAACGGCAGAGTGATCGAGCAAGTTTTTACAGTGCTGCCAAATACCTATTCCGAAGCTGTAGGGGGAGCTCTATAGAGAAACCTGCGAGCAAAAAGCGAAGAAATTGCCAAAACTGCATAGCGCCCCTTTAAGTAGTGCTGAAACTATTTGTCAATTTATCAATTTTAAAAATATTTTTTTCTTTTAAGACATTTCTCTAGAACAAATACCTGTTAGAAGATGCTTATATATTTGGATTTTTTTAACTTTTGATAAGACAAAACAAGCAATTTAAAGTTGTCCTTTTAGGCTCTGGGAAGTTGCGATGAAAATAAGAAAATTTGACCGGTCGATAATGAAAATAATTGTTAGCTGCAGCATTACAGTTGCTGTCAAGTGATGCATTTTTCTGAACTAATTCATTTGACAGTTCTAGCTGGCTGAAATGAACATTGACTGCCTCTAAATTCTTGAGTATCATGATTGCTTATCAGAGATCCTTCCACACACCTCAGCTGTGCCTAAATGCTGATAGGGCGCTTCATTTAACCCTTCATATTCACACACTGAATAGGCAGTTCTTAAGGGTTTATTTTTGCGGTCTAAGGTTGATTGTCAAATTATGAATTGACAAAATAATATTACAACTGATGACTTTTTAAATATTATTTTTTAGAATATCTTAGGCCCTGACGGTTCCCCACTGATAACAAGTCATGCCCCAAAAAGTATATATCTATAGAATTGTTGACAGTAAAACAGTGACAGCCTACTGGTGTCACAGGATAAAAGAAAGGTATGGTAAATGGAGTGATGGTCCACTAAGCTTCCACCCTACTTAAAGTGTCTGATTGCTGATTTACATGCAGAGGCTGTAACATCAGGTGCATGTAGATACTGTTTTGAGTGTGAGGAGTTTAAATTAATTCAGCAGCCACAATAGTTAGGGTGATATCTTAAAGGTATAGTGGAGGATTTTCTTTTTCCGGGTGGATCATCAAGACTATTGGTCCTCCTGGTTGTCAATCATTCTGGTGATATGTTTACGTAAGGCCGTCGTACGTGCACGTCCCTAGCTTTCAGGTGTATATGTGTTGTGAGCTTGAGCTACGGTTTCAGCCATTCATTGAAGCTTTTTGGAGAATATTTCACACGCCGGCCTGCGCTAAAAGCACAAGTTGGGCTTCCCACTGATGCCTCAGTCGTGACGTTTCTACTCCACAGGTAAAGTTTGGCATGCTATTTGGAGAAATCCATTTAAAATCACTGTTAGTAAAAGTTGATGTAAGCTATGATTAGCGATGCTAGCCCTGGCACAAGTCACGCACCGCGCACACACGGTAAACATCTCAATTTGTGAAAAAGTGCAAATGTTCTTTTGGAAAGTAGGCTTGTATGAGCCATGCCGACAGCAACTTGTAAACGGTGCACTCTCGTGCACACGTTTAATAGGCGTTCCGTCTCGGGAGCAGGCAGAGTGTTGCGCATGTGTATTTTTTCAAAAAGTAGGAGAGGGCGGTTCTTTTCTAAAATTTGGGAAAATCCTCCACTATACCTTTAAGTATGATGCATTATGCTTTCACGTCAATGAGTCAATAACACGTACATTAAAGTGCCATATTGACAGCTTCATATTGCATCATTGCCACGCTCCCATCATGACCTCATCTTATATTGAGCCCCGCCCCCACATGCCTTTGTCACGAGATACAATATAAAGTGTCAAAACAAATAGGATGTATAGCCTTTAGTTACTTCCAGGAAATTACTATGCTGAATTGCCTGCCGAGGTAAAAAAAGAAAAAAAAAAAAAAAAAAGAAAAAGAAAACACATGAATGCAGTCTGGATGCAGGGTGTCTTTGTCTTGTCAAATAGAAGCATTGTCTTGCAGTAATTGAAACACAATAACAAACGAAATGACTCGCTTAACGTACGGTAGCAGTGAACATATACGAGCGATATGATTCATAAGCTTTTGATTTTAACGAGCAGAAAAAACAAACCGCATTGCAAGGAAATGTCTGCTAACATCGAAGAGCCAGCTAACGTTAGTGTTAGCTAGCTTAAAAATCATTGTAACGATCTTAACCAAGAGGGCGTTGTAGCTACTTCGTTACATTAAACACGCTGAAAAAAACATTAAACACGGTTAATGTCGACTTTCATTTTCTTACCGTTTGATGACAGGAGACAAAATACCATTCGAGTGAGTGTGTCCAGACGTCTATTGGTTTCTTCCGCGTTTCTTCGCTAGTCTACAGTCACAGCGCTATCTCCTGAAACTCCCTTCCAACATGGCAAAAAATGCGTCATCACGTCAAAGCGGATATGAGTACGTGGACTTCTTGGGTGATTCTGGGAAGTGTAGTACCTACCATGTACTCATGAACCGTCAATGTCATGAACGATTACCCTGCTTTCTGCATACACAAGTGGGTGCAGCAGGAAAATACATTAAATACATGAGCATTATTCTTAATTACATTATTATTATGGGATACATGTAGGATGTAAAATAGCAAAAACAAAATTGTATAAACAATGCTTTGCTTGTGAAGCCATTGAATGCACCTTAGATCATTTAAAATGAAACCTAAAAAAATATATATGAATATATATATATATTTAATTAAAAAAAAAAAACAATACCCGACTAATGTGTCTTGGGTGCTGTTATGTAGCTTGCCTCACTCTCTCATGCAAGAGTCAGTATTGTATTATGTTATGTTGCTGTAGAACACAACAAAAAAGCCAGATACTGTGCAAATAACAATTGCTTAAAAATACCAGAATGTACCTTTAGTGTTGAAATGATAAAACATACACAAAAGCATAATAAGCTTTAAAAAATGTTTAATAAAAAAAAGAACGCATTTAAATTATAAATGTATTTTAATCAACACAAGCATGATGCATGAGTATGGCATCAGATTATTTAAAAAATTAATAACTGAAACTCGTACCGAAAGTGTCTGAACTAAAATTGAAAAATAAATATTTTGCCACACAACAACTAATAACTTGATGGTTGGTATTTGTAGTTTAATTAAAGGTGCAGTAGGTAAGACTTTCCTTTCGGTCATATTTGCTGAAACTGACCCTATGTTCCAGTAGAACTACATGAAGCAGGTAATTAAAAAAAAATTAAAAATCCGGCTCATCTGGCACCACCTACAGCCTGTAGTGCGATTTGCAAAAATCCCCGCTCCCTGTTGAGATGCACCAATCAGGGCCAAGGGGGGTGTCATCACTGCTCATACACACGAATTCATTCTACCTTGTGGGGGGAGGGGCTTAGGAGACTGTTTTGGGCTTTAGCAGAAAGGGGGGAATGACTGAGAAGTTGTCGATGTTCAAATTTTTTGGCTAAATCCTGGATCTTCACAATCCTACCTACAGCACCTTTAAGGTAATCCAGGTCAATCAGTCTAACAGCAGCAACATCTCATAGAGATATATCACATAAGATCATCATGTCATCACAAACATTAAGGATTATAAACCAGTCTGGCTGATTTCATAACATGATTCACCAATTTATCTCCTCAGTTTAATGTTTGGGTTTCTAACTCTTTTATTTAAGATTTATGCTACATTGGTTTCTCATATGGTTTATTGGTGTTCCAGCACAATTGAGCATAGACTAGGCTATAAATATCTACGTGACCAAAATAAAAGGTTGTGTATGCCATCTAATCATCATTATGTTTACTTAAATAAATTGTATTTCATAACATTTTCAAATCTCATGAGTATTACAGGTCCCTGGCCCTGTCAAAAAAAAAGGGAGAAAACAATGATTCGCTGCCAGCAATCTTCTCACAGAGACTAATAGAAGAAAGATACTAAAGTAAGAAATCCCAGATTTTAGGAGCTGAGTGGGGTTATATACCATGGTTTCCATTTTAACTGCTGGCCTGAAAAGCATTTACTTGTAATGAAATCCATGCAATCTCATCCCAGACTATAAAGTCAATTATTTTCCAGAGCGTATCAGAGCATTATGTCACAGAATCACACAGAGTTTAGATGTGTGCCTTAAACTACGGTACACTTTTAGCCGTTCCTTTTTACTCTTTGTAGTTGGTCTGACCACCTTTTTGACCACCGGCATGCTCTCAACAGCCCGTTTCTTGTGAGCACGATGTAGCAGGATCCTATAGACCCCTGTGATGGAGCTCCTGCAGTCTTTCCCCTGGTTGTTGAGGATGTGTTCTAAAGTGATTCCTAGTGTCTCCAGTGCCGCATTTACCTCCATCTCTTCCTCCCCAAGTTCAGATGGATCAGTCTCTGCTAGGTACGATGGGTCTAGTTTAAAGGGCTCCATGGCATGCGGAAAGTCCACAGGGAGCAGCCACTCACAGCCCATCATCTGCTCCACTGTACAACGCTCAGATGGTATGGGTTGCAGGATTCCCCTGATCAGCCTCTGGCATGCCTCTGGCACCCACGAGGGCAGGATGTAGGCCCCCTCCAGGATGCATCGCTTTAGTTTGGCCACAGTGTCTGCCCTGAACGGCATGGTGCACGTCACCATAAAAAACAACATCACCCCCAGGGCCCAGATGTCTACAAAGACTCCAACATAGTGCTCATCTCGAAAGAGCTCAGGCGCTGCGTAAGGCGGAGAGCCACAGAATGTGTTGAGTGTCTCACTGCGGCGGCTCAGTGTGCTAAAGCCAAAGTCCCCCACCTTGACACAAAAGCTGCTGGTGTAGAAGACGTTTTCTGCCTTCAGGTCACGGTGGATGATGTTGTTTTCATGCTGTGGCAGAACAAGAAGAAACTTCATTATGTAAGTGCCATCTACTTTCACGTCAAGTGTGATGTGGAAATTTGAAGCTTCCAATGCACATACACTGAGAATTGACTTTTCAGTGAGGAAGCAGGCATCTTGTGTCCAGCAGTTAAACTTTTGAAAGGAACAATATTTGCATTTTCATAGATTCTGGATTTTTACATAAGGGAGAAGAAAGAGAGCATTCTTAAACTGGTAATCTTTTTTTTTTTTGGAAAAACATATCAGACCAAAATCATTGAGTATGAGTGTTTTTTTGTGTCTTAAAACGTGTGGCAGCGATCTGGATTAAAAACACATCCGAAACCAAACAGAAATCAATGAACATGCAGTTTCTTCAGTTGCAACTGAAATTCTACTGATCCAGTAAAGCTGCATTGAGGACAAATGTATAAAGATAATTTTCCTAATCCACCAGAGCCCCTTTTTTACTATAATCCTACTGTCCGTCATATAGAAATATTCTAGGGATCAAAAGAATATTTAGTTGAATCTACCGTCACACTTTGATTCACAATTGGTTTGTTATAATGTTGAGTTTGAAATCTCTGTTTACTCTTCTGTTTTACTTATTGGCCTTGTGATGCATCAAGACCAGCATTGGGTAAGCAGTATGTACTAACAGAAATTGTCACATGAGATTAATTAGGTTAGAAGATTAGATGAAATTTGAATGACCCCATGGTTAAAAGCAGCAGAGAATTAGGCTACTAAACATTTCATAACCAACATGTAGCAGACAGTTAGGTCATCTTAAAGGGTAACTACTGTTTTCTTTTTCAACCTGTTTTTCCTGTGTTTTTATGTCTAAGTGACTGATGTGAACAACAATCTTTGAAATTGGTCCAGTTTTAAAGGAGAAACTGGTAAAGTACATATACCGTTCATGTATACATGCGGGCGCCATCTTGGGAAAACGCTGTGTAACCAGTAACCAGTAACATAGCTCAAGCACGGCGTTCGTCATTCGACTTGTCATGATGGTTCTCACAAGATGGCGCCCGCATGTATACATGAACGGTACTGTCTTTATAAACTATCTTTTTAATAAACTGTACACTTACAAAGTTCTCAATGCTTCGGTTTACATGTAGGGACCCTCATTATGCTACCGTGGAAGTGTGGTGCTATTTTGAGCCTTGTTAGTGGTATAAAATAGCGATTTCTTGTTACTTTACCAGTGCCCTGACGACTAGCTTTATAAGCTAATTAGCGGTTTGCGATAAAACTGGTCACATTCGATTAGCCTGAAAACCTATCCCAGGGAACAGTCGACTCGGTACACGTGTTATTAACACCTAGGTTCATTTTGCTCCGGATTTCTCCTTTAAGCAAGATTGCTGCAGTTGGCCACTGCGAAATAAGCTACAATGTAAGTTAATAGGGCAATTGTCCAGCTTGTATTTACCTTCACAAAAGTGCTCGTTTTGCCACTGACAGGCTCAGATTAATATTCTAAGCATTGACGGAGTACTCGAGTCCTGGACTCAGACTTGAGTCAGACTCAAATCTCTATTCTCTGGACTCGAGTCCGACTCGAGAATCTATTCTCTGGACTCGTGACTTGACTTGGTCTCGCGGACTGAGGACTCGAGACTCAAGGATATATAAAATCGGACGTTGGATGAAGTTTCTGACTTAATAGGTTATAAAAATTTGATATAAGATGTTACACTTTTCCTGTTTCGGGCTCCAAGACCGGCCAGGAAGCAGCCGGGGAGACGAGCAGCTGGGGAGAAGTATGTCTATCCAGGGCTGATGTTCTTTTGGGGGTAACACCCTTTACGTCACTGACAGTATTAACAAAAGATGAAGCCACCATGTCTTGAGAAGCTTGTTTATTGTTAACTCACTTGACATCATCTTTGGGATCTCTTTGTTCTTGCGCCTTTTCTTCACAGCCACACATTCGCTTCTCAGTCGGACAGCGCTACCGCTCGCTCTCCTTGCTTGACAACACACTCACTGACGTCACTCACTTAACGCTACATTCTCGCTCTTACTTTCACTACTTTCGTAACAAAGGAATTGATATTGATATATGCAACTGTAGTGCATGTTTCGCGGGCTCCCTACTACATGTTCACATTTGGAAAATGCAGAGAGATGCGCCCCAGATCGTGAAGTTCGCCTACACAGATTTTACATCCAATGCTGGGAAGAGCACAGCTAAATGTTGTTTTGAAAAAAGTCAGTAAATAAACTCCCTTTGCAATCGTGACAGTGGCGTCATTTTTGACCCTCTTTTATTAGTAAATCAGCTCTTTAAAAAGGTGCCAGAGTGGAGAAATGTGTCTAGGAATTCAACATAGACTCAACCTTGACGACTCGAACACTGGGGACTCGAGACTCGACTCTGACTCGAACTCAGGTAATGGGGACTCGACTCGGACTCTTCTTTGGTGACTCAACCTTGGACTCGAACACTGGGGACTCGAGACTTGACTCAGACTCGACAGTTGGTGACTCGACTACAACACTGATTATTGATTATGAAATGTCTGACAACATTATGGTAAGGATTTCTAAGGAGGTCGACCTTTCTGTAAAAGAGTAAGTATTTTTTAAACATAAAAACATCCGTGAAATTGTGTTCGCTAAACCCACCAGACACCATGTAAATAATCAGTAATTTGAGCATCGTAAAATACAATTCAATCAAAGTTGACAAAACAAAATAAAACTACCACTTCCACTTTTCCAACCATCACAACTCTAGTTTTAGTTGAAATAAACACATAGTTATGTGAAAATATGTTGGCTCTATACACGCTAAAAGTAATGGAGTCTGGGGTTTAGCTCTAGCGGCTTCAGAGCTGTTTCTGGTTAAACAGAAAGGTCTCAAAGAGGTTTTAAAGGTCTATCTCTGAAGGGATCCTTTCCATAATGTTGTCAGACACAGAATATTAATCTGAGCCTGTCAGTGGCAAAACGAGCACTTTTGTGAATACAAGCTAGACAATTGCCCTATTAACTTACATTGTAGCTTGTTTCGCCGCTGCCAACTGCAGCGTTCTTGCTTAATACTGGACCAATGTCAAAGATTGTTGTTCCCATCAGTCACTTAGACACAAAAACATAGGAAAATAGGGGGTTGAAAAAAATGGTAGTTAGCCTTTAATGGTCAATTTTGTAGTTATTTGTCAATGAACAGTGTAATAAAATCTTATATAGGTTACATTCAGATTAAGATTTAGTTTTCTATTATTTTACTTGAACATACCACTTTAATATAAACTTATATGTACTAACCATGTGTTTAACAGCAGAGAGGATCTGAGCAAAGACGATCTTGCTATCATTGTCAGAAAGTTTCCCCTCTGTAGTAATCTTTGTGTAGAGCTCCCCTCCCCCTGCGTACTCCATCACCAGGTGTAATCGTGACAACGTCTCCACCACCTAAAGGAGAAAAAAAATGACCAGAATGTCAGAGTGCATTTAAAAAAAAAAAAAAATAAAAAAGTATATATGTCGGGCTGGATGAAGTGATCACGGAAAAAAGCCCCTTGGGACCAGATAAAGTTCATTTATAAATCAATATGAGTGCGCATGAGTCAAACCTCATAGAGGCGTATAATGTTGGGATGGTGTAGTTTCTCCATGCTAGAGATCTCTCTGGACAGCAGCCTCTGGGTCTTCTGATCCAGCTTGGTTTTGTCTAGGATCTTTATAGCCACTTTGTCTGGTGAGTCCAAGGGAGAACATTATGCACAATGATCAGTGGAAAAATAACTAATTTCTATCTGTCAGCTGTACTGATTATTTAAAAGCATGCTGAAAAATAGCATTTCAGCTGAAACTTGATAGGGAAAATCATTTTTTTTAAATTCAACGTTGACTTTAAAAAAAAAAAATCAGGATACAAGTGCTCCCATTGTGTCTTTCATCATTAAAATATTCCACTTTTCTGAGAAAGTATGGATTACATGTGTTACATAAATCTTAAGTAAATAAAAGGATAGAAAATGTGCGCCTGGTTCCACCCAGCAATCACAGAATTGCCCCTGAAGTGACCGAGCCTGATGCTCTCCTCTAGATAACTTGATGGAGGATTAGCTGCCCTCAGAAACCAATTTTCTTGATCATGTTCTCCCAGGGGGTCTATCCTTACTTTAAGCCCTATCTTTAAAGTAACATTTGCTTTCATAAATAAAGGAATATAGCTCCTTTTCTGTCATACTGGGGTGACTTCAGGTCTGAGCAGATATGGAGTGTTAAGTCAGGGTGATGATCAAATATGATATGGACACAAAGTGCTGAGTTAGCTACATTGTCCTGGAATCAAATTTAATTTACCACATTTAAAAATGTGTTGAAGAAAACTTTTAGAGCCAATAAAGATCAAAATACTTTATGTATATCAAATTCAAACAACTGGTATCTTTACTGTATTCTGTTAAATGATTTATAAAGAGAAGTTAAATAGACCTCAGGTAACTGAATACAGAAAAGTTCTTTAAGTGGCAAAATGGTGTTGAGATATCTAATTGTGCATCCGTATGCATTATTCAGGCTGGTATTAGGCTCCCTTTCAGCTGTGACATAGCTTTCAATAGGAGCATTCAAAATGCATCACAGCCCATATTGTTTTTAGCAGACTAAATGATACCACACACACACACACACACACACACACACACACACACACACACACACACACACAGTGAAGTATATATAACCCTAAAAATATACACATATGTGCACACACACACACACACACACACACACACACACACACACACACACACACACACACACACACACACACACACACACACACACACACACACACACACACACACACAGAGACAGAGACAGAGACAGAGAGAGAGAGAGAGAGAGAGAGAGAGAGACGCATTCTCCTCCCTCTCTTCAGCCTTTGATGAGGCATGCAGCAATTTTAGCCGTCGCTAAGGAAACTGGAGATCTCTAATCAATCCATCTGTTCAAGGGCAGCAGACAGTCTGTCTCTTCGTGGCTGAATCAGCCCCTTGGCAAGGCACACATCACCTTGTTAGAATTGCTACATAAGGACACACTTGTTAGTGTTGCAGCCCATTGATAGAAACCGCTCTTCAGCCAAATTATCACTTAAATCTAATTAAAAGCCAGAGTGAATATGATGATGTCTATCTTTAAAGATGGATGTGCACTTTTGAACTGTGCAACAAATTTACCTACAGGTACAAATAAAATAACCTGAACCTGATCTTTAAAGATGGATGTGTTTCAACCTTTAGTGATGGCCATTTAGTCAGTCTACCTTCAACCACTGTATAATATCTTTATAGTTAGTATAATAGCCACTCTCTAATAGATGTTTTCCTGTACTTGAGTACAGGGGTTTTAACAGTTGCGTTTCACTGATGTCTCATAATTTCTTACCTTTGGTGAGGGCGTGAATTCCTAGCTTGACATGGGAGAAATTTCCGCAGCCAATCTCTCCTCGAATTTTGTAGAAGCCGATTCTTCTGCCCAATGTTAGCTCACGGACCACCCTGTGACCAGATTACATAACAGAAGATGTAACACTAAATATTCTCTATGATATACTATAGTAAACCATACCATAATAAAGAATTCACCATCTGGTGAGTCAAAAAAAGCTAATAGAAATACAGCACATTGTGATTCTAAAATAACTTACAGTCACAAAGGACCTATAAAAAGAGGGGGTTACTGCTTCATCTCTTGACCCCTACCTTTCATCCTGGCACATATCCAGGTTCAGTCTTTCCAGTGGAGTGAGGCGGCGGATGGTGGCTCCCTCATCGTCTGTGTTGATGTCTGAGCTGTCCTGGCGGCTCCAGCGGGGGTACCTTTGGCCACCAGTGACCACAGCTGTGCCTCTAACTGAACCTCCGACAGAGTCTACATTAGACTCCCCGGTCTCTGCCCCAGAAACTGAGATACTCCCACCGGTGCCTGCTACACCCGGCCCCCTAGAGCCTGCTGTCCCAGCCCCAGCTTCAGCCCCTTCTGGGCTGCTCTCAAAGGGGCAGACAGCAGTCATCCTGCAAGGGACGCCCAGGGTTGTGTGGGCTTAGCTCATGACTTGAGGTGGTGGAGGACTGGATGCCCAATTAGAAATAATATATATTATTTTTGTGGCTCATTGCACAATGATTGATGCTCCTACATTATGCAAGTGTCTTTTCAAATCTACCCCTTTAAATGATTACAAGAAATAAAACTACTTTAGGAACATATTTGGTGCTGCTTCTATTTATCTGCATTCCAAGGTATCATACATTTATCTTAAGACCACAGCAATATGTTCTATTTTTCTAGTCTAATCATATCAGATTAACAATACATGGATTTGCAAAAGTTAAATAGCTACACCAATACAAAAATAATAATTGTTATACTATCATAGATCAAGTATCATATATCCAGTATCATAGATCTGATGTAAAAGTTGATTTAGAGCAAATTCAAATGGGACAAAAAACCATGGCTTACCTTCAGACGTGTGAGGCATTTAAAGATAAATTCTTTCAGTGTCCATGCTGAAATCGCATAGCTATTTAGACAACTGAGTCAATAACCAAATGTCTTGAATGTGTTATCCTGTATTTCAACAAAATGGTAAAGAACATAGAAATAATTATTTCTATGGTACAGAACCTCCAGTCTGTGGACCCAAGCACATGCTGCATCCAGAATTTCTCAAATCTGCTGCAGCTGCAAACAATGGAATATCAGTTTATCATCTGAAGCTTGATGAAGTTGTAGTCTTGTTGCATTATAAGAATGCCCAGTAGTTGAAACCTTAGTTTTCCTTATGTGAAGCGGTCAGAGAAAAGGTGATGAGGCTGCATTCCCTCTCACTGTTGTCTCTTGCTGAATAGGTCTGCGGAGCTTTAATGGGCTCTTTTGAGTCTCCAGGGTATAAATAGGCCACAGGTTGAGGAGGAGGGAAGAGGAGCTGGATGGGGGGGTTGGAGGAAAGAGGTCGAACAGATGATATTGTCAGCGTGCAGCCATGGGGCGTGCAACCTGGAATGAAGCACAAGAGAGATACAAAAAAAATGAATCTTATTTATGTAAACTTTGGTAATCCTCCATTTCCTTTTTAATGTCTAGTTATTGTGTTTAATCAGTTTTCTTTTTATAGTTTATTACCTACTAGTACCTTTGTCACAATATTTATCATTTGGCAATTGTGTAGATTTTATGGGTCAAGAATCTGTGCAAAACAATGGAATACATGTTGTTTTAACCCTCCATGTGCAAGAGTTTGTGTGCACATGTCAACACAAGCATGCCTGTGCAGTATCTGCTTGAGTGTCTGTTAATGTGTACAGTAATTAGGGCTGGGTAAACCGCTAAAAACTGTTCAATACCGATAACATGAATTCAATACTGGTTCCTGACCTACTTTTTCGATACCAATTTTATAAAAATCAATTTTAACAAAAAGAAATTACAACATTACGGTACAAATGTCTTTTTTTCAGCTCCTTTACACGTATGTGACGCACACTGTAGTCAAGCCTCTCGAAATACAACAACACACACACTTGACCCCTGTCTTTGTGCGAAATCAATGTGCGTAACGTATTGTGTTTCGACTGCATGCGTCTACTACTTGTAACATTAGACAGCCAATCGCAAGCCTTATTAGATCTTGGTACATGCATGGTGCATGCTCATTGGCTCACTGACACGGATGAGATTTACTCCTTAGGTATTGAAATTTGGTGTTGAATGACAATGCATTTTTCGATCCTCAATACTATGGAGGTAATTTGGTCGCTGCCTTAAAGTGTTGAAGTTCGGTACCCAGTTCTAATAGTAATGCTTACTTAATTTAGTGCTTGAGTCCTGCTCCAAGAGCGATGCAGGCTTAGGTTGTCATGAGAGTCACAATAAACAAATCAAAGATCCTCATCGCTTTCTACCATCAAGAAGATACTTACAACCCGAATAACTTATTCGGGTTGTAATGGAGAGCAGGCGTGATGACTGTCACTCCCTCGTGTGTGTGGTACAATACGTAGCCTACGTGTATTAGTTTGTAAATAGGTGATGATTGCATGCTGCTCAGAAAAGAAAGCTCTAACAATGTCCTATGAGAGGAAAATGTTAAGATGAACCCTGATTTTGCAGTCATATATATTTTCTATAATACCAAGTGAAAACTCAAAAAATCCAAAAATAAATAAAAACTGATGGTGTACTTCCAACCAGCTAAACAAGTCAATTGTTCAACCTGACACCTGAATAGAAAATACCACAGTGAATGGCATGTATACAAACAGTATACTTCACCTGAACTACGATCGACAGCCTTCCCAGTATTTAATCTGCCGAGTGTTGCCACAGTAACAGTTTGAACTCGTGGCAATTGAGCTGTCTAATGTTGCTTTAAAGGATAATAATGGCAATCTTCAATATTTTTTGTTTTTATCAACAAAAACCATTCAAAGCCCCCCCCCCACCATAGTTGTCCAAAAACTATTAAAAACCCTGTAGCACTGGCTGTAAATATTTTCCATTATGATGAACATGGCTGCTGTAGTTAATTTTGATTCCGTCCCACATGAAAACTCCTGGTGCCGTATATGCACTAGCACACCAAATATGTTATTATTATTATCAGTGGCTGAAAATAGTCTCCAACAAATGCACTAATTACTCCCCTTTAATTTTTGATAAAACTTACAGTGCCCCAGCTGTAGTCTATCAAATTAAACTATATATCAACTAGGAATGAATGGGCTTGGTGGTCAGTGTGACTGTCAGGATAGGGAAGTTGGAAAAGTCAGACACAGACTAACACGTGTTGATCACATTTGTTGATAAGGAAAATATAGAATAAGTCTAACAGGGCGTCCAGTTTTAAATAAATTTAGTTGTTTTCAGAAGAAGACATTGTCATGACATAACATGGTGTGTATGAGGCAGGAATAAAAAAGGTTACTTAGTGTAACATGGTGCTTTGGAAGGTGTTCTCTCATCCGTCTTTATATTAAGATGAATGAATCTATATTAAAGCCTCACTAGGAAATCAAAGCAGTTCTCCTTTGTGAGGCCTACGGTCTCCCAGCCTTCAAACACCTTCCTGCCATCGCGCCATGAATATCTAAGCATTGATCTCAGGCAGACTAAAAAGGACTTGCTAAGAGAGGATAGGCCTTCACTTTACAGCACAAAGCAGCAAGCCCTGAATACCAGCCTTTTATATATGTAAATAAAAAGACTAAAAGGATAACCGTGCATTAAATAAACATCAATAATGAGAGCAGAGCGATAGGAGTTTTGGGACAAAATCACCATCAGGGAATGATATTTTTCAATTGTTGATTCATATTTACTTATTAGTTTATTTACTGAATACGTATTGATTAATATGTCTTGGATATATATAGCTAGTATCTCAAACTATTTCACATCCTTTTTTTCCATCTAAAATATCTACTAGTATCTATTTATCTTAATATATACTGTATATTCCTTAAATCTCTCACAGAGAATGAGACACATTCAGCCATATAGAGTACAGCCATTTTAAATAACTAACTAGATCTACTGATAATTACTTTAAGTGTAGAATATCTAGCCACAGAGGATCAATAGACGACTTAATAGTAACCCAGATTGCTTTGTGTTTTGCTTTCACTGGATAACAGAACTACCTGGTTGCTTGGTGATGGACACTGACCAAGCAGGTTTATATGTCTTTTATTCATGCTGAGGATCAGGCATTTAACTTGCACTTGGTGCCAAGAAGGAGAAGATGCAGTGCCATGTTATCAGGCCTAGTTCACAAGTCACGGTTATTTTAAAAAAGTGTTTTTTTTCACAAAAAATCCCATCATCCCTGGGGGCACATGCACTGTTTAGAAAAATCTCTGTCCACATAAAAACGCAAAAAAACACAATTGAAGTGCTGTCAAGAGCACGCCATGCCAACAGGTGGTGATATAACCTGAGCAAGAAAAAGAAGATGTTGGCCAATCAGAAGCCTGAAAAAAAAAGCTGTTACCTGAAGACTACTCACCAACTAGAAGTCCAACGTTCTGGTCTAAGACTGGCGCAGTGTTGGATTATAGTAATGTCATTCTGACGCTTCTGTTACACAATACAATGGAATAGTAACTGTACATTATATGTAAACGTAATGTATGTAACATATGTAAAATGTCATGCTAGCAAGCCTGTTACCAGTGCTA
Organism: Perca flavescens; assembly: GCF_004354835.1. Lineage (NCBI taxonomy): Eukaryota > Metazoa > Chordata > Actinopteri > Perciformes > Percidae > Perca > Perca flavescens. The sequence goes on along the minus strand of NC_041335.1, from coordinate 22,625,926 downwards.
TTATGGCCGTGTCTGCCATTGCAAGAAATGTTGTCTCATATGTGACGCCTCACAAAAAGGAGATAACGGGGCATACTCTGACGTTACAGCCAAAAACTCTGTTTTCCTTGTCTACACGACAGTTTCTAAAAGTCTTCACCCTGGTCGGAGTTTTCCAAAAGCTCCGTTCACAGTGACCTAAAACGCTGTTTGTGTGTGGCCAAAACACATAGAAAAAGATAAAATTAAAAATACCCATGTACGTGTAGACTAAGTCTCAGAGTACCCGTGTTAATTATGTGCGCGAGCAGGCTGATGGATTCATACATAGGGCTTACACCAACAACACACACACAAACATTACCAAAGATGAACTGGTTACAGCTTCATAAGATGGGATACTCTGGGGTATACCCAATACACGCTGAAAAGATTATATATCTCATTTGGCTTGGGAACACTTCACGATCCCCAAGGAGGAGCTGGAAAACGTTGCCGGGGAGAGGGACCTTGCTTATATGCCATGGCTTAGCGGCAAAAAATGGATCGATGTATCTACATGACTACCAACCTGTTTCAAGTTTGAATTACAGACAGATGTACCATTCAAAAACTCACTCAATTGGGTGCCTGGATCAGTTGGTAGAGTGGGTGCCCATATAAAGAGGTTTACTCATCGACGCAGCGGGCCCAGGACTCCGACCTGCGGCCCTTTGCTGCATGTCTTCCCCCCCCACCTCTCTCTCCCCTTTCATGTCTTCAGCTGTCCTGTCAAATAAAGGCCTAAAAAGGCCCAAAAAATAATCTTACTTTTTTTTTTTTTTTAAACCTCACTCAATTAAGACAGTACACTACTTAGTACAGACAGGTGTATGAGTCTGCAGTGCAAACAGCCAGCCCTTCATAAGCAAACACTATCCGCTTTACAAAGTGCGGGTCCCTACTCACCAGACAGTCAATCATTTGTCTATGGAGCCCTAAAGAGAAGGAGTAGGGTTTGCCTAGTGTACTCTACTGCTGACTAAACTGTACCATCAGCAGCCTCTTCCCACACTGACACTCCAACAACGGAAAACACAAGAGCCCATCCACAGCAGCTGTGCATCAAGAAGAAGACATCTCTTTTCATGCCTGTCTGTGCCTATAGTTGGACAAGGTAAAAGAACAAAGGAGCTGTTTCTCACATCACAATCTATGAAACATCCATCTGTACAGTTCGTCCTCTCTGCTTTGTCTCTAAAAAAAAAAACCTTACTTTGCCTTCCATTCCCCTTAAGTCCATTCCCTCATTCCGCCTGTGCTTGTATCACATTTTCTCTGTTTTTACTGTCGTTATGCTTTCAGGCTCAGAGACGCACACACATTCAAACACCCTTTGCACAAGCACGTAAATGCATACACACAAGTGCGCTCACACAGACAGCGAGCCCTCTCCACACAAAGCTCCCAGTGTGTTAATTGAGACGCACGGCTGAGAAGAATAAAGAGCTCCCCAGTGAAAGAGCTGCGACAATGAAGACCACAGGCCCTAGGAACAGGGAGGCAGGCCTCTCTGGAATCTATGGGGCAAATATTTCCACATTTCCAAAAAACAGATTGACCTCTATATTCCTTCCCGCTGACACACCACACACACCTGTTCAAAGTGAAGTCTCAGGCTTCGATGGATGCACTTGGTTTATACCTGGCTTTGCAAATGGTCAACTGAACTCAATGAGTAGGACACTATGCAACTTGTTTCACTATTGTTTTTATTCATATATTGTTTTACTTTTTATCTTTTTATGTAGCATGACTCACTACTGTAGTAGTGAAAACATGTACAGTACAGTACACGCTGTTATAATCTGCACCATACTATAACTCCTAGTACATTTGGAGAGAGAGCGAGAGAGCTAGAGATGTCTCTGAGGCCTTAACAAAGTTACCATGACACTGTATGCAGGGAGCACAACAACATATAGTAATGGTGTAGACAATGTCACTTCTGGTGATTCAAATCTAAATTTGGTCGACTACTTCTTCCTGTTTTAAAGAGCCTTCTGAGTTCCGTTTTTATTCACTGCCAGCACTTCAAAGAGGTTTGCATCAGAGAAAGAACACACAAAGCACGACGTTTCATGTGCTCTGACTGATTGACCATCAAACGAATAACAATCAAAAACCAATTTCATTCAGGCGACAGGAAACAGATCCCAAAAAGTGCTATTTTTCCTTCAAAAATATGGAAATATATTCAGTTTCTTATTCAGGTACACTGAGAAGAATGAGTGAAAAACATTACTTTCATAATACAATACGTTCAATCCCAGCGTAATTTTGAAATAGGCCAAAAGACACATGTCATGTAGCCTAGTTAAAAAAAAATGCATTATGGAGCATTCTAAAGGCTCAGTTTGATAAGACATGTAATGTTACTGTGACTGTGATCCAAATCTAGCTGCTGAGTCATTCGAATGTCTGAAAGCATATCATGCAAATAAATCAATGTGTATAACTAAACAGTTGTAGTTTCCTTTCATTATAGCCACAGACAATTATCATTTGACAAAGTATTGTTTTTATCTTGTAAATCTGTTTTGTGTTTGTGTTGAACAAACTACAGTACTCTTAAAAGACAAGCATGCTATCCCACTACCCTTATAGGAGACACAGACTGCAAACTGAGTTATGATGATAGCCTACAGCATAAAGAAAAGAAGAAAAAAAACCATTAGAGTGCAAAAGGTGCTAAAAGAGCTAAACTCTGAGTCATGGTGGTTCCCCAAAGTTGATTGCGCCTGTGCGTAACTCCCAGGTGATCCTTTTCACAAGTGATGCATTGAATTTAACGACAACAATCACTGCAAAATGTGACTAAAATATAATTGAAAAATAGATCACGAGATTATGAAAAATAAATAATTCTCGGTTCATAGAGCTCTAGACCTTCAGACATTATTTTTCACGATACTGATCAGTCGCCATAGGCTATATGTTGAATGTGTCGGTGATGTGTTAGTTAAATAATTATTTTGTGAAAACCTTTCAAAACACAAACATGCTTTCGAGTAAATAAACCTTGCAGTGCATTGATTAAGTGTTTGTCTATCGGTGTTCAATGACAGTCAACAGTTAACACCTCGTCGCCGCAGGCTATGAGCCGGCGCATTTCTCTCAATGATCCTACGAGAACAAAAACACCAAAGATGTTACATTTGTAAATCAGTCTTACCACGTAGGCTATATCGTCATGCGGCCCGTGGCGACAAGCTTTACAGAACTCACTGCAAAATCTTTCTCCCGTGCCCTGTGATACTGGTTCTGCAGCAGAGCTCTGCTACCCGGTTCAGTCTGTTGTGAAGGAAATCCGCTTGCCTGGCAGGTGAAACGACCAATCGGTGCGGGCTGGGGAGTCCTAGTGCATCTCTTATCCAATCAGAAGCAAGAATTACAACTCGAGCCGCAAGATCACTTCAGTTCAGTACCACAGGAGCTGTCCGGAGCAGGAGGCGGCGGGACTCACACAGGTAACCTAACCTGCGTGGTCACCTGCCAGGCTATTAGCACAGCAGCGGTTCAGGTTCAAGGAGGGGTCAGGGGACCAGGAGAAGGCCTTATCAGACAGAGGCGTCAATGTCTCAAGACTTAGACTTAGACTTCTCTTTATTGATCCCTTTGGGATGACTCCCGCAAGGAAATTAGATTTCCAGCAGCAGATTTTAGCATCTTACAAAACACTCTTTAAATAGAAAAAAAAAGATAGAAAAAATACAGTATAAGAATAACAAGCTCACTATTCTCGTGTGTGTGTCTTTTAATGTACACACATGGGTTGCCCTGCACCACAATTTCATCAAATTGACTAAAACGTGGAGTCGAGGTCTACTTTTGAGTCTAGGTCTTCCTCGGGGGATGGAGCTTGCTCAGCTGCCATGGATATAACTTACAGCCTATAGCTTTTTTTTGTCAGAATAGTTTTACATCGAGAATGAAAGTTCACTTTGAAGTGATCAAATTTGGATCATAATGTACATTTCTGAAATGCAGATTCTTGACAATCACAAGCATTTCAAAGTTGTGACTATGCATATATGCTGTACACATTGCAGACAGGACTATCTAGCCAGCTGGCAGGCCTATAATGTAGAGAATTGTAGTTTGACTGCTTTGGTGTGTAGGCTACTTATAATTTAAATGTTTGGTTTATGAGCATTACACCAACTTCCTCAAAACTACATTGATTTTTTTGTATCCACTTGGGGGCAGTGGAAACAAGCTGCTGTAAACAAAACAACAAATAATCAGCCACTTTATGAAGTGATGAGGGCAAAAGCAAGGACTAAGAAAAACAGTTGTCCATTTACACATCAACAGATATGGAGCAAGTTTAAGGAAGAAGATAATCAAGATCTCAGTAGACGCATGCAAGACTTGTAGTCCATTCTGGAAACCAATTTTTATTCCATACGAGTTTCTACAAAAACACCAAAAGTCAATATGAAAATAAGCTTGAACAAAACTGTAGCATTAGCACTGAAGAACATCAGCACCATACATACGCTGTTTGAGCGGCCACAAGAACATTTCATTCATTGTCAAATTGTCTTGGCAAGTTACCCAAACTAAAAGAACATATACGTTTGAGGTAAAATAAGGACACAGGAAAAACACTTATGAAAATAGATTGATGAAGCACTGAGGAGTCATCAACAATACATGATATGATGGCAAACGGCATTAAAATAAATACAGGATCATTAGCAGGAAATGATCTCTCTCTGTAACTCTGTCCATAACGCAGAGTTCAAAGAGTAAGAGGTGGTGGATATCGAGTCATTCAATGTGATGGCAGACAGCAGGGCATATTTTGAGGGGACATGCTGTATCCCACATGCAGTGTTCTTTATGGAAAAGAAGTCCGCTACAGGATACTGCAGCCGTTCAGGACTGAACGAGTGTCCTGCAGGTCCTTTAAGACAGGTCCTTTTGACATTCTCATACAACCACTGCTTGTACTGCCTCCTCAACACTCACCATTTCACCCTCCATCTCTACTTCCACCTGAGAGTTCACCACCTGCTGCCCATCAACTTCAGTTGTGGTCACGTGCACCACCTGGATCTGCACCCCGGCCCGCTTTAATCTCTCCACGTCCTCCTCACACATCTCCGCCACCCCTCCATCCTCCACCACAACTGTTGCAGTCTCCTCCATCTCCATCACATCCACAGGCTCAACTGTGACGTGTTCCACCTGGATTCCATCATCCAGCAGGACAGTTTCGCCTCCTTCTATGCTCTGCGTTGCGATGGCGAGTGCGGCAGAGTCGGTGATGACCAGTTCTTCAGAGGACTTGTTGTCCTCAATGGAATGGACGTCTTTCAGGTGGGCCTTTAGTTCTTTTGGGTGGGTGAACCACATGTCACACATGGTGCAGTGGTTGGGCTTGACGCCTGTGTGGCTCACAAGATGGTTTTTGAACTGGTCCCAGCTGTTGAATACACTGCTGCAGACCTGATGGAGGAGAAAATAATATGTCACATGGGAAGCACGGAGTCTATAAAACCTCAGTAAACAGTGACAAACCCCATCCCAATATCCTGGACCCCGAGGTGAGGTCATCAATTATCTCATTTTGATGTACCAGCAGCCTAAAACCAAATATATTCTATTTACTATTTTAAGACCAAATAAAAGCAAAATATTCTTTGGAGAATTTGAAACCAACCAATCAATTTTTACTTGAAAAATGTCTACAACAAATAATCAATTATTAAGTAGTTGCCCATTCATTTTCAATCTATCAAATAACCAAATCCTCGCAGCTCCACCCCATTCCTTTGTTTACTTATCAACATTAATGGAAAGCTGTGATGCAAACTACACTTTTAAAATACAGAAATCCATTATTCACCTGTCAAGCATATCTTGCCTATTGGGGATCAAGTTAACCAATACCCAGTATTGCAGATATTTCATTTCACATGGCTTACATTAGGAGGAAGCACTTTACTGAGACATTCATTTCTCAAGGTAAACCTCCACAATCTAAACTGTATGACAATTCATCAATACATTACTCAATGCATTTGTCCACACAGAATGTCTGCATGAAGTGAATAAATACATTTACATAATGTGGAGAAAAAAAAACAAAAAAAAAAACCTTTACTGTAGAAACTGCACTGGCAGGGGAGCGCTTGATGGCCTTGATTCTGGACAAACTGTACCTGGCATTCATAGAGTTTCTTGCGTCCTTTCTTGGCTCCGGCCCCATTCTGACAGGCTGCCATATGGCACTTCAGTGTGCTGTTCCTTGCGAAATGCTCATGGCAATCTGGACACTCATACGGTTTTTCACCTACAGATAAAGGCAAGCATGTATTTTCAACGCTAGATGTCTAAGTCAATGATACATTACTATGATTGTACTAAATTAAGTAATTTGCAAACACAAAACCAGCTTAATTTTTCCTACTCACCAGTGTGCTTCCGCAAGTGCTCCTTAAAGTGGCCGAAGTGGTCAAAGTGCTTTTTACAGTATTCACAAACATGCACTTTCTTCTGGGGTTTCTGGTTTCGAGACAGCTCTTCTGCATCAAAATGAAACGTGCTAATGTGCTGCTTCAAGGCGCCCTCCCGTGTGTAGGCTTTCCCGCAGTGGTTGCACACGTGGGGTTTGTCAAGCATGCCCAGGTGGGTTTTCAAGTGTTGTTTGAGGTGGTAGTACAACTTGAAGCTACGGTCACACTTGTTGCAGCGGAACATGTTGTCCACTTGGGAAATCTGGACCTCTACGACCTCGACATTTTCCAGCACCTTGGAGGCAGTCACCGTTTCCTCCTGAAACACCACCTCCTGCCACGCACAAACACAGGCAAGGCAGGGTTGATCCTTTTACATCCATAACTCTTACTGTAAATACACAGTTTACCAATTAATAAACCCCAAAAAAAAACAAAAAAAAAACATAAAACTTGGCTTAAAAAGGAAGGTCTATTTCAATTCAATTTCAATTTTATTTATAGTATCAAATCATAACAAGAGTTATCTCGAGATACTTTACAGATAGAGTAGGTCTAGACCACACTCTATAATTTACAAAGCCCCAACAGTCTGTACAAATACAAGTCAATAAACTTCTTCTATTCCTCCCTTTCTAATAACCTGTAGCGTGGGTTCCCCTTGTTGATACTTGCTGGTTATGTCAGCAAGAAGAGCCAAAGCAGAGTCATCTGATGCCGCCTGAGCATTCTTTGCTGCATCTACCACCTCCTCCAGTCCAGACTCCTCCACCTTTATGGGCCCTTCCCCTATCACCTCAATCTCCACCTAGAGAACATTAAAACATTCAGTCCTAACAATTATTGCGTGGACAGTCATCTGTGTGCACCTCATACAATAAGTAGAATGAATCTTAATGTCCACTGCTTTTCAAGGAACTAATATCTCTAGGAGTGTGACCATTATGAACATACTGACCTGATCCCCATCCACTGAAGGTAGGGTTTCTGTAATCACATTAGAGGTCTCCGCAATCTTCCTCTTTTTGCCTCTGCCCTTTGCTGTCAGCGAGGGATTCTCACTCATCCTACCGGAGAAGACAAGCTCTTGTTAAGGACGTAACAATGTTTAGATGAAGGAGTCCTGAGACAAATTCCTTTCTAGCTTCTAAAACATTTTGCCACTAAATTTGTACATGACATAATTTAAATATGGATAGTGACACAATTTAAGCTTCATCGGCCGTGATAGGTGACAGACCAAGGCGACCGTCGGCCCAAGTTGGGCCCTAGTTCGTGCGGTGTGTCCCGCACCGTTGCCACAAGACAGCCTCCGTCTGCATTTTTTGGGCCGCTGTCGCTCACTGGAGCGTAAGGCTTGAAAAGGGTAGTGTGAAGAAAGCAAAGAAACGACTGTGAGAGCGCACACAAAGCTCCTTTCATTTTCCATCTGATCAATCCAATACACAGAAGCTGTCAAAACTTGTCAAAAATGACGTTTGAATGTTCCTTCTAAAAAAAAAAAAAAAAAAAAAACACATAGGTTTGGACGATTGGAATTACTATTTTTACACATTATGTCTATTAGATTGCAAACGTACAACAACATATAAATAACTACTTGTGTTGGTATATTTATTTTAAGAATAACAATCAAAACAATTAAATGAGCTCTACATACATACACATTACAAAATAAACAAGCGTAATAAACTAATATCCTACACCGTGAAATTTAATATTAAAGACCCTAATACACCTCCCTCTCTCTGCACTGCTAAACAATTAGCCCCCTAGCAAGCTAGCTTACCAGCCTGCCGACCGGCCTCTAAATTAGTAAAATATAAAAACGTAATGTTTAATTCACACGCTCTTGTCAGATCGTAGGAAAGCACATTGCTATCACCACATGAGTGACAACTTTGTTTGGCAAATTTTCTGTAACCAATGTAGGATAAGGGCATGCTCTGTGGGTGGAATTACCAAGCTAACGTTAGCTGACAAATGAACAGCCGGCTCGGTCCCTCCGCTCCCATCGTAGGGAGAATTCTTTGCAGAGAGAACGGATGACCGGGAGATGGACAGTCTGGTTAGCCATCTCCCGGTGCCCGTTGTCTTAGAGTGAAGCAGAGGGACCGTAGGCGCCGTTCGGTTCTGCAGCTGTTGATTCGAGCAAACACTGTTTGTTTGTGGGTATCATAGCAACGTTTGTATCAGGTTTCCCCTTTTGAATGACGAATAGATCACCGCTGCCACCGCCTGCTGGTATGGAGAGTTATTTCCTCTCACGCAGGAGAAGAAAATACGTGGTACTTGGTCGTGGGCGGTCTGTGCGGTGTGTTCCAGTGCTAATTTTTGGCCAAGACACAGGCGATCTGGGTCAACGCCACAGTCGGCCTTCGTCGCCACTAGCTCCTGGCCATCGGCTTGGTGTGTCAGGGCCTTAGGACTCACTTATTGTTGAGTGCCTTGATGGCTTCCTGCATCTGGAGGTATTCCGCAGCCTTCCAGACATCATGGGCCTCCTCTTCTCCAACTATCACTAGTGTTGCTGTGTAAGTGAACTCCATCAGCTGGCTAAATGCTGCATTACTCACTCCTGTCAGAGTAAGAAGAGAGAAGCAGTGGTGAGTAAAAGCTGTTTTACATATGATAGTAACAAACACAGAAAAACATATTTGTTGCACAAAATTCTCAGCTGGAGATGTTTGGAACATCACAGTAATTTCAAAACTGATCCAGGAATTGCCTATTAGATGCGGTTAACAGACCGTTTGACTAATAACCTTACATTTGGTTTTAATAAACTTGCAAATAAGAAGTTTACTTTATTTCCTATAACTGAAGAGCTGTCAGGCTACTTTTTATTCCCAAAAATTAAATTATAACACAGAATACCTTCTATCTCCACCAGCGGCTCTTGGGTAAAATCCTGGAAGAACTTGTGGAAAAACTGACTGCATGCTGCCAACACTGCTTTATGGGCTCTGAATTGGTGTCCTGTAAGAGACAAGAGACATGGACATAAGAGGTATTGTTTAGATAGTTCTACTAAGACATCATAAAGATGACCTATAACATATGCCTACTTACCATCCACAATCAAGGTAATGTCGGTGAACTGGTCCAGCTGTCGTTGTTCATTAAGTTTGTCCATCATGACTTTGTAATGTGCTGGGTACTCATTGCATCCATCCACCTCCACCTCCACCTCAGCCGCCATTATTGACCTTATCCTTCTCTGCACAGAATGGAGGAAGATGGACATACAATTCTTAAATTAGTTTGACACACACACACACACACACACACACACACACACACAAATAAATAGGTGTTTTTGTACATAATCATCGTGCCAAATGCCAAAAGATGTGCCAAATTGTAATGATGATTACATATTGATAAGTGGGGGATACAGTTAGAAAAAATGTTTTATAACAGTAAGGAGGCGTTGTTTACTTCAGCTCTAGGTCCTATGCCTTATAATGGCAGTTTGATTGACCTGGATTCCTGGTTACAGTTTTCTCCACTGTTTTAAGGCATTGTCAGAGACAAAAGACACAGTTTTGAGAATTATGTACACTCAAAACAACCTACTAAAACAGCAAAAAGATAACCAAACCTATTTTTGAATACCACGTTCACATCATTAGCTAAATAACTGGATCTCAAAATGTTGACCACTGCATCACTGAATTTGCCGTTTTAGTGCACAGCTGGCAGACCAGCATAACAACGGAGGAAGACTGTAATTCAATTGTATTAAGTTAAAGGAAATTATCTGATGCTCAAAGCTGAAAATGGCTTTACAGGGCAACAACACTGCACAGAACCAACAGGACGAGGAAGTCAAGTTGAGGGCCCATGAGAACCATATAAATACCGGGCTTAATTAAACGTAACACTTCTCAGAAACTCCGAAATGAAAGTGTAACGTTACACAAAAACATTCTGCTGAAGTTTAAGAGTGTGCTCTGGCGTGCCACACGGGGAGACGTGCATGTTATTCAACCAATGACCCCACGCATGGTTTTTCATTTTGCTAACGTTAAAAGCTTTGCTAGTCCAGCTCCATGTTAGCTTAACGTTAACTAGCAAACATACAATCCTGCCTCCAACAGAAGAACAAAGTATTTTTACATACCCGAGACATATAACCAACGCCGAACTTACCAGGACTAGATATACCAATGCAATCTTTTCGAAAGTGGAACACGAAGGAAATAAACATGGTACAACCCCAGAATGTCGCATGTAACGTTGACGGGCCTCCTAGCACTCTCGCCATTTCGCGTTTGACAATCAACATTACGTCATCAAACCGCGCATTAAAATACACTTTTCTGAGATATATTTCCTAATTATAACCGCTGAGGGTCAAAATACACGTTACAAACCATCGGTTTACATACCTCAAGTTTGGTTACGTTGCTTCAGAAAGTTGTTTTTCGGTAATATTTCCTTCGACGTATGTAGCGCTGTTCTACTCTCGTTGCTCCAAAAAGGGCGGTCGTTCAACCCATTGAAATATATATAACCCTCGAGCCTCGGATTCCCAGAAACCCTTGCCAAGTCAAGGACGCCGAGGAGCGTTGCTTAGTGACAGTGGTGAGTGATGACAGTTTAGATCTTCTTCTTATCAACAACAACAAAAACTACTATGAACCAGGCAAACTAATAATGACCAAAACGGATAAAGGTAAATTCAGATTTACAGTTTTTTTTCGATTGCTAAAAGACAGTGGTCATAACTGAAGCCACATGTGCAAAACGTTAACTATAGTCTGCATTAACAGTCACCTGAACTAAACAGTTCACATCCACATCACCTGCTAAAACTCATTCCAAGTAAGACACCTCTTAACACACGTCTCAAAACAGGTTCAGTGCAGCCAAACACTATGAACAATCCTCAGGAGACAACACACACTGTCACTCAGAACACACTGAGAGTAAAAACACCAATACAGAAATTACAAACTTTTAATCTTTACAGTTTGAATAATTCACTTCACAATACTTTCTTTAAAGAAAAGAGTGAAATTCTTTCACGTGAACATTTTTATTTTTGTCATACCAGTTTTTTTTTTATGTAAACAAGAGGGAATGAAAATCAACTGTTTGCTTCAATAGATATATCATTTTATTTTGTCCGTAGTAATTTATGTATTGACTGGAAAAAAAGTTAAAAACTAAAGGTACATAATAACAAAGAACATTGGATTTCCCGGCATGCCATGCACCTGCATCATCCATAAATACAAATGAATGTGGTGTTTCCACTGCTTCCACCTCCATTACTTTCTGAAAAACAGTAAGTCCACAGTTTTACTATAGTAAATGTAGTGTTTTTCACGTTTTTTATAGCTGTGTATGTAACCTCAGACATCTTACCTGGACCTTGGTATCTATTTCAATTCAATTCAATTCATTACATTTTATTTATAGAATCAAATCATAACAATAGTTATCTCAAGACACTTTACAGATAGAGTAGGTCTACACCACACTCTATAATTTACAAAGACCCAACAATTCCAGTAATTCCCACAAGAGCAAGCATTTAGTGCGACAGTGGCAAGGAAAATCTCCCATTTAGGCAGAATCCTTAAGTGGTGAGGAAAACTTCCTTTTAGGGAGAAACCTCTGACAGACCCAGGCTCTTGGTGAGCGGTTGTCTGCCAGTGCCGGTTGGGAGTACGATGAACAGTGGCAATTATAGTCACAATAAAGATAATGAAAATATGACTAGAAATAGTAGTTGTAGTAGTGCATGGCGTAGCAGGGCACTGCAGGACGTAGCAGGGTGAAGCAGGGCATAGCATGACATAGCAGGGCATAGCAGGGCACTACAGGGCACTGTAGGGCGTGGCTGGGCATAGCAGGGTGTAGCAGGCTAGCAGGACCACAGCGACAACTGCAACCATGATTTAGGTGCCACCCTAATCCAGGGAAAACTGCGGGGCGAGAAAACATAAGGGCTGCTCTTTTACCTGTTTACTGTTTCTCTCGAACAGTAGTGTCATTGATTCATTCTTATTTGGTGTTTCTTTATTTAAAAAAAAATATATCTTTCTGAGCTTTCCCTATATACACAGTACTGTATATAGTATGTGTTCACAAACAAGTCTTTTACTTGAAATTGCAATCAGCAGTGTTTGAAATGAACCAGACTGAAATCCATTGTGTTTTGAATGTGTGGTTAACAGTTTTGACAGCAGGGTGTTAGCATTTGAACAATGTGCTGTGAATTCACACTGTTGTGCAGGTTGTGGTTAAAGTCATGGGATATGTGTGTAGAGTTTTGAAAACTGTGTTCAAGCAATGAAAAATGAACTAGAGTTTGGTTCACATGAACTGCTGCTGAGCAAACTGTAGTTAAAGTTCTGCACATGTAGCTCCAGTTGTGCCCACCTTCGTTTAGCACTTGAAAATACCTGTAATATACATTACATTATCTATTTATTTAATAGTAATAAAAATGGCAATGCATCCTTCCTATGAAAATAACCCCAAACATTTCCGTAATGTGCCCGGTGAATGCAGAACAATTACGTTCACTTCAAATAATGTATAATGTAGTGTCGGCCTATATGAGACCACAGTTTATGTAGGCCTATCCCTGTTAGTGGTAAGCATTGGTAGTATTGAGACATTTACCTAAACAAAGTGACCAAACCAGACTTTTAAAATAAAAGATAGATATTACAAAAAAAAGTCCTGCATTCAAATATGACTTAGGAAGAGGCATTCATTTTAAGCTAAACATAGCCCACTTAAAGTAGGGCCTATCATAACTAAGTTTGCTTTCGGTACTCAATACATGTCTCGGCATGCATAACTTTATATAAGGTTAAAATCCGGGGACATCAGATAATACAGAATTGTATTAATCCCAATATGTTTGTACCAAGGTAAAACAAATTAAAACTTGAAAAACATATACATTTAATGGGAGAGGTGCAAAGTACAAATGATGATGCAATAAATGAATGAATGTTTACAGTGTTCCAAATTATAGACAGTAGGAGTGAACTGTACAAACTGTACATAATGGTGCGTGTTTTTATCATATGTTACAAATTACAAGCACAGACATAGTATGAAAGGGAAAACATGTATGAACTGTATAACAGGGTGCACCATACAGGTAGAGAATATGATATAATAAGAAAATGAGTTACAGTAACAGTAGTTTGAGTGGGAGGCATATACTGTAGCATGGTGCATGATTGTAATTCTTGTCAGTTGCACCAAACTGAGAAGACAAAACCCAATTGTAAAATATCTCTAAGAATTTTTTATGCTGACATAGGTTTCTAAAATATCGCGCAACCTGTTTTTTTAGTGTTTTAGTGTAGTTTATTGTTATCAATATATACTGTTATCAATTCATATCTCTTGAAAGTTACTGATATGCATTGTTATATGCAGGCCAGTGTGCCCTGATAAAGAACATTTCTCACAGTGCCAGACACTGTAAATGAGTAACACTGGGTCATAGAAAACTAGTCTGGCAGGTCAAAGGTCATTCTCTGATATATCAGCTGACACTACACCACAGTCGTTGCATCTCAATGCAACGGATCAGGTGATGTTTTTGGACACTGATCTCTTGCTTGTGTATTCCGGCGGCAAAGTGCATTCCAAAATGTTAAAGCATGCCACCAAGTAAACTAACTTTGCTACAGTTAATGTCTCAAGTGTTCCTGGTAGAATTCCAGAAATCAGCACAAGTAGCAGGAGCTTTGTGTGTTCCAAATGTTTTTACTACTAACCTAAATATTTAATTATGTAAACACTTCTCTAACATGATTATAACAACGAGCTGCAAATATAGAATTTATTGCAGGGCGATTTTTTAAGATTGTCTATTGTGCAGGTGTTTCTTTTATTGTGTCCATCCCCTGTCAGATAGTTAGCCTACTTCTATTCACACTGTGTTTAAATGTATTTTTTATTGTTTGTTAAACCACATGTCACTAACATTTGCTCTTCTAAACTTACCTTGACCTGAATAATTAACTGTGCTCTTATTATCTCAAACTGCATGGCCCATATCTGCAGACAGACAATCTAACCTGCCTGATTGGATTTTGAGGCCGTTTACAGCCTTAAAGTCCGTTTCTTTTTTAATAAACTGTAGCTGTCACATAGATTACTGTCCCTTTAATGCAGTTTTATGCAATAATTGCTTCATGAACTAACTCGGGGAACAAGTTAAACAAGAATTAAACTGTCTCCAGAATAATCTGGTAAAGCGCCTGAAGCTTTAAATTAGCTTCAGCAGCTAATGGATTTTATAGATTTTGTATGATGAAGCTACTGTCATTTGTGGTTCTTCGTTCCTCCTAAATATCTGCAATGTGATCTTCATCATTTCATTTTCTAAGTTCCTCTTTTCTTATTAATTGTACTTTTTTTTGGCCTGCCCTTAACTATACATAACGTGCTCACTTGATCTCCCATGTTCAGTACTTTCCAATACCCTGTTAATATTTTCCTACTTTTACTGTCCATGTGTATCAAAGTGCCAGCAGGAATGCTTAAATCGTGTCACTTGTTCATATTGTCCTGCTGTGTTTGTGTGGACTCTGCAGAGACATGCTGGAAACTGAGTCCCATCCTCTGTCCTTTTTCACTTCCCCTCTTTGCGCTGACAGTGAAAAACAGAATTGCACAATGTTCTACCATGTTATTGTAGACTCATAATACACCTCAATAATAAAGCCTGCTTAACACAATGTAATAGCATAAGGCCTACATTTGTTTTACAAAGCAAATGCATGCACTCCAGCATCTCCAGGGCTGACAAAGTATTTTAACCGGCCATAATAAAGAGGCAAGTCTTTCTTCTCACACTTTTCTCCTGAAGGAATTTGTCAAACTGCCAGTTGCTACAAAACTTTCATTAAAAGTGTTTGTATCCTGTCAACAAGGGTATTGCATGCACTGTGACTTTTTAACTTAAAAAAGTGTAGGCATCAGCATACAGCCACAGCTGGGGTTGAACTTTGTCCTACCTCCAGATAGAAAAACAACAGGCAGAGTATAAAAGGGGGGAGCAGTGGAGAAAGAGATTTGTTTTTGTTCAAGGACGCAGAGCAACAACGCAGAGCTGAGCACAGAGGACGGAACTTTTTAACCGAAGGGTAAGTGACAGAATTCATTACACTGCGTCAAATTACTTAAATTACTTAAAATAGAAAGCAAAATGTATTTATTGGTGTTACCTTTAACAGCTACAGTAAATAGATAAATACTGAGACACAGGGCATTGCACAATACCTTTCATTGCGTATGCTGCATATCAATGTACCATTTTCTATATGAAGTAACCTTGTCATTACATTGGCATCACATACATAACCTTGGCATGTGGTAAAACCATAGACTATATACAGTCTATGGGTAAAACATTGCAGACAGACATTTTAAACTTATGCTTTCAACACTCAAGCATGCATCTTGTGCAACTGCATGCTGTTTCTTAGTAATTACTGTGTATCCACAAGCTTACATTTGTATAGAAACAACATGAGCAGAGATTTCAGAATCTTAAATAAACTGCTTTGCTCACTCTCCCTTCTATAGCTTTATTCAGTCAGTTTAGGAGGATCCCTATTTGAAGAATGTAAAAATGATAACCCTTCGCTGACCTTTTGTACAATCCTATCACTTTTATCTGCTGAGTTTGACCAATCTCTGATGTTCTCCCCTTCCCCTTTTCTCCTCTTTCACCCCCTTCCCCAACTTCTCCATTCCCCCACCACTCCCTTCTGTTTCTTTGCTCAGCAGATTGGAGGAGTGAGGAGGCACCACAAGGATGTGGGCGTGCCTTAGCCTACTCCTCACTCTCTGCCTGCTCCATGGGGGCGGTGCAGAGAGTGACGGTGGTGGGCCTCGCTGTCAGCTGCCTCTAGCCTGGAAGATAGGGGAGGTGGAGCCAATGAATCAGGCGATGGGCCAGGTGACGGTGCTGGCCCTTTTGCAGGCCAGCTGATTGTTCTGCTTGGTGCAGGCTTCCAGGTACCTTGAGATCTTGTTATGCACTTCTGTCTTTCAAGAAAACTTTACATTGCATCACCACAGAAGCCCAAAAATCTATGGCAAAACATGGCATTCACACTGCTTTGTTAGTCAGGAAATGTTTCAGTAATGGTATTAGATATTATTAAACTCGGATTTCCCTTGTCTGAGCAGAATGGATGACCTGCGCCAGAAGCTGGAGGATCAGGGTCTGAAGGATGTGGTCTACATGGTCGTTAACCAGCAGGCGGAGCAAGCACGGCGCCTGCACACCATGCTGGCACAGAGAATGTCAGAGAACATCACACTCTACAAACAGGACGAGCAACAGCCTGATGTCTGGAAGACACTGAGCGGACAGAAAGATGACTTTCTCATTTATGACAGGTTTGTTACCTGTAGTGGATAGTTCATTCATATTTTGCAAAGGAAATCAAAAGCAAATATTTTTTTTCTTTTTTCTGATCCTCAAAATGTTTTTTTTATTTATTAATTTTTTTTATCAATTCGCCATCAGGTGTGGCCGTCTCACCTACCACATTTCTCTTCCATACTCCATCATTGGACACGGCCATGTTGAGGGTGCGATCAAAGACACCTACTGCAAACGCATATGTGGGGACTGCACTCATGAGGTATAGACCACACATAACTGCAACAATATGCATTAAATTAAACACGCTTAAGTCCTCACACAGTATGTTGGGAACACATTTAATCAAAGATACACTGATACACTAATACACTGACATCTCTTTTGGCTCTGTTGTCATTTCTCCTCTCCTCATTTTTTCCACAGAGCACTGAGACACCAGAAGGGTGCACAGGGAAAGCAGATGCACAGCCCGACGCAGACCCTACTCCAGCTGTAAAGGAAGACACTGGGCATGGTCACGGTCATGGTCACGGTCATGGTCATGGTCACGGTCACGGGCATGGTCACCACCACGGTCATCACCATGGGGTTAACCATGGTGTTCACCCCCGTGGCCATGATCACAACCATGGTCATCACCATGGAAGCCATGATGGTGCTGGCCAGCAAGGTGTTGGGCAACATAATTTAGATGTAGGCCAGACGCAGATGTCACAGGAGGCCAATCAAGTCCCTTTGAGCCCCTGAGTAAATGAAGCTAGGTGAAAGTCAAAGTACAGCTGACAGTGGAGAGCAGGCTCTGACAATGCAGCCTCTCCTAAAGCCAGCTGATGCTGACACTGACGCAGGCTGTTTGGCGATGCAGGGAGTGAGCAACTGGTCGGACTGTGACACTGTGATGAGGCGCTGCCCGCCTCCTGACAGTGACACGGGCCGAGAGGCGATGCAGCCACTAATGTGGAGACCTGACAGTGACGCTCACCTCCTGCTGCCTGACAGCAGCCTCAGCCAGCCCAATGAGCCTGACCCCAAGGTGTGAGCTGAGGATGAGAGCAGCTATAAGCTGGCTCTGATATCAGCCTCACATTAATACCAGAAACATCGGGGCCAAGCGCTCTTTTTACCAACAAGTATTACCCTGGGAGAGGGCAGAGCAGTCCCTAGCAGCATGCATATGAGATAGATGAACGTGAGTCCGAGATCACACTGATAAAGATTAAATCAAGTAGATAAACACATCAAGCAAAACATGCATTGGCGGTTTGTTAACTTGGAACATTTGGCAACAGGTATGCAAATAATTTGACTAAGCCTTAAAGAATATATGACTTGTTTCACCTGTCTCCGCTTGTCTGTCAGTGGATTGCTCTCATCCTTTCTCAGAAGTGTAGTTGTCATGTTCACAAATGACCTCCTCCATTTTGCTCTCTCCATCCTTTATGAAACCAGGCGCAGAAACTACGCTCTAGTGGCGTCTGTATGAAGTCAGGCAGGAGAGAGATGAGAGGGTAGTTCAGGAACATGATTAATACTTTAAACATCTCAAAGTTCAGTATCCAAGGATATTTGAGGGAACAGAAAAAAAAATTGATTATTAAAAATTGATAGATTCTTTAAATACTGCAAAAAAAAATAGGAAATTAGGCAGGGAGTTTGATAATTACCTGAAACCACTGGCCCGCTACTGGGAAAAATAAGTCATAAAAAACATTTTAAAGCAAATCGAGTTTATCCCAGTGATGTGTTTATCTGTAGCACTTGCTATTGATCATTGTTCTTGATTACATGTAACGGCAGTAACTACCATGAATTACTTATGAATTTTTTTTACTTAAGTCAGCAAGCTTAAACATTTGGCAGGAGTATATTTTACCACATTTCAAATGTTGAAAACTAGATGTTCCTGTATGTTTTCTTTGCATTTTCTGGATTTCCTTTGTAGGTTGCAAATTACACACATTTATACAAGGCTTGCTTAAAAAAAATCATGACTCTATTGTTTAGAAAAGGGCAGAGGGGAAATGAAAGTGGAGCAATGAATGATGTTTGGAATACACTCAGTACTTAATGAAGGTTTCTGCGGGAAGATAACAATCACCTTGAAAATCTGATGCTTGTACAGAGAACTGTATTATGTTAAGGCTGTCAAACATGGAAACTGAGAGTTGAATACAGATGGTTGAGTTTCTTTTTGAGTTTGTGTGTGTTCTTGGTGAAGTTGGAACATAAAAGTTGACCATGACTGAATACTGACTTACGAATTTGCTGTGTAAAAATAATTGCTGAGTCTGGGGCAGGGGAGAGGGACTTGGCAACTATCCTGCACGTGCCTGGGAAGTTGGATGCGTGTTACTTCAACAAAGAAGACAGGGTTATATTACCCAAAATATTTGCACATTTATGATCTTCATAAAAGTCTGTAACATGCATTAAAGTCCAGTAATACACTGGGCTGGCCTTTATGCCCATTATGCTGTTTTAACTAAAATATATTTTGGAGATTTAGGTAAAGGGTGCTATTTAGGTGTTCTGCCTAATATTTGTCAGTAGATGGCGATGAAGATCTACACTATAAACAGCTACAACACTCTCAACAGCTGGTGAGTTTACTGATGAACTTGCTGGCCTCATAGGCTTACCAGTTCTTTGACAGCTCCACCTACTTTTAACAGAGTGCCTCTTCACCTAAAATCATTAACTAAGTGTCTTTTCCATTCTGATGAATTACTCTTGCATGTTCAAGGATCATGCATATTAGCCCTCTTTCTATAGTTTCCTATGTACACATGTACCAACACATGCAATTTCAATTCTAGTTGTTCTAACTATTCTGATTTTTCACCCACATGAGAAAATGCATATGCCATGTGTTGAGTGCCAGCTTGAAATGTTTGCAAGAGTAGTCTACAGGGGATGAGAGTGAGCTCTCATTTCAGGAAATGTTTTCACTTATAGGTCCTACATGCTGCTTTTTGGATGCTTTTATGTAGACCTTAGTGGTCCCCTAATATTGTATCTGAAGCCTTGGTGCAGAACTACAGCCACTACGAGCCAGTCCCACAATGAGCTTTCCTTAGGATGTGCCATTTCTGTGTCTGTAGCTTTAAATGCTATTGAGGAGGAGAAATGGGGGGGCAAGGTGGAGGGTGGGGGTGGGGCCTTGAACAACCGCCATGCTTCGCTCGTTTGCAAGCCATGATGTCTCATGGGCGGGCCAAAATTCTCTGGGCGGGCAAAGCAGAGAAAAAGGAGGTAGCCTTTCCCCTTATGATGTCATAAAGGGAAGATTCCAGATTGGCCCATCTGAGCTTTAATTTTCTCAAAGGCAGAGCAGGATACCCAGGGCTCGGTCTACACCTATCACCATTTCTAGCCACTGGGGGACCAAAGGCAGGCTAGGGGAACTCATATGTTAAAAAACCTCATAAAATGAAATTTTCATGCCATGGGACCTTTAAGTATAACTAATTTAAAATGGACAATGAAAAACAAAACAAAAACAAAAAAAATCCATTGTTTGGTCAGTTGTGATTTTACATATTTTGGTTGCTCAACTATACAGCTGGTTTGTGACATATATGCATACACATATTGTAGATTAATGATACAGTTATATAATATTGATGATAGAAAATAAAATAGAAAATGAAAGAAAATGGCTTTAATTCTATTTAAATAAAAAAACTGTCCATTTGGTTTGTGGGTGTGTGTTTATTTTGTTTTTACTTTGTGCTCATTTTTCTATGCTTATACTTTGTATATAATGATGTGAACTTACAGCTTGAAACCTGTGAAATTGTGTTCAAGACCTTTTCTCAGTACAATGTATCTGAATTGCCTTTCTGACTGTGTGTCTGAAAAGGTCAACAAGCAACCGGAGGTAATAAATGAGGCAGAGGTGCACTGCCTGTGTGGGTGTAATTGGGCTGTAGATCCAATACAGGGGAACAGTGACTTATGGGTAATTACCTGCAATGTCCTGAGACGAAGATCTGTGAGTAGCTGTCTCTCTGATTCAATCAGCCCCACACAGAGCAGCCTCTGTCTTAATTGTCCGATATGCTTTCCCCCGATGCACAACTGTTCCTGCAGCCGTTCCTCTTCACTTACTCCAGCAGCAAGAGAAAGAGAGAGAGAGAGAGAGAGAGACAATCACACACTTGTGAACTCATTCTCACACACACGCATATGCACACGCATTCTTTGGACATGTAGCCATTCGCAATATGCGTTCAGAGCCCGTCTACGCCCATAGACTGTATATTATTATTATTATTATTATTATTATTATTATTATTATTTTTTTAACAGTATATGTCTACGCCCAACATTCTCTGATGCATCTCAATCTGGGTTTTTACCGCAGTTTACGGCCTCTTGCTTGTTTACGGCTTATGGTCAGCTCTGTGCGTTGCTATAGTTGCTATAAACAAACCAACCAGCCAACTGTTTGCAAGGCTGCAGACCCATAGACTGTATATTAAAGGTCCCATGGCATGAAAATTTCACTTTATGAGGTTTTTTAACATTAATATGAGTTCTCCCAGCCTGCCTATGGTCTCCTAGTGGCTAGAAATGGCGATAGGTGTAAACCGAGCCCTGGGTATCCTGCTCTGCCTTTGAGATCTGGAATCTTGCTCCTTATGACGTCATAAGGAGCAAGGTTACCTCCCCTTTCTCTGCTTTGCCTGCCCAGAGAATTTGGCCCACCCATGAGAGAGAGAGACATCATGGCTTTCAAACGAGCAAAGTGGCAGTTGGTCAAGGCCACACCCCCACCCTCCACCTTGCCCCCTCTCTCTCCTCCTCAATAGCTACAGACACAGAAATAGCACATCCTAAGGAAAGCTTATTGTGGGACTAGCTCTATTGGCTGTAATTCTGCACCAAGGCTGAATTTCGGGAAAGAGACTTCAGATACAGTATTAGGGGACCACTAAGGCCTATATAAAAGCATCCAAAGAGCACCATGTCATGGGACCTTTAATAATTAATATTAACAGTCTATGTGCAGACCTGATAAGAAGGAGAAACACAGCAACTTTGAAGCATTATCAAATACTTGGATATCAACAAGTTTTTGGATATGCGCACACATCGCTAAGCCAACCTTTTCGGGAAGCTACACGGTGCAACAAGCCCACCGCCGCTGGTAAACTTTGAAAAAATCCTGTATTGCATGGCTGCTTGTAAACGGGAATAAAAATGGAATACTTTCATTAGCCATGTTAACAGCTTAGTCGGAACATCGTCTTATATATATGATCTCAGCTGACCTTTACTATGCAGTATGATGCTTTTTACAGTAATGACACAGTTGGCAGTGAGTTAAGGAGGTCTTTTGAACAGTTTGGCCAGTTACATTTTAAATTGAATCCATGATAGAATACTGTTCTAAATTACAATCAGTAACTTGATCTTGATAACCCAGTAAAATCTAATTTGTTTAATTTACCCTTGCTTTTCTAACACTCACATTAGATTATTGGGTTAATTAAATACTGTGTCCAATTTAAGGATGTGTGTCTTTAGAAACACATTCTTTGGAATTAACAATTTAAAATCAGTTAAAATGTTGACTGATTACAAAAAAAAAAACATGCACAATATGATTAAGATGCTGTAATACATTTATTGTGTAACTTGTTGAAAGCTTATTGATCACACACACAAAACCAGAAAGGCTCAACTGGTAAGAGAACAATATCAAATCATCAAAGATCAACACAGTTCTTGGCCTTGAGTAAAACAGCAGCCAACAGACAAGAACAGTGGCTCCAAGGCCGGGGGGGGGGGGGGGGAGGGCTGGAAATATGGAGCAGTCATATCAATTAATGAAGCTGATACAAACTGATAAATTTTAGGTTTGAGGTTTTTACACTTGCGATGCACAATGCAGCCGTTACCAATTCTGACAAGTAGAATATTTCCAGTTTTACGAGCCTGGATAACACATCAGAGAATAACAGTGGACACATAACTCATGCTGCCCCATCCACTGTGGTCTGATGAGGTGGTGGGGTGATCTGAGGGCTCTAAATAAATATCACATGGATAGAAATATAGAATGGAGCCACTGACTATAGTCATAAAAAGCCTGCCGATGTAATCAAGTCAAGAATTAGGCCTATACTATTTCCTTAACCGGAAAAAAATGTCTGGCTAAACGCTCTTTGCTAAAGAGTTTCAACCAGCACAAATTCCAGCACTCAAGATTACTTCCAGGCTTTATCGAGCGACAAAAGTCGACACAAAACCAAGAAGCTGAAGGCCAAAAGACATTATTATAAAACACTGTAGCCCCTTCAAATGCACTTTTTCAATAATGAAATGCTGAAATCACATAGTGGGAGAACTGTAAGAGTGTAGAGTTACAGTGTAACTATTTCACTCTGCCTATATTTTGATATGACTTCATAAAAGACTATATCTATCTGTTCTATGTATCCATAAATCTTATAGCAAACATTAAATACTCCATTACAGTACATCATTCTATCAATCTGGTAGTGTAAAATATGTCCCATAAACTCTGCAGGACAAAACTGAAGCTTATCAATATTGAAAGTTCCTCATTGTCTAATTATTGTGCGGAATTAAAAAAAAACATAATGCTGTTTTATAATAACAGGTAATTCATAGACTTAATTTAGTCCAAAACACAATATTAAAAAAATGAATAATATTTTTAACATCAGATATATATATATATATATATATATATATATTTTATGTGTACAAAGTGCTTGCTCTAAAGTGTCTGACATTTATAAGCTTGACATAACGGTTGCAAACTTTTACACTAGGTTAAGAATGGGCTCATTGTGTACTGGCAAAAAGACACAATGTAGTAAACACCTGTACAGTAAGCTTGAACAAAAAAAGCACCTCAGATTCATCTTCCTCGCTGTAACCTTTGAAAAAAACACTTTCAGTGATTTAACATTATTTGTTTTTACAACTTTTCCTTGATATCGTAATTGCATTGCGTATTCCAGTTTGCACACATTCACAATTACCACAGTACAACTGAAAAAAAAACCTTAGCCGTGCTTTTTCCCCCCATTATCTAATCTTCCTTCATGTACACAGAAAGTCTTGTGGGGATCTTTGGATGGGTGTAACACTGTGAACATTGGATGAGCATCATTAGGTGACTACCAGTATATCACATTTGGGGAAAAACTGTCCTATTGTTGCTGCTGATGACTGATCAGATAGCTGAACCAAACCCCATTTCCCATTTCTCCCAGGCAAAACATTTTCAGTATCATCCAATTTGCATGTTTTATCACCAAACATACACACAATACAGAGATCGTTGCACTCTTTTGGATGACCCCTTCCCACTACAGTAAGGCTAAATGCAGGAAATATACATGTACCGAGCAGCAACATATTGTGATTAGCAACATTATTGACATAAAAATATATATACACTTGTAATTTTACAGCAATAGCAAATATATTAAGACATTTTTGCAACAGCATTGCATTGCTGGTGTCATCAGCACTAGGCAGCAACAACAGGACACTGAGCTCTGAGAGACAGAAAGAGAAAAATGGCACATATCTATCATATTCACAGTTTTAAAAATTGTCATTTTATGGCTCTTACTTTGTCTCTCTTCTTTATTGGATTGTCTAATACAAAATACCTATTCTATCTGCTTAGCCTGCTTATCTTAAAGAGGATTCCACAGCAACAGAATTCAAAGGCAGGATGTGTTTCCTTTGCATGGTGAAGTATGTTTTGCTGTGTTGTGCTCATTTGGAGGCTGCCTTGATGTTACACAATAACAATACTTCAGACTCAATTATAGACTCGCTGTAATGAAAATGAATTGTGTTGCATCACAAAACCATACATATATCGCACAACTTAATTAGCCTAAGCTTAGACAGCTTATTGTATACAATATGCAATGCTGCGGTGTTTGTTATTGGCATATTATAAAAGTCTTCATGATAGAATTCATAGGATGAAAACATATGAGGAGCCTAAAAACCTGGCAACAGGTTTCCTCTGCTACTCTCTCACCCACACAGGCCATTATAAAAAAGCATATACGGTCAAGGAACCAAGGGCAAGCTTACACCACGAGCTAATCTGACTAAATAAATAATTAAGCAACAGATTCTGTCCAAGGTTTTGTTTTAAATGTGGTTATTCTAAGAAAAGTATGGGGGCAAAGTAACTAAGAATCCATGCCTAATTACCCACATATTACCTAGTATCCCTGACCAAAAATACTCACATCTTTGTATGTATCTGTCGCTCTATCAAACCGCCACTTGAAATTTAAAGTCTTTCAGCACTAGCCCTGAACAACATTTTTGGTTTGGACATTGTGGTCAGCTTTATGAGCATGGTCCGAAATGTACAAGTTACAGTTAAGTGACGTCAGGAAATTCTTACCCTTGCAACTATTTTCAGCTCATTATTTATGACTACGTCAGGAAGGCAAAATTAAATATCAATTAAGGCAAATGTTTTTGATGTAGTGTGTGTTTATGCATGCATGTTACTGTGTTCGTGCATTTGCAGGTTTTTAGTCATGGATCTGTGAACAGAGAGGCTTTACAACAATTCACCTATACATAGCAGCACTTGCCTGTACATAGCAATACATAAATGCACAGATCCTAATTACGTAAGCACACCTTAGCACAGAAATGGCAAGCCAATAACATTATCATAGGCACAGGTTGATAACGTGTACTTAAGGAACTATAAAATGTTAGCTAATTACAGCTTTTAAATACTTTCACAGTCTTTCAACTTGTTCCAGTTGCTGTCCCTGCAAAAACGTTGCAACATGAGAAGAATACAACTCCTAAGTAGAAAGCTTGCTCATTAAGGTTTAGTTTATATGATTATGAGTGAGTGCTGGTTGTAAAGGTGAGACTTGGCTGCTATCACAGGACGAAATTCAATAACTGCTAGGTGTGTATCGGTGTCCCTTCCCTTCTGCGAAATAACTATATCAGTGTGCCCTTGAGCAAGGCACTTGGTGGTGCTCAGTATACTAAAGCACTGTTAGTACTGGGTGGCTCCCAGCTCTGAATGAATCTGAATAAATGATTCCTCTTACCACAAGAATGGCTCTTCAGCACTGTAAGCAACATGTCAGTATGCACATCAGAATAAAATGGAATAAATGATTCTATGCTGCAAATTGTATTATCAGTCTGTAGTTAAGTTAAGCAGTAAGATAATGCTTTTTGATTCATTACAATCATGGTCACAGCCTACTATCGGTGTGTGTCTTATGCATGGATGTCAACAAATTGAGCAGGTTTGTGGTGTTTATTTCTGGCTGCCTTTGCATCAAATTAAGTGATGTAGCAGATGTAAAAGAGTCAAGAATACACCTTGGTAGCTTTTCAACTCTCCCTTTTCGGCATCCTCTGAAAACAAATGCCTGTACACTCTAATCCACACTGTGTGCTGCAAGTTATTTGGTTTCCAGCAGGAATCAGGTAGGAACAGGCTTTTGTGACTGCTAGGGACTTCATGGTCCTTAAAAGGCCTGCTGGCATTGTCATTTTAGGGTGAGAGGTTCCCCAGCAGGTCTGGGGTGATGTACCCCACAGGCATAGCAGGTATGGCCTTGAGTGGGTGCTGTGGCAGGCAGGGAGGGGGAGACTGGCGGGGGTGGGTTGAGAAGCAGACTGTGTTGACTGTCCACTTCCTGTACCACTGTGTAGTCTGCAACAGGGGCAAAGAACTGGGATTGGGGAGAGTCAGGAAGAATGTAAGGTGATTGATTATCCTCTGCTGTGGCTGCAGGTTTGGTCTCCACTGGCTGAGGGTGTATGGTTTGATAAACCTCGACAGGCATGGGGGAGCTAGGAGGAGTGCTGATCTGCCGGGCGTTGCTCTCTGTAGTGTAGCCGCTTCCTTCTGGATCCACTACCAGCAGCTGAAACTGCAGCTCCTTCTGCTTATTGTCCTCAGTGTCTTCACTCCATTTGTGCTTTTTTTCCTTCTTTTGTGTTTTCTCCTCTGTGGCTAAGGCGCTCTCCTGGATTCTGAGTTGCTGGCCAGGAGACAGTACCACGCCACCGGAGGGCATCACATTGCTGACTTGCGCATAGAAGTCTGTGTTGACCCAAGTCTGGGGCCCTCCAGTTTGAGTTTGGACCAGGGGCCTCTCGCCTCTTTCTGTGGCTGGGGCTCTTTCTACAACATTGAAGGAGGCTTCTCTGTCCTCCGGTTGGCCTGGCAGCAGGGTGGCCATCAGCATTAGGGTGTCTTGGTCAGGCAGATCTGGGTTATAACAGCTGGCCCGGCCTGAGTCATCATCAGGAAAGCTGGAGCAGAACGAAAAAGGTAAATACAGAGATAACATTCATATTTGTGGAGCCATCTGGCAGAATGAAAACAGCATTTACATGAGAATCTGTGCGGTATGACATTGGATTACCTTATGTCCATGTGGTGGCTGATGCGTTGGGATAGGAGCCTCTGGGTGTCTGAGCCCTGGTTGTCCTTCTCTCTAGTATCTGCATCCTCAGCAACCACCTCTATGAATTCCACCCATGGTTCGCTTTCGTAGTATTCTTGTGCATAAGTGGGTAGGCCACCCATACCTCCACCACTCAGGATGAAATTCAGCTCGTCCAGCTTCCCCTTCTGCATGTGCACAAATTTGCATGTAAGTGTATGTGGCAATCATGATAAAAGTCCTACTTTTTCTATTCTCTGCACAGAATTGTGACATGTTAGTGTGTACATAAAGTGGCAGCTGCAAACCCAACATACTTTGTGTTTCACATTTGTCTGAGCATGAAATACCAGCATTATTATTGTATTCATCCCTATCGGTACTTTTTTTCTTTCCCTCAGGTCCAGGTTTAAGGTTGTTTTGTAAAGAGTAAACAGGCTGCCTGTTAAATGCATCCCACA
Source organism: Perca flavescens (assembly GCF_004354835.1). NCBI lineage: Eukaryota > Metazoa > Chordata > Actinopteri > Perciformes > Percidae > Perca > Perca flavescens. Next base: position 22,598,142 of record NC_041335.1, on the reverse strand, counting down.
TCATCTGGCAATAATACACCCACAGACAATGCTGAACCAAGACTCTTGTCATATCACATTATCCCTTAGTGGTGCTCCTGTCCTTGTTTACTTACACAAAACAAGAGTGCCTGTTTGCTTTCAAATTATTTATGGACATTATTGCTTTTATTTGATCATTGAAAAAGATGATAAACATGCCGTAAATTAGTAACGTTAGAAAAACTACAACACCACACCCGATCTAGCTAGACCGGAAACAAAACAACAGGCCACACTTGTTTGTGCATGCGAGCCAGCCAAAGAGTAGTAGGCTAACGTTACGTTTTGAGTGGATGGCGAGCGTGAGACGCCGAAATGGATGCCGATAAGATTCTGAATGGAAAGTTAACTTTTAAAAAGTTTCCAAATGGTTCCATTGACAAGACCAAAGTGATCTGTGTGTTTTGTCGTTTTGAACTAAGCTAGCAAATTCTCCGCCCCCTCGTCAAAGCCAGACGACAATGGATGACTTCAGACAGAAGCAAATGGATAGCACAACTAATAAACTTACTGCAGCCATAGCTAAATGGGTCCAAGTGAGAATGTTAGTGTGAAATTGAACTCTACATTGCTGTTTTCAATAAAAAAATACATTTGCACAAAGCAAGCCGATCCACTTTTTCATGTTGATAAGAGCATTAAAATGAGAAAAAAAATGGGACAAAAAGAAATCAAGGGACATTTAGAATAGATAAAAATGTGCGATTAATTGCGAGTTAACTATGACATTAATGCAATTAAATATTTTAATCGTTTGACAGTACTAATATTTATACAACAGTGGTTACACAACACTTTATATAATCAATTTACTGAATTAACACACAATTCCATTTGTTGGCTGCTGTATATTATTGATGTTTAAAACAATTTTGCACTGCTGCATTTGCAGAATATTTTACTCTTTGTGCCTAGAATGCATTATATATGTATTAGAGTAAGGCAGGTATTGGATTTATGATAGTTAAATTATTTTTTTACTATATATAAGCCAATATTTGTTTTGTTAAATAAATACATAACATTGTGTCCAAAGTGGGATATTTTACAGTTGAAATATACATTTGTCAGTGCTCTCTGGAGGATAAACTATGTAATGGAGGCAATGTTTTAAATTACCACAAACACACAGTGGGCCCTATTTTGCATCCGACGCACAGCGGACTTTTCCATCCACAGACGCAGGTCGGTAAATTAGGGAATGAATTTGCGCTCCCAGGGTCAGTTCAGCAAAAAGAGGAGGCCTGTTCAGGCGCAAACGTTCCCTGGTGCTATTTTGCAGTTTCAGAAAACAATTCTGCCACTGACCAGGAAAAACTGGTCTAAAGTCAGTGGCGCGTTATTCAGATGCTATTTTATGGGCGCATGCTTGGCCATAATGTAGCGTGCGCACAACAAGCATACACTTTGCTTCCCTCATTTACACGGACGCAGCAGTTCCCATTTTTGCAAACATAATTACAAAGAAAAATATTACTGAAAATGCGCTTCAGGTGTTTGGATAGGTCAGGAGGCACTTTACAGTACAGTCCTCAAAAAGTCGCAGCATTCTTTGTGGCTTGTTGTGTTTTACTCAACATTTCCATGAATCATGGATGTGTTGATGACATAAATGAGGAAATATTAGATGACTTAAGGAGACGTGATGTTGAACTATGGGATTGGACACTTGAGGGTCCGGGAGTGGCAATGCGCGATGTGCTTCTGATGGAGCGGGTGGACGGAGATGGAGTGGGGGAAGGAGGAAGGGGCACAACAGGTGCAGGTGGTGCGTTTGGAGGCCCACGCTCCATGGCTGCAGCAATCCTCTCCAGACTTGAGGAGATGCGCCCGGGGGGCCGCAGCAACATCACCACCCGGCCAAGACGGGCATTTATTACTTTGGCGCATCTCTGACAGCTCCCGCTGGCGTTCGCCAGGCAAATCCGCCGTCATAATAGTAATACGCCATGGAACAAGCGCGCCTGCTCTTAAAGGGAATGTGAGATGACGCTCTGATTGGTTATTTTCACGTTACATCCAAACCACACCTAGCTACTTCAGACCAAACCATTTTAGATTTGCATCAGGCGCAAGACTCATTTATCCCGCCGGTGTAATAGCAACAGCGCCCTAGATCTGCCCACAAAGCTACTTGCGTTTTGTGTTTCATACTTGCGTTTCAGATTGTTAAAATAGGGCCCAGTATCTTTAGTACTGCAATGTTTTGCTCGGCTGACATAGACACCGATAACAACACATCTGTGACAAGCTAAGACCAGGTATGCTAACATAAAGGTTGGGGTCTTCTAGTATGTATGTTCATATGAGAAAATCACAGACAAGGCATAATAACAACACAGACATAAATGTACCTTTAACAGCTCTGGATCGATGCCTTTAATTTTGGGTGCAGGAACCGGTGGCAAAAGAATCAACATCAATCTGCAATGGCAGGGAGAAGAAGGTGGACACAATGAAGATCATCTGTTCACACCTTTTCAGTATTTGTATTGTGTGTGTGAGCATGCCAGACTGAGAGCTGCGCTTCACAATCTGCTGCTGTTTTTTTCAGCATTTCCCTCATTGTTACGGCTGTTAATGCAGTAGAGGTAGAATATGTTTTGGACACTATTTATGCACATGCATGAAAGAGTGAGAGAGTCTGTTCCTACCTGTGCTGCTGAAAGACAACAATAAGCGTGATAAGTATGAGGATGCCCACAATCCCGAAAAGAACCAGTGTGAGTGGGAAAGTAGACTCTACAAGACACGAAACAGAACCCATCATCATCATCATCATCATCGTTATCGTCGCCATCATCGTCATCATCGTCATCGTCATCATCGTCATCATTGTCATCATAACTACGTCTCTCTGACATGAACAATGCAGTGGGCCATATTTATGTATTTATTGCATTTAACCGAATGATTTATTGCTGATCTTACCTTTGCTGGAAATATCAGTCACTTGAATGAAGATGGAGTCGCTGAAATCTCCAAACTTAGTGAAGGCCTGCATCCTGCAGCGGATGTGCACTTCGTACTCTTCTCCTATGTGCAGACCGTAGATTGTCTGCTGTGTGTGCGGCTGAATCTCCAACTAAAATACAGAAATACGTAGAAAGAGAGAGAGATTAAAAAAACAGAAGGAATTTAAAATAAACTAAAGTAAGTGATTTTGCTGTGTTTCAATTAATCAGAAAAGGGTTCAGCTTATGTTTATCCTGACAGACACTGCTACAACTGAAGCTGACAGAAGCTAATCAGGGTATCAAGAGGTCTATGTTTATTTCTGGTAAATATAACAGGGACCTCTCCAAAGGTCAAATTGTTGAGGCATTTCTGATACATACATTAGACAGAGGACATACTGTTATGATGGAGGACTTTAAAACTGTTTCCAAGGCTGCATTTGTCAGACGGGCTGGCCCAGCTGTAATGAATATGAGCCTGTGCAAGGTCCCATGGCCTCTGACCTACAGATCCCTCCCTTCACTTCCTTCAGAGAGGCTGTGTTTTCCCAGAGGGCCTTGCTTTTGATTCTACTGCCTTGCCAACAAAGCTACACTGCATTTTAGCCAAAAGGAGCGCAGGAGGCGGGTGAGGGGGAGAAGAAACAAGACACTGTGCCTGTATGACCTACCTACAATTTACTTTAAAGAGGGTGCATTAGTGTTTGCATTTATGTCAGCTTGTGCATGTGCACAGAGGTCTTTTGTAAAGTTTTAAGGTGTGTGTTTACATGTGTCTTGGCATGCAACTGCGTGTGCGCATAAAAGCAAAGGAGGAAGAGAGAGAATTTATGAGCAAGTAAAGTGTAGACTTACTGCTTCCCAGTTTGTGGTATTTCTCTCTCTGTACTGGATCTCATACTCAATGCGCATCCAGCCCGTCTCAACGTCTGCAGAGGGTGGGGGCTCCCAATTGACCATGACATCATAACTTAGCCCAGAGGGACTTATTTCCAGCAGGGTCCAGTTTGAAGACACTGGTGGGTCAGGACGTACTGCCAGGAAAAAGGCCAAGGTTCAGTTTGAGCAGAATGAAAACATTTAGAATAATTCATATCATGTTTATGAACATGGCAAATTAATGGATGGCTTTGAATGCACTTGATCATGTGTAAATGAAGAAATAAAGAATGAATCAAAGAAATGGCTGTATATGTTTGTGAAGTCAATCAATTTAAAAAATCTGGAGTATATACTGTAGTGGAGGTCATTTCTACTGTGTGTATGTTTTTGCTAGTATGATGTGCTGTACATGAACTTGCGGAGCTACTGCAAAAAAAATCTAACTGGTTCTTAGTGGTTTAAAATTTAAAAAACAAAAAAAAACATTAAATCAAATACGTTCATTATACTCCATAGTACTACAATACAGTGTTCAATTAAATTAACATGTTTACGAATATGCTCGTGTTACACCCTACTGTGGGTTCAGTGGAAGACAATATCCAAATGTTATCTATAAAAATATGCCAATAATCAATTTACACACACGAGGAGCTAATAAGGTTTCTATATCAGCAAACATACAGTATGACAATATCATGTGATAATACAGTATCTATCAGCATCTTGTACAGTACTGGTTAGATAAAGACCACCAGGCATAAAAACATTTTCTGTGTAAACACATTGTATCTGACACGCTGTGATATTGACAGGAACGTGACATTTGCTGGTTTAATCGATATGCAGAAGCAAGTACCATTTCTTAGAAGCTGTCTGTGCAGGTAATCTATCATACTAGCAGCCACCATTTTCTGTTGTCCCACAGTACTGTATAGGATTGTCTCTGTTTCAATAATTTACTTTAATTATCAGTACAGCTACTTCTACATGTGAAGGAAAGAAATTGTGCTAGAACATGTTTCACAATGTTGGAAATGCAATTTAAAACTCCCCTAATTCATTGGACATATTGCAACAATCTGGATATATGCACAAATGTTTGTTACTAACCGATATTCTCCACAGTGAAACAGTCATCCTCATTGAAAAAGGTGCGGTTTTGGCTGCGGAGCTGCAGGCAGTAGGGGACCCAAACGGATGTGTGGTTTACATCAAAGAAGCACTCCCTATTTGAATAAATGTACTCTGGACACTCCATCCATTCACTGGTGGGCAAGCTGAATGAAGGAAACAATGACCAAAGAAAGGCAAGAAAAAGCTTTTTAAAATGTTGTTCGCATATGCACACACAGATACATAAAGTGCTCCATGTGAAAAAAACCTTCTCCTGGTAAAGAAGGAACTGTGTCTATCACACTCACACTTTCTTAAGGTAGAAAACTCTGAGTGCTCCAGGGGAGGACAGGTTGTGGAAGCTCCCTGGACTCCACCAACATCGGAATGTCTCCTGGTTCCTCGATATGCACTCTGTGATGTGAGGTTCAACGGGAGCTGAAAGACAGTGAGTTAAAAGACATAGACAATTAAGGATCAGAACAAACAGAAGAACTCAGATTGGCTAATCAATCACCTTTATTGACGTCTGTCAACCTCATGGGGTTTTAAAGTTATCAATGTAACAATACTGAAAAAACCCAACACCTCCTTAAAACCATGACAGCAGTCACTTTTTTCACAGTATACAATTTAATCTAAATGATAACACTGCAATATAATAACACACCTCAACTTTACCACCCATGCTTCAAGGACTGACAGATTTTTTTATTGTCAATAAAATGATCTAGTTTAGTTCTTCGGACATTGTGCAATGTCTTGAGTGTGCGTCTGTGACAACATGATATTTTAAGTATTGTACAAACACACACAGGCAAATGTGTCAGCATACCTTATTCCTTAACATACACTTAAATGTATGTATTTATTTGACAGGGACAATGCTTAGCAGTCCCTGCATTAGCATCACATTTTTTCAGTGATGGAGGTTATGAGATCTGTAGCAGTCAGCTGCCATGAGAAAAAATACACAAACCTGATGAAAGCCATGTAATGTGTAATGCAATGTGCAGTGGGGACAACATTTAGGCTGATGGGAGATAAGGCTAACTTGCAGTCTGCATCTTATCTTGTTTTTCAATTGATTTCTGCTCTCTGTAAATCGGTGAGTAGGAAAACAACTTCTTGACAGACAGTTACATTGCATGAAATGTCAGTCCCTGTGCCTTTATAACCTTTATCCATATTCATACCATCCCTCCTCTGCCCCACCCTGAGGCCCTGTCTTAGCCCTTTCCACCTCTCCGTCGGCACCCTGTCACTCCTCATCACCAATCCCCCGCAGCCTCCCTCTCTGGTTGGAGGCCAGTTTCTCATCCAGCTGAGAGTCACAGGGTTTGGTGCAACCATAAATAAGCAACTGAAGGTATCATTGATTTCGGCTCTACCCGCTCGCCTCCAGCGCTGGCTGCAGCATAAATCACACACCAGACCCAGAACATAAACATGCTTCACTTCACAACACAAGGCACGGAATTAAACACATACTGGAGCAATACTGTGCAAATGCAGCAGGCCACTGTCATCGGATAGTTTTTTGAGTTTATAAAAAACAGCAAAAGTCATCTCCACATAGACTCAATAAATGCTGCTCAATCTTACATAAAAAATATGAAATACTATGCTATCCGCAAGTGCATGCATACAACATTTGCACAGACCCACAACCTGCCAGAAAGCATCCCTAGTTAACATTAATCACAGACACCACAACAGAACACCCTAACAAACAAGCCCATTCACAGACAGGCCAGACTGCAAATACTCATCATTTATTCATACAGAATATGCACCATTACTTTGATTACTTTCTATTTGATGCCAGTATAACTTCATAATTCATTGCATTCCTGCACCGTTGTGCCTCTTGCTCTTAACCCTCCCTTCCCCTTTCCCACCTTCCCTCCCTTCATCTTCTACACACGGTCGTTGTTCCCAGAGCGTTGCTATTTCAACTCGGCCTGACGGCCTCCCTCCCCCACCCAACAAATTCCAGCTGCCACCATCAAAGAGCTTTCTGCCGACACTTGATGCAAAGAAGGGCTTCAAACTACAGCAGGACAGACAATGTTTTGAAAGTTAACCTCTCCAAAATTGGGGCTCTGCTGGCAAAGGTCAGAAGGTAGAACTATGTTTGCATTTTTTTAACATGGCTGTGGATGGTAGTCAAATCTGAAGTATGTCAGAGGTGAAAGCTTGTGCAGCAACACCTAGAGAGAATCAAGTCTCACCTTATTCTAAGTATTAGTGTCTCTCTTTCTCACTCATTTGCTGACTGTCATACGTCCTCTCTTCCTCTTCTACTCTGATATAATAGGGCTTAAACCTGTACATTGCTGTTAAAAAAAAACTGTAGAAACTGGAACTGTTGTAGTTGTAACAGCCCACAAGCCACAGGGCAATGTCTTGACAGCTACAGTACATGCTGATTACCTGCCAAGCATAGGCTGGTAATTATGTTGCAGGGCCTTACTCCCCATTTCTACACATACAAATATAACCAGTTCAGTGATGGAAGCTAAACCCTGTAAATGCCTGTACCTGCTAGGTGCCATTAAATGATCAGCAGTTGAAAGCCTAATTTTCTTTAATCTGCATTTTTTTAAATGGCTTAGGGCATAATCGGTTTTGATTTTAGTTGTTTGACTTTAGATGTCACTACATGTTCTTAGTTTATTTATTTGAATACATTCTTTTTCTATTTATTTACTGTAGTTAGTTTGATTTGGGATTGTAAAAATCTAATTATACTTTTTTTATTTAATATAAAATACATTTTCAGTTGCACTCATGATAAGAAGAAACATCTGTTGTTTTGCACAGTTTATATAAAGAATTATTTTTCAGTCAATCTTCTCAAAATCGTGAGAAAAAATCATATTGTGAACTTAAAATCATGAATCGTATCAAATCGTGAGTTAAGTGTATTGTTACATCCCTAGCGTTTGTATATGTGTGTGTGCTTATCTTGGCTGTCCATATGTATTTGTCAGCCCTTGCGGGCTGTGTGCGCAGCCAAGACTGATAAACTGCTTTTAGCTTTACGTCCTGTCTTCATCAGTCCATACAGAGGAGCTAGGAAACCACTTATCTACCTCAATGTCAGCTTTAGCCATTAAGGTTTAAAATCCATTAAAAAGCCTAAATAAAGCATTCTTCTGCCGCCCCTTGTGCCAGCTGGCAAACAGCAATAAAAATGGCGGTGAGAAAAGTGCAACCAGGCTTCATCAGTTAACGCACTGTGAAATGCTCGACTGTCATGAGGAGCAGGGCGGAAATGAGGCTATGACGCTATGAATTACCACATTTTCCAGCTCATTTGCAGATTTAAGCTAGTGTTGAGGTTAATAACGCTTCAAAAAAGCTGTTAAAAAGAGAGAGAAGACACAAGGTAAGGAGGTGGAGGAAGAGAGAGAAGCAGATAGATGTCAGAGAGTGAATGTGTAGCTTATGTCGTAACACCATGAGATTTTTGGCTACAAAACAGAAATGTCATTGAGAATAAAAATTGTCATTTAAACTATATATAGCTGTACATTAGATAATATATAAACAAGTAGTAGATTATATATTTCCTTTGATAAAAACATGTTTCGAAATTAAAATCTGAGAAAAAAGTCATTCATTTTAAACAGCTTTGGACATGAGACGTGAAAATCTAGTTTTTATTGTAGGGTACTGTGGATACGTTGCAGTTTTTCTAATACTGGTTATGCTCAAGAAATGTCTGTGGAGGTGATTAATTATCTATCCCAGCTATCATTCTGTGTGGTGTCCCTCAGGGCTCAAATTTGGGTCTGTTACTGTTCTCTTTATATATGCTACGGATATGTCCAAAATCAGTTTAAAGTGCTATGCAAATTAAATTTAAATGCATGCCTCACTAATATTTAGCAACCAAGCTGTTGCACATTGACAGACATACTTCAGGACACCAGATGTTGGATGACACACAATTTTCTGAATCTTCATGAAAATAAAACCTCCATCTTCAACAGCCATCACAGCTGATGAGCAAATAATGTGACAGGAGCAAAAAAAACGTTCACAAATGGTATGGTTAAAGCATTAAATAAATTTACTTAGTCATCTATTACTTTGGGACTGCATTGTACTGTTTGTGAGTGGGTCATAGGGAGTGTTGTTTATCTGCTACTATACTCTCAAAAATAGCACAGAAAACATAAATAGACAAGACACATGGACACTGAGTGTCTCTTCATTGTGGTATTAGCACATAATTGATTTGAATTGCCGTATGCTTGAAAAGAACACACACATGGCTGCTGAACAGTAGAACCTGTTGTCCCTGGTCCGTGCACTCACAACTACTCTACCCTCGACTGACAGCATAAACACAATTACAAGACACTCAACCCTGAATTGCTGCTGCAAGTCTCAACCCTAACAGGAAGAGTAAAATGTAAAAAATGTTTAGGGTAAAGCACCTGGAATCCTCAGGAACCTACACCAGGATCCTGTTTTTGGACTTCAGCTCTGCGCTTAATACCATCATCCTGGCTCTGCCAGAGCAGAACATTAAAAAAGCACAGCAGAGGATGCACTTTCTGCGGCAGCTGAAGAAAGTCACCTGCCAAAGATAATGATGGTACACTTCTACACCGCCATCATTGAGTCCATCCTCTCCTCTTCCTTCACCATGTTACGCTGCTGACACAGCCAAGGACAAGGGCAGTCCCTGCAGGACCTGTACGCCTCCAGGACCCTGAGGCGGGCAGGAAAGATTGTGACCGACCCCTCTCACTCCGTACACAAACAATTTTTTTTTTTTTTAAGATTATTTTTTGGCCATTTCCGCCTTTAATGGATAAGACAGCTAGATATGAAAGGGGAGATAGAGTGGGAAGACATGCAAGAAATTGTCACAGGTTGGACTTGGACCCTGGACCTTCTGCGTCGAGGAATAAACCTCTATATATGTGTGCCTGAGCTAACCCGGCCACCGTACACAACCTATTTGAAACACATTCCCTTCTCGCAGGAGGCTGCGGTCCATCAGAACCAAAACTTCACATCTGTAGCTGCCCCCATCAACAAGGCCCGGGACCCCCATTGACACAAGTTCTTATTTTTTCCCAGACTATATTTATATTTCTTGTATATGCACCAATACACCAAAGCAAAGTCCTTGTATGTGAAAACCTACTTGGCAATAAACTGGATTCTGATTTAGAGATGCTATTTTTTAACAGTCAATATTCACTTGCTTTACTGTATGTCTCCAGAATAGGCAGGCACAGCTTTTGAACAGTTAAGTAAATTTATTTGGTATTACTGATCAGCAGTGACTTCTGCCTGCCATCACAGCACCCATGCCAGATGATCCACAAGGCTTCCTGTAGCACTATCAATCCGTCTGTGTGTGAGTGAGTGTGTGTGTGTGTGTTTCTGTTAACCAGATGGAAAAATTGGCAGCACACACGGACACTGTTCTGAGGCTAAAAGTGCCTGTCAGTCTGCACATGCCGAGTCCTACATTATATCCTTGAACCGTAGCCCATACACATATATGCATGCACTTTCTGCGTAACACACCACTTGATGTGCTAATTTGTGTGCAGCAGACGGCTGTGTTTGTCTTCCACAGGGAATGTGTTTTGGATGATGACAAAAAGAATGAATGAGCAGACGAGAAGAAAAGATTGGAAGAGGAAAGGGATCAAATCCGGAATTTCCTTTATTTCACAAATGCACTCATACTGACTCCATATTTATACATTATGCATTTCATTTTCTGGAGGAAAGTAAAATGAAACAGTCAAGGTTAAATGTTAAGTCAGGAGGCCATGTGGCATTCAAAAGAGCCAGAAAGGGTGAGAAGTAGGCAAGAAGAGAGGGGGAGAAAGGTGAGAGGCTGCAACAAGAGAATGTAAACAGGTGATATAAATAACTGCCAACATGCGCGCGCACACACACACACACACACACACACACACACACACACACACACACACACACACACACACACACACACACACACACACACACACACACACACACACACACACACACACACACACACACACACACACACACACACACACTGAACTTACACCTTCAAAACAAAAACAGACAAAGAGTATCAAAGTGCCATTGTCTGATTCCTTGAACACGTTCTGCCTTTCCTCCCAGTTGCACAACAGGACCAATTACTTTTTCTTCCCTCTTAAAAGTTTGGGACTCAATTCTACGGATCATGATTCCCATCAGTGTTCATAGCATTTAAGTCTAACAGAAACAATCTGGTGTGTTTGACCATGCAGTGACCTAGTCAGCCATTTCTTGTCCCAGCAATTTATTAGCTTGAACTAATGATGTTAATCTCCTTTATTACCATTATTGCCCAGAGAATAGGCATAGCAATGTCATGACATAAAATCGCATCCAAGTGAGAGTAAATATAGATGAGCGGGGGTGTCTGGCTTGCAGCATGGACACCTGCATATAATAAGTGCACACATTTTCTCTTCTCACCTTTCTCTCCATGTCTTTTCTTTCTAGCTTATTCCATTCTGCTAGGGTTTCAGCCGCTGCTAGGGTTTCAGCCGCTGCTAGGGTTTCAGCCGCTGCTCGCTTATATCACTCATTTTAATCACCCATCAAGGGTTTCTTTCATTTCTTTGGTCTTTCTGAAAGAGTTAAATTTGTTCCTAAGGTTTAGTTTTCATATTTTAAAAAAGTGTGCCAGTAGTACTTGCTATTAGAATTTGTGATTTTAGTTAAAGGTGCCCTGCCAAACGTATTTTATTACTTTGTGGTAATGTTCTACCATGGACTTTGTAACATTTCTTGTGGAAAAAATGCCTTGGTTACCTTGTTTCAAGCCATTCTAGCATGGTATTGAAAGCCTGCAGGAAGACGATTTCTGCCAGTTCTCATTAATATTCAACAAGCTAAGCTGCTTGACTTTGATTGGTTAACAGCTAGCCAATGAGAGCCTGGCTATAAGCATCCTTTACCCAGCGCAACTGAGCGAGCTCATGAATAGTAATCAGCTCAGGCAAGATGATGTCAGACTGACCAGCTTTTGTAATTGGCCTGATTTCTCCGCTTATTTCTTTTCAGTGGCTAGAGCTGACAAAGGAGGTAGCAGTTCATTTTCACATTCACGACATAACACAAACACATGTGGACCTAACATATTTCAAAAAATGCAACTAAAAACGGTTTTGTGTGGCAGGGCACCTTTAAGTTTTAATATTTAATTTATAATAATATGTTATCCATTGAAAAAGAAATGAAATGAATAACAGTATCACACATTTTCACTTTGGCGCTCTATAACCTTTGATACGGTACTCCTCAGTCTGCTCTGCTGCTAATAAACCTTTGCCTTAAAACTCACTTTTTCAGAATATGTCTCCTACATGCAGAATATTGCAGTTGGATCTGCTTCTTTGCAGCTATCCTTCAATTTTGTAGCATTCACCCCTTATGTATTCTCTTTGTGTGTAACTTCAGACACCATATCCCAAATGAGGCCCCAACTTTGCTGCTCTGAGCAAACACACCCACTGCTTGTCTTTGAATGTAACTGTAGATTGTGTTTACAAGCCAGGCAGACCAAACCTCTGAACTTTTACCACTGGTTACCACCTCTGTGGCCAGAAACAAAGCCGATCAATCTATGGTCCTGAGCAGGCACGGCGCCAGGATTCCAGTTTTGGATGGGCCAGACCAATTGTGGGTGGGCCTTAAATTAAAAACGTTATCAAATCCCTGTTTAACCTAATAAAAATGACTGGCTAATATACTGTTATATTATATATATATTATATTTGCTTACATAATAAAGATTGTAATAGCTTGATGCTATGTATATGTTGTTGCATTGTAAAAAGTTTCGGTGCAAAGGACTGACCTATCCGCGATCGCTCTCCTTGGTTCTGCCCACAAGAAGAGCGCTTTGGAATCTCCATTACGCACCATACCTGGCTGCGCTATAGCGCAATTCTCCTAACCTAAGGCCTATAGACTGTAAAAGTGGTCAGGAATCAAATATTTCCCCAAACATAGTTTAGTTCTGCTCGTATAACATGAGGCCGAATATTTCACAATTCTTTTCAACGGTTTTAAGTTTTCAACAATATACAGATCAACAACACTGCCCGACAGTTTCAATCAATACTCGGCCACAGAACGTGTTCATTGACAACGTCATCCGTCATGTAAAACAAGACTCAAGTTATTTCCTTACTTTAGTGTGATGATTCATGTTAAAAACATGTTTAACAAAAATAAATAAATCGCATTAATAGCACTAAAGCATTATTGGCCATAACAAGAGAAAACCATGAGGGAAAAAACAACTTGACAACAGTAACAAGCTGTAGCTTCTTTAGCGGGTTATGAATTGATTATTTTAATCCATACATCTCATATAACGACATAATACAATACAGGCAGAGTAGCCACATACCTTACTGTTATCCTCTGGCGGTCCTACACAATTAAACTCAGCAGAAGAAGTGACCGGATACTTTAGCACTGGTTGAGTTGCGGGCTCATCCACGGAAGACCGATCCACAGGGCTGTATCCATAGGGGCTATAGCATCCACTCGCGAGGCAGAGGCAAAGGCTAGCACCGGCGCTGGCCGCGCTAGCCGCGTTAGCATCCTGCGGTGTCCGAGACAAAGATGTGCTAGGCGTTGTGGATCTCAGCTCTCCTTCATCTCCTGGTTGCAGCGGTGACTCTGAGACCGTTCGTGCACGTTTAAGGTACCTAAACAACGGCTGTTGCAACCTTGTCCTTTACTGGAAATGATTTTCACACTCTCAGATCACTGGGAGCTAGCCTAGCATACCTACAAGCTACATCCGATCCGAACCTCACTGTCTGCTGAACTTGCGCAGAAACATAAAAATAGACATGACCAGTTTTTTTAAATTGTTTTTGAAAACTAAACATTTAGACAATTTTAGCACAAATTATGAAATTATTTGCCGATTTTTAATAATTCTTCACCAAATTATAATATATTAATTAATTAATGTTTTTTGAGGAAATGTTTTGGGTGGGCCTGTTGAAAAGTGGGTGGGCCTGGGCCCGTCAGGCCCACCCATAACGCCGTGCCTGGTCCTGAGGAGCAAATCCTCCCGAGTCACAGACAGACAGACGCTCAGGAAAGGTTGAGGGGAAGAAAAAGAAAGTGTGTGTAAGTACAGATCGAGACAAACGACGTGCACTAGCTATAATTACTTTGGTAAGCCTTTAAATACATAGGGAGCATCTCCAAACGTCTACTCTTGGCTTGTAATGTGGCTGGCTCTACAACACATAAAAATGCTGAAGAAACAGTATAACCCTCAGAATTTCAGGAAGGCTGTATTACTGTAGGTCCCCAAGTGAAACGACTAAATGGTTTTAAACCACCCCAAAAGCACAATGTTTAGGGTTACTCACCTACAAGATTGAATGATTTCTATAACCTTGTATGTGTCTGAGAGAGAGTGTTAAAAGGTCAAATATAGACGGTTTTATGTGTAGAAAGCAGGTGTCAGGATTGGAGTTTATGCAATGGTAAGCTTGAGAAAGTCACATGTGTGCTGTGTGTGTTTGCTCACGCTATCAGCGGCTGCTTTGTGTTTACAGATGATTTAACGGTTGTTGAGGAAAAGGCGCTGGAGACCGTTTTAACAATTGAAGGAGGTGGACCAGTCAAAACCCCACCTAGCTATCAGCGGTGTGCCTAAGAGTTTATCGGAAAGGTACCGGTAATGTAAACCCACAGATAAAGTCATTTGTGAACAAATACTGTACAAAGCCAAAAGACCCAAGGGCAAAGACGTTGAGCTCAAAACTCTGTGATATCACTAATTAATTCACAGCACAGTGCAGACAGACCCATCTTTTAATGCTTTTACTGTAATGTAACATGGCATCTTAAGATGTAACCAGCGTTGAAATCTACTTTTTATATGTGATTATTATCCAAATATTTCTTTAATATAACTATGATATAACCGGCTGCCCTCAGTTGATAAAATTATATAGATATATAGATACACTGTAGTTTTCACATCATCACGTCTGTGGGACTGTCTGTGATTCTGAGGTGGTGTTCTCACTCAACAAAACCACTTACCGCATCCAGACTGCCTCCTCTCCCTAACACAAGCTGTTTTTCCAACCCAATGGCTGAAAGGCATAGCAATACCCAAGAATTTATGATACACATCCAAAAACCAATTATAGTCATTAATTTCTAGTCAGAATGCCAACATGGCCTTAAACCATGATCGCTTAATCTAAATAGGAATGTTTACATTGTGTTCACGCAGATATGACTTTCACAAGCTCTCTAATAGAAAAGAAGAGGAGTTGATTTACAACGAAAATCTGTGAAACAAAAAATGTTGGCTGCTTTAGTACCAGCACTGGCACCCGCATTATGTTTGCTTGGAACAGCACTAGCAACTGCAAGGAGCAGAAAGAAAAATATGTTCACACAGCACATGATAAATTAACCAATGTTCTAAAACTTCAGTGACACATCGGTCCACTGAGTCGTTTATTTTCCCTGAAAACTCGACTTAAGCAACTAATAGCTGGTGAAGCTTCGATTTCTTTATTGCCTGATCATTCCACAACGGCCCACGCAAAAAATCCCCTTTAAATCTGAGTGTGAGACTACAACATTCATCAGTCAACACATAGCATTAATAATGGCAGAATTTTCTCGCCGAGAAAGCCC
Organism: Perca flavescens; assembly: GCF_004354835.1. Taxonomy (NCBI): domain Eukaryota; kingdom Metazoa; phylum Chordata; class Actinopteri; order Perciformes; family Percidae; genus Perca; species Perca flavescens. Next base: position 22,582,447 of record NC_041335.1, on the reverse strand, counting down.
CCTAAAAAAGAGAGAAGAAGAAGGGTGGAGATTTCTCAGGTCTCTGTCTAATGTTGTCTGGCTCGCTTCTTAATGGCAATGAGCTGACGCACCTAAGAATATACTGGAAAGACAGCGTGCCAAAATTTATATTCAAGGATGACTTTTTTTGTGTTGCTAAATGTTTGCGGTACCATGAACTGCAAGCAAACTGAATGTTCCTTTAATTGGAACTGAACCAAGCTTAGCCAAGTTCCAAGACGATAAATTTTTTTTTAAAAAAGAATAGTAAGGGAATCTCACAAGGTTGTGTGAGCTAACCCCCTTAAACACTAGTTAGCTCAGCACTTTTGCCATTGTTAGCACTGTTAGGACCATTAGCGTGGATCGCACTGCTAGCCGTCGCCATTTCTGCTCAACCACCTCCATGTTTGCTTATGATATTAGAGGTGAGAGCTGTGTGCTGACCATATTGGGCAATCCCGACCCAGACTTTGAATATCAATCAAACTCTAGTGAGAGCCAATGCTGGCAATCCTGACTCTGAATGTCGTTCATATAAAGTATATCCTTATTTTTCACCCTTTGGATTTGTAAGATATACACATAGCCAGGGTTTACACAAGTTCAGTATTCAGTTTTTTGAATAAAATTTAATTCACATATACGTTTATGCAAACCAGGCCCATGAATAATAAAGGTTTCCATAAAAAGTAATATTTGACCCAGCTTTCAGAAGTGGAATCCCTTATTAAAAAAAAACACAGACACAGCAGAACCAACCAGCCAGCCAGACAGACACATTTTGACAAAGTCAACATCAGAATTGATCCATTCTTGAGAGTTGTATTTTGGCTGTGATAATTTCTCTAAATCATGTGCTGTTCTAGCATAGGTAGATAAATAAGATTTATTTGACTAAGGTTGCAGGACTGCACACTTTCACCTAATTCCAGCTTCAGTGGCTTCAACCATTAGAGGAAGCTGCCAAAATATCCCAAGGCTATTACTCTCAGTCAATTTTGTGATTGGGATTCTGAGCATCAATTTTGGAAATTATGCGACAAAAGACAGCTATTCTGGCCACTTATTGCTTTAGGGATTTCAAGTGGTAAATCAAAATTTAAGTTTGGCAGAGTTTTCTCAGCCGCAGCATTCCTTCAACCAATTATTTCAAATGGTTCAGTGACAGCTGGATTAGCTGGCTGAACATCCTGCGTCGTCCTGTCCCTGGACTTTGACAGAAAAGCTCTGACCTTATATTTACCCTAGCTCTATTGATCACTAGCCTGTTTGACAAACCAAACCAGGAAAGAGCAGCGTTTGCTCAATGGTGAACCTTTCCACATGTGTCTGAGCAAACACAGCATTCTGCAACTGATGTTTGACATAACAAATGATAACAAGTGTCAACAGCATCCTGCCTGCAAAACCTAAATCACATTTGTTCATGTTTGATGAGCTGCACGTAAAGAGCTTAATAAACTGAAGGTGTGATTTATTTTTTCTGCTTATTAGTCTTGACACCTACCAGCAGAAACACCATTAACCTACCTGATGACGTCATGTGGTCTCGGCCCATGAGAAATGCAGATCCTGGAGTCCACAGCCAATCCAGGAAAGAAATTAGGAGAAGGAGCAGGATATTGGAGGAAGAGGACAAGACAGCCATGATGCTGGGGAGAGACAGAGGGGAAAATGAGAGAGGAACGGAGACACTGATTATAATTATCAGTTGAACTCCATGATGACATGCCCATGTGAAAAACCCTCCTTCCCTCACTACTCTCTGTCTCACTCGCTCTTTTTCCTCCCTTTTCTTTCTCTCTGCCCTGTGAGCACAAATTGTGGATGCCATTTATTTTCAGCTGGTGTATGTGAAACCTAACACGGGACAGAGCATAATTAGTTATCATGCCAGGTTGCTGCTGCAGCATTTGTAAGTTAAATGTGTAAAGGATGTTTTCTGTGTTGTTTATCTGTTTGTCTAGAAACTTTACTGTTTATTTGACATTTCTAATAAAACAAGTTATACTCATTTCATATTATTTGTTATTAGCCATGATTTCATACAGACATACATCTACTGTATGTTTAGAAATGATGGCAGGAAGACTAATTTGAAACATAAGCAAAAAGTCACACTTATGTAACCCCTTCAATGCCAACTAATAGTTAATGAAATATCAGGGGAGGAAGCGAGGCTCTGAGATACTGTTATCTTCTGCTTATGCTTAGAAGTTGAAAATGTACAACTCACAGAAACTTAATAGAATATAGTTTCTGGCTTTCGTTTGATATCTAGTGTCGGCAAAAACATTTGTTGCACATTTCCGATGTGCCATAAGCATAGTTAGACACGCATTAGCTCCGAGGGCTAACTTGGCTTGTTTACTATATTACGTGAATGTCGCTATCACCCTAAACTGGCCGCTGAACCCCATTCAAAGATCTTTGTGTCCATTGTTGTGGGAAAATAAAATGTTTGCCGTCTGTAACGGAAAAGCACTATTTTCATAACATACAATACATAACTATCCTTCTATGAACGGATTGTTAGTGTGTTGGCAAGCATAGACCGTTAACTACCAAGGACGCAGCTTGTGTGTCTCAATGTATCATAGCAAAAATAGTAGCTGCAGGTTGTCTGATTGAGAAACAATGAGCTACAGTTTCCCCTAAAGGAAGGCGTTTTGAAACATTGAATATATAAACTACCTGTACAATACATTTCTTTGCACACTCACCCTGAGACATGATCGAAGGTTGACTGTTTCCTGCTTGCAAGTGTGACATTAAAACTTAAAAGACACTGTCTTGTCTACATAAAACTCCCAGTAAATTCAACAATGGACACTTTTCACATTACACATAGTCATTGCATCCAATGTTAATACAAAAACATTGATTATAGCAGCTTTAAGAGTTTTAAATCCCAAACCAAATCAATACCATGTTAACAAGCAGTAGTAGGCGTGATCGCATCTTGTGGCAAAATACATACGAATCTAGAAAGACTTCTTGGCAATAATTTGAACCACACCAACACTAACATTTCCACTGAGCTTGACTCCCCCTCTAAAAACTAGACTTGAATTTCCCAACAAAACCTTTAACACAGAAATGTGGTGACTGCCTCTCTCATTCAGGCCACAACTAAAATGATATACTGTATATAATTTTTTTAACAGTATATAGCATGTGATGTAGAAAAACAGTGACAAACTCTTCTTGGCCAATAAGTTGGTGTTGGTAGACAAGTTCTACCAGTCAAGTCCAACCTCTAAATATAGGCCAAACTTTCTGTCCGCACCCTTGGCTATTTACAGCTGTGTCTCCACAACTTTGCTGGGCAGCCAGCAACCCCAAACGTGGAGGCTATGTTTCTCAGGGCAACACTGCAAGTATTTTCCTCAGTTCTGTTGTAGTCTGATGACAGTGGATCTTAAAGCCATATAACAGTGAGCCATACAGCATATCAAACACAGTTTGATATGCCAAATAGCAAGCCAAAAGATTCTTTCACATTCTTTCACATTTTATATACAACTGAGCAACAATATGGCAACCTCAGGCACATTTTCTAAAACTAACAAGTTTAGATAGAGGACTGCAAGACCTAGTGGCAAAAGAAATGCATGAGCAAAGTTCAGATGAGTGTTATATCCAGTCATATGAGTGTATAACAGCACATATACTGGCACCTATTAAGAGTAAGAACACCATCCATTAATTTACTCCAAAATATATTTAGAGTAAAAAGTCTCTATAACATGCAAATACAGCAAAAACTAAGAAACAAACAAGAATCTCAACATCTTTGCAAAATTCTATTTTGTTACTTGTGTGTGTGTGTGTGTGTGAAGATTCCAAGTGGCAGGGGCCAAGTTATACAATGCAAGAATTTATGGCAGAGAGCTGTGAAACAGCGGGCTCATCTGGCCTGACTAAAATGCTCCATTTATAATCAATTATTGCTAATTTTCTGCATTTCACATCTTGGCCAAGTTTTTCTTCAGATCCTTTCAGACCCTCCCTCTCCCTTCAGTTTTTATGATACGTCATTCTAAAATCATGATTAAAAACATCAATTTTTCTCCCCTCATCAAAAGCTAAAGCACTGTTGTCACAGTGAACTTTCAAACCAGCTTTATTTATTACTTTGAGTTTTTTTTCCACATTGTCTTTTCTATTCTTTAATCAGTCAAGTAAGCAAAGTACTATAAAAGAGGGCCAAACATGTGAAAGCGTCTCTCAAAGCATTGGCAAAGCTGGTGCTTCATGTCCATCTCATGCACGTTTCTCCCCCATTCCTCTCCTTCTTTCGGCCAATTACAGGCTCTTAGACTCACAGGAAGGCCACCTAGGCCAATCAGAGAAGAGGGAGGCTCAGCACAGGCCTCCTGGGGTCCCTTGGTAAACATTTAAGGCCTCTGTGGTCAACCTTCCTCCCACTACCTCTGCCCTAAAAAACACACACACATTCACATGCATGCAACATGAACACACCACACATACTCACACACACACACACACACACACACACACACACACACACACACACACACACACACACACACACTTGACTTGGCACCCCACTGCCAGCACCATGCCTCTCCCATCTTTCCTCACATCTCTATTGATCATCTGTGTTTGTTCAAAAAGGAGCTGTCAAGAGAGGGAGGAGGAGTTTAGGAGTAGATGGGGTGATGGTGTAGCCAAAGAAAATGAAAGGTTAGGGGGTGAGAGGTCACATCATCTCTGTGTTAGTCCCTTCTATAGCTGAAGAAGGAAAGCATGCATGCACACACATGCGCGCGCACACACACACACACACACACACACACACACACACACACACACACACACACACACACACACACACACACACACACACACACACACACACACACACACACACACACACACACACACACACACACACACACACACACACACACAAGCTTTCTTTATGTTGGTATTCTAAACTCCGGTCGATTCGGGAAACATCCTTCCAGCTAAAACCGACAGTCAAATTATATTTATCTTTTTTGAGTAAAATTCTCATCGCACTCTCGACAGCCATTTTAATTCCAGAGCTCACCTCCCTACATGCACATTACACCTAAACAAGTTCCTTCCCGAGGCTATTTTGCAGAGGCTCTGCGTTCCGCGCCACCCAAGACGACTGTGATTGGTTTAAAGAAATGCCGGAGCACATTTTTATCCTATTCCCAGAATGATGTGTGGACTAGCCAGACCTTCCTTTGCAGCGCTGTGGAGATGGTCTGGCAATGCGAGACAAAGTCAAAATTTACTTATTTACCTTTTTTTCTATATGTCTGGGGCCATGTCTGGGGAAAGTGAGGTAAAAGTTCAATTTTGTGAGGAAAGGGGTGTGGTCATTCAGAAACACATTTATTGTCAATAATTATTTAATTGTGGACAGCTGGTAAAAGAAAATCTGACTTATGAAGAAGCAATAATCAAAAAAGTGTGCTCTGATGCTTTCCGATGTCTTTTTTAAGACTAAAAATCATTAACAGCTTAAAAGGTAGATACTATGAGGAATTTTCAGAAAATCTTTGTTATTAATGACACCAGTGGCATTTAAGTGAACTACAGTCAGCATCCTGTTGCTTGCGCACTTCATAGGCACGAGCGAGCATCCTGGGCATTGGCCAAAACAGTGACGTGATTATGTATCTAGTTAGTCCTGTCTGGCCAAACAGGAATGTGACCAACATCAGGGGAAAGCTAATTAGGTCAACATCGGTAGGCCATTTGATTAATTGAAGGATTGTCAGCTGCAAATATGGCTTGACCCCCAAAAAATTTTTCAGTGGTTTACAGTAGTATCAGATGTACTTAAAAACATACTAAAAGTTTACCAAAGTTTGACTTCAAGAAAGGCCCCATTGGCGGCCGCCAGGTCCTTAAAAAGACCATTACTCCTTTGTATTCCTATTACACCATGAATACTGGTACCTTATACATGTTTTAGCCATGTAATATTCTAATTAGCATATTTGTATGATAAATAACTGATTACAAGCACAATTATATATATTAAAGCAATTCGTTACAAGCATATTTATGCAAAGAATAAGGGCAAATACAATTACAATTTAATAATAAAATTTCCCTTAAGTAATTGCATATTTCTCATATTGTTTTGCCTAGTGGTTTCTGTCCATTAGCTCCCTTCTGATGAACCTCTACCACATCAGAGCCATCTCTTAAGTTTTTACAGCAAATGGGGCAAGTTTCTTGGTTTACAACAATATGATTCATGGTCAAAATTGCATTTGAGGAAATTGCATTTCCTCAAGCTAATCCAACAATGTCATCCTCTCTTAATACACTCACATTGTTGGCCTTTGTCATGTGTTAGAAATCTTTCTAATGTTCTTTTGATACCCCCATAAAATGACACTGAGCATGTGTCTGAGAATAAGACATTTGTGCTGTAATATACACTACCGGTCAAAGGTTTTAGAACACCCCAATCTTTTTAGTTTTTTATTGAAATTTTAGCAGTTCAAGTCCAATGAATAGCTTGAAATGGTACAAAGGTAAGTGGTGAACTGCCTGAGGTTAAAAAAAAAGTAAGGTTACCCAAAACTGAAAAATAATGTACATTTCAGTATTTTACAAAAAGGCCTTTTTCAGCGAACAAGAAATGGGTTAACAACGTAAAGCTGTTCTGCAGCAATGGAGGTTGATCAAGCTTTGAAAGTTGGTGCTACCAATTCCCACAGGTGTTCCAACTGGTCTGGATTACTTACAACCCCCTCTGTTAGTATAAAAGTATTGTTGGAACACACTGTGGTACGATACCCTCGTGAGCATTATTTGAACAGTATTGTACTGCAGAAAGTAGTGTGTTGCTATAAAAATGGCGGGTAAAAGGCAATTAACAATGGAAGAGAGACAGCCCATCATAACACTTAAGAATGTTGGTCTTTCCTACAGAGAAATTGCGAAGAAAGTCAAGGTGTCAGTGAGTACAGTATTCTTCACCATCAAAAGGCACTTAGAAACTGGGGGAAACTGTGACAGGAAGAGGTCTGGCAGACCCAAAGCCACAACAGAATCAGAAGACAAGTTTCTGAGAGTCAACAGCTTGCGTGATAGGCGGCTCACAGGACAACAGCTTCAAGCACAGCTTAATAGTGATCGTAATAAGCAAATCTCAGTTTCAACTGTAAAGAGAAGACTTGGAACTGCAGGTTTGATAGGTCAAGTTGCAGCAAGAAAGCCATTGCTAAGACGTCAGAATAAGAAAAAGAGGCTTGCCTAGGCCAAGAAACACTGCCAATGGACTACTGAAGACTGGAAGAAGGTGCTATGGACTGATGAATCAAAATTTGAAATCTTCGGTTCATCACGCAGGATTTTTGTATGCCGTTGAGTAGGAGAAAGGATGGTTCCTCAGTGTGTGACATCAACTGTCAAACATGGAGGAGGAAGCATGATGGTCTGGGGCTGTTTTGCTGGATCCAGGGTCAGTGATTTGTACAGAGTGAAAAGCACCCTGAACCAAAACGGCTACCACAGCATTTTGCAGCGCCATACAGTACCCTCTGGTATGCACCTAGTTGGTCAGGGGTTCATCCTACAGCAAGATAATGACCCAAAACATAAGTCCAAGCTATGCCAGAACTACCTTAGCAAAAAAGAACAAGATGGTAAGCTTAAAAACATGGAGTGGCCAGCACAGTCACCAGACTTAAACCCCTGAGCTGGTTTGGGATGAACTGGACAGAAAAGTGAAAGCAAAGCAACCTACAAGTGCCACACATTTATGGGAACTTCTGCAACAGAGTTGGGAAGAACTTTCGGAAGAATATTTGATTTCCATTGTAGAAAGAATGCCACGAGTGTGTTCAGCTGTTATACCTGCCAAAGGGGGCTACTTTGATGAGTCAAATATTTAGAATACATTTTGGTTTATAAATTGATTCCATGATTTCTCTTTTAACATAAATTGTTAATTTTTTCTATTCTTTCATTTCAGAATACAATAAGACATTGAACTGCATGAATTTCAATAAAAACCTGGGAAAATTGGGGTGTTCTAAAACTTTTGACCAGTAGTGTATATTTTTTTCTTTTCTTTTTTTCTTCTTTTTTTTGTTTTTAACCACCACACGTAATATAGGAGTTCTGAAGGTTCAGTTACCATGGAGACAGGGGGCTTTACCTGTTGCCAGACTTAGGGAAAATAACTGTTCCCAGTGAGGAGGGGTGTGGTTAGGGCTGGGCAGTATATTTATATTATATCGATATCATGATATGAGACTTGATATTGTCTTAGATTTTGGATATCGTAATATGGCAGAAGTGTGTTCTCCTGGTTTTAAAGGCTGCATTACGGTTAAGTGATGTCATTTTCTGAACTTACCAGACTGTTCTTGCTGTTCTATTATTTGCCTTTTCCCCACTTGGACATTATGTCCACATTACTGATGATATTTATCTAAAATCTTAGTGTGAAGATATTTTGTTAAAGCACCAATTGTCGACCCTAGAATATCGCCTCAATAATGCAGCCGCCTAGGACCTTTGTTTGGTTTTGGGGATCAAAACCAATCCCGAGCTTGTTTTCTTCCTAATGGACCGGTAAGCCAAAAACCATGCAAAGCAGTGGAAATATATGGTTTTAGCTGGCTAGTGTTAGCTAACGTTAGGTTGCTTGCGAATTGCTAGCTAGCGTAGTAAAATACTGTCAGAGTGGATAAGGTCGGGTAATTCATCCAGACTTCCAGGGATGACCTGGCTAGTAAATTAGCTAGAATGCCTTTTGCAAATTACTTTATCTGCTAACATTACAAAGCGAACAAGACCAAGTCCATGCCACATAGCTAAGTTACAGCTAGCTGGCTAACTTTACCTTACTTGCTGGCAAAATGCTATCTTAGTAGATACGTTTGTTGGCTAGCTTGCCAAATTCATTCACCAGCTAATGTGATCCATTATACTAACTTATATAACTTATGACAATCAGTGTTATAAATAAATTATGTAACAGTAGGCTACAAAGCAAAGGTGTATAACTAAGGATTGCTTTCTACTAGCCAAAGGCAATGCAAGGTAGAGGCAACCAACAAGCTAACTGTAAGCTAAGGTTAGCCAGCTAGCTGTATCTTCAGTCCAGTATTTCAGAAATAATTATCTAATGATAAGTATGGCTCTAAAAACAAACATTCAAGCATGCACACAGGCCACGCAATTCACAGTCCTGCCATCTTCCAGGAAGCGTAGCAATGTGCAAACAATGGCAGTGAAGAAGAAGAGTGCTAGCACGTAAACATGGATGTACACAATGCACAATTTTTTTCTTTTTAAACAAGCATGGCTATTTACCATTTGTAAATCAGTGTTTTCTTTCCTTATTCCTACTGAGCTGCTAGGTAAATTTAAATAGTTGAGATTAACACATATAGTCATTTACCACCATGGCTATTGACTTAACATCCTTGACTTTTCATCTGGAGTGTCTGGATTTACTTTTAGGTGTGAAGTAGGTATGGAAACACTGACATCATACATTCATTAACATGATTATACAAAACATACATCCATGCACAAACATAAATGCACACAGAAAACAATTAGGTTGCCATTAAATGGGATTATGGCCCCATGCTGTGACGGAACCTCTACACTCACCCTCAATGAGTTGTTAACCTCAATCTGTGAGAGATACACGCATGAAACCGGTGCGCACAGGGGAGTTTGCGTGTGGAATAGGGTTAGGATAAATAACATCAGCCTTTACTCTTTCTTTTTCTATGTCGACATTCCAGTAATATCAGACAGTCATGGTGATTGACTGAGTAGAGTCAAATGCTTCAGTCCAGAGGAAATGAATTGTAGGGCAGTCAGAGAGTGCTGGCAGAGGTGAGTTGTAATGTGTCACTGTAGGTAAAAACAACATGGACAAACCTCCTCAGAGGGAGTCAGACACTCAAAAAGGACTCTAACAAAGCCATTGCATTGACCTCGAGTAAAGGCTCTTATACACTGTGCGCTTTGGGCTGTCTAAGATAAAATGTATGGTCATCAATTTAGAAGGATAGTACTACGTTGCACCGAGGGATACATCAACCAACCATTGGCTGATTTAAAGCTTTGGCAACCAGACAACCTGTCAAAAAAATAAAAACGTTAATAAAAACGTCAGGATAAAATGTCTTTTTAACTTAACAGTATGAAGAAAGGTCTTCCATTTACTGTATATCCATAGACTTCCAAGCAACTGGCACCTAAATTAATCTCTTGGAGCACCTTTAATCATTCCATCTCAACAAGTAAGGTTTAACTTCAGGGCTGTATGACAACCACTTTATATTCCATAAATATTGTGGCAAAAATAATAATACTTCAATTCATTAATTTCAAAATAATCATGTTTGTGAGTACACGTACACAAAGTTGTCCAAGGTCCACTGTTGGGTCTCTCAATAATTACACAAGAATCCCGCAAATAGATTTTCTGCCCTCGACTTTCCCCTTCACCACTAATCTCTTTCCTTAAAATAAACAAAATTAAAGTAAACATACCACAGACTTCAACATGAGCCTGCATGTTAGACCAGACACTGGTGAGGAGTCCACACAGACGAGAGGCGGGAACCCGAAAAATGCAGCTCATCCAGCTGCTTCTAATAGGACTTTAACTGTTGGATGCATTTACATAAATTCATTAACCTGTGGCGAGAGAGTGTGTGTATATGTGTGTTTGTGGAGAGAAGGTATATATATATATATATATATATATATATATATATATATATATATATGCAGACACAGGATGCATTTTTAACCTGTGTGCATGTGTGTCTGTGTGTGCTCTCAGGCATTTAGATTTGGCTACTAGATGGCTCTAATGTCTCCTACTCTTATTTCATAAGAGAGAGTGGAAAACTCAGAGTCAGCACACTGGCAAGAAGAGAGCCTGCACTGGAAGCAGATCAGAACACACATCTGCAAACCCTACTACACTCTCTCTGTGTGTGTGTGTGTGTGTGTGTGTGTGTGTGTGTGTGTGTGTGTGTGTGTGTGAGCGTGCATGCGTGCGTATGCGTATAAAATCAAGTGTGTGTATCGGAGCGAGAACAAGAAAGGTAAAGAGTGCAAGCAAGAGACTGAGTCCAGCAGAAACAGAAAATGTGTGCTGCAACTGATCTGACATTGATCTGTGTGGAAAATGTCTGCTTTGCAGCATTCCACGCTGTGGGTGTGCACGCATGGGCATGCAACAGTTTGTCTTGCTCTTAGATATTAAATCTAAGAGCTGTCAAGTTAAAAAGGAACTGGCAAAAAGAACTGGAGTTGGTGCCCACTGCTCCTATGTAGGCCTATAGGATGGGTTAAATGCAAAGTTTTGTTTATCTGTGTATGCTTAGAAATGACAATAAATGCACCTTTAATGGTTGCCACAATTTTCATTTCAGAGAATGAATTCAAACTAATCAGAATTGACATGAGTGAAGTAATCTGCACTTTCATTTTTGATTTTAATGAAATACCCATTCAGTTCTTACAGTTGTAGCGTTCAATCCCACATAAAAGAATAAAGAAAAGGCTCTATCAACCCACTTGTTGTAACTGGGCAGCATGTACCTTTCACATCAGACAAAGTGCACATGGATGTGTGTAAAATCTAATGGTTTCCTGAGTGCTGTTGAGCTGTCAAAGGGTATACAACATAATAGCAGTACTTAATGTATGTGGGGGTGTAGCCAACACGATGGAACACATGATGGAACTAACGTCTCTTAAGACTCCTCGCCTCGTCTATTAAAACATCTCGTACATCAGCTACCTGGTAGATGCTATAATGGCTGTCATTATGCATATCCATGAGACTGCAACAATAAATTATTTTAAATATGTCTCAGCTACTGTATATTTAAGTGAACATTATTAAGCTATGCAGAATTAAAAAAAGAGTTTGTGATGTGCATAATACCAGTGTCAGAGGTTGTAGATTATTTTTTTGAATTTGGCAGGGCAAAACAAACCAACATTTTAAACAAATCCTGAATCGCTCAAAATGCAGATAGTCAGACAATGTGACGGATGAAGATTAAACAGTATTTTTTATTATCTGTGAGGCAGAGTGTGTGTAGGCTTTTTTTTTTTTTTTTTTTTTTTTTAAATAGTGGCTAAGTTTGCACATTGCACCTCCTCACAGTGTGGTGTGCTTTCTAATTTAACCAGCAGAGGAGCAAAGGTGTTCTCCTGTGGTGAGAGGATATGCTAACATGAGAAGCTTTAAAAATGTAATAGTTATGCCGTACGAACAAAATGCAACACATAGATAAAAACAACAACAAAACTGTTGTTGGATGGCAATCATTTTCACTGAATGAATGTCATGAATGAATCCACATTTTTGGTAAATTTTGTAACCAATCTCACCAGTATAAGAAGAATCACAAATATTAGCTGGTTCCAGTTCCTTCAAAATAAAAGAAAGAAAAAAGAAATCTGCTGCTTTACTCTGTTTCTTATTAATGTAAATTGAATTCATTTAGGTTTTGGACAGTTGATGAGATAAGAAGATATGCTATATAAGCCGTTTAAAAGGCATAATGGACTCTGTCAACTTATCATTACACACTTTTCATTTGTGGATTAATAGATCAAAATAGTTCAAAATAAAAATTGCTCATCTCTACAGAAAACCATTATAGTTGTACTCCTTGTGTCAAACATCTAATATAAAGAGGCATATCATGGTCATTGAAACGATTATGGGCCAAACTGATTTCCATCTTTGTATAGATCAACACATCAGGCTTTGTACAGAATATTTCAGGGTTCAGCTGTAAACTATTATTTTAAAGTTTAATCCCTTTTTCAATGAGCCAGCATTTCTATCTCATTTTCTAAATCAATCAATCAGAAGTTTCCATTTCTCCCTCTGGATTTGATGTTTACAAGTATGCTGTTTAGGCTACATCTGTCAAGACGAGCCATGGCTGTCACTTCATGAGTAGCCTAGTTGCAGCGGAATTTTAGACAACCTAAAGTTTCTGATATAATCTTTTATTAGAACTGCGCATTACATCAACCAGTAGACTCAGCATTATAAATGTCTATAATTGGTCAAAAAGATTTTGCAATGAGCAGCGTAAAATGTATATAAAAAAAAAAAAATCATGCATTTTCATCAAGTTTCCCGGGTAAGCTGCCTAACATACGGAGTTCTGGAGCTATGTATTGAACGCAAAAAAGACGTATTGCATGCTTTTAAAAAAAACTCACTTACTTATTTCGTAATCTCGAGCTGAAAAACTGCAAAGACAGCGCAGATCGACTTTTCAGAACTTGGTCATCGGATGGCCAGCGTGAGCACCAACAGCCACGAAAAGTCCTGCTTCTTCACTTCAGCCTGCTCGGCCCAGTTAGATCTCTCCGATCACGGATTTTACCATTACCCAATGTCTGCGTAGCCTTCGTAGTAAGGATTTTTGTCTTATCTGCTGCTCCGTTACAGATACACACGCGACGTAGCCCAGTGTTTCAAATGGCGGTGAAGCGCCCTCATCCGCCAACAATCCAATCTACTCCATAATGACCACAGAGAGGAGAGCCTGAGAGAAAGACTGCCGGAATCAAACTTCCAAAATAAAACCCTCCAGTAGGCAAAGGAGCTTACCTACCTGTCACGTATTCTGGTAAAACCAAGCCAACGTTTGAACAAAGAAGCAAATCCCAGTTTATTTATCATTTATTTATTTCCTTTTTTGCGGACAAAAAAGCATTAAAAAAATCATTAGGTGTCTCTGCCTGGACTTGACTTGGAGAAGCTATTCTTATAATTAGCGCCAATTACAGGGCTATTCAATTACAAATTCAGTTGGGCCAGATTTTCAAACCGAGAAAGGTTAGTTGGGCCAGTCATTTCAGCGGCGAAGCAGCTCGTAATGACACATTTTAACACAAACAAATTTATTGAAAAACATATAAGGTTTATTCATTGTTTCTCTTTTAACTTTGGTCAGTTTGCACAGCAAAAGGTGCATAGAAAACAATAAAAGAGCTAACTGAACAGAATCTGAGGTAGCTCCTACTTTTTCCACTTACAAAAAAGAAGAAACTGACCTAGGCACCTCTTGCCTAGGCCTACTTAGGCTACATATCTGACCTATCTAATCACAAAGTGCATAAAACAAAATAGTGCACAGTAGGCAATTCGCAATAACATTAAGTTTCCTTTTGAAATAAAATAAACATCTTGCTCATATTTGACCCATGCAGGAACATCTCAAAGTGCATAAAAATAAAAAGTGCACAGTATTCACAACTATAACTAACTACACAAGGTGTACTACTGCACATTGAGGAAACATATTTTAAATCACCACCATGTGTGATTATGCATGCCTTTGTTACACATCCCACATTATATTGATGTAGGTAGGCTACATTTACCCTGCTGACTTAGTGGGAGAAGTGAAATTTTTTGTTTTGAACGAGAGCAGTGACTTTAGGCTCGTAAGTTGTCAATGCAATCCGAAGGCATTGATGGAGAGTACGGTCAGTCAGGGAGCAACGAGAGTTGCTTTTTATGGAGTTCATGTGTGAAAATCTTGACTCACATGTGTACGTTGATCCAAACATACTGAGCATGACGATCGCTACATTCTTAATGTTAGGGAAATGATGTATGTTGACATCAGTCCAAAACATTGCAGGCCCGTTAGTGCAAAGCTCCTGTGCCATGGTTACAGATGACTGCATGTCAACAAGTTTGAGTGTAAATTTCCCCTCGTCAATGGAAGGGACCACTTCCTTTGCTCTGGCGGATAAGTCCCCTTCTATTGCAACAGTGAACGGGTCTCTGGCAAAAACGGCCACCTCTGTGGGCAGAACAAGTCCATCCAATCGACCAGCAAAGTTCTTTTTCAGGCTCGCAATGAAATCTGTCATCACATCCGTGATTTGTGCGGGGGATGAGATGCATTTGCGGAGTGTCGGAAAATGCAGCATTTGGCCTGTGCTCAAATCAGTTGCAAAAAGGTCCAGTTTAACTTGGAATGCGCGCATCTATCCCACAAGGTCGATGACAGTTTTGTCTCTGCCTTGTAGTCCCAAATTGAGATCATTCAGGTGTTTGAATATGTCGCTCAGAAAGCAGGCATCAGCCATGAAGTTGTCGTCCAGTATGCGACTCAAGTGCTGTTCTGCCTTTTTTTGCTTGCTGCTGCGGAGGAAAGTTATGATCTCCTCTCTGAGACCACAGAAACGCTCCAGTGCTTTGCCTTTGGACAGCCACCTCACGTCATTATGCAAAAGCAGGTCTTGGTGCTCAGCAGACATTTCTGACAGCAGCATGCGGAATAAGCGGTGTTGGAGGCTTGATGTGGAGCGAATAAAATTAATTGTAGCCATCACGCTGTCCATTGTCGTTTTGAACGCCCCGCTTAGTTTTGCGCACAACACCGCCTGATGCACAATGCAGTGTAAGGAGATCAACTGAGGTGCTACAGCAGACCAACGTGCTGCCAAACCATTCACTTTCCCTGTCATGGATGGAGCCCCATCTGTCACAAGCATGCACACACGCTTCATATCCAGACCATTGTCTTTGAAAAAAGCAGAAATTTTCCCAAAGACTATATTGCCAGTTGTGTGTCCTTCTAACAGTAGTAGGGTGAGCAGCTCCTCTCGGAAGCATTTGCCGTCAAAAAAACTGACATATATGCACAACTGAGCAGTATCAGTTTTGTCTGTGCACTCATCTACTGCTATAGACATGGTGTCAGCTTTCCTCAGGTCTCCTAACATCGTTTCATACACATCTGCAGCAAGAATTTCAACTCTCCGACTGTTGGAAGTATCTGATAGGGGTACGTTTTTTTATAGCAGATGCCACGCTTGTTTTAATTTTATCGTCATTTATCACCTCATCCACGATGGCCAGCATACAGTCCTTCACGGTTTCAGAGTCTGTGAATGGCCTTTTCTTTTTTGCCAATATCCAGGAAACACGAAGGGATGCTGCGGTAGCTCTCTCTTGGTCTGTAAATGACCGTACCATGGTAACACTGCTCCGGTTGTAAGATGCAATCAAACTCTGCACTTTTGCAGCCCTCTCTTGAGATCCCTCGGGAAAATTGGTGCGGAAAGTCTGGTGTTTCTCAACATGGTGCCGCCACAGATTGTAATCTTTAAGTACTGCAACGCATTCATTACAAATTAAACACATTGGTTTGGCATTTGGATGTGGCGATAAAATAAACAAGTATTTGTCAGTCCAGGCAGGGTTAAACTGACGGTTTTCATTGTCAATTTTACGTTTCAGTGTTGAGAAAGACATATTGATAGTAATGTAGGCTACTACCGGCACAGCACGCTCTGCATTGTTTACATGTTAGTAGTTTTGGCGGGACGCAAAATTACCAATCCCACTATGGCCACGCCAAGACCCGCCCTACGAAGCAGCTCGATTGGTTGGGGTTAGGCATTTCACCTCGAGTGGTTAAGGTTAGGGTAAGGGGATTGGTCAGGGGATAGGACATGTACATGGACACCTGGCCAATAGTAGTGTGTGAATGCTATTGAAGGGCGAGTCTTGGCGTGGCCATAGTGGGGGAAAAAATATCGCTGGCGGGACTCTATTTTCCCTTTTATACTGTCTATTGCGGGACCACGGGCTGGGCCACTCTGAGGTTGCTTCCGGGCCGCATGTGGCCCGCGGGACGCCAAATGAATAGCCCTGGCATATTAACTTGGGAGTGTTTTGAGTAGGCTACCTAATTTAGATTAGGCTAAGTTTTTACAGATCCAATCGTTTGGAACCCAACAAATGTTCCATTATTTATTGGTTCAAAGTACAAAAAGAAAACAACATGTTTTGTAGTAGGCTATTTCAACATGTTATTATTGGTGTCATGTTTCAGGAGATACTAGATGTCTGTCCGGTCATCTCAGCACCTGTCAGTAGGTCTAGTTTCTCTGAGCAGAGCATTTGATTTTATCACCTTACCTCCTAAGTAGATAATGAGTTGCTGTTCTGTGCGCTAGGACACTGAGGGCACGATTTATTTGCCTGTTTAATCTTCATATTGCGACATGGTAGGTAGGCTGCACAACTTTTTATGGAACTGTGTGAAGATGAAAAGTCTCCACATAGCCTACGCCTTTTTTCTATTGCCTGGTTTATAATAGAAACTTTGGAGAAGAGCTAATTAACCTATACTGTTTTCAGTCTGGTGCTGGTTGCACAACATTTAAAGGTGCAATATGTAATGCATTTACTGTATTTAATCAAAAAATGACCACAATATGTCATCAGATACTAAAGAAACATGCTATATTTTCTCTTTTTAAAGTTTTTATTTTGTCCTGTGTGTTGTTGTCAACTGCCCAGCCTCGGGAGACAACACCGGGGTCGTAAACGTCAAACAAACAGTAGAGGCACAGGCTGTGCACCAAAATACAACAAACCCCGTTCCAGCCAATCACCGACAAGATGGTTGGGGGAGGGGGTGGGGGTTAGTGACAGTAATAGCCGTTACACACTAACCAGACGGCCGACCCTCGCATAGGTGGAGTTTGAGATTCGAGCCATGTGGGCAACAAAAAAAAAACTCATTGTAGCAACCTGGGAACACAGCAGGAGCACATATGGACAAAACAAACATGCTAAGTAAACATATGTTTATTTTTTAAAGCAGATTTGAAATTACATTGCAAAAATTTAACAATTTGCAGGGTTAGGGTTAACTACTCGAGTTTTTTTTTGGCTTTTCCGCCTTTATTTTGATAGGACAGCTAGGTAAGAAAGGGGAGAGAGAGAGGGACATGCAGGAAATCGTCACAGGTCGGATTCAAACCCTGGACCTCTGCGTTGAGGCATAAATCTTCAAGTATATGTGCGCCTGCTCTACCCACTGAGCCAACCCGGCCACATACATGTTGGACCTTTAACCCACGGATCTGCCGTGTGTAGTTGTGGGTTGAGTGTGCAACATCACTCCAATTAGAGACTGCAGATGGAACAGGCACCGGCTGCCTTTAGATGGCTGTAAATATAATCACCGGAGTAATTATGCAGTAATTATTCTGTCTGACTGGCATTAATACCATAATCAAAATAAAATGTGTGAGTGTGTGATCACACAATGAAAGTGGAAAGATTAACGAAATACAAATAAATACATGGTTTTAGCTTATTATTAGGCCTATAGGGTGCAACTTCACTTAATAAAGAGACCAATATATTAATTCCCGCGCTGATGCTGAGAACAACAAGCAGCTTGTTAGGAATAGGTCTGTAAACTACTATTCTCGCATAGGCAGATCTATCTCCACATTTTGTTTTAGCGCTGTGCCAGCGCTGGAGAAAGTAAACTATAGCCTGGTTGTGCTCATGTGAAGGCTCCACAAGAAGTGACTCCATGAGAGGCTCGCCCACAATTTCAGCTGTCTATGAATATACACCCCCACCCCAGACCCAAGAGCCATAGTATGGATGGCCCGCCCCGACACGTGAGAGAAAAACCGACCCATGCACCCAGCTGTTGCTGCTGCTAAATTGTATGTATTTCACTGCGTGGACCTTATCATAGTTTTTCTTTATAGGTTTTGACTTCTAACCGCTGATCATCACAAAGTAAACATCCATCAAGGCAAGGCAGCTTTATTTGTAGAGCACATTTCAGCAACAGGGCAATTCAAAGTGCTTTACATAAAAACGATAAAAAAATTTAAAACAGATAAAATACGAGAATAAAAGTTACAGTGCAGTATAAGAAATTAAACATTAAAGAGCAGTTAAAAACAGTTAAAAATATAAAAGCAGATAAAATACAAGATTTTAGGCTGCTAGTTCCCAGAACGGGCCAGTCCCACCGGTCTCACTATATTACTATATATATATATATATATATATATATATATATATATATTACTATCAGTGTAAACAACATCAATTGAAGTAATAAAGCCTAGGTACAGGGTTTAATTTTGCATGACAGCATCCTGCTATAACTTACCTCACTTTACATGTAACTCTACAGTATACACTTACACATTAGGAAGTTATATCATGTGTCAGCCAATAAAATGGAGTTAACCCTCTAAACTAATAAACAAGTAGCCTGTAGTGTCCAATACACCCCAGTTCATGACCTAAGTGGATAGTAGGGTAGAAAGAAAGCAAGATAAACTGGAATCAACATGGTCAGCTATAAATAGAAACAAAGAGAGGACATACTGACAGAGAGACAGATGAGGCTTGGAGGGGCTGTATGTTCCTCTCCACCAATGCACTGATGCACTGTTGACAAAGGCCTAATTTGTGATGCGCGTGGAAAGAAATGGACTTCTGTATTGAGCGCAGCCATCCTTGTATTTTTATTTCCCTGTCTCCTTCTCATCTATAAGGTCCACAAGTTGTAGTTTGGCTTTTTCAAGTCCTACAGCTGCAGGGCGCATATAAAAACACAAAAATGAGGGACCAAGGCTGCTCTCATGCAACACAATTACCATAAATTATAACTTGTAGCAGATGAAAAAGCTATAACTGAAATATATTTAATTAGATTCTGTACCATCTTTAAATATGCACAATGACTTTAGTCAATGTTTAAACAAAGGTAAATCCAAGCAATATTATGATTACTGTAATTAGATAACCTTTCACCAGGCTTGGGGCACTCTATGACTTTATGAAAACAACACTGGCAAACTATTTGTATGTATTAAATTACCTCTGAACATGTCCATGCATTGGTCAGTTGTGGGACAGAGAGCCCTGATTGGAAGACAGTGGGGGAGTCCATTCAATTATTTCCTTTGAAATACTCATTCCTGTGATTGTCTGCTCTGAGTGATCATGTCGACTTCTGCTGTATTGAATGTGACAACAGAACAATGCACTTGGCCCACAGACTGTTGCCACTGCACATAGGGCTAGATTTGCCCTCCATGGCCCCACCCTCCCATCCCCCAAGTTATCCTAGCCCTCTGTGGGATGTGTGGTGAACACTGGTGTTGTCTGTTGCAGCAGCTATCAAAGTGCTTTTTAATGTCATCTGTTATCTGTCACAGGTGTTGTCATTAGGGCTTACGACCTCTGACTATTTTTTAATAATGAGATCACATGAGATCTCTGTCTTGCAAAGAACCGTTAGAAAATAACCTTTACTGCATCTGTTTATGACACATTCAGTGCTTTCATTTTAAGTGACACAGAGCCTTGTCAGTCTGCTGTAATCCATATCCATCCATATCCCATGTTAAAGGATAAGGCTGGTGATATTCTATATTTTTCTAATATAAAAAGACCAGAACCAACAATGCGTTTTAGTCTTTCCCTAAATACTTTCCAACTTCCCCAGCCTGTCTGTGGCTCTCAGCCCTAAGCCCATGGGTTCCTACTGTAGATATAAATCATAAAAAAAGGTAATATATAGTTTCATAAATAAAAAAATAAAAAAGGCTAAATCATTTCCAAAAACAGCTTGGCACTGTAGCTTTAAGCAAACATTAGTCAAACAGTGTATTTTTAAATCAAATTTGAACATTAAATTAAAAATAACATTTTTAATGGTTGTTTCACGTGACTAACTGAATCACGCTTGATTGATTGATTGTTTGGTTTTCAGACTCTGAGCTGCCTAACTGAGCATCGTTGCTTCAGGCAACATAAGTCACAGCCATATTCACGTAATTGTTTTTCTTTTTGCAATAGAATGCCTTTTAATAGCCATGTAGGATCTGTTCATGTTTGGCTGTCTGTTTTTATTTTCCACATAATGAAAGTGTGCCCTTTGTGTCATCCCCTTCAAGTCACTTGTAATGCATTTAGTGCAGTTTCCCATTGCAAGTGTGGCCATTCACAACTTTGTCATCAGCACCCTTCTGCCTATTCGATTAGGATAAAAGAGACGAGATGGCTACAGGGGGAAAACACACACACACACACACACACACACACACACACACACACACACACACACACACACAGTATGGATCGCTATTAACACTTCTGAACCCTAATCCAGTATTACGCATCCCTAACCTGCCATATATATATATATATATGGCAGGTATATATATATGGTGATATATATATATATGGCAGGTATATATATATATGGTGCTATATATATATATATATATATATATATATATATATATATATATATATATATATATATATATATATATGGCAGCAGGAGGTAGGTAGGATGCACTCAGTGAAGTGGGGAGGAAATTGAAGTGAATTGGTAACATTGCATGGGATGAGTAAAATCCACAGAGTATCAGCATGAGAACCCCACCATGTGCAAAACAACACAATTAAGAGGGACACTTAGACTAATCAGTGAATGCACCATGCAAATAATGTTTTATTTTTCAATGCCTACTTTAATCTTGGCTGTTATCGTAGAATACAAATCAGGGACTTAACTCTAATGAAAGGAGGAGAGAGTGACAAGAGTGGCATGAGACTAAGGTGAAGAAGAGGGATAGGGGAAGATGGACAGGATGATGTAAAAAGCAGAAGAAAGACGGTGAGGCAGAGTTGGTTGCTGAGATTACTGTATTGAACCCTGTGTGGAGTGTTTAGAGCCAAGTTCATTCTTTCAAGTCAAACAATTATTGACACAGCAACGAATCGTCATTAGATTTATAGCAGTTACTTTGTACTTCACTTTGTATCCGTGTATGTTTCCTCACATTATGGTATCTATTCTACTTCTGCAATATCTTTGCACTAACAAAGCATTAATGACGCTGGATCAATACACAATTCTACACCACCACAAACTACAGCCTCAGAAAGCACAGATGCTCCTTCTACAAAACCGTAATATTACAAGCAAGGCAACGGTAGTAATTATTACATACAGTAAGTACAAATTTTTGTTGGACAGCTGTTGCTTTTAATGTGACAACACTGCCTATAATTTATGTAGGCGCTCAGAAATAGTGTGTTCAATGATATGTACTCAACAGAAAGCATATTTAGATTTCATTTCTTTGCAAATTTTTTTTACAAAAAGAACCACTTATTTTGCAAATTCTAGGAATGCTGAAAAGCTGGTTGTAAACCAACTTAATTAAGGGCATTGCTGAAATAAAATGAAATACTATACATATCCAACAGCAAGGAAAAGTAAGCTTTATTGAGCACGGGAAACCTCCGGGAATATGTAGGAAATACCTCTGCCAAAACATTCTTCATATAATACATAAGTAAACATACTGGCTGTGCAATACTGCTGATTATTTGCATCAGGCTTTATAAAGAACACTATAAACCAAACTGCATTAAACTCTGTTTCACACAGACAAGTACACCTCTCAAAGCTTCAGCTATGCTAAAAACACATAAGAAGAGCCTTTTCATTCCCTGTCCCAGATTTATTTTCCCTTTTATATACACAGTATTTTTAATTGTATTTTAATTTTTAACTGCATCCTGGTATCTATATACACTTCTTACATGCATGGTATGCTTTAACTGTCCACATACTGTTGAAGACTGCTGTAAACTGTCTTGGGTCAGTAAATAAGGGTTTCTTCTTTGTGACATCATATCCCAGAGGCCCCTTTTGATTGTGGAAGACAAGAGGCAGCTGGAGGTCTGGTACTCATTCAGCCTTCCAAAACATGGCCTGGGATCCTCCCCCACCAAACCCCAGCCTCCATTATATGGGGATGTGTGCTCATGGTCCACAGTCTGCAGTCTAAATAAACAGACCCAGAAAATATCCTAACCAAGCAAGTTCCAGCAGTGGATCCAACACATCCTGGCTGTGAACATTAACTCCATTGCTACTTCTAGCTTCTTTAGACTGTGTTCAAATAGAAGTGAGGAAAGAAAGAAAAGAAAAAAAAAAATCAATCTCCGCATCACCAGTATTCAGCTCGGCTTAATGCATCAAAATTGCACCAATGATGGTCCTATTCTAAATCTGTCTATGAAAATGATTCTTGAGACAAAATAACCCTTTTGATGGAAGGGCTGCTGGGGGGAAAAATACTTTTACCAAAGATTTGTGGTTACCTAGGGGACTAGAACAAAAGAGCACCAGTGAGGCACATTATCATGATCTATCATGCTGCCATGCCAGGGACACTGAATATGAAATGGGTGGTAATTTTCAGTGGAAAAACACAACTTAAACCATTCAGTGAGAGATGTGATCTGTAAGAGTAGCACATGCAAAAGTAGACTTAAAGATTGTTACTGAATTATTTTGAATCAATGTGAATCTAGAATGACTAACCAAGTGTCTACAGGTGGGTTTGTACCTCCATTTAAATATTACAGAATATATTGTGGATTTTTCATACTTGCTTGAAAAAAGCCAAGTGAAGATTAATTTTCAGGTCCAACTGTGCATCTGAATTATTTGCAGTAGAACGTTAAAAAAACATCTGCTGTGATTATTTCACAACTATGTTCACAGATTTTTACCTCTTTTCAGCTTTTCACTTGCTAGTCAAACACTCAAGGAAGTTAGAAAGTCAGCACTTTCAGTAAGCAAGCACTGAATCACACAGCTACTAGTAGCTCTCCCTGGTGGCCAAAACAGGATATTCTTCCATGCTTTCTGACATACAGATGTAAGCTCAACTTTTCATGCCAGGTCTGGCCTCAGAGGAAAGGAAAGGAATTATCTTTCACTGCTCACAGAATTTAGACTTGTGAATATGTGCATGAGATATCCCGACGAACGCAGAAAAGAAAGAAGTAAAAAGGAGAAGACAAAAAACGTGACTCATACAGTTTTGTCATTGTGATTACTTAACAGTGATTTACTAGTTATCTAACAGACATTTAGTGAGTTCAGTGATGTAAGCGACTGAAAGTGTGACTCATCCACCACTAGAAAAAATCTGAGAACAAAGTAATTGTGCAAAAAAATATATGCAGCATAAAAAAGTATAAATATGCAGCATGTATCAAAAGGCAACAGTTCTTAATTGCATAAACATAAAATATTTAATTCAATTGCTTGTATTACAGTTTAGCTCTAAAAGTCATATATTTGCAGTATATGATTGCAAATCATTGATCGGAAAGCAGTGAATTTTGCGCGAGTTATCCAAGCTGACTTTTTGTAGGATTGTTGGCACATATGCCTAACTGTAAAAATGTGGTAAACCAAGTCATCAAAAAATGTACAATCTCTTACCCATTTTAAACCAAACAGTGGGCCACCTGATTCTTTCATCGATTGTAAACCTGTCATGATATGGCACATAAATTAAAGTACCACATACTTATTACATATATAAGTAGCATATAAGATAAGTAGGGTAGTAATAGTCAAAGTGAGGTTTTACATGGATGGATTTCACCACTTTTTAAGGCTGTCCTCTGGCCCTGAAATCCCTATATTATTAATTTTAGAACTAAATCACATTTTTGAGGGGCTGAAGGTGCTCAAAAACGCATGAAACTCTGCAAACCTATCAGAAGTGGTGAAAAAAATGATATGTGATATGGGTCTAAGGCTTTGGTGTAGCAAATTGGCTTGATAGTGCCCCCACCTTTAAATTTGACGTAGTGATAGTGTGTGTTGTCTAGTGCGGAATAGTAAACACAGGAAGTGGCACAACATTTTAAATACGTCTTTTTTTATCAGCGCAGCACACTCCACTCAGAAAATAACATCTAACAAGTGCAAGCAGTGTCCGATGGTCACGGAAATGCAAGTCATAGTTATAGTTAGAAACCCATTAGTTCTGTTGCAGATCCAGTTCATGAAATCCCAAAGGCAGTGCTCCAATCATGAGACGTTCAGCGCACATGTGGTATACATTACTCAGGAAATTCTGTAGTCTTGGTGTTAGGATGACGCAGTAATGCAATTTGTGGCTTTCATTCAGCTGGCAGCAGCAGCAGCAGACGTTGGATACTAGCTACCATAGAGCTTGACTCCAGAACATCTCAGCAACCATGAAATGCCATCCAGAAGACCTGACAGGGATTCGGCTACGGTATCCTGCACCTGAATAAGAGAGAGAAACACGAACACAGGCTGAAAATCTCCTCAAACTGAAACTGGGTGGCTACTGTATATGCATTGGAAGGCTGTCAGTTGATCAAATATCCGACAATTACCATCCAGGGGTTAGCCAGCTGGGGGAGGCTGAGTCTATTTGCTACGTCGACACAGGGAGTGCGACACCTGGCCCGGTTTCTGCTGGTAAAATTTTGCAGACTGGTTATCCTGACCTCTTCCGGTTCTTCTCTGGAGACACAGGAGAGCACCAGCAGAGGCCTGGATGCTGAACCCTCGGCAGAGCTCAGCACAGCCCGAATCTGAGCCCCCTCAGAATCTCCCTCACCTATTGAAGACATGTTTTTTTTTTTAATGCAAAGGTTCTGTGCTGAGGATTCATATGGCAAGAAACATGCATGATGTGACATGTTGGTAACAGAGGAGCAAAAGCTGTAAATAGAAATGTCCTTTCATCCCACCTCTCCCAGGCTCTGCATTGGCTACATAGATGAAACCATCCACCACCTGGCACACTTGCTGGACCTGAGGAGCAGGGCTGTAGACTGGATAGCCTGAGTCATCTGATCCTTCAAAGCTAAACAGTTTATTACTGATGCTCTGCTGCTGCACTCTGGCTATTTCCCTCTCGGCCCTGCACACACAAAGTTAAATGACTGTGGCTGTATTCACAATAATATGCAGAAAAAGATAATTGCAACTTGCATTGTAACTTTTAAGTGATGGTTCGGAGTAATTTCACCCTAGGGTCCTTTGCACCATGACCTTGAGCCTTTTCACCTGGGTCGAATATTGGATGAGTTAGCGTTATCAGCTGAATAGCTTAGCGCAGGGGCTAATGGATCCAGGCTTGTATCTCGTAAATGACCACACTAATAATGCCCGAAATGGTTGGCTCGAGGTCATGGTGCAAAGGACCCTAGGGTGAAATTACTCCAAACCATCACTTTAAATACAAAGTGCTCACCTATTGGTTGAGTACAGCGTCAGGATATTCAATTTGTGTTGGTTGTTGAATATGTAACTGATCCCTGAGCCGATACCTAGAATAAAAAAAGGGTTTGGTGGTTACATTCTTTGGGCATCTCAGCTGATAGTGAGATAACGCTTGTGGGCCAATACTGCCACCTAGTGGTGGGCAAATAAACCTACAACAAACAAGATAAACAATGTATTTTTTTTTAAACAATTTGTATCCCGTTTGAGTCAATGTGCAATTGAAATGCACTAATGCAATATTTGTAGTTTGGGTAGACAGCAATCTCATTCCAGTGACAGCTCCTTTCAGCTTAAGAAGAAGCTAGACTTTCGAACTGATCTATGGGTAGAATTGTCACTGTGTTATAAATGATGACAAAGGACCGGGAGAAGGTTATTGATCCTTCATCATTAGCACTCAACATCCATGTTATCTCACCATTTATCTGTCTGTGAGGAGTGCCTGACACAGGAAGCACATCTGGGGCATGCATGAGCCTTGTGACTAAAGAGACATCCAGCTGCTCCATGCCAGGGCCAAACATGGCATAACGTGGTTCAGATGAGGGCACCAGAGACTGAAGAAATGAGGTCACAACCTCATATGACGGCCGCGAAGGAAGCCATTGTTGTCTGCAAGATGGACAGCTTTTCAGGTATCTGATGAGACAAAAATGGTGGTCAAAAATGTTTCTGTCTAACAAATTGTTACCAACTGACCTCGACACAGGACGACAGAAAAATGTACTCACTCTGACATGTAGTCAAATTTCAATTCCATCACTTTGTCATCCCCCTCTTCTCTATCATCCAGGCTCTCATCTTCATTGATTAGTGGTGCATCCAACAACTCCAGCTGGGGCATGCTCACATGATCAATGGAGGGCCAGTATGGCATGTCCCTGAGCAGGAAGTATCTCCACAGTAATGGATCTCTAACCATGGCCCTCCAGTACCGACTGGTGGCTCCAAGGCAGCAGATATCCGCAGGAGACAGAAGGGTCATGATCCGGAACTGTAAGTCCACCTTAAGCAGACACAAATCACAAACACCAAACATCTATTATCAATTAAAATTCAAAAAAGGATAGGAAAAGGCATTAAAAATGTTATGTAAAAAGTAAATTGTATTATCAGGAAAACTTACCTAAAATATCAAAGTAAAAAGTATTCATTATAAAGGCAGAATGGTCTCTGTCAGTTATAATCTATATTATTGTATTGTTGTATTGGCAATTCAGATGTATTTACATACATTTAAAAAAACTGCATTTTAATGTTGGAGCTAAGCTGTTCAAAACTGGGGTAGTTTGTTATTTCATAAAATTATTCCACATTTACTGCTTATATTATTCCAATGTTTACTTTTTATATTTTACCTAAGCTATACTAGGCCTTTGTGTGCAGGTCAGTTTGACCTTTGGTGTGCAGAGACCTTAAATCATCAAGCATCTTCTTCAATTACTGTGAGAAGCTCTATATCTTTTTGCTCTCACACAGATCATTGGAAAACTGCCTCTGGATGAAATATATAAGACAGCAGGCATACTTCGTTAGGAGTGATTGTATTGTTTAAACAAAAAGATTTTTTTTAAACAGCTTTCATCTTTTCATCTTCGTCACTGCTGGGAGACGAATCAATCCATAAAGGTTTGTGAGTAACTTTTCGTTTCTGTCGAAAAACGCCGTTTTAAATGGAAAATCACAAGGTGGCATAAAAGCACCAGACTTTTTCCACTACTACTTGTCAAATCAACCACAATATATCCAAATGGACCCAAGTGTACAATCAGATCAGAGAATGCGTAAGTAGCCTACCATGACTTAGTCACTTTAAGTAGGCTACAAATTCTGTTCTTGAGTAGAATGCTTGAAAAAACTATATTAACATTTAACCCGCTCATTTCGCTTTAAATAATTAGATTTTTCCAGTTTTAGTATTAGCCTACCACCTTGGCGGAGGTTAAGTTTTTTTGTGTGGAGGAGGGGTTGGGGTGAAGTGTGATCACGGAAGGCTTATATCATGTGGATGCACCGAAATAATTGTTATTAGGCTATTCAAGGGCCCGGTTTAATGAAACTTGTTGGATGATATGGGTCAGGGAAGGGCCCATTACATTTAGGAGCAGATCCGAATCACGGGGCGGATACAAGATGTTTTCACTTTCTTTGCAAGATAGGGAATGGCGTTGGCCGCGGTCTGCGCATTATCCGACTGTTTTTTATCCAAATGTTGAACAAATGAAAAACATTTCCATGAATGATTTGACTCACCGGTAAACTATCCAGAAATCCCGGTAGTGGCTCTTCTCCCGTGTCTACATCCCGTGTCAAGTAGTCTTTGACAACTTTGCCAATGTTTGAAAAGTATCTCTCTCTGAACCGCCTGAGGCTGCGGATCACAACCGACTGGTTGAGCTGCTGGATCTTTCCTGCCATGACTCCAGGTATGAGTGATAATATAGCCTACATTACACTGTAATACGGACCTAGAGAGATGACGACAACACCACCGTATTTGACTTTTACCTGTCATACTTCCTTGTTGCTGGCGGCAGCAGGGCATTATGGGTATTGTAGTTCCACAATAATGGGCAGCTAAAAATCGAAGTTTAAGTTACAATGTAAAATAAACGTTTTTCTTAAAACAACGCGCGTTTATTGTCAACGAGGACATAAAAAACAGAAAATGATTTTCGTCCAAACAACACAGGTTCTCTAATAGTTATACTATCAAGATTATTGAAGTGGCAGAAAATGGAACTTGCAATAGATGGGGATACAAGTGGCGCATTACAAAGCTGGTATGAACAAATCTGAACATACTTCAAATAGTCATTAATACATCATTGTCAAACAGTTTTTGAACACCTTTTCTTTGCCTTAAGTGTGCATATTTTTATACACACATACATATATAATGTATATGCAATTATAATATATTAAAAGCATAACAAAATGGCAACAAAACAATAAATAAAATGTTACTGTGCAATGTCTCATTTCCAGCTTTTCAAACTTTTAATCTTAAAAAAATGAAAGAAAAAAGGTCAATTTTATTAATACCCTTTTTATATTCATATTAATGTTATTATAACACATTCTCAGGGCAAAATAAGTGTCCCGGGCAACAGTCTGGAATCAAGATGATAACTGCTTTTTCAGCAGGACAGGGGCAAAAAAATATTCAACTCTCTGCAGCCCCTGCCAGTTTTACACCACCTACCTTATCCTTTCTAACCTCTCTTTCACCTGCTTTGGCCTGGGCCGTTGGGCATGGGATGAGATTGCCTGTAGACACTGATCCAAAGAATCTTTTCTTCAAACATTTTCTTCCCATGCTCCCCCTAAACCTTCCACAACATTACACCCCACCTGATGGATTCCATTTTTATTTGGGGTTGACACACATTTGAATACTGAACTTAGATCTGTGCCTGAGGGCATCTTCAACACAGGAGCAGCTTGGTTCACTGTAAAATACTAAGGATTTCCTTGGCATTCTCGGTGTTCCAGCCCTGGCCCTGCAGAGGGCCCTCACATGCAAGCACGTATTTGTTGAGGATCTGTGTGCCAATGTCCCGAAACTGGAGGCGATCTTCTTTGCGATCCATAGTGTCAGCGCTGCAGTCCTCATACTTGACTGCCCAGAAACACATTTCCCCGATGTACATCATTGTCAACAGGTGTGTGTCTGAGAAGATGCCTGGCCGAAACATAAGAAGGTGGTTGAGTATGATCACATGGTCCAATTGAATGGTTTTCTTTAACTGAAGAATTGTCTTACACTGGACTGAAGCAGGACAACAGTATTAACTGCTGGCATATTTACCTTCAGATAGGAAGCTTGCTGTAGCAGTGTCATGAAGCACCACCCCATCGTTGAGCTTCACAGAGTTTCTCACCTGCAGCATCCGCATTAGGTAGCGCACCCCTTCCTGAATACACTGGATTAAAATATCAGAGTCTAATGAGCATTAGGCCTAATCAAACCATTTAAGACAGACCGAAGCTAATGCGGATCTTAATAAACAAACAAACAAACAAACAAACAAACAAACTGCATATGCCAACAATTTACCCCCACCCTGCGTTTTAGATGTTACACGAGTCCATATTGGGATTTAAATACAATTTAAATTAACTATGCAGCCCCTAATATTCTGAAAAAACCCACCCTCGATCCTGAAGTCTTAGCCAACTATAGACCTATATCTAATCTTCCCTTTCTCTCCAAAATCCTTGAGAAGGTAGTCGCTAATCAATTGTGTGACTTTCTACATAGAAATTATTATTATTTGAAGACTTTCAGTCAGGATTTAGAATGCATCATAGCACAGAGACAGCACTGGTGAAAATTACTAACGACCTTCTAACTGCTGCTGACAAAGGACTTGTCTCCATACTTGTTTTATTAGATCTTAGTGCTGCATTCAACACTATTGACCATACCATCCTGTTACAGAGACTGGAACACTTAGTTGGCATTAAAGGAATCGCACTAAGTTGGTTTAAGTCCTATTTCTCTGAGCGATCCCAATTTGACCAATTCTATTCTCCTTATATATGCTTCCTCTAGGCAATATTATTAGGAAACACTCAATTAACTTTCACTGTTACGCTGACGACATCTAATTATATCTGTCAATTAAGCCAGACGAAAGTGGTCAGTTAGCTAAACTTCCTGGATGCAAAATTAGGAACATCCTACCCTAAAACGACGCTGAAAAACTAGTCCATGCATTTGTTACTTCCAGGCTGGACTACTGTAATTCCTTACTATCAGGTTGCTCAAATAAGTCCCTTAAGACTCTCCAGCTTGTTACTAACCTACTCTGGGGAGTTTACTCCCCGGAGTCCTTATGTTTCTTCTTTGCAGAGCATAGCTCTGCGAATTCCCTGCAATGTCCGGCCACGTCCACTGCATCCACCCATGCTCTGTGGTGTCACGTTACATCCCGCAATGCACTCCTGTGCCCTGCTATGACATGAACTACAACAACTACCTTGTAGTCACTGTTCCATTATCCTTATTATGACTGCCACTGTTCATCACACCCCCAACAGGCCCCGTCAGACACCGCCTATCAAGAGTCTGGGTCTGCCGAGGTTTCTTCCTAAAAGGGAGTTTTTCTTCGCCACTGTCACAATAGCCACTGCTAATGCTTGCTCTTGAGGGAATTACTGTAATTGTTGGGGCTTTGGAAATTATAGAGTGCGGTCTAGACCTACTCTATCTGTAAAGTGTCTCGAGATAACTCTTGTTATGACTTGATACTATAAAAAAAATTTAATTGAATACTAAACGGCTGTTTTTACCAAAACAAAGTACATTTGGCTGACACAAATACAATGTTCACAAATACAATGTGGCACCTTAAGGAATGTGTCCTTGTTTTTCTTAATCCACTGTTTTCGTTGATGAAGGGTGTGGCAGTACATGTACAGCAGAGCTCCACGTCTCCAATAGAGGCATTCCAACAGCTCTAGGCCCAAAACAGACTGCACCTGATATAAACCAAAAGACATGAATAATATTGTAAGAAAATGACATGGAAGTAAATGTAAATGTTTTTTTGCAAAACTATAAACCAAAGAGAACATTGAAGTGGATCTAGACTGGAAATACTTGATAATCAACCAGAAAAAAACATGTACAGAACATGTACACAAAATCATGTTGAGACACACATATACACACTTCTTGTGCTGGTGCTAGCCTCCCTGCCAAAACTTCTGGCTCGGTCAGGTCTTGCAGGAGCTGCTGGATTTTAAATGGTGAGCAGTCCTCAGGGAACTCCTGGTCCACCAGTTTATTCTCTTCATAAAATGTGATGTCTAGGATCACCTAAATGATGAAAAACAAATATATACCCACACCGGACACTGAATACAAGGTGCAAGAAAACTAAGCAACATTTTCAAAATTTACAAAAAATATGCTACAAGTCATCAGAAACAATTACCTCCCTCTTCTCACTAAATTACTTTGAGTTCTCCCATCAATAAAAAAGGTAGACCAAATAAAAAATGAAACTGATAATATACCTGCCAGGAAGTGGAAGCCACAGCTGTAGCCTCTTCTCCAAAACTCTTATTTACCCCTTCTGAAAAGCTATTACTAATATCTAATTATCTCCCAATGTATCGAGTATTCAGTAGCAAACTGTTGCTTGATTACTGGCAATTTGAGACTAAAAGCCTTTTCAGTCAGTGTTTGGACCACTTCACATCACTAAGACAACCGTAACGACCTTCAACTAGCCAACAACTCCAGTACACTTGTTTTTAATGTTCCTTGACCTAAGCATTTCTTAAGGCTTGGTACCAACTTCTTTCGCAGCTTGGGACTAC
This sequence comes from Perca flavescens, assembly GCF_004354835.1. Lineage (NCBI taxonomy): Eukaryota > Metazoa > Chordata > Actinopteri > Perciformes > Percidae > Perca > Perca flavescens. The sequence continues at coordinate 22,550,126 of NC_041335.1, read as the reverse complement.
ATTTCCACTCCTACATTCTTACAGCCATGATATCAGTTTCCAAAAAGTACATATTGTATAGCATATGGTTTTGAACTCAAAAGGCTAAACTGAGGGTACTCTGCAGGTTTGCCGTTTATAGGGGAAGAATGAAAAAATAACCCACAGCAATTTTGGTTGATTGATTGTCACTTATCAAGCAAAATGCCAAGCATTTGCTGGTTACGCCTCCTCAAATTTGAGGATGCTTTTCCTTGTTTTATACAATCAACCATGATACATTAGTAGGAATAGGTATGCAGATTTGAAGATCACCCTGAGTTTGGGGAAATTGAGATGGGCAGCATATGTACTATTTTCTTAGGTTTTGTTCAACAAAATGATTAATTGAAAACAGTCAAATATTACTAATGAAAATAATGATTAATTGCAGCTCTAGACATTCAATGTAATGAAGTACCTGTGTGTAATCCTGAAGCACCTTGGAAAGGTTGCTACTCTCCCCTCCTTGCCTGTAATAGCTTTTCAACTTGTCTAGTATGGCAGACGCATTCTGTAAATAGTCATCATCTATGGAAGAATGATATGTTCACAGGTTACCAATTACAGATCTATAAATAAAACTGGTCTCCAACGTGACGCTTTTTATTTACATGTTAATACAAAAACAATTCGACTGAAGCTAGAACAAGTTTTAATGTTCCAAAGTTAAAAGCAATGTGACTATGCAGCAACATAGTAATTAACAATTAAGTCATAAAATGCGAACTAACATTTTAAGCGTTTGCCAATGTTTAAATATAATAATAATAATAATAATAATAATAATAATAATAATAATACATGCCTTTATTTATATAGCACCTTTAAAAACAGTTTGCAAAGGGCTTTGACAGACAATGCGAGAAAACAGCAGGGTATCCAGAGGTGAATATAACAGAGAGCTAAACAGTGGTGCCAAACAACAGCATGGCAGAAATTGGGTTACTAAAACATGTAGCGATAGACAAAAGACGCAACATATAGTAGAGACAAGTGAAAATAAAAAAGGTCAAATCAATCAGAAAAATAAAATAGAAATAAAGTGACTAAGGAATAATATGAAATAATTAACTCAACTTTAGATAATTTACTATGACGCTTGGTTACACTCGGTTACACTACGCAGCATCGTGTTTCGTGGTCAGCTAAACGTTTGTCAACAATACTGCATTTTAGCTAACGTTAGCCAACTTAACGTTACGTTAGCACCCAGATATTTAAAAACAACCATCGGTCAGTGAGTAAATGTTACTATAACGCTACTAAGTCAACACTTTACCGCCTGTTAACTAACCGTAGGGCAAGTATTATTTGTCAACATGAAATGTCCATCAGGCAGCAACTGTTGTTATAGTTGCAAGCTGTTAGCTATCGCTAGATAACGTTAGCTAGCTTGCTAGTTGGCTAATAAACTGCGTATATATTTATCTCTGAATGAACTGAACAAGAATGATAGCCACGCATACGAGGTGCCAAGACTGGCCACAAGACAAAACAAATGAACAACGCCTTATCGATACCTTGCTTTTCAGCTCTGAGACTGGAACACTTGATATCTAACTCAAATATCCTTCTCTCCAACTCAAAACCTTGTCGCCTGTAGTCGTCGGCCATGACTAAAGTATGCGTCACGTGAGCTAGGGATGATGCTGCATTCACGTGCTCCTGGGATGGTGCCTTTTCCCGATTTGTGAAGTAGTTTTGCGACTTTGGTGTGTTCACGAGTCGTAATGTGGAAAAAAATGGACGCTATATATATGTATTTTAAACAAGAGCGTTTTCTGCATTTGTTAAGAATTATCTAAATGACGTGGTCGTTCTGATTTCTGGAGGAAGGAGGAGAGGCTGGGGTCGAATTGAAAGTTAAGCAAGAGGTTTAATGAATAACACAATGAAAACAACAGTCAAAACACAATCAAACATAAAACATAAAACATAAAACACTGCCAGCAGCAGACTGAAGACATGCCTCCCCGTGTGGGGACACAGATTGCAGCCATGCGACATGACAAAACAATACACTGTAAAAAGCGGACTTCTACATGCTTCTCCCTGCGGGGTCACAGTTGAAGCCCCGAATCTTACTCAGGATCAGAATTATATCCCTTGGAATTGTGGGTGTTTCCCTGAATGGAAACTGTCCCAGGTTAAAGACACACCTCTGATTTCAGGTTTACTCCAGGTCACAGACAAAGGTCGTTTCACATGGTAGTGCCGATTCTGTTCAAGTTTACAGAGTTTGCATTTCCTTTGTTCTAATCACGTCTGGCCCTGCAGGGAGTGGCTCCCCAAAAGCAGAAACAATAGTTACCTTTCCTGTGGGGACAATGAGTCTTCTTAAATGTCAGACATGACCTGATTAATTCTTTAGAAGCTAGGTTTTGGGTGAGGCAGTCAAATGCTGATTAGTGTAGTTAATTTATTAAATTTAGCTGCAGGCCCCATTAAACATTGTTTTCCAAACATAGCCTGGCTTTAACTTTTTTAAACCTGACACATTTATTTCCAGTTTTTGAAGAAATGAAAGGGGAGAGAGAGGGGGAATGACATGTAGCAAAGGGCCGCAGGTCGGAGTCGAAGCCGGGCCCGATGAGTCGAGGAATAAACGGGCTCCCGCTCTACCAACTGAGCTATCCAGGGGACCGTTTATTTCCAGTTTGATGTTATTCGTGATTTGGTCCCATACGTGTTGCTGCACCATGTAACGTTAACGTTACATTCCTTAAAACCACTAAAATATTGCTTTAACTGACTTGATATCAGGGTTAATGATAATAAATAACCTTTCCAACTTTATCTAGGTCACTCTACGTGGAAAGCTTCTAACTGTAACCTATTTACAATATGTGAATTAATAAAACGTTTCTTACCAATATTCTTATAATACATCCATGCCAATAACCCTAAATGTGATGGATGTATTAAGAGAACGGACATTCATCCGCCATGTGTGTGCGTAATATGACGCCAATCCGCCAAGTCAGCAACATTTTTCGCCGAGTTTCCGAGTTGTTGTTCTGAGCTGTATATCGAGGAGGCATTCCGAAACTAATTTTTCCGATTATTCCTATATGACGTGAATGCAGCATTACTCACGTGTGTATGTCATGTCTGTTTCCATAAAAATTTTTCTGTGTGCGGCATGTTCTTATGTCTATGCGTGCGCCTGGGGTAGCTTTAAAAACAACATGTACCGTGTAATCATCACCAATACGTACAGCCTTGAGTTTATATTAATGACGTTAACGTTACGCAACATGTACGTTGTCTTAATACATCCATGGTACTTCCTTTAGGAGAAACCAAACGTGCTGCAAATACAGAACCGGTCTACTTAGAAATGCTTTGGCGGAACCCATAGGTGGAACCATATACTGTTAATATTATACAGTCTATGGGTGGAACCGGAGTCGGGGTATCGAAGTCGTGCCCGACCAATCGCGAGTCAAATAGCTATAATGACCAAACGTATCAGAAAAAAATAACACTTGAACAAACATGAGCATGAACAGAACTACCAAAAATGACACAAACCATTTTGGTGGGAAATTATTTGTATTTTGAACTTTTGTTTTGCCCATCCGCTAACATAGATGGGGACGGGTTGGTTTTATGACTTATAGCCTACTGCAGCCAGACACCAGGGGGCCGTTAAAGCGCGTTTGCCCTGGTCGGCCACCGTATTGTGGTTGTGGTGAAAGGGTTAAATTCAAATTAGCTTGCCGAGCCCCCTCTATCCCCTACTGCTTGGTCCAGCCCATTGAGACATCAGCCAATGTCATCGTGGCTCTGACTTTTTGGTGTGTGCACTGCTGGTAGCCACATTTTGCGACCTTTCAGAATACATCATCTGTCTTCCACCGGCTGGAGCTTTCACTCTGCTCATCGGCTCATCCTCCGTGTATAGCTCTAAAACATGGCGGCCTACAAAGCTTTGTACAGAGCGCAGAGTTTATTCTACAAAAACGTCTCAAAACCCTGCAGAACCCAATTAAATTTGGCTAATCTCCAATTGACCAAGGTTGGTATTAAACGGTTACGTTAATTGGTTGTAGAAATAGCATTGTTTAAATGAGATGGTTGCGAATGATGCAAGATTAAAAGGTCATAATATTATGAAGATTGTATTAGATTTGTCGTGCAACATTTTGGAAATAACGTGAATTTAGAAAGGGAAAGTTACCAATCTTCACATATCATTTTGGATTTATTTAATTTGACTTTTCGATGCTATTGTGAATTGACCTCAAGCTGATGGGTACGGCGGGGATTCTCAATATTTTCGTCAACAAAAAATCGAAACCATATTATTAACAGTAACGCACAATATGACTTTGCAGTGTGTCAGTGACAAGACACATCACATGTCACATTAGTCAAACCCGCAGCTCTACATGCAGCAGTTAGGTCAAGGTGTGTTGTAGGTGAAATGAAAAGTGCTTGCATATTCCACCCCACAGTCATGACATTGTACAAGTTAGTCATGTCTATTAATAGTATGGTTTCGGAAATCAACGTGATGTCTGAAATTAGAATTAATGGGGAAAGCAAATTTAGGAAATGCTCGAGGTAACATGAACCTTTGAGCATTATCTTGAACCAGTGTTACTTTGACTACTTGAGTGTTACTCAATTGATATACTAATTTAAACCTTTAGACCAGGTATCTTCAACAGGGGTTCCGGGACCCCTAGGGGGTCCTCAGAGTCACTGCAGGGGGTCCTCATTTTTTAATTTAAATGTTTTAACATGAATCCAACATATTATTAGTAAATATAAATCTCTGCTTACTGGCCTATAGGTAAGGTAGTCACTAAGGTAGCCATCCACAGATACAGTTAATAAGGATTCACTGTGCCACAGGTATGTTTAACATTAAATGATAATTTATAAAATCATGCCAACAATTATTATTTTAATAGCTTAGTATTCTAAGCTATTAGAATACTACTGCTCCATCTCTCTTTCAGTTAAGGGTTGGTTTAAAAAACGTTGAAGACCCCTGCTTTAGACAATCTGGATGACAGTTAAGAACTAGCTTTCCATTAACTGATCATGACTTGATTCCTTTTTTCTTGTAATACATAGATAATAAAATAGACAGGTGTATGTTTCATTTTGTTAAATAAGCAATATTGCATAACAAGTTGTACAGTATGGCACTTCATTTGTAGATAAAGGGAAATTATGAATGAGGAGACGACTAGGAACATCCCAATGCAAAGTGATGTTGAGTTTCCTCCTCCAAGTCAGACCAACAGTGTTTGAAATAGTTCAATATTTTAAAAGCAGTCAGAAATCACACATATGTAAATATCCAATGTCAGTATTACAGGTTTACAATGCAATTGCATTACGCATACAGAATCAGCACTAGGGCTGGGAGAAAATCAAATATCACAATATTTTTGACCAAATACCTCGATATCGATACCACAACGATATTGTAGTGTTGACTATTGGTGCTTTCACAAAATATTTACACAATGAGATTTTTGATAAGTAATCGTCAGTAATGTGGACATAATGTCTAAATGGGTAAAGGCAGATAATAGAACAGTTACAACAGTCTGGTAAGTTCAGAAAATGACATCACTTTACTGTAATGCAGCCTTTAAAACCAGGAAAAGAAAACACTTATGTCATATTACAAGATCCAAAATCTAAGACGATATCTAGTCTCATATCACGAGCCCAGCTCTAATCAGCACCATAATACTAAAGAGTGAATATAATGGGTATGGTGAAGTTCATGGTTCCAATCCATTGTAGCCACTGTCTGGGAAATTAATAGTGGCAAACGGTCCTGTAAAATTATTTTTGAAAAATTGGTCTTGGCACCACAGGTACAGTTACAGTGGATAAGTGTTGACACAGAGGATTTCAGATTTGAGTCCTCAACTAACTGTTGCGTTGGGACTCTTGTCTGTGGGCTACCCCAAAGCTCTGCTTCTTTTGTTGTCGGATTTGTTCAGCAGTTTTGTATATCTTTCCCTTCCTCAACTAAATAAACTGAATCAACCATTTAAGCTGTACAAACATATTAGCTATAGCATATAGCATATTAGGCATCAGTCAGGTTTGTTTTAACTAGCAACCTTTTACATTTTTAAGCATTATACTAATGTGTTTTTTTTTATCCAGAATCACTTATAGTTAGTTTATTTTTATGGTTGGAGCTCTTAAAATAAATTAAAGCGTTTTATGCATCTCCTGTTCTACTTTCTACAGACCTGCGGCTGTTACTTTTCCACCTCCAGCCATAGAAGTTCTCAGTTCTTCTCAGATCCTATAGAGGCAGTCAAAGATATCCCAAGTGGAGCTACCATTCTTGTGGGAGGTAAGATATACAATAAACAAACACGAAGATTGTCGGATGGTTAAATGCACACCTCAATGACAGTGCTGGCCAATTACCTTTGTTTTCAACAAGTTTTGTTAACAGACGAAAAGTACAAAAACATGTTCAACAATGTCTGTTCAATAACCACTTATCAGCAAAACTCTGTGTGGCATGGTGGTTAAATACCATCCACAAAAAGAGCACATGTAAATTCCACAGCTCTTAAAATAGTCAAGTTCGGAGTGACTTTGTTACACATTTTCCATTGTGTCACACCTCTATCTGAAGGAAAAACACAGACAAACAGGAATCTGCATCACTCAGTGTAATATTAGAAACACCCTATCCCCATATGACTAGGATTGCCTGCTGCTTGATCCAATGTTGACCATATTGGACTTTGGGGTTTTTCTGTGTGATTTGTAACTACTTTCCAAATCTGCCACGTCTCTTATCTACTACTAGGTGAAAGTTCCATCTTATATTATCGTAGTTAACCCTTCACCACCAATCACTTATTGGTTGCTTCCATTTGTTTTTGTTTATTATGCATTGCTATCTTTTTTTTTTGTGTTCCAACACAGGTTTTGGATTATGTGGTATTCCAGAGAATCTTATCAACAGTTTACTGAAGACCGGTGTTACAGGTCTCACTGCAGTCAGCAACAATGCAGGGTAAGTGTGTGTGGAGGGGAGGAAGCATGTGTGTACCATACAGTACATGCATGCTTAGCAAACATGCAGATGCCTGCATGTGACTGTGTGCTTAAACCATGCAGTGCATTCCATGGTGTGGCTTGATTTTAATATTAGTTTAACGCCATCACCACTCCAAAATCCAAAACTGTTTTTTAAGATGTATTGATGGAGATGAGTTTGTTTATTTACTTCTGATTATGGTTTGATTCACATTTGAACCTGGAAATGTTTGCAGTGTCACGTATCACATCATATGTCATTTCTGTTTCAGTGGAAGGTGTGTGTTAAAACTGTTTAATGAAAATTAAGTTCAATCTAACTCTGGTTGCTAACTAAATCTTAATTATTCAAAGGGGTCAACTCTTTCATCAGTTTTGGAGGATGTCCTGAATGCAAGTGATATTTTGTGACAACAAAAATTCACACCTTGAACCTTTTGTTTTCGTGGGGTCTTAAAAAGTCTAAAAAAGTCTAAAACCTGTAGAAACCCAGAGTGAGTGAGACTCCCCCCTGGCTGGCCCCTGTCACTCCTGTGTAGCTCTCCAGCTAGTGAACGGGAAATCCTGATTGGACTCATGAAGGAGTCTGTCACTTCATCACCTTACAGACCTGTTTTAAACTCGTATTGGTGACCTTGTCACTGCTGTCAAACAAGCAGTGTTAATCATAATCGGAGAGATGACCTGAAGTTAGCTTCGGATAAGTTATCAGATTTTTCAAGGAAAAAGGTCTGTTGCAGTGACTGCCACTCCTTCAGTGGTCAGGTGATATTGCGTGTGATGTGTGCCTTTGCTCTTAGTGAGATAGACCTCAGATAACCTCCCTTCTGGCTCTTGGCAACAAGTTGCTGACCTCAATGCCCTTTATTATGTAATGTTTTGCATACCTTGATATGCAGTATCTCAAGCTATAGATTTAGTCATTGTTTCTGCTATACACTGGGTTCATGGCTCAATATTTTAGGATAAATCTGAGTCGTGATAATCCCAGACACACACATTTAATATTTAGGGAATACAAAATGCAAAAATAAAAGGTGAGGTAACCTTTTTGAAAGTTGTGCAAAGAAAAACCATATTCAAGACCTAAATGCAACATTTACCCATGCACTGGCAGCTGAGCTTCTCACTTCAGTTTCCCTGGACATTGTTTAGCACAATGTTGATGTCTCTCTTGCACACTAGGAAACCGTCTTTGTCTTGTCAGTTTTCATGTTGCAGTCTTTTTTCCGTAATTGAGTACCACTGTGCAGCCACGCAGTAAACTTAAACTGAATTGTTTACATAGCAACACTGCAACTTGAGACAGTGAACAAAACGTGATCTTATCTACTTAATTATGAAACAGAAAAATAATTTACCTGTTTTCCCCTCTGACTACAGACTGCAATTTAAAATAATATATTTTTCAACACCTCACACACAAATTCTTTTATTTTTACACTGAAAGTGCTGCCACTGGCTTACAAAAATAAAAAATAAAATGTTGTTACTTTTGTCATTAAAAAAGCTTAATATTACTCTGTGGTCAACTCTGAAATCAATTACAATGTGGTCTGATATTCTTTTTATTTTGGAGAATTGCATTGCATCTCTACTTCTTATAATATATAAACTATCCATGGATTGGTATTGCCAACTTGATGGCGGCTATTTTAAGGAACTTACAGAAACTAATTTTTTAGTTTTTTTTTTAAACTAACGGTAGGGATCAGCTACTGCAATTGCAGTATACAGTTCCTGTAATAAAATGCACTCTTGACTTAAGAAATAACTTGTCTATGCTGACAAAACTGCAAAATTGAGATTTAGAATCACATACTTGGTAGCACACAGTGATACTTATTGTAGTTGTGCAGTAGGAAGATCCAAATGGCTTTTAAGTCTCTGCACATACTTTGTGGCTACATGTCTCCATGCCAGTAGTTGTTTTAGCCAGAAACAGTCCTATGAAGTATGTTAGTGTGCTTCACAGATTTTACTCTTTTCTTGTGGACTTTGATTTTTGGTAAATATTGATTATTGGAACAGGTACTCAACATATTTGCTTGAGCCATGGAATCCCTCTGAACAATCAATGCTCCCCCTAAATGTTTTCCCTGTGCAGACAGTAGTTGTTGGGTAAGATTCTAACCACTTGCAAATAGTTGCCATATTTTCTCTTTTGTATAGTTTCTGAGCTAGTTCCAGCACAGTGGAACCTGTTATGCATATTACAGTCAACACATTTATTTAGTAGGAACTAAAGTACATACAGTACTCTCGAGTACATGCCTTGCATCTAGCTTATATTGCAACGAGGGGAGTTGAAATTTGAGAGATACTTTGACGTTAGCAGGAATGTGTTACACGTGACATGACTGATTTATTCTTGTTTTATAAAAGCTACAGCCTGTGTACTGTACAGTATATCCACTGTTTTCTTGGTTGTAGCAAAAGCATGTTGACATGTCCTGGCTCTGTAGGGAAGAGGTTTGGAAGGGGAAAGAAGTAGTTATGTAATGTAATTTTAGAGTGAAGTCTCCTAAAGCTAAAAATTCCACTTCCTCCGCTTGCTACTTTTTAAATGCATGAATGGGTTGTTAATCCTCTTCAAGTCTCAACTTTGTGTTACGTGTACATGATAATGGAGAGGGCATTCCTTACTTCTTTACACAAGTCTTAGTTCGGAGGATTAAAGATTGCTTTTATTTGGTAAATAGCCAAAAATATGGTTTGTGTCTATTTGTCTTTATACAGTAATCATGAACAATACCCCAGGGTACTGAAGTTCTTCTCTTTGAAAGTTGTAGCATAATGGGAAAACTTTGTAGTACACTCACTGACTCAGTGGCCTCTTTAAGCACTGTAATACTAGATGAGAGAGATTCAGCTGTACACGAGGATATCATTGAGCTGTGACAGAACTCAACCCCCTGCAGCGTTATATTCATTTGTTAATCTGCTGCTTCAGTAATGTTACACAAACAGTACAGATTCCGTATAAAAGGCAGAAATTATGTTCAATGCTGGAGGTTGCTCTGATCAATGAGCATTTAGCATGGCAAGCTTGCATTTTGATTCTACCGATATATTGTGTGCCATGATAGAAGAGTCTACTCACTTGAGTTTGACAAGGTTTTTGTCTTCAAACACATGGCCATGCACAAGATCACAACATTTTAGCATTAGTCAAATCCTCTTATAGATTACCTACGATGTGTTAAAACCATTGATTGGTTGTAACACTAGAGGCGTGTGTGACAGGGTGCTTTTTCAGTCATCTGTTTTTGGTATTCTGAGAGCACATGGCTTAAATATATTGTTATCTATGACTCACGCACACATCGTAAAGGCTGATGGGATTACATTTCACTGGAATTGTACCTCGTACAATTTCATGTAACAAATAAAAAATGATTGATTGTCAGCTGATCAGAGATTAGAGTCAAGTACTTTTATCTTATATCACAAGACAATATCCTATTTAAAACGGCTTTATATGTTTTAAAAAGGTTTATAAAGACTATGCCTTCATAGGTTAATGACTGACCAGCCAGATAAAGTCAGTCATCTCATATACAGTACCCATTTCATGAGTATTTCAACAACCCTAGTAACACAATAACTTTCATTGGTCACAGAAAGTTAGAAAGGAGTAGTTCTATTTCGTATAGGCTTCGCCCTCTAAGGCTACGCTATTGGGTTTATCCCTTCGCGCATGCGCAGTCGTGAAGATTTTCTTTCCCGCCCTTGCGTACAGTACGGGCTTCAACTACGTCCGCAGATACTGTATATGTACAGAGCGGACCCGTTGTTCATCTCCCACTTTTTCTTCACGCTAGCAGTATGAAGACAAACTCGACTTCCAGCGGTGTTCGCCTCTGCTCCAACTGCCGGACCGGCTACATCCCGCCGCCGGACCTCCATCCCCGCTGCGAGACCTGCCTCGGCGCCGTTCACGCCGGCCCGGCTCTCGCCCCCGACGCCTCCTGCCAGTTCTGCGCCCGCCTGCCATCTAAAGAGCTTAACCGGCGTGCGAAAGGATGGCAGCTGGGCAGACAGACGGCAATCCGTCAACACCCTGGATCTGCTGGAGGAAGGCTTTATCGATTTCCTCGGATAACGCCTCCATCACCGGCTGTCCCTCCTCCCCCCTGGGAGGACTGACAGCGCACATAAGGAATCGATGCCCTCTCGTTGCGGCTCTCCCCATCTCTGAAACGGCCGGGGGCACCGTTTCGGTGGCCTCCACCGCTAAGGAGCGGCTCTGAAGGCTCGGCTCTGGGAAGCCCGTTCCTCCAGAGCAGCACCGTCGCCATGACAACTGCCATAAAATGCTGCGGCGGCATCTTCCCAGGCTTCGAGTCCCGCTCCTCCGCCCGGCCCCCCTCCGCAGCGGTTGCCGGCACATTACCGGCAGGCTTCACGGAGCCGGAGGACCATGACGGTGTCCCCCACCTGGTCTAATCCGACCCCCGAGCCACAACGGCGTGGCTATGTCGGGGCGCAGGTAACGTCTGTCCCTCTACGGTTAAGTGCCGGAGACACAACAGCCCTCGTTCCCACTGAACAATGCGCTGACAACATGACAGTCGTTCCCCACACAAGCACACATAGGTGTATATATCTATGACAAGCACAAACCAGCCCACCGCAGCACGCGGAGCTCCACCGCTCTCTCACTATGCAGACAGCGGGAGCAAACGCTCACGCGCTATGAGCGTTGCCACTCAGTCATTCTTCTCCCCCCGGCTATGCCAGCGGGATGAGGACGACAGTCGGCGGTGACCAGCCGCCGCCCTTTCAACAGAGCCCTACCATGGGCTGGGCGACACGATCACACGTCTCGCTCAGCGGCGGAACGGGCTCTGCGCTCCTTGCTGGCCATGTCTGTAAACACAAACATGCGCATGCCCGCTTTCGGAGCACAGCGCGGCATGGATGAGTGTGACACACAAAAGAAAGGCAGGTTGCGTCCTATTCTCGACCTGCCCCAATTCAACCGGTGCATTACGGGGCGCCAATTCCACATGCTGACGGTCAAGCACGTGTTGGAATGTGTGCGCCACCACGAATGGTTCATGTCTGTGGATCTGAAAGACTTATACTTTCACATCCAATTATTCCCAGACGCAGGAAATTCCTGCGCTTCTTTTCCAAGGGGCCCATTCCAGTACAACCGGCTGCTGGTCGGGTACTCACTGCACCCCCCCACACTTTTTCCAAGTGCATGGAGACGGCACTTCAGCCGTTGCGGAAAAAAGGCATCAGGGCCCTGTTTTATCTGGACGGTCTGCTCATTCTGGCCCCCTCCCTGCAAACTATGAACGTTTGCAACATCTGCAAACACTGGCTTCGCCACGAACTGGCAAAAAAGCTCACTGCTCCCCGCACAATCCATAGTTTATCTGGGCGTGGACATAAACTCGATTGTCATGAGGGCCAGGCTCTCAACGCCAAGACGAGACGCGCTGATCTCTCTGTTGTCGCGCACCACGCCATACGCGGCACTGTCAGCGTTGTCTGTGATGCTTTTTCTGGGCATGTCTGCGGGTCACGTAGTAGACCCCTGGGTGTCCTCCACATGAGGATAATCCAGAGGTGGTCTCACCGCCAGCGCCTCGAGCCTATACGCCACAAGTGGCGAATGCTGACCATTCCTCCCTCTCTTCAGTCAGACCTGGCATATTGAGGAAACCCCCGAACCCTCTCAACCGGAGTTCCCCTGGGCAAAGTGACGTCACACGTGACGCGTCCCTTACTGGCTGGGGTAGGAATATGCGAGTCACAGGTGGTGGGAGGGACGAGGATGCCCCCCACACACACACACACACATAAACTGCCTGGAGCTGTCCACGGTGCTGAAGGTCTTAAACACTTCACCCAGTGGTAGCAGGGACACATGTTGTCGCATGGACAGACGCGTTCATAAACCGCCAGGACGGCGTGCGTTCGTCCCGGCTATTGGAAATGGCCAGGAGCCTCCTGCTGTGGGCCCACAGTCATCTGTGGTCCCTCAAAGCTGTTTACATCCCCGGGGTTTTGAACCGGGCGGCAGACCTAATGTCGAAGGGAGGGCCCTCTCACGAGTGGAAATTGAATCCCTCTATTGTTCAGGAGCTGCGGAGCAGGTTCGGGAAAGCGGAAGTGGATCTGTTCGCCTCACGAGAGAACACACAGTGTGCCCCCGAACCCTCTCAACGTTCTCAACCCTGTGGTTTTCCTTGAGCACACGGGACAATCCACTCCTCGGCATAGACGCCTTCTCCCACCAACCCTGGCCCAGAACCCTCCTATACGCTTTCCTCCGGTCCCTCTTATCCCTCGCCTCCTGGAACGCATCCAGGAGAAGAATCTGTCAGTCATCTTAGTGACGCCGGAGCGCACCAGCGCATCCTGGTTCCCGACTCTGGATCAGCTGCTGGCGGGTCCCCCCTGGCAACTGCCGTGGCGCGAGGACGCTCTGTCACAGCTGGACGGCGCGATATTTCACCTCCGGTGGTAACCCAGCGGCTGCGGGGCTGGCTGCTGAGCGGGAACGCTTGCAGAAATTAGGCTTGCCTCCTGCCGTGGTGCGCACTATCCAGGACGCTAGAGCCCCTTCCACTACAGCGTGTTGCTTCCCAACGCTGGTGCACGGAGTAGGAAGCGGACCCTATATCGTGTCCCCTGCCTCTCGTGTCGGCTTATCTCCAAACATTAGTGGTTAATGATTTGGCTCCATCTACAGTCAAAGCCTACGCAGTGACCATCTCATCCTGCCACGAAGGCTATGGAGAGTGGATGGTTTTTGCGCACCCCCTGGTAAAGTGTTTTCTTGAAGGGGGTCAGATGACAGAAACCCGCCGTGCACCCTCTCACACCCCAATGAGACATAGCACTGGTGCTTCGAGCTCTGGGGAAGCCTCCTTTCAAGCCCCTAGCACAAGCCTCTCTCAGGTTGCTGTCACTAAAAACGGCGCTACTCCTTGCCTTGACGTCAGCCAAGAGAGTGAGCGACTTATGTGCGCTGTCAGTTCACTGTCCTGCCTCTCCATTAGAGTGGACAGGAGCGCAGCCGCCTTGCAGCCAAACCCCTCATTCACACCGACAAATTCTAACTACTAACTAAAACTAATTATTTTCGGTCGAGGGTGTTTTTTCCCTCAAGGGTTTTTCCCCTCGCCTCATGACAACGACGCGGAGGAGGTTTTCCACTGGTTATGCCCGGCGCGCGCGTTATCACGGCACGTTTTACGCACGGCGGACATAAGGCAGACACAGCAGCTGTTTGTACACTATAGGGAACACTCCCAAGGAGCGGCCCTTTCAAAACAGCGTCTGTCTCACTGGCTGTGCGAGGCTATCACCGACAACAGCCATGCTTTGCATTTGTTTTAGAAAACGATTAGTTTTTAGAAATGTATCGTGATATATTGTCTCTAGAAGTGTATTATTCAACTTTTGTTTTTGTTAAAGAATGAAAAGAAAATTGCAATACTTATAGAATTGCAATAAATGAAAATCACATTACAAATCGAATCGGCACCCATGCATCGTGAAAGAATCAAATCGGGACAAAGCATATCGTCCCAGCCCTAATAAAGCCACACTGCTTTGTATTGGTATTTGTTCAATATACTGTAGCCTAACTGCACTTATTTTAAGGTTCAAAATACCATGTGTATGTTTTCTTCAGCGTGGATAACTTTGGCCTGGGCCTGCTGCTTAAGACTAAGCAGATCAAGAGGATGATCTCTTCATACGTCGGGGAGAATGCAGAGTTTGAGCGACAGTATCTGACAGGGGAGTTGGAAGTGGAACTTACGCCACAGGTTGGTCAGAAAAAAATATTTGGAAAGCTTTATACATTAATACCAGGAAGGTCAATATCAAGGGCAACTGGACTTGGTTTAAGGAGCTTGAAGCTGTTTCGTCTCTCTTCAGTTTGTTCGAAACGTCTTTGTGCCCCTTTAACCAAGCCCAGTTGCCCTTGATTTTAATCTTCCTTGGATAACTATGACCTCACTGACTGAGAACCTTCACAGACGATCATACATGAATTTTACAAATTATGTTGCATATGAAAACACACATTCACAAACTCAGTCAAGAAGTCTTGACATGTTAAATTCTAACATCCAAATGATGTATAAACAAAGTCATGCAGTTGACATTTATATGTTGTACTAATCTTTTAACCTGACACCCTTTCCCCACAGGGAACCCTTGCAGAGAGGATCAGGGCTGGGGGAGCTGGGGTTCCAGCCTTCTTCACAGCCACTGGCTATGGCACACTGATCCAAGAGGGAGGCTCCCCTATTAAGTACAACAAAGATGGCAGCATTGCCATCGCCAGTGAGAAGAGAGAGGTGAGAGTGTTGTCAATGCAAACTTTCTTTAGCTTACTGTATATTTTTCCAGATCCATGGCCACTTTTCCTGAGAGTTTGTTTGGTGGGTTGAGAGCTGCTGTCAAACTTAGGTGTGGTACTTTAAAGTAGTCTTGAATCCACCCCTTAATGGCCCATATCCTTATTTGCTTCCCAAAAGCTTGGGTGTGGTGTGTTGTAGTTTTTGGCAGAAGTGAAAGCCAACTTCCACTCCATGCTTTGGATAAATGAATCAGTATAGGCTTTACATTATAAAAAAACATGCTGAAGGAGGACTGACCGCTGAAATGAGTTCATGTTTGTCATGTCAATATATGCATTTAGAGCACAGAGCAAAACTCATGTCTGGGAAAATCCTGCAATGTTATGAAAATTTTCAAATGAAAATTGCAACTTGTTTGTCTGGTTTGGTTCCAGTGTTGTAGCAGGCCCCAGTTAACTGCATTTAAATAATGAGAGAAAAAATCTGAAGTTCTTCATGCTCAAAATAATGCTTTTCACAGATGGCGTAATGCCTTGCCATGAATGTTTGTTGCGCTATTGATTTTCTTGTGTGAAAGAAAAAAATCAGCAGTAATGACTAACCTGGAGTCAGGAGTCAGGTATCTGGGCCAAAGGTGGAAATGCTGTAAACCGATCAAGATGTTCATCCTCAACTGCATCCAGTGCCACTGACTCCATGAATTGTGTTGTCAATGTACAGGTGCGGGAGTTTAATGGCAGGCACTACATCATGGAAAAGGCCATCACTGGAGACTTTGCACTGGTCAAGGCATGGAAAGCTGACAAAGCTGGAAATATTATTTTCAGGTAATCAATGAAATGGAATTCAAGCAGCTTACTGGTCACACATCAGTAGCACAGACCTTTTGTATTGTGACAATACCAGTATGTATCTAGTAAAGGTTTCAGCTTCTTCCTGTCTCAAAGCCCATTAGACTTGTGTTAATCACCTTGCCTGTGTTTGCACAACATGCTTCTGATGTCATGTGGTGAGAGTGAAACAGTAATTTAAGAAAATGTTTGATTTGTTTTTCATTTTGAGATGTTCTTAGCAATGGGAATTCAATTATTTGAACCTTGACCTTATTTTTCATAAAATCTTTGTGGGATGTGCTATATGGGCTTATTCTAATCAGTATTAGCTACATGGTTTTCTTTTGTTTGTTCTAACTTTGTGAACATGTCACAGTATTTCCATTAGCTTCTATATCTTGAATTATTAAGACAGCAAACTCATTCCAGGATAGGGTTACTAATTTAATTCCAGGTCTAACGCAATTTAATTAAGTGTTGACCCTCCATCTAGAATCAGTGTGGTAGTTTGAACCAACCTGCTGTATAGAAATTAGTAGATGTAGTAAAGTCTTTCTCCACAAGAGTGCAGTCTCTTCCAGTTAACTAACATGCTATACTGAATATTAGATATTGGATGTTACACTGAGAGTTTTTTGAGTTTATTGCGTATCTCTGCTTTTGGTTGAAATATTATAATAATTATTATTTCGTATTTGTTTTCATATCATCGCTATCTTCCTTTTCTGTGTCAGGAAAACAGCAAGGAACTTCAACCAACCTATGTGCAAGGCAGCCAAAACCACCATAGTTGAGGTAGGCATTCACAACACAATGATTTGCTTGTAAACCTGATGTCTGCCTGGAACATGTACATGATAGACACATAGCTATCAGTACATATCTATCAGTGAAGTCACTATCTCAGCATCTAGACTTCACCGTTCCTTTTAATGGTTTTCATGCATTATGTAGTGATGATTGAATGAGCATGTGAACGTAACGAGCGTGTCTATCAATCAACTAAAATTGCCCCACCACCTAAATCTACAAATAACCTGTGGATACAACATTTGAATTACGTTTAACTGTAGGCCATGAAGAAAATGGGGTTAATAAAACAGCCATTTGGCATTTGAACCCAACCACACAAAGCCAGTAGTCTCATATACACCCTTTAGCTATAGAGCAACAGCACAGTCATCATCAAACCACCCTCAAAGGGACAAGGTCGGAAAAAAGTAAAATCCTATTCTTTACACTGAAGGTCAGAAGCAGAAATGTGAGACAGGCATCTTACAGGTGGTCTGGCAGGTGTAGGCTGATAAGATCACCTTGAATTGGGAATAGTCAGATATTAATAAATTAGAAGTTTAAAAATCTTAACCTCAGTCTGTATGGCCAAAAATAAAGTAAGAATGTCCTGCTATCTTTGGGCTGTCTGTGTCATATCTTGTGTCATTCTATCTGTCTGGTTACTTATCTGTCTAGCATTCGATCATCAAGAAATGTGAAATGTGATCTATCTATTCCCTCTGTGTGTGTGTGTCTCCCTCTCCACCCATCCAACACACAAAGGGCTTCACACTTCCCATATAGAAACCACTTGATTAAGAGTGCAGCAGGGAGAAAAACTGCGTATGAAAGCCATATAAAACACAGGTGCTTGGCTCTTTCTGAAAAATAAAGCGGTAGCGAAGGGGTCACTTGTAAATCTAACTGGGTTCCACAAAGCACATTTTCAATTATTCCACGGTTGCCAGACCTGAGATTTAGTCTTTTGTTGATTAGAAATGTCTGGGGCCAAATGGGGGCTAAATTTCCTCACTACGGAGCCGTTGCGGAGGCTTTACATTTTGCATCATGCCTAACTTCGTGTATGTGTTTGGACAACGCTCATGATGCCAATGATGGATATCAATGAATTATGGGGAAATCAGTGCTGTGGTAAACTAGAAATTAGCCTATTTTCTTCTAAAGGGATAATGAGACTAGTCACTCTGATAGCAGGGATGCCACCAACAAATGTGTCTGTGTGACGTCTGCTGGAGTTGTGATGTAGACAGAAGTGAATGATAAAGCAGCTTTGCTTAGAGAGCTGCTTTATGAGATGCAAGCATAATTGGTTGGATTTAATATTGAACTGTCTGCCTTAACCTTTGTTTACCCAGAATCATCTGCTCAGGGTATTTTTGGTGAGTTTTAATTAGGAGAGAGAGAGAGAGAGAGAGAGAGAGAGAGAGAGAGAGAGAGAGAGAGAGAGAGAGAGAGACTTCCAGGATACACCTGACATGCCACAGCTTCTGCAAACTCTCATGTATTCAGAAAAAATAGCTTGGCTTCATTTTTCAAACAAGGACACAGTATATACAGCTTTTTAATAGAGTACTGGACATAGGTATTTTGCCTAAAGAAATGTTATTATAAATTTCCTATCTGTGAAAAGAATTAATATCTCAGTCAATTAACCTTACCCAAAAAACATTCCAGAACCTGACACAGATCATTTTATTCTGGGAAAGGAAAGCTTTGCATTTGCATCTAAACTTAAATTAATCCATTTCAAATGTAATGTTATGTTCCTTGCCAGCACCAAAACCAGACTGTGTCAGACAAATTTGTCTGTTTCAGCCTAGTCTTTGAAGATTTTGAATTTCACTCCGTTTTCATGTTCTAATCACAAATACTACTTTCAGACACTTGTCATCCACGGATGAACTAAATGCTTTTTCCCAGTGGGGCATTCAGTGTGAAATGTGCTGCAGTCTGACAAATTATATCAAACAGGATTTTCAAATGTTAAATTGGAATTTAGTACATTTCAAAACTATCTTCCTCACATTCAGTGGTTATTCATTTGTTTTTACTTGCTTTTTTGAAAACTTTAACAATTGTGAAGTCTCTTCCTTATTTGATACACTTCAAATTCCGAAAATAAAATAATAAATAAACATGTATCCAAATGTAAAATAAATACCAAATAAATAATAAAATCGTATTTTAAATATGTATTTGGAATTACATTCATTAGGCGTGTGTTTAAGTACTTGGAATCCCATTAGAGTTTTATCTTATCAGGTCAGGTGTCAGATTGTACCTGCCATTTTTTTTTCATCGTGCCTTTTTTATGGCAGTGCGGGTAACCTACTGTATGAACATTATCTATGACAGGCCTACTTATTGGTGACAATAAAATGATACACAATACCCTTTAAGAACATTTTTATCTCTGATACTGATGCAATTACCATCTCTCTGAAAATAAATGTATCTTGAGGATTCATTCTTAGTCATAAATCTGGTGATATGGTGTCAATATTGACCCTGCTGTCTTAGTGCTCTAGTTAATGCTTGTTAAAGAACAAACAGACAGGTTCAGGTGTTTTTGAAGCTATTCATTGAACTTGCAGCATGGCTTGGCGGTTGAAGCCAGTGTGCCGCAAGCTCTCTGACGATCATGTGACACAGTGAGCTGCATGTCGGCTGTACCAGATTTCTTTCTCTGTAGCCTACATGCAGCCCAGAAGGCTGAAGCTGTTCAGGGGCGAAGCAATTCATTGTTATCAAAGGGCAAAAATGTCAGAACATCGTGCCGGGCGACTGACAGGACAAGGGCAAATTGGGTAGAATAAATATTATGCACTTCTCAGTTTCTGTCAAAGGGTAACAACAGCAGTTACTGTTTAACAAGGCCAGAACAACTATGTTGATTTATTAGATAAGTTGAAAACTTTTTAATTCCTCTAATCAGAGTCAAGGAAACTCTAGTCTATATCCTTGACATTCCACTTCCAGGATTGCTCCAGTGCCACCGGAAATTCCGCCGGATGCATGTATCTTCGCCGATGTCCATTTCCTTCCGCTTTCTTTGTGTTGGAATTTTAAACTCCGGTGGATTTATGAGGACTATGGTTTGCTGATCTCTGCAGGGTACATTAAGACAGCTAGCTAGACTATCTGTCAAATTCTTTTGTAATATTTTACAGTGGCTTGGTGCGGTGCTTAGCGCCGCCAATGACAATTGTGATTGGTTTAAAGAAATGCCAATAAACCAGAGCATGTTTTTCTCCCATCCCGGAATGCTATGTGGACTACCCAGACCCTCCTCCGCTCCGCAGCGTGTGGATGGTCTGACAAAGCGAGACTAAGGAAACTCCAAAATCCCCGTATGAGTATATCTGGTCATAGAATATCAACACATTGGTGGAGACGGGAGACAGAAATGGTTAAACTCACCTCCAGTTCTTGCTAAAAAACCAAGAACAGACAGACTGTGGTGATTGCGTCTCCCTAATCACTTTTTAATCCACACTCATTTTTCCTTTGTTTCTGTTTTGTCACTGCAAAGCATTATTACTGCTAGAGCAAGTTTTCACCACACGTCAGTCTCCGTTTTGTTTACATTTGCTTCCCCATGAGATCACGTGAGAGAGATCGCATGAGGCGGAGCACTGCTCCCTCTGGCACGTGGAGCTTAGTATCCTGTAGTATGTAATGTGCCATTATTTTCTAATGTTGTAGTGTGTGCATGTTTGAGATTAGTAGGGGTGGGAAAAAGAATTGATTCTTAGATGCATCGCGATTCGCTCTCGAACAATTCGATGCTCGATTCTGATAAGTTAATCGATAAAGTCTCCAGACAAGTACAAATCAGAACACAGAGTGACTGAAAGAGGATGGGATAATGGCCAACAACTTAGAGTTTAGGCAAGAGTGCAGAAAAAATAAGACACAAAAATGGCCAAAAGGGATTTATTTATATATATATATATATATATATATATATATATATATATATATATATATATATAAATAACACATGTAGGCTGTTCATCTACTTTATCACGTTACATCTGACCACCTCATGTTTCATCTTCTAAGAAGCCAATTATCCACCTTTAAACATGACTGAGCCTCTGGCATGGATGATTACTGTGAGAGAAGGTGACTTTCACAAGCATGTTTAAGGCTTAAGCATGGAATGACTACAAAAAAAACCCTCAGTAGACAAAACATTTCATTAAAACTTGTGTGACAAATACTGTATATGTCAAAATCTAAGCTTTGTCTAGCTGCTTGAGTAGTAGTAACTCTGAGTAGCAAACTCAGATTTATATGTATATTTTTCAAAATCACACATGGAAATGTACAATAAAAATTGGTTGCATCGAGATGCATTAATAATCGGTTTAGAATCGAATCGTTGGCCTCTGAATCGGAATCGAATTGTGAGGTGCCAAGAGATTCCCGCCCTTAGAGATTTGAGAAAAGAATATCTGTGAAGATTCTCCTTACGTGCGTGTTGCAACCTGATTTCAAAATCTGTTCGGATTTTAAAACTCCTGTAGTCTGAGCCCAGCTTGAGGCTCAGTAAGTGTGTGCATTGCATTCAAGCCATCAGGTGCTAACAGATGTGTAGCTGTGTAACGTGGTGACTTGACTTCTGCACATTAACAGCAAATTCTGGGAAGAATAATGATAAGCCATGTGCCATTATTAACAGATTAAACTTTGACGATACCCACCACTGCATTTTCATTCCCTCAGGTCAGTTACCACTGGCGCATCATTGTACTCCACGTCCAAATCCTGATACGTACATTTACTATTTATTTTTGTACTTATTCTAAACTACAAGAGGCACAAAGGGTGTCCGCAAACAAGATAACACAAAAGCACTTTGAAAATTACCCGATCATCACCAGCTCCTGCCATGGTTACTAGGCAACCAAACCCTGCTATTCAATTGTTGAATGCTCCACGCTATCCAGCTGGTTTAGTTATTCCCTTATCGCAGTTACAGTAAAAGGCCCCTATTGCATTGTGGGATACCATACACCAGAGACTGAATCAAAGCAGTTGGACTATCAGTCACAGTAAAAGACTCAACCGTATTCTGTTACTGTGGCAATGTAGCATAGTGGTGTGGGTGTTGTTGTGCATGAACAACCAACCAGTCATGCATTAATTAAATTAATGTATTTTTCAGTATGTTGTGTTGGTTTAACCGAGCTAGAGGTCTAATTGCATATAAATGACCTCCATCCCCCAGGGTAAAGCCTTAGCCTCCGACTGTACATATGTGTTGAAACAAAAATAGCTACAAAAAACCTACATATTTGCAAAAATGTTTTTTTTTTTTTTTTTTTTTTTTTTGTTTGGCCTCAGAATGATAGTTGTTGTCATCGTGGTGTGTAATGCTTTATTGGTCCCTGCTGGAATTTGAACTGTTTATCACAGCCCACACGTTGAATGCGTTTATCAGCCCTTTTTATGCCTTGTTGAGTTTTCTTGCCTTGTTTTTGACCCTTGACTAATTCCATTGCTAAAGCTACTGTTGGCAAATAATTATAAATCTGCTTATTTTCCCCATCATTTCCTGCCTAAAGATGTTTATCAATTAGCTACTGTACATAAGATGTGTAATTAATGTCATAATTTCTGTCTGCAGAAACTTGTGGGGAAGGGTGTGGGTATGGACATGTTGTCTGTCCCGTTTCTACCCCTTCTTTGGTTTACCACCACAATGTTGTAAGTGATATAAAGCTTAATTTAATAGAATCTGTATGTGCTAGATATAAAAAAAATCTGTATTGTGCAATATAGTAATGACACTTGTTTTCGAGCAGTATATCTATAAAGGTTGCACACTAGTGAGTCCTCATTTTGATACAGTTAACATTGTCCTCACTATTGAGTCACTTTTTTCTTTTTTGACTTTGAGCTGAAACCTCTCCAGAGCAAACAGTGGTAATTGCAGGGCAGGCTAGGCTACAACCACATCAAATGTCTGTAATAACAATGGACAGATGAGTGTAAAAGCCTTTGACATTCTTGACATCCTTTTTTTTCCCCCTAACAGTGTGTGTGCATCATCATGACACTGATAGCATTGACATTGTATTTAGATCCCCGTTTGAGATGTGGGACTACACATCAATTCATGAATTAGCAACCTTGATAGTAATAGAGGACAATAAAATTAATTCATAGTACACTAAGAGGTGAGCTCATAAATTAAAGGAGCAATATGTACTTTTGCCAAAGTTACAAAATTGTATGTTTTCATTATTAGGAAGTCAAACTTGCGGTTTTAGCATAACCGCATTGTGATTTAGAAATTACCCCCCCCCCTCACATCTGAGTTTCATGTGGCGCATTCACACAGGATAAGCGAAGCCTGTGACTTTACTCGAATTTATGGACATATACCTGTATGTAGTCCGAGAGTTGGTACCCAGAGGCGCGCGAAGGACGGCCAGGGCGAGGCCGCCTCCCTGAGGTTGCGTATCTTTTTGGCCCAGGGCCAGAAGAAGTTACCAAAGGCGAATACCCTATCCCGCCGTGGCGGCAACCACACAGCATCACCGCCAGGGAGCGCGTTGACCCCCACAATCCCATCTGTCTTTGCGAAAGAGGGACAAAAAGGCGCACAAGAAACAAAAACCTTGAAAAAAATTATATACGGCCCCGCCAAATCACAGACATGTCGATTCGCATGGGACTAATATTATCACAGGACCCCGGTGTTCGGCGAAATATAGTAGGTCATTTGCGGGGGAATTTTTACTTTACAAATTATAGACATGGCCGATTTGCACGTGATTAAGATCACAGACAACCTCTGTAATTACTACAAATGACAAGAGGTCACCAGGTAATACTTGTCCTGTGTGAATAGGGCTATAAAGTCCTTCTAAGCTCTAAGCTGTCTCCATCTTTCAAATGCATCTCCAATATTTCTCCATATTTTCCAATGTCTCTGGTCATGCAACTGTTTAGAAAGATTTTACGTCGGGTAGACTCTATCTCTGTTGATCCAGTTCGTTTGGTTGCTGCAGCACGCTGTATTTCATATTTGGCAAGCCGGCTGGTGTGTCAAAATGGGCAGTGGAACGACAACACACAGACCAAAACAAAAACGGATATTCTGGTCCAGAATGGAAATTTCTAAGGGGAACGCTTTATGAGTACTGGCTTTAGCATTGTTGTTCAAGAAGAACGTATTTAAATTTACCATGTTTCCTTAATATCTGATGACATATCATGGTCAGTTTGTGATTTAATACAGTAAATATATTACACATATCTAGTAAGCCAAGGAATAAAACGTGATAACGTAGCTGAGTTACAAGACCAAATACTATTCTACATTCATGTGTCAATTCTCTGAAATTAAGTTTAGGTCGTCTTTTTGTCCATTTCTGTTTTTGTGCACATAATAAACATAAAATTCATATTGGCGTCTAAACATAAAATTCATATTGGCGTCTAAAGTGGTTGACTGAATGTAGTCTAAGGTCAGGCCTATCCTGCATTAATTCAAACATTTGAAGATCCAGTCTCATGTTAAGCTGAATAGAAAAGCTAATTAATATATTTAATAACCAGTGTGTCTTACAGCGTACAGTACCTTTTTAATGATACTGCTGGCAGTATTTAATCATATGCACTGCGAAAAACGTTTTTGCTAAAGCAGTGCTTCAATTTATAATACATCTTCCTGAATGGACACACTGAGCATTTGGGTGATGGCATTGACTTGTGTAAGAGTACGTTTGGCATAGACTAAAATAGGCAGAAAAGGGGAAAGTAAATATTGATTAAAAAATGATGGGAGCCATTAGAAGAGGAAGACAGATTTTGCTGAACATATGAACGGAATTGATAAATGTGCATGTTCTACGCTCTGACTATAAGTTCAAAGTCCCTTGATGACTATCATTTACCATTTAAGCATAGAGTGGGGTTCCAAATCCTTGTGATACAATGTCCTTTGGTGTGCAGTGTGTGTCGTTTGAAAAAATTATTTTTAGTTCCTGTAATGTTGTTAGGGTTTGTATTGGCTGGCTGTCTCCCATTCTCTGGATACCATGACGGCTGTCATAGGTGAGGCAGGTTTCCACTGAGAGGAAACAGATTGTTCATGTTGTCAGTATTCTGGGTTACAGGATAATGTCGGAGCTAAGCCCAGAAAGTGGCAGCACAGTATGGCCAAGTGCCCACACACATACGCACACATACGCACACATACGCACACATACGCACACTGGGAGGAAGATGGAGAGGCTATAAAAAAACAGGATAATTAGAGTGTGGTGTCACTGTTATCCTTGTGCTCTGTCACCCATAGCCACACCATCTCTTTCTTCTGACTGTCCCATCTCAGTATGCGCACAAAGACACGTGCACAAACAAAACAAACATGAAGGAATGAGGAAACCTGAGGAAACACTGTATGCAACACCACTGTTAGGGGTTTACTGTATTCTATGAATCTGGTAGCATTGTGATCCAGTCACTTTGAGATTAACAAGATTTGACAAGGCTTTAAGCCTAAAAAAGCACAAACCCTCGAAAAAATGCTTGTTCTGTCCCCAGAGGGCACTTTGATTCCCTCTATTCTCTTGCAAGTATAATTTATGCTTTGCTCTGGGCTCATTGTTGTGAAAATCATTCTCTACAGATACAGGAATATCAATGCGCATGTGCCTGTTTGCTTACTCCACACACCTGTGTGTGTGTGTGTGTGTGTGTGTGTGTGTGTGTGTGTGTGTGTGTGTGTGTGTGTGTGTGTGTGTGTGTGTGTGTGTGTGTGTGTGTGTGTGTGTGTGTGTGTGTGTGTTTGTTTTATTCTAGTGTGTTTTTTATTTTCATACTTCTATCCGTCCCCGTCCGTTGATCATCCTGTCTGAACTGCATCTGAGCACTGGTGCACATCATCTAGATGAAAGAACAGGAGGCTTTTTTTTTTTTTTTTTTGTACACAGCGCATTTAAATTGTATGAGCTTGTTATTGTGCTGGGACTTAGCTTTGGAAGGCTAATTGGAAATCGAGCTGAATACATGCTTTGTTTGCATGTGTTTGAGAGACCAACAAACGGACATGGAGAAACCCATTTCTGAGGTGTGATTTCTTTTTTTTTTTAGTGATGTTGGGCACACTATTTGACACTCTTTGATTGAGAAGACAAAATAAGGGATTGACATCGTTCATTAAATTAATTCATCTGAAGTCTTAAAATTCGTGATTCCCTTGCACCCGAGTCTTCCCTATTTTATTACTGGAACTGTTTTATAATGTGATGAGCTCAATCTTGCACGATGAAGATGTCTATGTAAATCATCATTCTCACAAAAGACAGATCGAGCCCCCAGAGAAAGATGTGGGTGGATGTGTGGGACTGCTGTATCAATTCTCTTGCGCTACCAATCTCATCTTGCATGGCCTGGTTTTCACTGTGGAACATCAGAGGATTTACCATAACCCGACCAAGGGAACCAGAAAGAGTCTAAAACCACTCGCCCTGACTGGCCCTAGCTCACCCCTGACCAAAGCCTACGTATCCATGACAACGCTAAGATGGGATCCACTCTTAGCCATTGACTCTTCTCAGTCAGCGCTGAGTGCTGAGGGAGGAAGTGGAGATAAAGAGATCTTCAATTGAATTTGCTCTGAACGGCTGCCTGCCCCCATGTAAATGGAATAAGTAGGTTACTCTCTGAGCTACACAGGAGCGAAGCACAGAAATGTGAAAGGGAGGGTGAGAATTACAGTATATTGCCTTGGTTAAGTCCCCTTTTGGTCCCCAAAGATGTGGTGATAACACTCTTCTTTTTTCATTTAATGTTGTGTCATTTCAAATGGTTTTCCCCCTTGAAGAATCTTCAGGAAAAACAAAATTGTGTCACCTTCCCAGCTTAGTTTGAATCTTATGTTGACTTAAAAGCTCAGGGACCACTGTGTTTAATAACACAGCCTACAAATATGAGCATGACGTCTGAGTCTTAGGAGCTAGGGCAGGCTAAAATGTGCAGCAAGATTTAGTGGAGCCCACACGTGCTGTCCCTGAACACCTGTATGAGTGGAAGCTGTAGGCTCAGTTTATAGCAGTTCCTTATGTTACCTAAGGGGGAGGGAGCAGGTGCATTCATTCTGGGATTTCTATCCCGGACATGTTGAACCAACTCTGCTCAAATCAATAGCCATTTCCATCTGTGTCTAGTTAGTCAGACAGAAATAACTCTTTATATACACTGCTCTTCTGCTGCTGGACACTTTCTACATAAAGGTGGTGCACGTTTGTCTCAGTCAGGAACATATCATTTGGTAGATATCTGAGACGTGTACCTTATCATATGCTACCATATTAAATGTAAAAAAGTGTATATTTAGAGAATATAAGGGGCCAATTTTATAGCAGCTCCAATGAGAGTCACAGAATAAGCTGAGCTGAAATGTAAACCTTGTAAGAGAGTCTTGAGGACGGGGCTTGTGGAATAGACCTAAAAATAAATTAAAAGAAGATATGTAGCTAAAAGTAAAACGTGTTTTATTTTTTGTCTTTTGACCTCTGTGTTTGGTTAGACCAAAATCCTCCACAAACCCCCTACTCTCCATCGCCTTTGATCCAAGGATCAAGCTATGTTCGCTGGGCTTGTTGTGTCTTCTGTATTTAGTCAGCCAAGCTGGCTTTGGGTACACAGACAGCTTTCAGAGGACTCTGTGGAGTTGCTAAAAGAATAAATGCAACACCTTCTCCCACAAATATTTACCCTCTCTTCCCAGTGAAAGAGAATTTTTAAACCTGTGAGATCATATCTGGAGTCTAAATGTCTGCTTGTGCGTCATACTCGCTGTTGTTGTAGCTAAAATTTAGGATTTAATATCAAACTAATTATAAGACGCACATCTGCTGTAAAATAACAGTTGAGCATTTCTATTCTCTTTTCTTTTTTTGGGCCTTTACACAATTACACAATCATTTCTTGAAATTAGCCCGCAGGATGGCAAAAAACTCTTGTGGTCTTTATCTGTTAATCTGTTAAATGTCATAGCTGGGTAGGCAGAGGTTATATCCTGGTAGCGCAGTTCCATTAGTGTGTGGTTTCCTTATCTGAACTTTTATCTCAATGGTTGTGAGACATTGTACAGGTGAAGGTGGAGCTCATCACTCTCTGTCTCTGTGTAGGTGGAGGAGGTGGTGGATGTCGGGACCTTTGCTGAAGAGGACATCCACATACCCAGCATCTATGTCAACAGGGTTGTCCAGGGAGCCAGCTACGAGAAAAGGATTGAGGTACAAAACGTGGCCTTTTAGAGCTTGAATGAATAAAGAGAGATTATACATAGAAAACGTTTTCTCTGTAGTTTATGAATTATGTAATTATGTGAAAGTCACTATTAAAAAATATGTTCCATTCAACAATTGGTTTAATGAAATAAAAATATTCCGATAACAATTAAATGTAAAGTCATACACTTTTTGACATAAGCTATTGTAGCAGTGTTTTACATTTCCATCATTGAAACACACATACTAGCTGTGTACTAGCATATGAGTTCTTGTACTCAGCCAGAAATAGCCTCTCAACATGCTGTCCCCCTGTGCCTCTTATATCTCTGCATGGTTCCAGAAACGCACAGTAAAGAAAAGCCAAGATGAGAAGCCCAAACCAAAGAAGGACTCCGATATTGTTCGGGAAAGGATCATTCGACGGGCTGCTCTTGAGTTTGAGGATGGGATGTATGGTATCCTTTTAAAGAATACAAGGAGTTAGCAAATTATGCAATCGGATAACTTTTTTTCTCTAGGTTCCTCCCTTTAATTACCAACCAAACCAGGTGTACAACAAAAAGAAAGCTGTGCTGTGGCTCTTTTAATTTCAGGACACAATGAATATTTGGTAGGCTTTCAGTATCTTGGAAATGTTACAACTTTATACTTCTGTGGGTTTGAGCATTGTCCACACAACAAGTCTTTCGAACTTAATCACACAACATAACTGTTATAATGAGAATGAGAGGGACAAATGTCCAAGTACGATGTGCAGTGTATCTGTCTGTCATAGCAGCTTTCAACAATATTATACATTTCTCTTCATCTTAATACTGAATTCCATTCCATGATTACAAATGTAAAAGTTACCATCTTTAACAAAGATCCAATCAGCTAACCTTGGTATTGGTATCCCCATGCTGGCCAGCAACTTTATAAAACCAGACATCACTCTACACCTCCAAAGTGAAAATGGAATTTTGGGACTGGTAAGATGCCTACAGAGAGCTTTCTTCCCACTCAAGCTTCAGTGCTTTCAATCTCAACTGAACAAGCTAACGAGCAGCATATATTTCTGATCTTTGTGTTTTGTTGTTTTAAGCAGCAGTAAACGTTTTGAAACTGAATTGTGCTCTGAGCATGTAGCAAGATAAATAGCGGTATCCATCCCAGTTTGGGCCCTCGGTTAAAATGTGCTTGGTTTATTATAGAACAGATTGTGGCAGTTTGACACTTTCTCTTCCATTATTCTTTCTCACAATCATTATTTGCTGGCTGAGCCTTTAACAAAGGCGGCTGCTGCTGCTGCAACTAGGGTATATTTCCAATCAGTTGTGTTGACAGGAGAATGTTAGGGCCTATGCTAATGCCCTGTTTGTCAAAGTTGTTTTTATTTTGAGTGCCAGTTTTAAAAAGACCTTGTCCTCTCCTCTCCCCTCAACTTCTCCTATATCTCCTCTACCCTTTTTTACTCTCCTCTCCATCCAAAACGATTGGTCCCTTTGTTGAGCACAGAGAAAATCAATGTCTCATCAAATCACCAAAATGTGATTGTGTCTGTCTCTCCTTTGAAAGATCATGGCCAGTGAGGCTGAGTGATGTGTGAGTGTATGTGTGGCTGCCCGCCTGTGCGCTCATTCTTGTATATCTTCACTTGTCTCTGCATAGGGCCCATACCCCACTGAGGATGCAGTGGATGCAGACCTGATTAATGCTGGTGAGGTTTATACTAATCAGAACTTCCCAATGATACATTTATATATAAACGTAAAAGCACTGGTCTAACTAAATTATGGATGGATTAAGAGACCCTTTCGGGCTAAAATGTGACTTTGCGTATTTCTATCTGATTTCCTGCATTATACACACACACTTAGATGCATGCAATACAATGGATTCTCTTTTAAGATATCTTAACGTTTCTATTCAGATGCACTTTTAAAACGATATTAACATAATGTTGACATAATTCTCTTTCATTCACTCATTCATTTATTTGTGTATTTCCTTAATGTATTTTGTAATTTCATTTACCATCTTTGTGATTTATACTTAACTTTATGATTAAGTTTGCTATGATTAAATGAATCTCATATTTGGTCAACTCTCTGCTCCGCAGGGAAGGAAACTGTTACTGTTCTCCCAGGGGCTGCCTATTTCTCCAGTGATGAGTCATTTGCCATGATCCGAGGGTGAGGCCACAACACATTAGCTTTGAAAACGTATTTGCTGACTCAGAGTTTGATATGCCTAACATTTCTGGATTTACATATAGACAGCATATTCATACTCAAAAATAATGAAATAAATTAGTCACTTTTCTGAAGTCCTTGGTGGAGTTGATGCAAAAACCAAAACAACAAAGCAAATATTTTCTTAATTCAATAGTTTATTACCAGCACAGTATGCCAGCTATAACCATTGTATTTAACCACAGGACAAAGCCACACTTTGCAACACTGGATATTAACAAATAGCTATTGTCACCAGTTCAGCTAGACTGCCGCCTTGCCATATTCCCTAAGTCCCTTATTGATTTGCCAGCTGTCTGAGATTGCCCACCCGCACACCTTGCAGCAGCCATTCTACTTGTCCACCCAGTGAAAATCCAATAGTGCTCATAAATAGCGCTGTTCAGTCACACACTGGCAGGGACCAAACGTAACCATGTGTGTTTGTGTGTGCTGTTGTGAGACCACAGTTAAGAGTCCAGTCTCTCAGAAAGAATTACAACATACTGTATGGTGGATTGTGAGCCGTTTTGCCTCAAATACCACTCCAGTTAGTTCTCTTAATGGAATTAAGACTTGTATGTCTTTATTAGAAACCTTTAGTCTCAGTATGTCTGTCCATCTGTTGCCACATGCAATGAAGAAACAATGAGGAATCCACCGTGGACAGCAGGGCCATACATCTTGGTTTAAATCTATCCAACTGCAAGCACCCTAACAATGCTTCTACCTGCTCCAAAGGCATTGTTGGAAACCTCACTTAGGACTTTGAACTCCTTATTTAGGAGAAACAAAAAAAGGAAATGCTCTCTTATAGTAAGAAAGATAAAATAACTACTTGCCCACAGAATCAGACTTTATTCTGCTATTACAGTACATTTATGTATAACTGGCATTTACCAAGCAGAAACTAAATATGCAAAATACTGATAATATTTTCAAGACAAAACATTGGTAAGACGATGCAATAGTTTAAAAAGGAATGACAATAAAACCTTTTCACCAGCTTTTTACGTATGACAACTTCTGTTATTAAGAAAACTGTAGAGATGGGAAGATGGTTATTTGTTTTATCATCAAGTATCAAATATTTGCATTTGTATTGTGTGTCCCGTCACAACCCCTCTGGGCTAAATATAGCAATACTAAATGCATTTTTTTGACAAGGGGACTTCATGAGTTCATACGTTGAACTGGTTCTGAAGTTGACAGCTGTCTTCTGTTGTGTCATTCTTTTTTTTAGGGGTCACATCAACCTGACAATGCTGGGAGCCATGCAGGTGTCAAAACATGGAGACCTAGCCAACTGGATGATCCCAGTAAGTTTGGTTTAGATGACTCACATCCATTACCTTTTTCCAAATTCATGCTTTCTGCTGGGAGTCACCACACAAACACCAGTACAATATGCATGCTCCAAATGCTGCTTTGTGAAGCTTATACTAGTCTTTATTTACTTACTTGACTTGAGGATTTGGAATCTACCCCCCAAAAATTAAGGGAAACTGAATTAGTGCATTATCTAAAAGTTGCCTTCATTATTGATTCATCTGTTGATTTATCTATAACATAATATTGGTTACAGATCTTACCACAATTTCCTAGAGCCAAAAGTGGCATCTTCAATTTTCTTGATTTGTCTGACTATCAGTCCAAAACCCAAAAATATGATATATTTATTTTTTGACAGTAGACTTAAAGCAGGGTTGTTAATGTTGAAAAGCTAGCAATATTTGAAAGTAGCATCTCCTCGGGCTCCGTCTAACCCTTCCCCCCGCCCTCGGGGCTCCGACCCACACACACGGGCATGAGCCCCACTCTGTTGCTGCTTTAGAGCGGAGAAAGGACCGCAATTCCACTTCATGTCTCATTATCTGGTACGCAAACACCTAATATTATCATACCAAATGTTAAAAACAAACATGACTAATGGGGCGACAACGCACATTGAGCTCAGGCTCGTTCACAGGAGGGGTAGAGTATGTGCAGCGGGGGAAGGAGGCATTTCATTGGTTCATCAAGCGGACTGCGAGGCAGTCATTGGTCGGTGTTTTTACAGGATTATAGCAGCTACAGATGACAGATATTTTTCGCTCCTTTTTTAGAGCACATAAGTTATTTATTGCTGTCGGGGTCTAAAGAACATTTCATACAATATATGACAAAGTGTTTATTGGAAAGACCAATAGTTACCAACCCTGCCTTTAAATGTAATCTCTTCTATATTTTATGGATGGTGTCCTTCAGCATTTCTTATAAGAAATGTCTTTGTTGAAACAAATTCACAAAGGTGCACCCTTGGTTGTTATTATTTAAGAAGAGAGTACATGGATATGCTTGTCAGGGGTTCAAGGTAGTGTGGATCAACGACAGTTTGCCGGATGCCCCTCATCTTCCGCTCTGTGTGTATTGCCATTCTTAAACTCTGTTCGCTTCAGTAAACAACCAGAGCCTCCAAACTAGCAAACTACACGCTGAAATGTTTTGAAGAAACTTTGGATTGTGCAATAAGGCAGGCCTGCTTGGTTCTTTTGGGAAATGATTTTAAAGATTTACAAAGAATATATTTACAGCATTTACTATCTAACTGGGACGTTTTGGGACTTTGGGATTTGTTATGAACAAAATACACATGGCGATAAGCTGGTAAGTGCAAATTACGTTTAACCATGTATCCAGCTAATTTATATAGCTCACATTACTATATTTTGTAAACAGTTAACTTCATTTAATATTGTATGTTGCGTTTTCTTTTGCGGGGTGCAAATGTTCAACAAGTTTCTTCCCGAGACCATTTTGCAGAGCCACCGTCTCTGCGTCTGGAGCTTAGCGCCGCCCAAGACGATTGTAATTGGTTTAAAGAAGAAATGCAAACAACCCAGAGCGTTTCGTATCCTGGAATGTATGTGTGGATGAGCCAGACCTCAGTCCACAGCGTTGCGGAGTGAGGTCTGGCAATGCGAGACTAAGCGGTAGGGGTTGTTTGTGAGCGCTACAGTATAATGGTTGTCAGACTTTATTGATTTATAGATGCATCGCATCTAAACAGCCAAGTGGATACAGAGTTTAGAGACCTTGAGAATAAAACATTAATAATCAAACATGATTTATTTCAGGCAGCACTGTGCAAAAGAATACTGTTGTTGATGGTGATCTCTAAATGTCATTTATTTTCCTTTTACCTCTCCAGTCGTACTTGTTTGTCCATGGTAATTGCTAATTAACCGGTGCTTGATTAAACTGTGCAGATATTGAACGTCTGCAGTGGAACTGTTATTCAGGAGCACGGAATTTTACTTGTTTGGCCATTCAAGTGTTGGACAGTTTTAACACAAATACCTCTGTCCTCACCTACACATTCAATCTTCATTATCCCGATTTTGAAAGGATTGATGAGGAGAATTACTCGCCTTCTAGGATATTGGAAATGATTCACTATCTAAAGATGGGTTGGGTACATAGCGTGAAATTGGAAACGTTTTACGTAGGAGTTTGGGATGCAGTACTCTCAGCGTGATAGTTGATTATGCAAAATGCAGATTAACATTTTCCAGTTGAGGGCTTTGAAATGCTTTTACATGTCCACTCAGCCCGAAACATCGAAAAAACAATAGATGGAGAGAAAGGGGTTATGGAATAAAAGATGGACTGGAAAGGGTGAAGCTTTATCAATCTATCCTAAAGGTAGGGGTCTTCGCAGACACTGATGTTTCCTATCATAAGCTCCTCCTTACAGATGTCTAACAGACACCCACATACTGTTTTCAAAATGAGAACGGGATTTGACTTTTATTGATTTTGGCTGCCTGAGCAGTTTTCACTTGAGAGGAATAAACAGATATTGTAAATAAAAGGAAAACCTATTGAAGTTGACCAAAGCAATACAAAATAGATCTGGTCACCTCAAATCAAGCAGTGTATTTTTAAAGCAGAATTCAGTTTGATAGTTGATGACTTTACAGTAAATGGAGAAAACAAGTGCAACATCAGAAACTAATTCCAAAACCCTGGAGGTTCAGTATAACTGCAGCTAAAGTGCTACAAAAGCTCAAGCTACTGACTATTAAAATGCTGTTACTAGCTCAAGTGCTCATAATAAGGCCTGATGGCAGCGTTCATGAAGGAGCTGCTTAAGAGCATATTCTAGTTTTTTCTTATAATTTCACTTGGTTTCCTGCTGTATCATAAGAAGATTTTCATGCACCTGGTTGCCAGCTTATCAGTGAAATATGTCCTATTAGGTAATGGTATTTGTAGTAGCATAAAGCCCTCAGTGTCATTGTGTATATTTGTGTTCTCCCATGTATGTGACTGATGACACCAGATACACACCGAAATAGTTATGTTTTCCAGTTACTTTGAACACAGTGGCCATTGTCTTCCTGTCAGTCCCGTCTATCCCACTGATTCATGCCATTAGATGTCTGGGTAACGAAGGTTTCTGGCAGTCTGTCGCTATCTTATTAAATAGAGAGCCATTTGTATCAGACAGCAGAGATTGTCAGATAATTTGTGGGGGAGAGAAAGGAAGCCAGTTGGTAAGTGGGAACTCTTGGATTGTGAAGGGGGTCATTTTCTGTGGTTTTTCTGTCACTGACTGAAAAGTGAACACTTGCTCAACAAAAGAGGAAATCTTATTCTGTTGTCATGGCAACAAAAAAAATGCAATCCAACCACAAAGCCTAGCAAGACAAATACAGTGCTAGAAAAAGTATGCTTCCAATGATGCTTTTCTCATGCAAGTTTTTTTTGGCAATAAGTGACACTTTGCCTGCGTATTCACTATGGATCTATAGATGTGAATAGACAACAATCTGCAAGTTAACGCCAGGTGTTCTATAGTGGCAATCCTAGTCTTGATGTGTGACGTGTTGATAGCTAGAGTTAGCTAAATTAGCATAGTCGTAATTCTATAGCCTATAGCTTAAGTTCAAACTAAACAAAACATCACCAGATACATCCTGTCTTGTGCCGATGCTCTGCCATGTGAAAGCCCTACTGTTTATGTCCAGATAGCTGTTTAGAAAACAATTATTTATTTTAGGGAACTCACAAACAGCAAGAGTCAGTCTCTCGTCCTTTAATCTGAAATGTGCGTCGCTTGCGTTGGAAAAAGTTTGAGACAATTCAACTCTTGCACACTTGTGTGCGTGTGATGAGCACGTCTGCGAAAGTTTCACAGGATTGCGTCCGCTTGTCGTTCCGCCAGTCAGATTGCCCGCGCCCCCCTACCTGCCCACTCACCTCTCATTGAAAATTAATCACAATGTGCTTCAATCTCTCCCCATCTGAAAAGACCGTTAGTTCCACAGAAGCATATTTTGGAACACCAATCCCACTGTATGTCCTAGAAACAATTTGCCTTGAATCAAACCTTTTGACTATAATGGATAAAAAGGCAACAGAATTTTAGTTTTGTAAATGTTCCTTCTCAGGGTAGATGATGTAGTCACTTCTGTATGCAGAGGCGATTTTAAAAATTATGTCAGACTTTGAATTGCTACACCCGTTGCCCCGTTTTCCTGGACAGACAGACCAACAGTGTTGTATGTACAGGAAATCGCAAGCATTTTATTGCATTTTCATTGCCGTTCCATGCTTTTATCTTTAAATAGCCTTACTTGTGTGCCATTGATGTCTCCATTTAGACGACCTTGTTGGTTGAGTAGGACATTGTCTCTGCTCTACATGGTATGATAGGTGTTATCTCAGCAGAGTTTTGACTTGAGAAGTCTTGTGTTATCTGGGTTCTGCACCATTGATACTGCCTCCTGCGGTCCCACACATTATCTCTCTCTTTTAAAACCATTATATGAATGGATCTTCTCTAACGCCTATTTAATGAGCATATGTGTGGGCTACTGTACATTCGCCTCAGAGATCAGTTCAATTTGCGAGTGTAAAAGTAGAATAGATGTTTAGAGCAAAAAGTAACATCTGTAGAAAGATTTTCTCATTACGGGTGCTAATGTGAAGCAGTGAAATAAAGAACTACATAATTAACATCGAAGTGCCTTTGAATTCGCATACTTGATGTAACTGAGCTATTTTGTAAATAAGTGAGTGAGATCTTCTCTAATATGTTATGAAACAATACAAAACAACAAGCCAAAAGCTCTCCCTTAACAGTATGTATGAATGTGTCTGTATAAATTCAGCAGTTGAACAAAAGTTGTCACAGCTGAGATTTCTGACAGGGAATCTTTATTTTTTTTGTGTTCGAGCTAATCAAATGTGTCAAGATACACACTTTCAGGTGTCCCGTAAGAATCAGAGTGGTGAGGAAATTAAAAACCTGTGGGGCTTTGGTTAGACCAGCAAGGTTATCATCATCAAAGCTGTGGTAATTAAATGGCTGAATTATCCAGGCGAGTTAGACAAAGGATATTCATTTCTGTGGATGTTCTGAGAATCTATTTGTTCAATTTAAGTGCTTTCTTGTGTATTAAGCTGGTGGAAAGCCAGATGCTACGGCAACCTCCATATTCAACAGTCTCCATAAAACTGTTTATTTGGCAAACTAGCAATTTTTAATATGGGATGCCAATATTTAGAGGCAAGTAATCAAGAAAGGTCAATTTTTTTTCCACAGTCATAGGTACGCAGCCTAGCAACCAAGCTAAGTCAGACAAAACAAGTCTAACTGGCAGCCAGCCTGAAGTTGAGGCTTGATCATATTCAATAAAATCACTTTAGTGAGCAGGATGGAATAGGTTTTTAGCTTA
The DNA here is from genome assembly GCF_004354835.1 of Perca flavescens. NCBI lineage: Eukaryota > Metazoa > Chordata > Actinopteri > Perciformes > Percidae > Perca > Perca flavescens. The sequence goes on along the minus strand of NC_041335.1, from coordinate 22,512,901 downwards.
TGCCATCGTGCCATTTCATACATTTGTTCTTCGTCACACAGTTTTGCTGCATGAAACCGCTCGGATCAAAGAGGGCTCAGATAACCACATGTAAAGCTGTAAATCAGACGAAGGCAAATTCCAATCCTCCCAGCAATATAGGTCATGGACAATACTCTGTGAGCAACAGAGCCCACAACTGTCTATCTCCGCAGCAATGTTAATTTATTATAGTGTTTTCTACATAACAAGGTCATAAGCATTAGTGAGACGTTTCACCACGTGCACACACACTGAATTGTTGTTCCTGTATGCTTGGCTGCCGTCACTCAATGCAACACAGGCACTGTGGCTGCATCATTTCATTTCAAAGCTAGAATTCATTTAAAAATCAATAGCCTTTAACAGTTCCAGTCGCTTCATGTCTGCATTTTTAGTTGCCAGAAGCGCACACAACCAATTCTTCTTTTTACCTAGTAAATGGTGGTTCCATTGCCCCCACTGCAAAACAAGATCATTTTGTAATTGACTCTTTATTGATCATAACCAGACTAGGATTTCAAAACAAATGTTTAATTTTAAAGAAGATGCCCTCTTTGATTAACTATATCCTAGTTGCTGGGTGGAGTACATTAGCAGCCTGGAAATCCAGACTTACTCCTTTCGGGTCAGACTGGGTTATCCCCCTCGGGCCTCTGCACACACCACCTAGACAGTCTGACTGTCTTGACTGTCAGAAAATGCATTAACATTGATCATGTGAAAAAGGACAAGGTTACCTTGTGTGGAGTGTCGTCACTTTGTGTTGAACAAAAACACGGAAAAAAAAAAGATGGAGAGATTGTGTTTGAAAGTTAAAAGTCAAAATTGATACTATTTTAATAAAAAAGATTTTGGTGGTTTTATTTAAGGATGTTATGTTAAGTCTTGCATTGCCAGACCGTCCTTCACAGCTCTGCGGAGGAGGGTCTGGCTAGTCCACAGCATTCCGGGATAGGAGAAAAACGTGCTTATTGGTGGTTTATTGGCATGTCTTTAAACCAATCACAATTGTCTTGGGCGGTGCTAGGCGCCGAACAGAGCCCCGCTGAAGCTGCAAAATAGCCTCGGGAAGGATCTTGTTTTGGTGGAACGTTCAAAAGTTGATTTAGTTGTGCAACAGAAAACTCAGATTCAACAGTCTAGCTAGCTGTCTCGATTCACCCTGCAGAGATCTGAGACGCAGTTAACCATAGTCCTCATAAATCGCCCGGAGTTTAGAATGCCAACACAAAGAAAGCGGAAGGTAATGAATATCCGGTGGAATTTTCGTCTGCACCGGAGCAATCCCGGAGGTGGAATGTTGTGGATATAGACTAGGCCACTTTCAGATAGCGTTCTATAAGTTAATGCAATAAAGTATAGGAAATTAAATGCAGCCTCTCCCATATCCTCAGTCTATGCTTTTCTCTACTTCCTCTACTCCACCTCCCCTCTCCCAACCCTCATTCCACTCTTTGTTGATATCTTCTCCACACAGCTGGCCTCTCCAGAGGCAGACAGTATCCCTACCACACTTGGCATATATATCCTCTGGTTATCGAGCAGAGAGCAAAGCAGGCTCTTTACATTACTGATGAGAAAATGGGATTTTAATTCAGCTACTCAGCCGTCACCCAGTGATATCTGTATGTCAGCCTTCATTTGGAAACCTTTTATTTCACTTTCACTCAAACACACACACAAACACACACACACACACACACACACACACACACACACTAGTCACACGTTAACCCAATTAACACTCTCTCACAAACAAATATACAAACACACGCTATTCACACACGTTTGTCTCAGTCGTTTTCAGCTCCAGTGGCTAATGTTTAAGGCTAACATTAAAATGAGACACATTAACCATAGCCTCATGAGTTGGCATGAGCTTTCTAAAATAGAAAGTAACATTACGTTATGTCTTGACTTACCTCAATTTCATTATGGAATGCCTTGAGATGTCTCTTAAGGTTCATGGTGTTTTTTTCCTGTGATTTTGTGGCTTAATTTCTCCCCATCTTTCAACACATTCCGTTTTTTTTTCCACTTTTATGTAATGAAAGTTTTTCCATATGTCATTTCTTCTTTTTTTCCCAAAGACAAACCCCAGCTGGCTGGCCATTGGCCCCTTTGTCTATGTCAGACTTAATTTAGTTTGTTGTCGTTTACGCTAACCGCAGCTGCATCTTCTAAATAATGCCGCGAGTATAGCTTGAGGAAGTGACATCGCCTGCGTTTGCGCAGTGCGACCTGATGCAGCCGCTGAAGTGAGACACAGGAAACAGAAATAGGCCTACTGCAAAATAATAATAACGCGACTAAACGAGACAAAATAACGTTATAACATTTTGTCTCATCTAGTTTTGGTCAACAAAAATGAAGAGACATTTTAGCATTGTTTTTATTCATCAACAATATTGCATTATACATTTAATTATAGTTATCGTCACATGACCAGCATTTACGTTGCGTCTCATCTCGTTTTCGTCACGTGATAAAAGTTTGTTGACGACGTTATTTAGTCATAATTTTCGTTGACGAAAGCAACGTGTGTGTGTGTGTGTGTGTGTGTGTGTGTGTGTGTTGTTTTCCTGGGTACCCTATGAACTAAGAATTTGTAGCAGTGTGGACAGCGTTGGATATTAAACTCAGTTACTGTGAATAAAACTAAAAGACTAGCACTGCCATAACGCTGGCTCTTCCTTGTCTACCCTTCACAATAAAGGTCCATCTTAAATTCACTCAGCATTTCGCTAAGACAAAACAAAATAAAAAAGGATTTCTACCCTTCACAGCTGAAATTCACTTAGATCATTTCCCTTAGAGGAGCACAAAAGGCAAAATTGGCTTTTTAACCCCAAGATGGCGGATAGTGAAACTTTGTTGCACTATCACGTGACTAGGGGAACTGGTGATCGGTGTGTGTTTGTGTCTGCGGTGTGTGTGTGTGTGTGTGTGTTAGGTTAGTAGTTTCAGGCGGAGCAATAATAACCAATCACCTCTTTCACTCAGGCGGCCGGCCCATTGTGGCGCTACGTCAGAGATTTTGACAAAGGAGAGGAATGTTTATTATTCTACCTCTGGTGGCTAACCTCTGACTTCTGGCGAGCAGTATAAATTAGTGGTGTGCGATACTGCAATATTTGATATTGCTCTGATACCAAGTAAATACAGGGCCAATATTGCTGATACCGATACTTTTTAATAATTAAGGTGGATGAATTTTCAAGACCTTTAGCCTAAGTGATTTTATGATTTTACATTTGGATTATTAATAAATTAAAATCCAGGACAGAATTTCCATATGCTTGTATAAATTTGTTGTGTTACCACTGTATCTTACAGCCTTTTTACAAATTATACTGCTTGCTGTCGTTTCATTTGCGGCCTGAAAATATAGCCACACAGCGCTCCTCTTCCTCTCTGCCATTCTTCTGCTCCGTCTCTGTGCTACTGGCTGCCGCTGCCGCGGACTTACACAGACAAAGACGGCCAGGTGCCCTCTAAGATGAAACCGCCTCAGTGCATACTGGAGAGAAACTGAAACTGAAGTATCGATCTCATTACATCGATCAATCTCATTCTCATTTAATCGATCCGCCCTCCACTAGTATAAATAATCTCTCTTTCAGTCTACTTGACAGCTCCGTTGCAGCGTTGCTGCGATGGTCTTAACATGTTGAATGACTGAAAGTAAGTTATAAACTCCGCTGACAGTGGTCGCCGCAGTGGGAGGTAATGTTATACAATGTACAGTATCAAACACAAAAACATTCAACAAGTACCGTGATCATAGTACTTTCACAGCAATACAGAACACACAGTCAAAATCACATTCAGTGTTGCAACATTTTACAACAGTAGCGGTTACTGAAATTAAGAACACTTAATTTCTCTGCCCAGAACTTCCTTACTGCCTTACTTGCCTCCTTACTGTTGGTGTGTTTCCGTTCGTTTGGTACCACAGATGCTCCACCGTCAAAACAAAACGGATCTGTTAATCACTCGTCAGTGATAACGGAAAAAGCTGGTCTTTCTTCAAAGGCAGTGAAGAAAAACAGCTCAGTCGAGAGAGCAGTGTACGTTGTCCTTCTTCTCTAGAGAAACGTTGATTTCTTCTTCTGCAGATTAAAATGGAGCACTGGTGGACAGTGTTTCAAAAGGATCCAGAGTGTTCCAAGTGATCCAAGTGTTACAGGAACACCAAAATAGTCCACTTGTCCTGCAAATGAAACTATTTAATTGAAGTATAAATGTTTGACTGTGCTTCCTTCAGCAGAGATGCAATGGAGAGCAATGAGGGATGTTGTGTGGTTGTATTTATATCTCAGGTCATGTGAGCGGGGAACCTTGAGGTTTGGGGGTTTATCTGCCAATCAGAAACCAGGGTTTTGGTTCAAACTTAATTTCTCATGGAAGTGGGACTTTTCAGGCTGGTCCTTTCCCAGGTAGGCCCAGTTCCTTTTGTCTGAAAAAGCGCTTCAGGTCTCATGTGGCGCATGTGGCCTTATTTAGTCTAGGAGGTCACATGTCTGAGGAGATTCTCTTTGTTTAAAGAGAATCACCCTGCTTCGGTTCCGACAGCATGGATTTAAGTAGCGGAGGTATTTTGCCGGCGTTAACGTTATTAGTGTTATAAGCTAGTATAAAGCAAACTTACATGACAACTTGCAACAGCGCAATGACGACACCGCTCATGCTCGTTGAAGGAAGTTTAGAAGTGTTTGGTTGTAAATTTAGTATATCCAGCGCCACAGTCAGAAACTAACTGTAGAAGTATTGTTTTCCAAATAGGCGTTTTAATCACCAGTAGCTGGCTGCGGACAACATGCTAGCTAAGAGCTGTGAACAGCCACCACAGCTGCACACAGCAATCGCACGCAGTTTATTTTTTAAACCTTATTATTACTATTGAATCCATCACATTCAGGGGGCAGTTTATTCACACAAAAGTATGTCGAATGATAGCATACAGTTTACTTACAGTATGTACGTCAGCGTGCTGCATGTGATGTCTTTGGTGCATGCTGGTCGGACAACCAGACTCACAGAGACCCCTGCCTTTATAGTATGATGTTATTGCTGTCTGCTAGCAACACAAGCCTTTAACAGTTACTAACAGAGTTAGTACAGTTAACCTAGGTTTACATCCAGCTATCTTCTCTGAAGATGCAGCTGTGAACTGTGACTATTATCGCCACTGTTCATCACATCCCCAACCGGCACCGTCAGACACCGCCTACCAAGAGCCTGGGTCTGTCTGAGGTTTCTTCCCAAGAGGGAGTTTTTCCTCGCCACTGTCACACTTTTTACAATTACTGTAATTGTTGGGGCTTTGTAAATTATAGAGTGTGGTCTAGACCTACTCTATCTGTAAAGTGTCTCGAGATAACTCGTGTTATGATTTGATACTATAAATAAAATTGAATTGAATGCTTTTTTTTATAGAGAAGGCCCAATCACAGCACCAACATTGCTCTTATAATGGTACTAAATTCCTCTCAATATTGATGTCCTGTTGTGCTGCATATTAGTGCGACCATTAATACCTTTTACACACAGACTGCAGCTGCTCGAATTGTACCAAGAATTTTGAGCACATGACTCCCCCAATTACAAAAAGCATATTTTCCCATTCACCCCCATTGCTATCTATTCATGCAGATAGCTTTGGTTTAATTTGCTCAGGTTTTGAGATATCTGTCCTTGACAATTTTGCCGGTGCCCCAATACAAAGGCGGTGAGTTTTATGTAGTTTGTGGTGTTCACAGCATAAGAAATTTGCATTAAAAAATTAAACCGCAACATGTCTTTCCAAAAACACCTCACTGCCACTAAGAATAATACACAGGCCAACCATTTTCATTGGAGCTACTTTCTACAACTAACAACCAGAGTCATTTTAAAAGTTGTTAAGTTTTGTAATGCAGTGGATTCTTTTAGTGGACACTGGACATTCTTTCTCACTTCTAAAAATGTGGTTCAGATTTGATAAACTGGAATTGTGTATAACCTGCTTGCTCTTTTTTCCAATTCACCAGTTGCTTTATAAACTATTCGTAGCTGTAGAGGCTAGAAGATAGAATAATTGTTTAAAAAAAAACTACTAAAATATGACTAAGAAAATAAAACATTTTCTTTTAAGATACTCTGAATTTTTAAGGGGATGGACGTTACTAGTGCATATTATAATATTAATTGAAAACCTTTTATGGTGTTGCCACTGTGCTCTCACCACATTTCTCAAATGCTGAAGATCCATTCTGAACTCTTTCTCTTGTTCTCTCTCAGTCTGTGAAGTTTTTCAGGGTCTTACTAACGCAGGGATAACATTATTCTTTACCAAGCACAGAGCAGAAGAAGATGTCCTTGTTTTGAAGATGGAGCAAAGCTTTGTAAAACTTTTATGTATTTTTGATGGAGGAGTTGTTTGAACTTCATGGTATTATAACAATATACTGTGTGTGTGTGTGTGTGTGTGTGTGTGTGTGTGTGTGTGTGTGTGTGTGTGTGTGTGTGTATATATATATATATTAGGGGTGTGACGAGATCTCGTACGAGATCTCGCGAGATTAAAACGTGAAGAGATTTCTTGTCGAGGTGAAAAGTTGTCTCGTGAGGCGATGTGATGTCAGCGTGATGGAGCGTGAAATTACTATTAAAGATCCCCCTGCCACTTTTAAATCATTTGTGTGGCAACATTTTGGTTTTCCTGCGGAAATAATAAACGGCGAAAGAGTGACAGACAAGACGAACACAATATGTAAACATTGTAAGAAAAAAATGCCGTATACCGCGGCTAACACGAGCACTGTGCAAAAACGGCACCACCATGGTGGTGCTGTAAGTGTTTTTGCATAGTAATTCAATAGTAATTTCACGCTCAATCACGCTGACATCACATCGCCTCACAAGACAACTTTTCACCTCAACGAGAAATCTCGTCTCGTTCTCGTGAACCCAATCTCGTGATGTGTCTCGTCTCGTGGAGTAAGCGTCTCGTCACACCCCTAATATATATATATATATACACACATATATATACACACATATATATTACACATATATATATATATATATACACACATATATTACACAAATATTTTAACAATATACAGTGTGTGTGTGTGTGTCTGTATGTGTATGTGTGTATATATATATATATATATATATATATATATATATATATATATACACATTATATATATATATATATATATAAGGCCATAGTTAGGCCATAGTTAATGGCTGTTTAAGATTGGATTGTGTTATATCGCAAGGTGTTTCTTTTGTTTTGTCCTCCCTTAAATAAATGTGAGAACTTAAACCTCAATCCAATATTATCTTTTGTTCTTAGGGTAAGATGGTGAAGGGAATGGGAGGAGCCATGGATTTGGTGGCTAGCGCTGCAACCAAGGTGGTGGTCACCATGGAGCACTCAGCTAAGGTGTGTATACATGTAAGAGTGTGTGTTTATGTATGATTGTGAGCTTGTATCATGCTTGTTCTAACCAGCATAGCCTTTGGAAATTACCCCACAAGACTAATTTCCTTTCCCAGGGATCGAGGTTGAATGAAATGGCAAATTTTTCCTTTCCCATGTTGGTACCCTCACCAGTGTACCTTGTATCTGCTTCCTATAATAATGAGTTTGAGTGTTCTAACTGATTAAGTATAATTATGTTAATGGATTGCCTAATTCCTTTCTACCATAGAGCTCCAGCACATCCTGATGAGGTTTTGCACACAAACCATCTCCTGTTTGTTCGTCTTTGGCTAATTTGAATAGAAGTCTGGCATTGGACTCAGTGTATTGGGAACAGCTGATTCGTTAGACTGGTTCTGTAGCTAGGGATGAGTAACCCCACAGGGCTTCTGACAATTGCAGCCGGTAATCCAACTGAATTGGTTTACTTTTGGAAACTCCATACCGAAATGATGCAAGGCAACGTAACATTCTGCATTTACAGAAGCATGCTGTTGTTTTTTTTTTGCTAATGGGAGCCTGTCTGGCGCCCAGCTATATTCCAGATGGTGGAGCAGGTAAGCATAAATTTACCGCCCTGAAGTCTGCTTTCATTCATAATGTGGAAGCGGGGAGGGGATGATGTATGATGTGGGCTTTTGAGGCAGCATCAGAGGCATTTTGATGTGTGCCTTTTCTTTAAGATGAATGGCAGGGAAACTGAGACAGACTCACTTGGAATATGTGCTGTATGTCCTTAGGGGATAGAATGAGTGTACATAACAAGCTACATCCCTGGATATATTACAATTGAAGCTGCATTCCTGAAAGTATTAACACAGTCTGAAGGTGACTGGCCTCTAGTTAAGTTTTTGTTCTAACCAAATACCCTTTTTCTTTCAGGGAGGAAAACACAAGATATTGGACAAATGCATCCTGCCTTTAACTGGGAAGCAGTGTGTGGATCGGATCATCACAGAAAAGGTGTGTTTATTTGTTTAATTTATAGACACAGGCTATATATATGCAATATGTCCTCATCATCCCACATTTAGAATGAAGTGCATGCATGCATGAATGAATGTATAAGCCATTAGTCATAAACATAGGCTGCTTACTCATAGGTGCTACATAGACTGTGGCAATGAGTAAGTTATGGCTGTGCAGTACCAATGGCCCATAAAATACCAGGATTTGCGGGGCATGAGAGGATTTTGTGCAAGGAGTTCATTTAGAATTTTTCAACAGATTTTTGACATATTGTGCATATGAGTGCATACCTGTGACTTTTAAGTTAATTCCTTGTTAACCAATTATGTTCTTGTAAAATATCAATACTTAACTACAAATACACAGACAAAGACACCGAACTGTCTCCTACTTAAGTCTTAAAGTCTTGGTCTAACAACTACAGATACTAAGCCTTTACCCTGTGGCCAAAATTACAGGCGTCTTCCCTCTACAACTAGCTTAAGGCATGTTTATTCCTTTAATATTAATTCAAACATCTAATTTGTTTTAAATTGAGGGCTGGCTGTTCACTTTGCAAAGTATAACAATTCCCCACCTTGCAGTCAAGAGTGATTGACTGAAACCATAATTGTATAAGTTAACTTTGGCAGTCAGGGGTGCATTCCTATTTTATCACGGCAAATGAGTTCCCTGAATATGTCAGCAATAAGCAAAGACAATAAACACAATGGAACACAAGTCAGACATTGTGAAGACAATGGAGTAGAAGTGCTGCTGGGTTTTTGTGGTGATCGCTTTTTGGATATTGCAGGTGTACTGTGCTTTTTCCATCTTGTGAAGGGGTCTTTTAGACCATATTCTACCCATGAATGAACTCTTTACAAGATGGAATAACTACAAGTCACACATTGTATATTTATCTCTCAATTACATCTTCCCCACATGAACACAATATACAAAAACAATCACACTGCAACTGATAGACCGCTTTGATGCAAGAGAAGGGTAGATGGAAATTCCATTTATTCAATTATCACTAATTCAATCAGTTGATTTCGGTAAGGAGGCTTCTTATTGATTTTGTTATGGTCTGTTAATTTTCATGGTTAGGGTTGGGTTTCCCTTTATTATGTGTTATGTTGATACTCCCATCCCTGCCTCAGGGCCCTGCTTCTAATGTTGTTGATGCTTGTGCAATGATTAGTCGCAGCTGATCTGCAGCTGTATGTTTTGTACTCTCTTTTGGATATTTTTGGAAAAAACCCTGAACACAACCATCCTCTGTAGAGGTGGAGGAAAATTAAGAGAGGATGTCATCCAGGGTAGTCCGGTAGTCAAGAACCTGAACAGATTTCAAGAGATCAAGAGATTTAGCCTGAGGTTTTGGGTAGTGTTGAGTAGCGGTTGACACACACCTTCAGTGTTGCATGGGAGTTGGGGACAGGCTGGCTGGTGGGGCTGGTGGTTCCCATTTAAAAAAAAAAAAAAAAAAAAAAAATAAAAAAAAAAAATCTTACTGCTCAATCTCCCTTGGAAAGCTTATGGAGCTTAGCCTAAAGTCAAATGTGAAGAGCTTGGTTTTTGAATTTCATTAGTTACCCACAGTTTGAGTTCTGCTTTGTGAGATGGAAGAAGGTAAACATTTACAGCAATAGGTTGTCATACTTAGCGTAGCTCATATGGGATTGAAAATCCAGCCAAATGGGGTTTTAATGACAAACATTGAACACAGGTATACAGGGTTGGTAAAAATGTGTAAAAAAAAAAATGGTAAAAAAAACCCAGTGTAGATGGAGAGTAGATAGCAGTTAGAGGGAATGGGCGAAGTAGGAAAGGTATGGGGGCGGTTAGAAAGAAAAACAAAGTCTAGAGAGAGCTTCCAGTAGCTAGTAGAGCTTAGTGCTGATGCAGTTTTTATGTTGTCTTGTACTTTGGTCAATTCTCTGTAACCCTCTTGTGGTTACTGTCTTTGGAACTCGCTCATTGAAAACATGACCTGTCAGGAGCAAAGTCAGGCAGTGTGTCCATGGCTTTTTTTCTCACCCTGTCTGTTCTTTTCTGCTCAACTGGCTTTTGTTGTGATTGTGCAACATTTCTCAGCTTGCAGATTCTGTCAATATTTATAAAGGTTAAAGCTCTTTCTACTGCCCTGCTAGCACTAGTACCACCTCCTCCTCCTCTCCACCTTCCCCATTTTATCTTATGCTGTTTCTCTCCCTCCTATATCAATTGGTACTCTCTTCTCTTATTACATCCCCAGCTTTCTTTTCTTAGTAATGATTCTCTGATGTACAATGACTATCATTTATTATCTTTTTTTTCCATTTCTTTCCATCTCTATTATCACATACTTTCCTCTTATTTCTCTGCCCTCCTTACACTTTTCTTACCTCTAACAACCCCCCTCCTCTTTATTCCACTCTCTATCCTTCCTATACCATGTCTGTTGCACTGTGAATAAATTGAAACATATTTTTTCCTTTCCATTTGGCCATCCATCCTCACCAAACAGGCATTGTCCTTCACATTTTGAAGAGGCCTTTCCTTTGACAATGCCAGTCTCTCTTTGTAGTTTGGACAGAGGAAACTGAGCTTTTCAAAAATGCTGACATATGACTGTCAGCTTGTCAGCCTCTCAGATATTGCCAAAATACTCCTACCTTGCAGCAATGTTAATAAACCAACTTTGTGTTAGGCTACCTCCAGCTCTTGCTGTGGGTGCTTGTTTTTAAAATCAGTGTCCTGAACAGGTCAAGAAAGCCGTTGTCATTGACATGTCATTATTTTTCTGTTGTCCAATCATGATTTTATACTTGTGATGAAGTGCTGTTGATGACAACAGACAACATAAATGGAAAACTGTGTCAGTGACAAATAGTAATATTCCATTTTGTTGCTATTAAACATATACATGTGAACAATAAACATTAAGAGACTTGAAAATGCTGTGTGTGTGTGTGTGTGTGTGTGTGTGTGTGTGTGTGTGTGTGTGTGTGTGTGTGTGTGTGTGTGTGTGTGTGTGTGTGTGTGTGTGTGTGTGTGTGTGTGGTAATATAACAGTACCTCCAAAGCAAATACAATCTGCTGCGTAGTCTCTAAAACCACAAGTAATCACTAGAGATAGCTGTTATGTAACTTTAGTGCTGTGAAAGAACATTGAATCGTGTCTGTGTTGTATTATACAAAGCGATCAACAGTGTCAGCAGGTACTGCAGAGCATCAAAGGAGAATCTCCTCATTGAAAGCTCTATTTGTCCCACTTTCTTCTCATTGTGGATTCTAAATCGCTTCACTTTGTCGTATTGTTTCCTGCACTGCTTGTTAGCCTTCTTCTTAAAGTGCTCATATTATGCTCATTTTAAAGTTCATAGTTGTATTTAGAGGTTGTACCAGAATAGTGAGGCAGCTCACTTCTGTTCCATCTTTGTTGGGAGTCGCACATGTGCAGTAGCTAGGTAAGCACTGCTAGCTTATCAGAAGCATAGTATGAGGGAGTGCCATGCTAGCAGTTAGGCGAGCATTATAACGTGTGTTACAAAGTGACGAACGGAAGAAAAGGCTGGACTACAATAGAGCTGTTTGGAGCAGTTTGTGAAGAGTGTTTTCTCTGGAAGATGGTAAGTCCCTTTGGGGTGGACTTTTGGCTTTTTCACTTTGTAAACCTATAACGTGCACAAAAAAGATATATAACACTATAAAGGAAAAGGAAAAAGCCAAAAAGCATAATATGAGCACTTTAAATGTTTTGTCCTCATCTGTGCCATCTTTTCTTTTCATAATGCTTGTGTTAGCTTTTGCTAAATCAATTACGCTTCATTTTCCTGCCATGTCATGTTATTTTCAGACAGGTGGAAAGAAATTGCTTCTTCAAAATTTAACGTTTGAATCCACAGCCATTAGGTCAGACAGAAAGCATCGATCTTTAAACTTTTAAAATTGAAAAACAGACACACAATGAGCCACTTATTGCCAGTGTCATTTAACATGTGTATGACATGTATGATTTTTGAAGTCCTTGTGTGTGTGTGTGTGTGTGTGTGTGTATATATATATATATATATATATATATATATATACACACACACACACACACACACACACACACACACACACACACACACACACACACACACATATATATATATATATATATATATATGAAATTAGAACGTGTTTCTCTATGACAATAATGAAGAGATAAACAATTATCTGTGATGGCCTCTGATCAATAAAAGTAACCATCTGCAAATCTACTGTATAAGGCCCCATGCTGAAACCTCAGTGAGGATATTGCCACAACATTTGTATCACACACAAAGGTTAATAATCTCACAGGACGTGGTGGTAAAATAAAAACATATTAAAGATGTAGACACAAAACCAATTAGGGATTAAAGTCTGAAGTCAAGAGCAACCTTTTTATTCAGACACTCATGGGGTGGAAATACTGGTTAGCTGATTGGATGAACCATCTGTTTATCACCTATGTTGGTGATAGACGGGCCAAATCAACCAATCAGATCCACGAAGCGTATGAAAATACAACCACAAGCCCGCCCCTGCTGCTACAGGCAAAGCATAGCTCTTTAGCTCAGCATGCAAGCAACATGTCGGTAAAGGAGATTTGCCGTTTGTGTAACGAGAATTTAGGAATAAAAGGCACCATTTCAGGTTCCCGGACCATATTCCAAAAGAAGGATCCAAGAGAAAAAAAGCATTAGCGAGCGGCTAACAGAATTAGGGCTACCGCTGTCTGAAAATACTGGTTAGTTGATTGGATAAACCATCTGTCTATCACCACCTAACCCACCTCAAAACCAACGCTGATTGGCCCGGTCGTTTGGCTAACGGCTCCAAATTTTCTCTGCCTCAAGATGCCAGACTGATCTGCGAGTGGAAAACTGGAGCTCGCGAGATCAGGACGGTCTCACGAGGCTACGAGGATAGCTGTGGCCCGGTTTGGGCTCGGGCAGAGAATCTAAACTTTACTTCCATGGCGCCTGGTGCCAGTATCTCTGCGTTTTCTCAATAGTTATTTGCGGAATTATCTCCTTTTTTAAAGTAAATGACAGCAATTGAAATTATTTTATTGTCCTACTGTGAGTTTTTGTTGAACACATCTCAAAATCTGCTTCTTGTAATTGATGTAATGCATTGACAGGATACTGGATGAGCTTTTGAAGTTGATTCGTTGGAGGGTAAAATATTAATTTTTACTCCCATCTCTTTTAAAGCGTGAAGTGGGCTGAATGACAGTGGCTTATTGTTGTTACATGACATTCAGCCCACTTCTCGCCAGACAACACATGGGGTAGACTAGCAGCTTCTTAATGACTAACTCTGTAGACTGTGAAGAAAGGTGACTCAACAGTTTCACAACAACAACAAAAACTGCTTTGCAAATGGAGGCACTTTTGTTTTTTAGTAGTTTGATATCAGAAACGAAGTTAGATCATTGCCTTAAGATTTACTTACCCAGCCCATTTTGTCTCAAGGTATTGTGCATTTTAAAGCAGTATCAAGCTTGAGCTTACATTGACATTACATACAGTAGCGCCTGCCATATCTGCACACTGTCAGCACCTATATTGACCACCTCTGGCACATGTTTAATTGACCTTAATCACTTGCAATACTTGTGTTATCCATAGACCCTTTCTCCTTGTGACATTCCATCTGTCTTGCTATATTGGAGTGAGATATCTGCCTCCTGCCCTGTCACTGTGTGTGTGGTTCTAATGAGCTGAGAGTCCTGACAGGCTTTGCCTGGATGTGTCTGTGGCTTAGCCCGTCAGCCCCTGCTGAGAGAAGCAACAGGAACCAGCTCAGCTGAGTGTGCCTGGCCAGTTGGTATTTAAAATTTAATCTGATAATAGTATCCGTTAACAGATATCCGTGGCAATCTTAGGCTACATCCACACATAAATTTTTGTTGCTACGTTTTATGCCTCGCGTCCACACTAATTTGGCGTTTCCAACCCCATAAAATGGAGAGGCTGCTGACCCCTTTTCAGTTTGAAAACTCTGGGGTTGCATTATAGTCTGAGTCGGCACAAACACAGACACCCCTGACCGGCCCAAACAAATCAATTCCTGGTCTTACTTTTCGGCCATTGTTGTTCTTTCTCTAAAGTACTTTCGGTATTTTCAACTTATACATCCATGATTTTCAACCGTCTGCTTGCTGTTTACACCAGCATGCACATGCCCAGTGTATGTGAATGGTAATGTGATAGGCCTATGCGTTTTAAGATCTGTTAATATGGAGAGCGATCATTTCTGAAAAGGGTGCCTAAACGCTTGGGGGACGGAGACGGCCATTTAGAAATAAAAAAATTACGTAGTATTTGTGTGACACTTTAGACAGAACAAACCGTATCACTCTGAAGTTGTACATACAGAAATGGCCCAGAATGGAAATAATAATTTTGAATCCTAAAAGAAGGCTTAAAGAGGTAATAACATGTATGTTGCCTAAAGGTACTTTACAAGCATTAGTGTATAAGATTGATTTTTTTTTTTTTGTTCTTGCAACTTTTTAGAAGGCAGAACATTAATTAGTTTTTCTTTAGATATATTTCCAGCATTTGTGGTACTTTGCTCTCCAGTGTAAATGATTTGAAACGTGCCTGACTATTTCATCATTCTTCACTTGTGCTACATCACAGAGCAACTTCAGCACCAGGCGCAGATGTCAAAGCCAGCGATGGACTCGTAAATCCAACGGATTTGTTAATGACATTTAGCTTGAATCATTCGGCAATAATGATGGACTTTTACACTTGAATGCCATTATTCTTAATTTAATTGATTTTTCTGTTATGTTTCAACTCCTAAAAAGTAGTGCCACAATTAAAATGTAATTGCTCTCTACTTTGTAGCGGTACAACCTCAGAAAGTTGAGCACCAATCTCAGAGCTCTTTCACCAATAATTGCAGCAATTTTGTCATCTGGATGGCCCCCCAATTATATATTTTTTGTCACCTCTTTTAGGTCACTTTGATAATTGAAGGCCCACACATTCTTGTCTGTTACCCCAGTGACCACACTTTTTTCTTTCCCTCCCTCCCTCTCTTTCTGCCCTGTTGCCAGGCTGTGTTTGATGTGGATAAGACAAAAGGCCTGACTCTGATAGAAGTATGGGAGGGGCTCACTCCTGAGGATATCAAAGCATGCACTGGCACCGATTTTGAAGTAAGTAACAAAACAGTTTGGCCACTAGCTCTATATTTCATTTTCTAACTTCAAGTATCATAATATCTTTCTTCCTTGTGATTTGTCTGGTGTCTTCTAGGTGTCTCCCAACCTGAGGTCCATGCAGCAAATCTAGAGGAGCATGCAATGGATCTGAATTAGCAGCCTGAAACTGGTCATATGAGCTTATAAAACACAAATGTTTGGCATGTGAATATTAGAAGGATTTATACCTAACTAATATTAACTGAATGTGAATCACAGGAGCCAAATGCATTGTTGCCTATGACATGATTAAATTATACATTTTTACGGTTTGTGCAGCTATTATCAAATAATCCATCTGAAAATGACATTAAAAACTGGGAATATGTTCTCTAAGATAAGTGAAACTTTACTAGTAGTATAACCAAAATGTTTCTACTGTAGATCAATATTTTGTAGAAGAATATGGAGAGCTGTAATTAATTTAGAAAACAGTTGTGTGCTGTACATCAGGTGATTTTTCATTTGGCACAGAAGGGAATATGTTTGTATTGTAGTTGTTGAAGTTTGTGCTACACCAAGTTTCAAAGAACTTCCTCGATAGATAATTTAGTTTATGATTTTGTCCTTTTGGAAAATAAGGGAAATGTAATAATACGGGTCTGACTGACTCAGTCACAATGTCAAATTGTTTGATGAACTGTCTTTTTTCCCCTCAGCCTTTATATATTTTTGGTGAGTATGGTATACTCACCAAGTTGGTGAGTATACCATACAGTTCAGCCAGAAAATATGAAGTTTTAACATGTTTTACACAGGCTGTTACTGTCCCCTTGGCTTTGTATATACAATAAAATACAACCTTGTGTGCTGAGTTGAACAAGTGGAATTTTATTTTATTTGTGTTTCTTTTTTCAAAATCGTATGATTTCTGGATAAAAAGTATCTTAAAAACCAACAATAGCTAGCTTGTGTGTTCAAATTATTCATCAAATCACAATGATTGAAAGCAAATGAGTGCTTGGAGAGTGATGGCTTCTGACACTCTACAGGTTAGAGCTGTCTATATATGGATGGTGCGTATGCATTGACATTCTTGATGTGATTTCTACACTCAAGTAGAGTACCTGAGGGCTGTTACATAACTGGGGAATTTAGCCAATGGGCTCAAGAAGATCAACTGGATTGGATCATCAAGCATAAAAACGGAAGAAAGTGACAGGGGCTTTTGCCACCGGCTGTTGGTGTTATGCCAGCACACCCCTTCATGAGTCAAACTAGAGTGGTGCCCTATAAGCCTACATTTAGTAACCTATTTCCTATCCTGGTACTGAAATGCAATGAAAAAAGAATTTTGAGAAACACAACAGGCTTTTACACAAACAAATGGGTTAGAACATGAGCAGTGCAATAACTTATTACAAATTAAAACATGAGTAACTGTGCTTTGCTTAAAATGTGAATAGATACAGTGAGTTAATCAAGGACGGTATGGACAGCATGAAGCCATACTTACTGTACATGATGGCTGTTTTGGACTCAGGTTGGTGGAAAGCAAGCAGGGCTTTTTTTTTATCTGGGCCCAATTCTTGGTGTGATTTGCTTTTGCCCTACCTATTGTAACCACCCGATTAGACCGGTTTCTCCAGACTGGTTATGGACCTTTTTTACAGCAGACATTTTGACTTGTCATAGTAGGAAAAGCACAGCTGAAATTGATAACCTTAATGATGGCTCACTTCCATCAAGTGTCCCAGTAAGCTATTTCAGTGAGTCAGCATGCACAATACCAGGGCCTCTCCTAAGTGGAATGCAGCCATCATTAATGGTTTTGAATACACCTGTGTTTTTCCTTCAATGACATGTCAATATATCTGCCGTGAAAAAGGTATATTTGTATGATGTGCCTCGAACCAGGAACAAAGTTAATTAATGATGATAAACCATAGTGATATTCGGTCTATGTAATGCAAAGCATATTATTTAACAGCCTCTCAATGTAAGGGATGGTTATGTAAATATTGATCTTGTATGACCACAGTGGTTGTATATGATCAACCCTTCCTCCTATGTCGCTTCTCCTCAGACATCAATGCAGAAACAACCAAGTGGGAAAACCAAGCTTGGCAAGGCAAGGCAAGGCAAGGCAACTTTATTTATATAGCTGCAGAGCCGTAGACGTTCGCCTAGTTTGCGCTGGATGCAGGTTTGAAATGGCTCCCATGGGGAAAAAGGTCTATGTAATGTTCAGCAAAACGCTGATCCATAACTTGATAAATATGCAGTTTTGGTAGATTATCCATCTTCATACCATTGTGACCAAGTTGAATGACTCATTTTAAGGTGCCCAGACAGCTGATTGTCATCACAGTGAAAATGTCAGTTATTCATTGTCACTGGCATATGCATTGCAGTGATAATGAATCACTGCCATATGGCTCTCTTGTCATCCAAGTGCATGACCTCAGAAATGTTTCTAGGTCAATTGGGAACTATGTTTTAACCTCAGTATGTACAGGTTATTATCAGCCACTGGCTGCTGTAGCCTTCATACTGTTCTTGTAGAGAAATGATGAGATAATACTGTAAAACCTCTGTCAATCTGAGGATACCTGCATTATTGGCTAAAATCCCAGCCCCTTAACAAGTAGGATATAGTAGGATCCTTTTTGAAGGATTTTTGTTGTTGTTAATAAAATGCATAAAATACTAAAAATAGGACTACATCGTAGTATAAAAAATAGCTAGACCTATTGAGATATACCAGGCTAGCATTAAACTACATTGTCCCAAAATATTGTGTTAAACATGCAGCCACTATTGAGTATTTATGACCGCCAAAAACCTTAATGAGTAAAATCGTGGATTTTGGGTATAATCTTGCCTAGTTTTGAGAAATAATACTGAAATCTAGAATTATAAATGGTACTGTTTTTGTCATATTAGGTGACTGTAAAACGGAAACGTCCTCGTTACAGTGCTGCGTTTTGGAAAGCTGTTGCCATTATTGATATATCCAACGAATCTATTTTTATAATAGTGTCATCCGCTGATGTGTACTGCTCAAGGGGGGTGTGGACTGGTTCTCTGTCGCGATGGTTTGTGTGTGGAGAGAAAGAGAGAGCGCATTCACGGTTGGCGCAGGCACCGGTCCTTGAGAACGGAGCGTTGTGCACGGCGGCAGCATGGCTTCGTCTCACGGGAGAAGCGACATGCGGTTTGCAGACTGGATGGCAAGTTTACCTCAGAGCATGCACAGTACTCCGCTCACCAACCTGGCTATCCCCGGTAGGTGTTTCTTTTATGTTGCCCCAGTGTAATCAGGTGAGGACTATATGTCCGTCTCTTTCTATCCACGCGCATTGCATGTAGATATTCTAGTATATAAATAAATAAATAACTAGGCTATGATTTGCAACATCAAAAACATATTGTACTGCTTTGCATACTTTGATGTTTTATTGTGTACCATGTGGAACTCCTAAAACCCAAAATATGGTTTTATTTTCCTTGTAGGCTACCTCATTAGAACAAAGGCTAAGACCTGTTGCGCAATGTGAGAGGTATCATGCATTTTCACCAGTTCAGTTTCCTCTTGTGATGGTCTGCTGTCTCAAGGTTAAAAGCTACACAGCACCAAGATGATTTATGGCTTATCCATCTAATATTCCAAACGATGAGAGGCCTGAGGTTAAAAAAAAAAACACTACGAACCACTCTAAAGATTCAGAATAGGCAGATGCCTCGTGCTGCTCTGTTTTGTGTAGGACTTTGGCGTTTGTACTGTGGTGGTGGCCACAGAGGAGAAGAGACAAGGGAGTGGGATGGGTTCAGTTTGTTCAGTCTGATCACAGCTATACCCATAGAACATGAACTGTTGGACTTTTATCCAATCAGTGTGCAGGTCTTCTTAAACTCCATTCAAATTGGAAATGCTGGTTGTAAAGCCCACCTCTGACTGATGGGGTGGCTTATTAGCAGCCAGTTAATTCCGTATCTGTTGCCTATGATTATCACACCTCCACACAAAGCGCATTCATTCTTCATTTTCTTGCAAATCTAATCCTTCATGCTCCCCCCTCTTTTTTCCCTCACTCTCCCTCTCTCTCCATCCCTCGCTGTTGAACTATAGGATACCTGGTGTGTTTAGAGGTGGCATGTGCAGTGATGGTTTTTCAGATGCAGATAGCTTGGACCTTAGTGTCCAATGATGCGTGGCATATAACACAGGCAATCCATAGATTTGATCAAATACCGACTGAAAGACAGAAGAAGCAGCATGCCATGCATTACCTCATGCTTGTAATTTTGCTGAATCATGTGACGTGCTGTGTTACACCACAGTTCATCCATGCCAAGCCAGCATGGGAACATGTTCTGTCCCACTTAATAAGGTATCATTACTTCTTATAATTATTCTTATTATGCGCCCTGCAGCTCAGCTGCTCTCTGTCTATCCTCCATTTGGCTTCAGTTTCTGTTTTGCCATTTCTTGTGTTTTTGTGCACAAATTTGGCGTAAAGTTTATCAAGAAATACATCATAATCCACAGGAGTTTATTTTGCAACAAAGATGATGTTGTGCACATCCATGTAGTTGCTGGTGCAGGACAAATAATGAATGTTCAAAGTGAGTGAAGTCCGCAGTAAAGTTGTTGTGCGGACTTCACTCACTTTCTTTAGTTTATTTAGCAACAAACGTGTTCTTATTGGAGCGTATGTCTAATTTCTTTCAAAAGTGTGTCTGATTATCACAACCGCATTGTTTCATCTTGGAGCATTACCATCCTTTGATCAATAAAACTGGCACAGAAAAGAAACAACTCATTCTTCCTCTTAGTTGAAATAGTATTATATTAATAATGTTAGATTCCTGACATACAATCCTCAGCATCCAACCACTGTTGCTTGTAATTCAGTGATGCTATTTATTTTTTAGGGAGAAAAAAAAGAAAGTTCACCAGCCGACAGCCTCAATGATCCAGGCCAAAGCGTTTTGGCAATTTGGAGTATGGGTGATGTGATGGCATGGTGCTCTGCTGTTGCCAAAAAGCTTAACAGTCTTCACTGTGTCTGTGTTACCAGCATTGCATAGTAGTACTCAGTGATATACATACTCTTCTGTATGATTGGCAATTAACTCGTTTTAAGGTGTCATGGTGACACAGAAGTCTTAATTAGTAGGCCATCTGATTTTTTTATGATTTTTTTAATGGCATCTATTTGTCATGTTTCAAGTAATTGGATATGAGCTAATTCAGCCAAATGATCTGTGTAGGATATAAAAATACTGTATGTAGCTATACACACAACACGTTATAGTCTCAAGGTAGCATATGCGTTTGACAGATACAACAGCTGCTATATGGCAGATATCTGTATGTACTTCTGCTAGATATCATATAAATTATTGTGCATTGCATACACTGTACGATATCATACGAACCCTCTCATGAGGATGCTTTGCTGTTGTTACCTTTGGCTGAGATCTACCTGGCCAGTCTATATGTGAAAACAGTTTAAAAGCCACAGTATACATAATAATAATCATGGACGATCACTTGTGCCGTAAACTGCGTTTGCCAGGATGATTAAATGGTTAGTCAGTTAATTTTTAGTATTATTATTTGTGTAACCAAAGGAAACAATTAAAACAGATACATTTTCACAAAGGTATAGGAGTTAATAGCCCGAAGAATATTGCCTCAGTCCATCATGTGGACTGAGGTGGTGGTGGACAGGTGAAGTGCCAGAAATCTAGGCAAAGCCACCTCCATACAGTATGTAACATACCATCTACAGGCAATTAAATATTAAGTAAAGTTTAGCCATGTTATGTACAGAACATATAAAGAACAAATGCTAACCAAAGTGCTTTACAGAAAAGTTAAAAATGTAGAAAATATAAATACAAATAAATAAGTACTTGTAAAAAAATAAAAAGTATAGTGTGTGTTAGTCAACAATGTGAAATGCTCCATCTTTGGATTTTTACTTTTTTTTTTAGAATGGATTGAAACATTGGTAAAAAAAAAAAAAAAAAAAAAAAATATCTAACGGGTCTGGAGGTGGAGATATACACTTGTCTATTCATGTAGTGCTTTAAAAACAAATAAGGAATCTCTGCGGGTGCCTTGCTGCAGGCGAGACAAGGACAACTGACTGACTCCCACACAAAGAGTTACAGTAATCAATAGGTGAAGAGATAAAGGCATGTCGCCAGGTCCCTAAATGAGGGAAACTATTTTAATTTCTCAGTAGTTCTTAGGAGGAAAAACATGCTACCTCTTAGGACGCAGTTGGAATTTTAAGGGTTGGCAGGTTTCAATGAGCTGCATATTTTCAGTGTAACCAGGATAAGAAATGTTACAATTTCAACAAATAGATCGCACTGAAAGCATATTTTGTAAAATATAAAATGGGCTCTAAAATGGAACCTTGTGGTGCACCACAGGGAGACAGGTGCAGAGGAAAACAAAAGGTTATCAATCCTATCCTAATCAATGTTGTAGGTAAGAGGAAAACCACATTTTACTAAATTGATTGTTCTTTTCTCTTCAAATTGTCTCAGAGAACTTCAACTGAATTCAAATTGCATGGTTTTCAGAGTCCAAAGACACCAATTAATCATTTGTCACCCTGAGGACAGCTGACTCAGTGCTGTTGAAACCTGATTGAAATGTGTCCAGAAAAAAGAAGAACTGTGAAAAGACAGGTTTTATTTATTTTTTTAAAGCAGTGAGTTGTTTATTTAAAGTTATTACAGAGTTATCTAGTTGTTTGTGATGCTGTGATTTGTGACAGCACAGCAGCCAAGTGCACTGTGGTTGTATCATTTATTATATAAAAATGGTACATATTTTTCATGGGCATAATTCTGCAAGTCCTCTGCTGGTCAGAACAACCTTGTTTGTGAAATAAAAACAAGGTTGCTTTTAGACATAACTCAGCTCTCTATGTTTGATCCCATATGTCACTTGGGTCTTACACTGTGTCAGTTGAGTCGACCTGAGCCAGTTCTACCCATGGCTAATTTGGGAAAGGGTGATGGGATGAGCATGAGAGGAAAGAAAGGGCTAGTGATAGCAGATTAAAGATGGAGGTCATTACAGGGAGAGGACGGAAAGAGGCAGGGAGTAGTTATCATTTTCCTTTCCCCAAGCTGATCAGTGGTGGGCTGGTTTTCTGTGGCTATTGTTAGATCTGCTGGGTGAGCGCTGCAGACTGCCTGGCTGCACGTTTGTCTGACTGAGGTAGTCAGCAAAGGTGTGCTGCCAGAGATACTATGAACCTGTTTCTCTGTGGTTCTCTCACCATGAAACAAGCTTTACTGGAGGGAAGGGGATGGCTGTCAGAGTTTCGTTACCATATTAATTAAACTGGATTTTGAGTATAAGTGTAGGCGTATGAAGTGGGGTATGTGCTGACTGGTATGAGCATGTGTCTGTGTCCTACAGGTGTGAACACTAACTAAATGTAAATCTAAATTCCTGGCGGTCTATGTTATTTATATTAATTAACTATGGTCTGGTTATTTTTAACAGGCTAAAATGTTTACATTTACTCTCTGACTAAGTGTCATAGAGGATCAAATAATCCACACCTTTTCCTTCTGTTTTTTTTAAAGCTCCATTCATGAATATTTGGCAACTAAGAGGCAGGACAACTCCAAAACAGGCCTACAGACAAACTGCCCAGACATATTATTCCCCTTGTACATTGATTTATATCCATACCCCTTTCACAAAGACATAGTGATTTGTTTCAGTGTTAATATAAACAATATTGATCAATGCAGCTTTAAAGAAATAGCCTAGCTCATTTTAACATATGGTTGGTGATAAAACAAATTTATTTTTGTTTTATGATGAAAAAATTGATACATTATTTTAATGATTTTGCCAAGATATAATCTTATTAATATAATAATTATTTACAAATGACTTTCAAGTATCAGAAAAAATTAAGTACTTAATTAAAAATTAGACAGTGGGTTGTATCTACCTAAAATTAATTAATTTGCTATCAGAGAAATTTTGTTTGTCTTCATTCAAAGCTGACGAACTACTGGATGGGATAAATGACTTTACCTCAGAGATACTAAAATGCCCACACAGAGCCAAAGTGTCAGGTTTACATGAGAGGGCTCAAGGGAGCCATACTTAACCTCTCCTAACTGGCTGTAGCAGCTTATGGCCTCCCCAGAGGTAAGAAATGAATAGCATACCTTAGGCCAGGGGGAAAGGGTGAAGGCAATTGTATTAAGTTAAGATGGCCTCTCAGGCAATAAAACAAATCCATCGCAGAAAAGGCATCTTCAGTCTGCCGGCTTCCTCAGGGCAGAGGAAAAGGCCAGCCCAGGACTTTGAGAAGTTAATCTGTCCATCAGTCCCTTGACGTGACCATTCTGCTGCCACTTAAGCCCCTGAACAAGGAGGATAAATGGTATTAGATGCCAGGATAAACACTGGTAGTGCGAGATGCAGGAAATCTGCCAGCTTAAAAACCATTATAAAACAGAGGATGTGAAATTCAAAACAAACAAAGGAGAAGAAAATAGTTTGGTAGAGAGAGAAAGACAAAAAGAGAAAGGATATTTGTCCTAGATTAATGAAGCAATGGGTGGTAAGAGGTGGGAATAGTACAGCTATTTTCTGTAATGGATATGTCCTTGTAAGTCACAACCAGCCTTACATCTCTGTTTAACTCCACTTAAGGTAGACCACAGTTCTTGTGTTTGACCAGACACCAATCTGCTGTTACTGTTCTGTGGGTTTTACAACTGACAGCAAAATATTGTGGTATAGCTACTGATACTCATAACAAACCATCTCAGCTTTTCAATTTTATAATTTTCTTGAGTAAATCTTTTCTCAAAATATCTAAGATATGGGCAGAAATTATGAGATATGGATTATCCACATGGCTGCTATTGCCTCACCACTGGCAGTTAATTGAGTTTTCAAGCAGGATGACATTTATCTTGATTCTAAAAGTCATATAGTTCAGCCTCATCGGAAATGTATGTGCTTTGTGCACACTGCCACTCGAACAAGATGGAAGAGATTAGCAAGGTAGGAGGAGAAAAAGTAAGACTGGAGCGAGTTGATCTCGAGTTTGAAGAATAGAGGGCTGGAAGGAGCAGCACTTGAATTACTATAGCATCATAACAGAAAGATCCATGCAAGGAAAGTGTAGAAGAGAGAGGATGGGGGAGTCTGGAGGAGTCTGGAGCTTATATCTATCCTGCACATGTATGTTTTTAGTATCATCAGCTCATCTCCACCCTGTTACTTTCCAATTTCCTTGTCATTTTCCTCACCTCTCCCTCCAAAAATGGAGTCCATGGTGAGCAGTAATGATTTGTCATGAGAAAAGGGCACAAACCACCAGTGGTATCTCTGAATGGGCTGGTCTCATTCAGTCAGAATGACTCAGTTACCACAGGTCAATTCTGAAAGGGAACAGTCATCACCCACCACCACTCAACCTCGTCATCATCATCAAGTGAATTGCTGTGTCATTATCTCAGCTTGTTGAAACCTTTATCTGTTTTTCTTTTGCGCTCTGTCTTTCTTTCCACTTTCCTCACATCTTCTTTACCCCAGTGATGTGTTTATGCCGCTGATGTGAGGGAAGAAGAGTTCCCACAGTTCAAAGCTGTCGTCCATTGTTATTCAAGGATTTGGGTATTTGCAGTACATTGTTATGATTGTTTATTGAACAGCATAAGAGTAGACAGTGTGGATGTTGTTTACAGTAAGCAGCTCATTCCAAATGATTGACTATGGCCCTTTAAATCAATGTGATCAGATACAACCAAAGCATAAATTACGATGCACGTCTTTACAAACAAATTAGGTGTCTTTTTTTTTTGATAGAGAGGGAAAGGTTTGTTCAGTGTGGTTGAGGCCACGAGGGAAGCAGTAATTTGGATTTCCTTGTGTACCTCTGTGGTATTAATTACAGTCTTAGTTAATTTCTGGCAGTTAAACATATTAAGAGAGGATAAAAAAATATGTAAACATTCTATACTATCTAATAAATGTGGTGTTTTAGTTCCAGTAGACAAGAATAAAAAGGGAAATGACTCAGGTCTGAGGCACAGTGTTGAGATTATTTGTAAATAGTTGTATAAGGATGGGAATCCGTTGTCTGCACAGTTCATTTCAAAAATGTTTCCTCACATTTCCAATTGAATTTGATGCCCTTGAGACATGGCACAGCATTAAGGTAGAGCAAATTATTTCATAACATAAACTATTTTTAATCATATTCAAAGCTCAGGTACTTCTCTGCACAGCTTTCTCAGGAGATTCTTCTAGATGTACAGATGTGCACACGTGGCAACTATTTTTCTTCTCTGCAGTAAAGCATAATGCACAGGGATTCTGTCATACATATTCAAGGAAATGCTAGTTAGTAATGCAAAAACATGATTCCATATGGGTGTTCAGCTTTCATTAAAACCTGCTAAAATATAGTGGGTTGCATTATCCTATGGGATTATTGAATTTAATTTATATAAGCTACACTTCTTTTACCTAACATATGATAACAATAAATATCACAGGAACCACATCCTAATTAATTGTGCAGCAAGATCCTCAGCTATTTAATGGAATAATTGTTTAAGAATTTGCTAGTTTCCGCTTCTCAAAGGTGAGGAATGTTTTTCATTGATTTATGTGATATTAAATTGAATATCTTTGGATTTTGGACTGTTGGTTGAATTAAAAAAGAAAATTAAAGGCATTACCTTGGCCTTTAAGAAATTGTAATTGGGTGTTTTTCATCATGTTTTGACATTTTTAATCAATTAAAGGAGAAAATAATTGTAATGATGTTTTGTTGCACAACCTTCAGAACCAAAGACAAATCTTTCTGCGACTACAGCATAGCCAGCTGTTGCGACTAGTTAAGGTCATACTCTGTACGCTGTGACCCTAGTGGTACGATTCAGCCTGTAGAGATGCTGTTTGCCATCCTGCCCCAGGATTCAGCTGTCTACCCTGCTTATGGTCACTCTCTGGGCTGACTGCAAAGACCTGGCGCTGGAGTATAGCTGAAGGTCAATTTAGGCTGTGTGTGTGTGTGTGTGTGTGCGTGCATGCATGCATGTGTGTGTGTGTGTGTGTGTGTGTGTTGGTTGAAGAGGGGAGGGTGTTTGTTTGATTGAGGGAACATGATGAAGAGATAACAAGAGGATGATAACTTGATTGCAGTGATGAGAGCAGGAGCAAGATATTAGAATTACTGTCAGCCTAATTGGCATAACGTGCATACACACACACACACACACACACACACACACACACACACACACACACACACACACACACACACACACACACACACACACACACACACACACACTCTTGCCTCATTTCAAACAAGCATGGAAGGGCACACGACCCTCAGACCTAACATCACCAATGATTAATTGCAAGGAAATGCTTACGTGTCACCTAGGAAAGCATTAAAAATATTGACAGACTTCCGCAATCTGTCCAGTGTTATTTTTTACTGCCATTAATGTGATGGGATTTTTCTCAAACGCTTTTTCACAAAATAGCTGTATTAATCTATTCAAGTTTCTATTTTACCTGCTTATATACATTTCTGCTGCCATTCCAATGGTGGTGAATGGGAATGTGTTTGTAAGGCTAAAGGCACTGACAAATGACATTATATCTTTCAGTTTCTTAGTATAATTTATAGAACAGCTTTCATCAGGACTATTTTCTGCAGAAGAAATAGATTTATGAATCTTTTTATATTTTAGTGAGACAATAATGAGCACCACAGTTGGCGTGCTAGAGTTGTAATGGTAGGTCAGCTTGTTCATAGCCTGTACATCTCAATGCATGCAGTAGTTCCGTGACCCTGTCTGTTAAAGGTCCATCCAATTCTACTTGTAGAGCGATGTGTCCTTTTTTCAGAAGAAGGTGAAATAGCTGAGATAAAATTGAGAAATATGAAGAGTCAAAGCCAGAGAACATTATTTGATTTATTGAAAATGCATTCAACATTGTCTGATTTTATCGATGAAGAGATCTCTCTAGGATATTATTATTAATTTGGGGAAAAGTTGGTCTGAAATAAACTTTATATTTTCATTTGAATATAACAATTGTGTTATATGAATATGATGAAACAAATCGAAGGATCCTATTATCTACAAGAAAATACAAAACATATTTGCAAGTGTGGAAGATCTGCGAAAGGTAGAAAAGAGCCTTTCTGAGGGGTTTAGAAAATCTCCAAGGGTCTGAAATTGTAAATTGAGTTATCGAGGACTAGACTAGACCAGAAAGTTAGGATCAGACCGGCATCAGATGCAATATAACAACTGAGTAACTCGATCTGCTGAGGAAGACCATGAGATGTTGTTGAAATGTTTACCAACAATAAGTTAGTTGCTGTTTCCAAGGTCAAGAATGAACTTTAAAGTTCACACTGAGATAACTTGTTTAAGACTTTTTGAGCTAACATACCAAAATGTCCAGGCAAAACATAACGGGTGTACAAAATAGTTAAAAATGACCAATGGACATTTGCACTAAATAAAATATGTACCAAGAGCTTTATCAGAAAATATAAACTAACAAGCACAACATTGTTCTCTGGGAGCTGTATTCTCCATGAAAAATATCAGTTGTGTGTGTGAGCACAACCTTTCCTGTTATCTAAGTTCATAACTTATGGCCATGAATGCTGTTATTCAGTCAGTTGTTTTTGCCATGGCAATGGGCTGTTTTCGAGCACTGACCCCACTCTTACACCTGTGTCCTCACCACATAGGCTACAGAAAACCTGCAGCAGTCAATAGCTGCATGCAGACTCATGTTTGTGTCTTCCCAGGTTCCCATGATTCCTTCAGTTTTTACATCGACGAGGCGTCTCCAGTTGGCCCCGAGCAGCCGGAAACGGTGCAGAACTTTGTTTCTGTTTTTGGGACGGTGGCTAAGAAACTAATGAGGAAGTGGTTAGCTACACAGACTATGAACTTCACCAGCCAGCTGGAGGCTGGGATCCGCTTCTTCGACCTGCGCATCTCCACCAAGCCCCGCGACCCCGACAACGAATTGTTCTTCGCCCACGGGCTCTTCAGTGCCACGGTCAGTAATGAGTTTGGGAGGTTTTTGATGTGATAAATACTTTTGCAATGTTTGTGGTTGCTAAGTGATGTACATATCTGTGTATGTGGCAGCATTTCAATGTGAGACTGCAGACTGAGCACATTCAAGTAGGCTACATCACAGTCATTTGTGTGCCTATATTTCGTATCATTATGGCATGAAAGAAATTATGAACGTGTATTGTTCATATTTGTGTTTTTTAGGTCAGAGAAGGTCTTGAGCAGATCAGCAGTTTCCTGTCAGCTCATGCAAGAGAGGTTGTGTTCCTGGACTTCAACCACTTTTATGGCGTGCAGAACCTGCACCATGAAAAACTGGTGGCCATGTTAAAAGAGGTGTTTGGAGACAAACTCTGCCCAGTCGTCTTCGCTCAGGAGGTACTGTTGAATTGAAATACACTCAACACTTCACAGTGAGTAGGATTAAAACGCAATTAAATGACCTAAAAGATGGCCTCAAACATTTATTTCAAAAGCTTCTTTCACCTTAACAACTCTTGATTAAAACAGAAAACAAATCAGAAACATTGTGTGTGTGTATGTGTCTGTGTGTGTGTTTTCTCAGCATTGCACAACAGTGATTGCTGTGTTTTGAACTCTTGAGATGCACAATGATGGTGATCACACCCCTAATCATTGGTAGTTTGTTCATAGTATGCCCTAATGCATAGAAGTTGAGTAGAACTTGTTTATTTAACACACACCATCTTTTTTTTGTCACCTATTACCATCTCTCCCTCCTGCTCCCCTGAACAACACACACCTCCCTCCATCCTCAGGTGTCTCTGCAATATCTGTGGGAGAAGGAGTACCAGGTGCTTGTCTTCTACCACCACCCCATGGCCCTTGAAGTGCCCTTCCTGTGGCCAGGGCAGATGATGCCCTCTCCCTGGGCCAACACCACCGACCCAGAGAAGCTGGTTCAGTTTCTCCAGGCATCTGTCACTGACCGCAGGTCAGCCTCTACCTTTATTCCACTGTGGGCACACCTTAATGCACCAGGTTAAATGGGACAAAATATCTGTACTTTGTCATGTGGGGCAGTAGTTCAGTCCGTAGGGCCTTTGGTTGGGAACCGGAGGGTCGCTGGTTCAAGTCCCATTACAGACTGAAGTACTCCTGGGCACTACCAAGGTGCTCTTGAGCAAGGCGCCGTAGTGTGTGTGTGTGTGTGTGTCTGGTGACTTCTAACAAAACAGAGTAAATTGTAGTTTCCCCACTGGGGATCAAGAAAAATTAAATTAAATGTCACCCAAGCAAGTGATTTATTGTCATAATGCTCATACTTTGCTCAGAGCTCATGACAAAATGGCTAACAATTTAAGCTGTAGTTAGTGCAAAATTGCCAACTAAGAGAATGGGATCTAGGGTGAAATATACAAGTTATTACAATATCTGGGCTATGCGACACACATCAAAGGCTAACTTGTAAACAATACTAGGTTGATCTGTGGTATATGGCTGCATGGTATATAGTCAGTATGCTATATTGTGGCTGTAACTTAATCACTCACTATTAAATAAGTCAGGGAAAGACTTCCACATTTATAGGTCTGGACACTCATTGCTTCCGTCCATTCAACAATAAGATAAAACCAAATTCTTTCCCCTATAAACTCTTTCATACATGAATTTAAAGGAAACTGCTGACAGTAATGGGAAAACATATTCTTAAAATCTGACATAAATTTGCATCTGAAATCTTTTTGTCTATATTTTTGTTTCTTTGTGGTAACTTAAAGCTTTAGTGCGTAACTTTTTGATATTAATAATCGTCCGTTACATTCAAGCCATTGCCAAATGAGTTGCTACAAAGCTAATTAAGACTCCACACAACTCTCTCTGTATTTCTCAGTACGGCTATGTTCAGACGATTGTGTCGTCCGGTGACTATCCCGCGCAGAAACTTCAGTGAAGATAATTACCTCTTCTGAAGAGTCCATCATGTTTTTTTAATCTTCCGTGCTAGCAGCTGCATGGAAGAGGAGTGGGGGTGCGTGCGCCATCACGTAAGGCTTGTATCATGTGGACGCGCTGACAGTTTTGTTGTCATTACTTAGAATTCCTCATGGGGGCGGCAGAAACTACGCACTATAGCTTTAAAGTAATTCAATCTAAAGTAAGGCCAAGTGTATTTATTTATGTAGCATATCTCTGCAGCAGATGTCTTAAGGTGCTTTATAGATAAATAGATAAAATGCAAAAAATAAAATACTAATAAATATACAGCAAAAATTGTAAATACTTTGATGTTTAACCTGCAGGAGGAAGGGGACCTTCTTTGTCTCCCAGGTGGTTCTAACACCGAAGGCCAGCACTGTGATGAAGGGCGTGGCTAGCGGACTGAGAGAGACAATCACTGAAAGGTGTGTACAACTGTTTATGTGTGACAGACTTACAGAAATAATAGGAAAAATGTTTTATGTTTATGTTCAGTATAACACTAAGATTGGAAAAGCTGCAAGGTTAGCACCATAGGTGGCACACAGTATTATTCAACGTATACACAGGCACTACGGCACCAAACACCTCTACGGCACCAAACAGAAATGACATGGTTTGCCCAAAACAACTGAAAACAAAAAATAATGTGCACACACACACACACACACACACACACACACACACACACACACACACACACACACACACACACACACACACATGCTCACACACATAAACAGTCATTTGTGAGTCATCTTAGCCTTTTTTAAATACATCCACATGCATGTTGGTTTCTACAGGTACCCCCCGACGTTTAACACTGACCTCATTAAAGTTTTTTTTAACAGCTGTCACAAACCCAAGGCGATGCTTCTCATCTTTCTCCTCCCTCTTTCTTTATCTCCCCTTCTCAGTTCTGGTTCAGGATTTTCTTTTCCTGATTTACCCCCAGGTTTGTCTGTATACTCTTAATGTCACCAGTTTGTTAAAAGCCTCAGCAGCAAGCCATCCATTTTCCTGACATGAGTTTTTAATTTGGTAACTCCACTATCAGCCATTCTCACCAGGCGTTTGGTTACTTTGATGTAGCCATCCTTCAAAATTCCACCAATTCGTTTTGCCACACAGACTGTCAGCGTAGGACTTGACATAACAAGAAAGCGAGCGTATAGAATTTTGCCAAGCAGAAAGCTGGGCGAGGCATCTGCAGGAGTTACACCCTCCCCCTGGTGGCTCACATAAACATGTCCAGCAAGTATTTAGAGTGTCATTCTCACAGCTGGTGTCTGGCTTGCAGACATCCCATGCTGCGTCACAGAGATCTTTTATCACTGTGTGCCCCTCTCTGTGTTAAAACAGCCAACCATGAGTCATCCCTTCTTCTACTCCTCTTTAGATCTTTTGTGATAATTTTTTTTCCCCCTCTTGGTCTTTCCTCTAACATGTGTCTGTGTGTGTTTCTTGTGCGTCCTCTCAGGGCCTTACCAGGCATGATGCAGTGGATCAGATCGCAGAGACCCGGGGAAAGCGGCATCAACATTATCATAGCTGACTTTGTGGAGCTCGGGGAATTCATCAGTGCCGTCATCACCCTCAACTATCACATGGACGATGATGAAGATGACGCCACCTGAGAGCCCACAGGGGGCGTCAAGGAGCACAGTCACCACCACTACTGCTAGAGGCTTGGTCTGTGCTCTTACTCTTTTCTCTTTGGCATTTATTTCAGGAGAGGAGCTGCTCTGCTCTTTTTACCTTATTTAGGCCTATAGTGAATTGAGAGCTTAAAAGGCAAAAAAGTGTTTAGGTAACAGAAGTTGGGATTGGGAGAAACAACACTAGTGTTTGGTTGGAGCACACAGAGAACGAGGTTTTGTTTTGTTTCCTATGTTGGGGATCAAAATAGTTAATTCAAGTGAGATGTTAATTTTCTTTATTTCCTGTGCTGTAGACATAACTCCTTTGTCCATTGATCAAATTAACTGTTTTTACGTATCACTTCACCAAGGGTAGATTTCTCACAGCATATCAACTTTCTGCTAAATGTATTCGTGCATAGTTTTTTTGTACTCTAGTGACAGTTTTTTTTCAGAGATTCTTTTAAAATAAGTCTGTGTAACTTAAACCGCTCAAATTGTAGCTTGCTGTTCGTCAAAATCTGTCCAAGTGATGTTTTTTTATTTATTTACAATATGCATCCCTGGTCAGATCACTGGGGGTTGTTTCTGAAAAACGCCTTGAGCAGAATGTGTTTAGAAAGTGTTATTACAATGTGTTCACCCAATACATGAGAAGAAGATGAACCATTTTCCATATGTTTCCTCAGCAGTTATCTCTCTAGGGGCTTTCTCCCAGTAATAATCTCCTCTGAAGTCAGCTTGCAGACATTGATTAGACATCTTTGTAAATCTTTGTGATTCACTCATTTAAAAGCATAGAGAAATAGAGAGCAAGAGTTCAGCTTGGCTAGCAGAGAAAAATGTACCATTCACGCCATGTGTACTTTATCTTTGGTGCATCTAAACTAAACAATAGTTTTAACAATG
Organism: Perca flavescens; assembly: GCF_004354835.1. Taxonomy (NCBI): domain Eukaryota; kingdom Metazoa; phylum Chordata; class Actinopteri; order Perciformes; family Percidae; genus Perca; species Perca flavescens. The sequence goes on along the minus strand of NC_041335.1, from coordinate 22,479,642 downwards.
TCAGTGTGTTTCAAATTTCAAGACCATCATCGGCTGTCGTTGCAAGGTACTTACCAAAAAAAATAATTTCTTTAAGACAGCTAGAAATGTAATCAATGCTACTAGTCATTTCTAATGGTTAGGGATCAAACGTGACAAATGTATTGGATTTTGTGGTGGGTGCTGATTCGTGATAGCCAAGTATAAAAATACATCTGGGTACAAGAGTGTATCTACTATCTGTCTGTGCGACTATACTTACTGCTGTAGTTCAATATATATATATATATATATATATATATATATATATATATATATATATATATATATATATATATATATATATATATATATATATATATATATATATATATATATATATATATATATATATATATATATATATATATATATATATATATATATATATATATATATATATATATATCTATATGAGTCATCATGAGATGTATCTCGGTGTTGTGTCTTTCATAATCACAGGTGATAAAGTTGCTTAACACTCACTCAGAGACCCTTTGTATTTCAAGTCAGAAAAGGCTAAACATTGCAATTTGAAGTCAGGAGGTCTTGATGTGACAACAGTGCTTTGACACTTTTGAAAATAATACAATAAATGTTTAGTTTAATATCTAGCTGTAATTCTTTGGTGTCTACCTTATTAGGTGTTTCTGAATGATACTAATTACCTGGATTTCTGCTATATCATTTAGTACACTTTTAATTTATGTGTAATGGGTTTCCTTCTATACCCTGCAGTATTTCATTAAAGATGGAAAAATACTTCAAAGTGGCACCCAGAAAGATAATGGGAATATTTTATTGCAAGGTTTTACACATAATGCATGAACACAATCACATACAAGTCAAACATCTACACACCTTGATCAGTGTGGCATTTTCTACTGAGAATGTATTCTGTAAAGACATTGTTGTCTCGTTAAGTAATGTACAACCAAAACAGAAAACTCAACTCTTTGGATTTGTGAATGTATGTGTCTTGTGAGTAACTGTGCCATTTCTTTAAAAGTCTCATGTGATCGATTGACTGAGTATCAGCTAGAAAGTCATTTTTTGTATTGTACGCTTCAATGTTGAGCTGAGTTCAAGTTTTGGAATTCAGACGGTATTTATTTCACTTCAGTGTGGTTTCATGTTAAAATGTTTTATATCGTGGAAAGTTTGTACATACTGTAATTGCAAATAGTATACTGCCAATGAATTGTAAATTATTTAAATTATTGCAGTCATTGATAATAATGTCCTAATGTATACCTTAACTGAGCTATCATAATGCTTCTTCTTTTTCATAATTTTAGTTTTGTGCATGAACCAAACTGTTCTACATATACTACCTTTTGTTTTTTTACCAACAGTGTCCATTAGGTATGTGCATATACTAAATTATTTTCTGTATATTGTTCTTAAGAGCATGGGTGCATCATGCTGGAAATGTTTAATCCTTTTAGACACATCTCCAAATTAATTCATTTTTTTGATGTTGCACTGCTACTACCCTATACAAATGAAGAATGAAGCCACACAAATGAGCAGACTTGAAAAGGCTTGCAAATTGTGTTGTAAGAACATTTGTTTCTTCCCTGGTCCAAACTGTTGTCATTGCCTTTATGTTCTGGTGTAAAAAAGAGTCCTTTGCTGTTGTAAAACTCACAACAACTTGAATTTGAAAATGACTGTTCTAAGTGGAAACATCAAATTAAATAAAGCTTCTATGAGTAATGAGTGACTAAGTGAAATATCATTTCATTACCAGTTTTCGGCTTGTTGAGTTGTGATTGGTTAGTTAGTTGCTTGATTAAAAGACATAATTATTTAAGCCATTATAATACAATTGTGATTTAATTCAATCACTAAATTGCAGTACTCTAAATCTAAAGTAGGTTTTCAGCTTTTATGCTAACAAACCAGTATTTTTATTCCCTTTCTGGGCAGAGAAGCATCCTAAAATCATCCAGTTTCCAGGGTGATGAGGATGGAGGTGGGTGGGCGGCACTCAGGGTGACCTTACTGAGGATGTGTTTTGTAATTCATAATCTGCCGTTCTGCAGCCAGGTGTTGCTCTTGAACAGGAAACAGAGTGTGGCTCGTGTGTGTGTGTGTGTGAACGTGTGTGTATGTGCATCTTACTGTAGATACGAGGTCTTGTAAAAGAACAAAATCAGTATTTTGTTGAGTTATTCTAACCTTCTGTTAGTGACTCATACAATAACCATGTAGTCGTTTGTTACAAATCACTAAATCAAATGGTATATTCTCATATGCCGTTTTACACTTATTAACACAGGTATAATTGACGTCATGTCCCACACATGCACACATAGGCTACTTCTCTGGAAGTTGCCCAGTATAACAGCAGTGTAAGTGCTTTGACTGCTTTGCACATTACAGTAGTTGAGTAGTTATTCATTTTCTTTGAATAAGGATAAGATTCTTTAAATCTTCCCATCATGTGGGTTGTATTTGGTTTTTGTGGCCTATTAATGTGCTTTATTCCATTTCCTAATGGACTGCATGTCATTATTAATGCTTTCCAAGGGAAAGAAGAAAGAAAGAAAGAAAGATAAATTTATTGAAACAGTCATTTGCTGGAGGAATGAGAAAATGCAAATGCACATTGTTATTGTGTGATTATGCATGTGCATGTTTGTGTCTGTCTTTATGTGTCACTCTCACACACACACACACACACACACACACAACACACACACACACACACACACACACACACACAGGCAGGCAAACACACAGATAAACACATAGATGAGGAGGAGGAAGAGGTGTGGGAGGTAGAGATGGATGATGGCATTCAGACGTTTAAATAGGGGCAGAAACCAGATGCATAGTTTCAGAAAAGTTTGGAGTGTGAGGAGGAGGAAGAGTAATTTCACGAGCCACGTGTCTAGTTATAGGGGGTACACGACACTGGCAATTTGTCTGTCAGTAGAAGCTACACAGCAATCTACAATATCACAGTGAGAAACATTAAAAGCAACATAAAAGGCCGGGATACACAGTTTATTATTAAAAGTCAACAAAGATGGAGTCATTATCGGTTACAGAGGGGAAACTGGGAATTGTAATGATTATTTTAGTCAGTCAGACATGAAAACAGCAAATGGACAAAGGGAGGCACCAACACTCAGAAAGAGAGAGTTCCTGTTGTAATCATGTCAGGCTGTCTGAAAGGGCCATCCGTCAGAACTGACCACTGGTGTTTAACAACCTTGTTCATTACAGATCATCACCACTTTGTTACCGATAAAATCATATAGTTACATTAAACCTTGGCACTATTTTTACTTTCTCTATATTAAAATGGACATCACAATAATTTGCTGAAGAATAATTCATTTTGATCAACAGTATGTCAGTGATTTTCAACCCTTTTGGCTTGTGACCCTTTATGTGAAGCAACTTGTGACCCCTTGTCACAGGCTTCATATCTTCAGATTGCTGCTTTCCATTGAAAACCATATATTTCCAAAATGTCATTTTTCATGAAATAAAAAACAGTGTTATATTTGACTAATACATACAGTAGAAAAACATTTTCAACCTGTAAAGGAGCATTTAATCCTTTAGTTTCCACTAAGGAGTGACAAAAGTGATGTGTCTTAAAAATTTCAAGTTTAATTTAAATAGCTTTTAGATGCCTTAGATTACCCAATATTTCAGAAAAAAACAGATATTTGATAAAAATCAGAAACAAAAAATCAGGCTCTAGAGCTCTAGACCCCTAGATTGGTAAACATTGGTTTACAGTATGTAGTCATTTTAAATTGTGTTAATCGCTGTGTGACTTCACAGTTTGGCCATTTCACTGATCATAAGATCCAAAACGTTTTATATAGCCTATCTTTTTTTTTTTTAAATATAATTCCTCTCCTTGATTGACAGATGGTAGAAACAGAAAGGAAACATGGGATGGAATGCAACAAAGATCCCGTACAAATCAAACCAGGGTTGTTGCAGTTACATACAATATGTGTTAAACCGGCTATCAGGATACAAATATCACCTTAATGACAGAAAAAAGAAATGTTGAAATATGGTATACGGTTTATTCTGGAGTAGAGTAAGCACATAAGCTCCGTATCTATTGACTAAGTCTGTCTCTCTCGGAGCCTCACAGCCTGTCGTTTTCTGGCAGACCAAACTTCCAGGGCAGATGGCGGTCAAAGATGCCCTCTGAACATCATGAGAACCACAGAAGCGACACTAATGGAGCGCATGGTCTGGTGGCCTATTGTCTGAGCCAACTGTTATTGTAGCCTGAGGTGCTGGGACTTGGCTCCCTGCTGTATAGTAGCCGAGTCATTTAGCATTGGGTGGTCATTTTGGAAATAAGGAAATCACAAAGTATGCATGACTTATGTTTTGATTATCTAGAATTTGTATTATGACTTGTATTATGTATTATGAGGTAATGTGGTATCTTTAGTTGCAATGCTGTGATGATGTGTTGATAAGAAATTGTGCATTGCGTAACATAAGACGTGGTGATGTGGGGGTGTATGGTAAGAACAAAGGTCAACCAATGAGCTGTCTCCACATGGAGTAGCTCCAACCTCTGTTCTAGGGGGCCCCACTGGTAACACTTTCCAGATGTTTCAGCAGTATGGGGCAAAGCCTAACAGAAACCTAAGCTTAAAGTTAAGGACATTCAGACACTACAACTCAAATAAAAGTTTTCAGTAATTAGTAACTACGTAGTCGTAGTCCCAGGGACTATGTATCTCTCCCCTTGAGGTTAATGTTTATTGTACGCTGTCCCTGTTTCTCTAAATAAATAAACTAAACTAAACTAACTATAATAATGTGATTATTTACACACTTTCTTGTATATGACAGATGTTGCAAAAATGAAATATATGTACAGTTCAATAATAAAGTATACTGCTGTATATTGTTAGATAGAAGGCACTTGTTCTTTAAGACAGTCAAGTAGAAAATATAATACATTTTCTGCATTGCTCTAAAATTGCTGGAAATTGCTCTGGAATATGATGCTTACCTGGATGGAGCTCTCTTTTTCTGTGAATGTACTGTAGGGCTGAGATTGTGGGCACAAAGCATTTGTTTGAGGTTTGTATTTTTTCTCTATTGTATGTCTCTGCTATTTATTCAGAACCAGAAAATGTATTCTCATTTCCAAAACTTCATTGCCATTGTACAGTAGTAAACGTAACCTTTTCTGTGTTTTGAAACAAATTTTAAATTGAGCTGTACATTATTGACATCCTAAATTTGTGGGCAGGATAAATTGCCTCTTGCTTATTTCTATAAATGATAGGCAGCAGTAATCAATGCTCACCAACACAACCTCACCTGCCCTGCCGCTGCTGAAAATAATCATATAAACACTCAAACTCAGTGTTATTTCCTCTTGAGCTGCCAGTATGTGATGGATATGCACAGTTTGGCCTCCTTTCTGGCTGTGACAGCCAATATATACCCACAATTAGACAGAGGTGTGGATTTGATATACCAATATGGGAACACTTCCTCATTAAATAGCAGAGAATCTCAAGTTTGGCTGTAAGAGATGTGTCACTGCAGACATAGCCTACATCGGATTGTCATGGACTTCATCATCCAGCCTCTCTGTCTCTCTTAACATGCATATTTCATTAAGTGCAACATTTTAAATGATCTAAAATAAAATCTGGCTCAACCTTTAGGAATGTCTTAATACATCCTTTACCATATGCAGTTTTTCCTCCAAAATCTCCTCTGTTTATTTACAATATCCACAAATTTGCTCAGCCTTGAATCGCATTTCGGCAGTGAAGAGAAAATGGTTCTTAAATCTCTATTGCCCTCCTGTGTCACATCTCAATACTAGTATCATTTTGTGTCTCTGTCAAAGTTTTTCTTCATACATGCTTTCATCTGCAGCAAAAGTCTCTCTGAACAAATTAAAAAAAACAATAGTCATTTAGACAAAACAAATAGTTATATGTCATTGAAAAAGACAAGTTGAAAAGCTACATAGCTAATTGTACAGAATAAAAAAAAGACAGTGTTAAGTTTGAACTAATGTCATTGTTTTGACATTTGATGTGAGTCCAGTGAGATAAATGCTTGATTCAGTTCAATTCAATTCAATTGTATTTATAGTATCAAATCATAACAGAGTTATCTTGAGACACTTTGCAGATAGAGTAGGTCTAGACCACACTCTATAAATTCCAAAACCCCAACAATTACAGTAATTCCCTCAAGAGCAAGCATTAGCAGTGGCTAAACTAAATGGAATTGTGCTTTCCCTACTGTGACATGTCAAAAAGGCCTAATACTACTGGTATCATGTATTACAGCTTACTTACTTACTGGCACACCTGAAATGGAACACAGCACTATTTAGTGTTAATAGTTTCACCTGTGCTTTCCTGCTGTGACAGGTAAAAGTGTCTGCTGTGAGAAAGGGCTGTCAGCTCAAAAACAAATGTGAGAGTCAGAAGAAGAACAGCAGATGAGAGATTCTCACTCCAGAAGGAAACTTTGCTTGCAGTTTCACAATGAGCTTTTTGGCAGGAGTAGCCACACAAATATTATCTTTTCTCTAAAGCAAAGACACGCACACGTACGCACGCACACACGCACGCCACACACACACACACACACACACACACACACACACACACAAATCTTTCCTTTTCTGCATAAAACCCAATGAGTTCCAAGGAATGTTTTTCCAAGAAGTTGACTCCCTAAGAAAACAAAACTTAATTTAAAACAGCATCTCGCTCAAAGCCTCTTCAAGACTCTTCTGTTCGCTGCTCTTCGCTCACCATGAAGGCAAGTAGATTTTACATTCAATAACAGGGAAATAACAAACACATATTTCAGATTTCTACACATTTGATATACAGTATAACCGACATCTTAGAGGTTTTTTTTGCATTTACATCAGTTTACTCCTAAAACCCCTTCATCCCCTGCATCTTATCTTCTTTTCTCTTCATCTCTTCTGCTCTGTTTCTCTTCACTTCTTCAGAGCATTACACTCATTTTAGCAGCCTTGCCATGGCAGCTATTCCTGTTCACTCCCAAAGGGTACATGTGTTTTTGCTTTTCTGTTTCAACATAAAAAACTTTTTTTTTTTAAAAACATTATGAATGACATAAATATGCAATGATTATTTGGTTTCATTTATTGAATCATTTGATTTCAATTTCATTCCCAAGGTTTTGTGACCAGAGAGTTCATTGCCAGTGGGGGCCATATGGTGACTGGTCAGAGTGTGATGGCTGCACCAAATTACAGGTTACAAGGATTTGTTTTAGTATTATAAAATGGGAAGCTCAAATCAAGCAAAATAAAAAAAACATTTACAATGGCTATGACCATGACATTTAATTCCTTTGCACAAGTATCACTCTCCGTCGGAGAAAAAAAAGCATTAGTCAAACGAACTGATAGCTGTCATGGAGCGATGCCGTTCATAGCAGGTTTAAAATCGGCAAAGTAGTATAGTATTTGTACGCTACATTTAGAATATATATAGGCTACTGCATATCTATTGACAGAAACAGTAATTTTACCTCACAGAAAAAAACAGGGGTTTCAGTTTACGCTGCCTCGGTCGGTTAACTGCTCGTCTACTGCTGTCTCGCTGGTTGGGTAATTTGCCATATTGTTTGCTTTCTTTATAGTCTGTGCCAGCTGCTAGTGTAACATTACCTGTGCTGCGTTTGATAGCAGCCCAGGAGGGCCTATTTTATTGTGAACATGCTTAATTATTAATAAAAATCTATTTAAATTGGAATGTGACTATAACTATAATATTGCCATACATGATGACCATTTAATAAAAGTAATGTGAAGGATTGTATCATGTGGACCGCCGACAATTTTGTTGTCATTACTTAGAATTCCTCATGGGGGCGACAGAAACTACGCACTATAGCTTTAAGTAACACTTTATAAAATTATGATTATGTTTTTATTTATTTGCTTGTTAGTATACTTTTTTATCATATTTCTTCACATTTTGGTTACAGACAAGAAGCCGAGCCATGGCTGTCTACGCTCAGTTTGGAGGGAACCCCTGCGATGGGGCGCGAACTGAGACCAGGTCTTGCAAAACCACACAAGGCTGCCCTCTAGAGGATGGATGTGGAAACTGGTTTCGCTGTTTATCGGGTTAGAAATAAATCTCTGTTCGTTCCCATTATCATACTTGTAAATAACATTCACTGAGCTGTTCGTCTGTCTTCTGACCCACAGGGAAGTGTATTAGCCAGTCTCTGCAGTGTAACGGAGATCAGGACTGTGAGGAGGATGGACACGACGAACGTGGCTGTGACATGGATAAACACATTGTATGTCAAAACTCGCTTCTCCCGCCAAATATTGAAGAACTAGGACTCGGGCAAGTGACAAATTCTTTGTGTACCCATTCTTGCACACACAAGCAGGTAGCCTACCATATGCTTACCAGTGGGATACTATTATTGCCTCTGTAGGTTTGATGTGGTGTCAGGGAAGCAGAGGGGCATTGTCATCAACACAAAGAGCTTTGGGGGACAGTGTCGCAACATCTACAGCGGTGTCCACAACACTCTCTACAGACTGCCCCTTAGTACTATCCAGTACAGCTTTATGGTTGGTCATTCTGGAAACATAGTTGTTCCGCTTGGTCACATATTACTTTAAAGGTACCCTGTGGAGTTTTGATTGTTCTTGAACAGCTTTGTTTACATTCAACATTTCTTAACATCCTATTACCACGTGGCATTATTTCTACCTGATAAAACATTTTAAAGCTATTTATAATCTATTGAACTGGTTACATCAACTTGCAGCCTTCTTCTTTTGCTCATTTATCATTATCGTCGCATTTTGTGATCTGGTTCATCTTTGGCAACTAAAACTACTACGCTGGTGTTGAAGTCACTAGGTTAGCCATTTACACCCTGTGTTAAAATGTGATCTGTATTTGGAAATATCTGAATAATGACATCTGATCTGCATATTTGCATTTAAACCTGGTATTAAAGGTGCTCTAAGCGATGTTGGGTGATGTCATTTCTTGTTGACGTTCGAAGTATTGTCAAACAGAATGGAGGCTAGCTCGCCCCTCCCTCCTCCTCATCCCGTCCCCTCACCCTCCTTTTAGCGCACTAACCCCCCAACCCCAAATCCTTGTCGGTTATTGGCTGGAACACTGTTTATGTTTCATGGTGCAGGTTGGCGCAGTTTGTTTTTGTTGCCATTTGTGGAGCCTGGGCTGTCTACAGAGACCGCCATTTTTTACAGTGTGTTCAGTGGACAGGCAGCTAGCGGATAGTGAGAAGATTTTTGCTGAAGATGTTACAAAAAAATGTTGTAGCCTAAAAAACGCTTAGAGCACCTTTAATGACCCTTTAATTACCTCCATCCTTGAGTCTCAATATGTAAATCAGTTAGGCAGACTTGTTAGAAAAAGCAAGACCCAGATCAAGATGTCTGGGAACTCACCATTTTCAGGGCTCAATCCGAGTGGCGGGATTGAAAATTTCCTCTGCACGCAATAGAATAGCGCTACAACCAACCAGTGCAACCCTAGTTGATAGATTAAACTTTTGCCATATCTGGTCGGCAAAACTCCGAACACAGATTCCTTTTTTAAGAATGACTTCAGTGGGCGCCTGGATAGCATACCTGGTAGGTCAGGCACCCATATATAGAGGTTTACTCCTTGACGCAGCAGCAGCAGATTCGACTCTGACCTGCGGCCCTTTGCTGCATGTCATTCCCCCCTCTATCTTCCCCCTTCATGTCTTCAGCTGTCCTACAAATAAAGGCCTAAATGCCAAAAAAAATTATAAAAAAAGAATGACTTCCGTGCTAAACTCCAAGTCAGAGTCGCGGCCAAAGCCGATTCGAAAGACCGCTGTTCGCCAGTAGCAGCAGCCATCTTCTTTGTTTTCAAGTAGCAGGGAATTCATGCGGAACTCTGCCGTCATTATGTAAAGCCCGCCCACCGACTCTATACATGATGTGATTGGCCTGACCAGAATATTTTTTTTCCAGCTCGCAAGCCAACGGAGAGAGTTGCTAGACTGACCCTGGCTGCAAATTACATTTGCTGCCGATAGGGTGCGTCTGGATTTCTAGTTTAGGCATCATCCATTTCTAAATCACTTTTCGCAGGTGACCTATTCAACTTGCTGGGAGGATTTATTTTTCTTAAGTATGTTGTCACAATGTATGTACAGTATTACATTGACAATGATTTACACACGTCACAATGCGAGCCAGACCACTTCCAGATGTGCTCTGGTGAATCAAATCACATTCTTTTCTTAATAAAACATAAACAGATACAGTTTATTCCAGGTGTCTTGTGGTGTGTATGTATGCAAGTCATTCTGTGAATGCCACAAAACTAGTGGTCAAAACATTACTCTATGGCACTAGTGGTCAAAAACTCCACAGGATACCTTTAAAGATTCAACATCTCAGTTTAGTGCATGTTCTGTGCACATTTATTTCATTTTTTAAACATTTCTTGATTTAAATAGTTCATTTAACATAGTTAAACCTGTGCTGTTTCAGGTCAAAGCTCAGAATGACTTCAGTGATGAGACGTACACCAGTAAATGGCACTATGCAAAGGACATTGTCAAAAGAGAGACAGTGACCGGGACCACAACAGGATATAGCAACTATGACTTTCATGAGACACATGACAAGACTCAGGTATGTAGGAACCAGAGAGTTGATCTCTGCATCTTTGTCAGCAAATCCCTGTGATAATGCATGCGATTGGAAGAGGAAAATCCAACTAGAAAATTAAGCTTACCCAGTGATTTTACTCCTTCCAGACCCAAAAGCTTTTGGTTTTAAAGAATGACATAGAGGTAGCTCAGTTCCAGAGCAACTCTCATCAGTACCTCCCATTATCAGAGGTGTTCTGGAAGGCACTGGTTAAACTCCCATCCGTCTATGACTACGCTGCCTACAGGAAGGTTTTAGAGAGGTTTGGAACACATTACCTGTCTGAGGGAAGCCTTGGAGGCTCCTTTAAGATCGTCGCCAAGATTGATGAAGAAACTGAAACAATGATGGGTGAGGATTCGTAAATCATCAGCAGTTTCATGACAAGCCTAAATCAAAGAAAGAAACTTATTATATTAAATATTCATGATGTGACATGTAGGGAACAAAGTACTTTTACCTCACATTCTGATGGTTCACATACATATTTCTTCTGATGGTGGCTGGTTGTGTCTTTGTGTCATTTTGAGAAGTATTATGTATGAACTTTACAGTACAAAAATAGAACTAGGCCATGTTGTTCACCATTGACACCACAGCTAAGCTAAGAGTATTTGCAATACATACATTTTAGAAAAAAAAAAAAAGTATATGTCATCAGAATGCATTTTAATTAAAATGTCAAATATCTGAAATATAATTTAATGAAAGCAAATAACCTACTAGTAGTATTAGTAGTCCATCCATAAAGTGCTGCCTCAATCCTACTGTTAATTTCTGACACTGACTTTGTTTGTCTTTTTCCTTTGACTTTCCGTTGTTTTCTAGTCAGGGAAAGTTCTGACTATAATGAATGTGCAAGGACCAAACGTTGGGTTCTTATATTCCCCATCTACCATGTGAAATGCAAGAAAGGAGGTTCTCCACAAAGATCATCCACTGGTACAATTTTGATGTTAATATTACAAACAAACCAGCTTATGAAAACACTTCACATTACTAAATCCTTTTGTCATCCTCTGCAAACCTTTTTAAAGGAGGTCATTCCAGGAGCAATAATGTGCGAAAGGTGACTGTGCAGGGGGGAGGCATCACACACATCGCAGCACTGGAAGGCATGAGGCTCTCTGATCCGGACAGAAACTGGGAAATGTACTCAAACTGGGCTGAGTCTGTCCGATCATTTCCAAAGGTCATAAAACAAACGGTGAGGGGAAAGTAAAATAATTGCTCTTAAATTTAAAAGAACGAACTTAATGTTGGACTAAATTATATACATTTTAGTGTGACATCTTATTAAATATCACAACACCTACACATCTCTCTTGTTTTGGCAGCTGCGTCCGTTGTCAGAACTGGTGAAGGAGGTTCAGTGTGCTGGGGTGAAGAGGCTCTACCTCCGCAGGGCTATAGAACAGTACCTTACTGAGAGTGACACGTGCCACTGCCGGCCCTGCAGAAACAATGGCATGGTTGTCATGGATGGAGATACATGCAAATGCATCTGTAAGCCTGGCACAACAGGACTGGCCTGTGAGCAGGGAACTGAAGCGGAGGGTCAGCAGGGTGGGTGTTACATTTCAGAAAGGGTTTTTATTGTCACTTTGGTCTTGGTTAAGGTAGTTTGATATGTTTAAAGGAATTATTTGATTATTTGAAGCTTATTTGCTTTCGTGCTGAGGGTTATATGATCAATGTTCTCATCTAACTCTCAGTTTAAAAGCGCATTTCATGAACTATTCCTTTAACTTATCTAAAACTGGTGGTGTCTTTTTCTGGCCATGGCTAAGTATAATGAATTGGCTTAATGAAGTTACCTTAAAGGTAAAATATGTGAGAGGTATTGCTTACTATTTGTAAACACACATTAAAAATTGGCCCAGCCAGGGAGAGAGAGAGAGAGAGAGAGAGAGAGAGAGAGAGAGAGAAGCGGTGGTAGAGCGAACTAGAGAGTGAATGAAGAGAGGGAGCGCCAAACAAAGCAGTGACTCAGTGGCATAAAACATTATTTTCAGAATGTTTCACAGCGGTTACTATCCAACCCACAAATAAACACCCCTCAACCTTGGTGGAAAGGTGCCACATTGATGGATTTCTTGTGAATGCAATGCTTCAAAGCATCTGTGTGTGTCGGTTAAACTTGTGCATTGGTATGAGATTCTGAGGGTCGTGAAAAAGAAGAGGTACCTGGGAATGAGAACAGGCTGCACATCCTGCATTTTTGGCTGGGGGTTACACGCCCACAAGAGGCCCAAAGGCTCTTTGCCTATAAATGTCCCACACAGCAAAATAAAAAAAGGAGAAATACAGGCAGAGGGCAGGGTCTTTGCAGAAACAGACACCGCCACACACATACACAAGTGATGATTGAGAGAGATTATTTATGTATTAGTCTATAATTTTGTTTAGTAAACAACTGCATATTATCCTACCAGACTTTATATCAAAGTCAGTGATTTGATACGGGATATTGGCAAATATTATTCAGGATCAACAAGCTCAGACATACAGTTGCAGCTCTTTCGGGTTTCTGATTCAAGTTCTGTTCACAAATTTTTATTGAACTGTATAATATCATAGGATTCATAAAGTGAATTCATCAGGGTCAAATTGTCTAGGTAGTAGGTTTATGCTCTAATAATGGTCATTCTTTTGCTTTTTACAATACAGTACCTAAGTAAGTCAGTCACTCTTTATTGGATTACACTGTAAATCCGAACGTTCAAAGTACTTAAATAGATTAAGTAGTGTATACTCAAGGTTTTAGAAAAATGTCTACTAACTTAATTTTTTCAAGTTGGTGTAACATGTTCTTCATTAACTTAAAAACATAACTTAAGACAACTTAATATAATTGAGTAATAACATACTAATAATGATAAAGTCCTGCACTGTTAATTTTAACAAGTTGACTTTACTTAAAAAATGTATGGAAACTCATTGCCTTGAAGAAAGTAAGTTCAATGAACTTAGTAATAGTAAATTAGTGCAACTTTATTGTTCTGAGTAAACAATACTTAATAAACTTATATTTTCTAAGTGAAAACAGCTTGTTTATTCTGAGTAAGTAACACTCAATAAGCTTAAACTTATTAAGTGAGACAACTTGTTTATTTTAAGTAAATGACACTTAATTAGCTCATGGTTTTTAAGTTAATCAAGCTTGCTTTTTTTAAGTAAATACTTAATTAGCTCAAATTTTTTAAGTGAGCACTACTTAATGTTAATGACTTATCATTATTAGTATGTTATTACGCAATTCTATTAAGTTGTCTTAAGTTATGTTTTTAAGTTAATGAAGAACATGTTACACCAACTTGAAAAAATTAAGTTAGTAGAAATTTTTCTAAAACTTTGAGTATACACTACTTAATCTATTTAAGTACTTTGAACGTAAACTGAACCAGAAAACAAGTCAGTAGCATTCAGTAGTGCTCACTTAAAAAATGTGAGCTAATTAAGTATTTACTTAAAAAAAGCAAGCTTGATTAACTTACAAACCATGAGCTATTAAGTGTCATTTACTTAAAATAAACAAGTTGTCTTCACTTAACAAGTATAAGCTTATTGAGTGTTACTTACTCAGAATAAACAAGCTGTGTTCACTTAAAAAAAATTAAATTTATTAAGTATTGTTTACTCAGAACAATTAAGGTGCACTAATTTACCATTACTAAGTTCATTGAACTTACTTTTTTCAAGGCAATGAGTTTGCATACATTTATTAAGTAAAATCAACTTGTTAAAATTAACAGTTACTCAGTTATATTCAGTTATACTCAGTTATACAATTATATTAAAAATGTGAGCTAATTAAGTATTTACTTAAAAAAGCAAGCTTGATTAACTTAAAAACCATGAGCTAATTAAGTGTCATTTACTTAAAATAGACAAGTTGTTTTCACTTAATAAGTTTAAGCTTATTGAGTGTTACTTACTCAGAATAAACAAGCTGTGTTCACTTAGAAAATATAAGTTTATTAAGTATTGTTTACTCAGAACAATAAAGTTGCACTAATTTACTATTACTAAGTTCATTGAACTTACTTTTTTCAAGGCAATGAGTTTCCATACATTTTTTAAGTAAAGTCAACTTGTTAAAATTAACAGTGCAGGACTTTATCATTATTAGTATGTTATTACTCAATTCTATTAAGATGTCTTAAGTTATGTTTTTAAGTTAATGAAGAACATGTTACACCAACTTGAAAAAATTAAGTTAGTAGAAATTGTTATCTATTTAAGTACTTTGAACGTTCGGATTTACAGTGCTGTTTTATATTTCTCACTTTCTCCCTCTTTCTTTCTGTTATTGCCCATTAAGGAGTGATCCACGGTAGTTGGGCATGCTGGTCAGCCTGGTCAGCGTGCTCTGGGGTTCGAAGGTCAAGAAGTCGTTCCTGCTCTAATCCCACTCCTCAGAACGGGGGACAACAATGTATCGGAGAACCCACTGAGACGTCAGACTGTGAAGACCAAGACCTGCAATACTTGAAGTCAGAGAGAGTTGAAGTTTTATTTTGCAGTATGAATTTTGTAACATTTTTGTAACAAGCACCAGGAGTCATTGCATTGAATTTACAATAAGATGAAGTTTCCCACTGGTTTTCATCAATATGCAAGTCTACAACATCCTATTTTTAACTATTTTTCTACAGAACCATGGAGCCTCAGTGCTTTGACCAAACTCTCCCAGCAAGTCAGAAGTGTGGAAACCCACCTGTTCTCATCAATGGCTACATCCTGGTAAAGATGACAAACTTGAAGTTACCGTACATTATGGAACAAGTTATTGCAATCATTTTTACAATCACACTAATTGATTTTACAGTATTGGGTCAGTCAGTATTACCCAGAAGGCCACAGTTCAGTGTTACTCCTTTAATAATTTATGTTTTATCAGTCAGCCTAATTGAAATATTCATATTTCTGTTTCTTAATTTCTATTCCCTTTTTAAGATGTTTCTGTACAGAAATCAGAACTGAAAAATAAAACATAATCACTTTTTTGTCACTCTATGCTCCACAGGTCCCTAAAGACATTTACCTTGTGGGTAGTAAGGTTGAGTATACCTGCACTGCCGGTTATTATCTTGTTGGTGACAGCACCCTAGAATGCACTGCTAATCAATCCTGGTCTACCAGCCCTGGACTGTGCACAGGTGAATACCGATAACCAAAGTGTAACATTTACAATCAAAACAAATTACAGAGTTAATTTGTTAAAGTCCCACTTTTCTCCCAGTCTCAAGGTGCAACATTAAGTCCCTCACTGAAGACGTCATAGCCTCACCTTTACAGCATGCCTATGCCATAGGGGACACCGTCACCTTGTCCTGTCCAGTGGGTAGACAGCTACTTGGAGAAGCAACAATTATTTGTGACCCCAGTCTGCATTTTTCACCAGACCCAGCAGGAATCAAATGCAGCCCAGGTACATTTTACTTCAAGGTTTAAAACTACAAAAGACTATTAAAAGTAGTCCAATGGATGGCATGGACCTGCTGTGTAACACATTGGACTGGCAGTATATTTCACTTCCAACGTTTCATTTCAATCAGGAGAGATAGGTTGAAATGTTAGAGTCTTTGGTGATTAGACTGCATCGCAATGTTAAATTATAAGGGGAATAGAGGCCGTAGATATATAGGAATATCCCACCACCCCCGCGATGGAGTCTAGACACTGATGGAGGTGATGAATGGATAAAGAAAGCCAGAAGATCTGGATGGATGTGATGTGAAGCGAGGCATGTGATGGAGGAACCCTGGGTGCTGGGAATGATGAGAACTAGAGGTGAATGGGGTGGAGGAGGTTTGCATCGATTTTGCCTGAAATGACAACTGACAGCAGCAAAGAGTAGACAGATTTAAAGTTTGAATGCAACAACACAATAGCTCACAGAGATTGTGGCAAAATCTGGTTGGTTTAACTGAAAGAGTAAACACCCACATTCAGCTATTGACAATGCAGCTGATGAGGAGATGGGAGAGTGAAATGTAAAGCATAGTAGTTTTCCTGAATGAACTTACGCTGAGCTTCATTTGTTCTTTACTGTTTCATATACTATATTTCTATCATTGAATTGATTAATATTAGTCTGTTATCAATGTGGATAAATTATGTCTATGTATCCCACAGTCAGTACACCACAACAACCCTCTCCTTCAGTGCAATGTAAACCATGGGAGAAGTCTTCCAGAGGAAAATGTGTTTGCAAAATGCCTTTCGAATGCAGGTATGTTTGCTCAACCAATCATCACTTTTTGCAAAATGGACTAATTTGATGAATTATTTTGTTACTGTGTTTGATGATGATTTTTGTCACTAGTTCATCTTTGGAGGTGTGTGCCACTACTTTCGTGAATAGAAAATCAGTCCTTCTGAATGTGTGCAAAATGCATGCACTGCAGTGTATTGGAAAGAACTACACAATAGCAGAGGACAGCACCTGCAAGTGGCCGGAGCACAACACAACAGACTGCACCAACTGTCACATGTGGGAGATCTGTGACGGTAGGGACATCTCAAAGCTACAAACAATCCATGATAACAGTATTTGCAATTTGTAGTCATTGATCTTATTTGTCTTCACACCGTTCTTTTAGATCAAACCAACGAGTGTCGCTGTAAGGACTCTGCAGATTGCTTAACCCCGGGATTAAATGTGTGCGTTCAAGTTGGGGAGGATGCGACTGCAGCGTCTCAGACCATGAGCGAGTGTGAAGCAGGACTACAGCGATGTAAGGGACAAAAGGTGTCAGTTGTCAGTATCTTACCTTGTGGTGCTTGAGGATGCAAGAGGAGGAATTGACCTTATATCTTCACCTTCCTTTACACATTAATCCTCCACACTTAACACTTAACCTCATATTTTTCAGTGAATTAGTATTGTACCAAGTGTCACTGCTTCGCCACATTGTAAAAGTACACATTTATGCATGTATAAATCTATAATGTAAAACTGTATTGAGACAAGGAATAAATAGCATAACACCAGCCTTCATTATTGTACTTTTTCATATTGAGAGGCAGAGATATGACCCAAAAGCCTAATGTAATATAATTATTCCAGAGAAATGTTGAGATGTATATTTCTGTCACAGTAAATACTGCTTGTACACTGCAAAAAGAAGAAATAGTTTTGTTAGTTGCCCAGTGTTCTGGCCTGAGATAGTCTATTTCAAAAGATGTCATGTGCTTACTAAACCAGACAGCGCTCAGCCTGCCAAGCAAACCCTTGCTGAAAATCTATTGTAGCCTCTGGCTAGCTTCCCTCTCACGGTGTGAGTGCATGTGTTTGAATTTGCCTGTGAAACTGTGTGAAGACACCAGTTACTTGATGTCTCCTTATCACACCAAAATGCTTATTGTCGGCAGATGTACATTCCTCAGTTACACCGCGTTGTACAGAAAGGCTGGTGGGTGAGAGGAAGGTTCTAGAAAATGCTCCAGAGTTAGCACAAATGGTCCACTCTTAAAGGTGTGAAACACACAAACTGACATACAGAGGTTTTTTGGGTGAGAGAAAGAATATGCAGGCATGAACAGGCAGGCTATGACTCTCAATGAGCCAAGTCTAAGGAACTCTAAATAAATATACATATGGTGACAAAATAGAAATAAACATCAGTAAGTTGTTAGGCGAAAGCCTCTCTGTTAGTCAGTGGGAGATGGACAGTGAATCTACAGGTTATAATGCAGCCCTGTTTTAGCTTTGTGAAGATGCATTTTTAGACACTCTGTTTTTGAAATAATTTGTTTAGCTTAAAAGTTAATTTTATCTGGTTTTCACTGGAAAGCAAAAATATATACAATATGTGTATATTCTGAACAATTTACAACAGTTTGTTTAAAACTATTATAGAATCAATTTATCCCATTGTGCTGTTCTGGTGTTTCTATCCCTGCATGCATTGGGCATGTCACCAGTTTGTTAAAGGGCTCACATTCACATCTGCAGGCAGTTTAGAGTTATAATTTCACCTAACCTGCTTTCTAAATTATAATTAGTATTGTACATTTAGCCCATTTTGGGGATGATTGGGATTTATGAAATAAACCATGTCAGCCCCTGATCACTACATGCTGAGGAAACTTTAAAGTTTTTGCCTTTACTGATAAAACTATACTTAATTCCAGCAGCAAAAGTAGGTGACCAGTTGAATCCTTTCTGAGGTCTGTCTCTTTTTCACCTTATTTTTCCAGCCCTCTGTAAAAATAAACAAAAGCTGCTTGTCAGGGACTTAATAAAACATTATCTTGCTTTTCTGTCCCTCCCATTCTGTATTTCCATCTCTGTCCCCGTTTAACCCTCCTAGATAGAAATGTTTACTCTACAAACAGGCTTAAGAGTGGAACAATCAATAGCAAACCAGAAAAAAATACCAAAATAGTATACAGCAAAGTTTGGGATGTTTTTTTCCACAAATATAAATTATAAGAACCCTTTAACTATCATTCCATTAAATTAATTTAGTTTTACGTCACAATTTTTTCAAGCTCTCAAATACCTAAATGTGTCAGACATTTTCTTTTTTGAAAGTTTGTCTCCACCCAGTGGACACTTCATTGCATTACATGCAAGACAATTACAGAGACTAGTTGATTAGTTTCAATAACAAAAGTTTTATTAACAATGTAAAATGACCTATATCAGCTTTGACTACTGTACCTTCACTGTGCCCTAAACATTGATCACTATCAATAATACGCAAGACCCATGCTGCCTGGCCTCTGTCTGCACTGGATTGCCTCAGGCAGAGGGAGACCCTCCCTACTTATAACAACCAACAGATTCTTTGCTAACCATCTTTGAAAATAATTAAGAAAGCATTGCGTAAAGAGTATGTGTATATACAAGTCTAATGTCTTAATTTATAGATAGATATTGTGTGCAAAGAAGTTTTTCATTTTGAGTATTGTATGATATATTCCATTTTGATGCTGGAAAGTTAAAGTTGGATACAGGTACTTGGTTTATGGAAGACTAAATTAAGTACATTAAGAAGAAAAAACAGCAAGGAACAAAAAACAGAGACTGTAATACACAACAAACATATTCTGCACAAACCTGTCGTCTCAGCTTAGACATACGAAGGACTAACTTTGTCTTAGCAAGCGCCGTCCTGAAATATTCGGATTGGCGTCTATTCATAAGTTATTGCATTATTTCTAATAGAAACTGACAATAATATTCCCTTTTTTAAAACATGAATCCTCATTTCATTCACCCAGATTTGTGGAAGTAATTGAACACTAACATTATTTAAAATGGCCTCTCATTCTCTTTTACATTGGACAAGCAGATATCAGAAATAATTTACCAAAAAAGGAAAAATCTGTTGCAAAATATCTTAAAATATATGTTCATGACTTTTGTTTTCATTACATTGCAGTTACAGTTCTTTGTATTACAAAATAAAATTATAAAATGGACAGCCTTTAAAAAAAAGAGAAAGAGGCAATTTATTTGAAAATGGCAGTAATAGATTGGTGGGAGACACAAGTGGTGAAGGACAGTGGGTAATGGTGTCTTTGTTGCCGCCTCCTACCCACGAAGGCGGGGCCCTTAGCTGGTTACCAGGCAACAGAGCCCAAAGAACCTCCTCTTCCTCTGTCGGACCAGTGGGTAGGGAGTCAGGTTCAGCAAACTGCTGTCATCTAGACACAAGGACACACAGCGGACCACTGCCAGGTCAGACATTTTTGCTAGATTTAGCAATGCGTTGGTTCAAGCCACTCTTTTTCCCAATAAATCTTCTATACTTTTTACCTATAAAAGATTTTGAAAGTGTCACTGCTCTATGGGGTTGAGGTTTGTGTGGGGATGTGCATGTAAGAGGGTGAAGGTTAATAAAGTGTTCTGTTTCTATCTTACCTTGGTTCTTCAATGGTAAAGGCATTGTCTCCCTGAGTTTACTGAGAAGGTTCTTCATCTCCCTCATATCCCTGCAATAACACAAATAAGGGCTTTTATGTAGTGTATCTGAAACATCTATCATGTGGTATATTTTCTCACTCACTCACTCATTCACACACAAATATATAACAAACAACATTTGCTTGAATATCGCTTCCTGTTCTGGCTATTGCAGTTGAATAGCCTTAATCTTTGGCCAATATATTGCCTTGTCAACATGAAACGTGTCAGCCACACACAGGCTCTCCACACACACACACACACACACACACACACACACACACACACACACACACACACACACACACATTTTTGCACCGTCATCTTAAATAGATCTTAAAATATATTGTATTTTATAAAATGTATTGTATTAGTCTAATTCCAGCACCTCATATAATAAACACTCTGATGAAGCACAGTACACTCTGTGATTACTAGATGCCACGCCCGTATGTCAGTTATTTTAGTAAGTAGTTTGCAAACATCCCAAGTAAAAAAAACATTTTAAAAATGTGATTCTGTGGTGTAATAAAATGTTCCAATTATCAAAAACAACCAGACACATTACATAACATTGCATTTGTGTCTACTCTGCCTAGTAGGTTGTAAATACTGTAGGTTGGCATAACAGACAAATATCTGGAAATTGTCAGAAGCATGCAATTTAGTTGTTATAGGATTTCCTATCAGAAGGGAAACATTTTTTTTGCAATCGTATTTCATAAAATCAAATATTTAACAAATCCAGCGGTAAAGGAGCAACCAAGGTTGAAAGAGGAACACTTGGGGTTTAATGTAATTAAATAAAGTGTTTTAACTACATACAGTATGAGTGTATTTTAAAGTAAGCATTAGCTGCTAATAATGTACTGTGAATGAAATGATAAATGATGCAAAATGTTAATTGATCACTAATCTTTTAATAGTAATTGCAGAATTTGCATTATGTTTCCTGACACATGTACTTTGACCAATGAGGAACATGTAGAATTCTCCAAAAACATGCACACAGAAGGACGCAAGACACTTTTTGTCTACCTACCTTTCTATGTTTTCTATGTCATTGGCCACCAGCCAGCAGAGCTGAGGAAAGTCAGTGGGGGAGGAAGAGGTGTCCTCCAGGATCGGGATATCTGAGCTCTCCTCTATCTTACTGTCGACCCCGGTAGGGCCACAAGAATCCTTACCTAAAGATAACAGAGAGCAGCTAGCCTTAAATACATCTCACTACTAAAAACTGTCAATAAATACTTACATCTGTGCATATATTTTGAAATCTGCTAGTGTTGGGATTTTCTTCTGTTTTATTGGTTGTTTATTTTAAATAAATACAAATTTTAAAAAGAGAAATAAAGCATGCTGTATATAAACTAGCACACATGCATAAATACACAAAATCAAAAGCTATGCCATGAGGCTTATTCATGTATTAACCTTTCCTGTGGAGCTGCAGGGACCCTAGTAAGCAGACAGATTTGAGCATCTCTGTGATGTACATCTCCAGACAGCACTGCAGCTGGATGAATAGCCTACAGATCTCAGGGTGGATCTCCCCATCCTCCGGCCTAAAATGACACATAGTTGGAACACAGCAAGGTTACTGGCTAGCTGGGACTTAATAAACTCTGGATACAATGACCAACTTTATGGAAACAAATTAAAATCATAGTCCCGTTATAGAAAAAGGTTCATAGAAAACCTCTTAATGTCTCTGTGTACTGTTAAACAGTAGTTAACAGTAGTTTAACTTAAAGTGTACAAAGTATAGCTGAAGTTGTTTCACTTTAGCACAGTACACATAATCAGGGTTGGGTAATCTGGATTACGTAATCAGATGACAAAAATCAAGTAACTATAATCAACCCAGATTACAATAAAAAATGTGTAATCAGATTACAGTTACATTGTTGAGATTACCTTTTTACATTTTATCATGCAAACAATGCAACTTTTTTATGATAGCCTGTTTTAATTTGACAAGCAGTTCATTTGTTTGTCCACTAGATATCACTATTATCCAATTGCCTGTGTAGTTTCTTGACAAGAAAAAACTTAAAATCAAAACTCAAGCTGGAGGAGCCGTCGACATCAAAAGACAGACCCATTTCAGTTGGGAAAAAATGCGCTTACTAGTTGGCAATATTGCCCCAACTTCGATTTAAAGACAGTGGAAAATAATAATGTGTATGTTGTGTGCAAGTTGTGCAAACCAAAAGTGCAAGTCTTGTCAACGGTGCTAACATCTACTTCAAATCTGAAGAAACACTTGGAGGTAAGTTGAACGTTAACATTAACATTACAGGAACATGCTCGGCATCGTTCAAACATTACTAGCTATCAGGTGGTCCAATGATGATAGTTTGTGATGGTTTCAGTTATGTCATAATTTAGTGAAGGTTAAATTTGCATTTGCCACATCAGTATCAATCATGGTAGCGATGGTTAGGCTAAACGTTATGTTCACCGCTCATAATGTTATATTGGATTTTTTTAATGGATCTCTAAACATTATCCTGGGATTCATTTGATTTCCTTATGAGAAATTTTCAGAGAGAGATATGAGAAAACATTCAATATGATGTGAGAAAAGAGTTAAACAGATTAATATGAGGATATGTACTGAGAAATGGATATGTTCAGAGTAAA
The DNA here is from genome assembly GCF_004354835.1 of Perca flavescens. Lineage (NCBI taxonomy): Eukaryota > Metazoa > Chordata > Actinopteri > Perciformes > Percidae > Perca > Perca flavescens. The sequence continues at coordinate 22,456,348 of NC_041335.1, read as the reverse complement.
GAAAGTACTTAGTAATAAATATAAAGTTTTTAGTTAATAACGTTTTTAGTTAGTTCACACAGGAATGCTTGAATGAAAACAAAAAGATTTTTTTGATGTAATGAAATAATGAAGAGAAAAATAAAATGAGAAGTCATTGATGAATTCTGTGACGGTGTCTTTTACTTAAGGTGCATATTTATTGAAGTGATCTAAGAGTAATCCTAAAGTAATCAGATTACATTAAATGTTTTGGGTAATACAACTGATTATGTTACTGATTACAACAGTAATGGATTACATTTCAAAGTAATCTGACCCAACCCTGCACTTAATACACTTAAAATTGTGCTTTTCTACAATTTAATTACAACTAAAATATATTTAGTACAAAGTTGTTCCAAAATAGCATGATTCAAGATAACTATTTATTAATAAACTTCAAGTATGCTGATGATTAGTCTGTCTTCAAAAACATTCAAGTATGCTACAATTTAATACACTTAGTATACTTTTTTTTTTACCTGGGTTGATTCATGAGTTTAACCGTGTGCTCAGTTACTTAGCAGTAGCAGTTCCACTAAAAAGATTTCAATAGTAAAATAATAAACAATAGTAAATAAAAGTTCCTTAAATATTATACCACAGACTGCCCCCCATTTTGTTTTTTAAAATTATTTGATTAATTGATGTCTCGAAAAATTATTGAAAAAATTGCCAAAGTCTGAGTGCAGTATGTGTTGATCACTTACATGTGTAGAGAAAATGGTGAAAACCGTAATTGACGTCTAACTTTTGTATAATATATTCAATTTTCAGCATGCACATCTTCTACGTCACATCATAACCTTCTAACAGCCCTTACTAAAATTTAAATATATTAACAAAAATGAAGAATAGCCCTCTTAATACAGTTTTGCCTGCTTGTGATTACATTAATATGATCAATAACCTGAACAATTCAGTTACTAATAGCAGCAGCTAATGCCAGAAGGGGTTATAAACTCAAATACATATAAACAGTTTACCAAATTTAAGCCATCAGATAAGAGATACGCTGTGGAATTTGCATTAATGATAAGAAATGGGAGCTATCAATTTCTGTAGACCTGTTTTTGTTGCTTTATGTCAACAAGCAGACAAGGTCAAAATTGCTACTGACTGGATTTTGCATGATTGTTGTTATATGCCCAAATTTTTAGTTTGTTTAACTGTCTAAGAATGTATGAATGAAATGCATTGGAGAAGTTCAAACATAAAAACCCCATCTGAATACTTTTCATTTACCCAGAGTTGATCACTTGCTTTAACAACCATATACATCTGGTGTTTAAGGGAAAACTTCAGCAGGTGATATTCAGTGGGTGTGATATCACAGAGGAAAGTGACAGCGATGAAAGGCGTGAAACTTGCACGTGGTACAATTATTTCTCACACAAATCATGCTGTTGCATTCCCGTCTTCCAACAGCAAGCTTCTCCTTCCCATCGTTGTTTTGTCAAAGTGCTGCCTTTTACAGTACTGTTGCTAAAGCAAAGCTGTCATCAATGCTATCCTGCTTATCAGCTTTTCTCTAACACATTGGAGAGGCCTCACATCACTCAAACCATTCAGACACACTGGCTTTATTTGATTAAAGGGGACTAATCTGTGCTGTCTAATTCAAGCTCTGTGTCTCTAGTGGTGGAGACGGACATTGAAATGGCCTGGAGAGCTTTTAGGAAAGGAGGCTTAGAGTACATGTTGGTGATGATTATGACAATGATGTTGATGCTGTTATCAGTAGGAACTGAGTTCTCTCTAAAGCTGCTGCGCTGTCCCTATTTCAATAGCAGCAGCAGAAAATTCAAGCACAGGACTATAATAGATACTACTTGTAGTCTTGGAGGTATAACTGTATCTAGCTGTATAATTACGCCATAAATTAAAAAAAGTAGTAATATATAAAATGATATTATTAAAGCATTGCTCAATGGATGTTGTATGACTCATGCCCCTGCATGACAGGAAACATGCAGTAGACTGCTTACCGGCTAACCATAGGAGTGTGGCACGCACATGTGGTTCAAAGCCTCCATACGTTAAATGGAAAGATTTTGTCATGCATGTAACAGACAGTGAAATATATGCATTCTTAAATTGCTGTGAGATATAACAAGTGGATTAATTATTTAGCCAGGAAATGGGTTACAGAGCAGAGTACAGCCTAACATATTCTAAACTCGTCCTCATGAAAAATGTGGCAGACTAATATTTAATGGGAGAGCATTCAATGGTTTCACAGTTCTCCAACAAATGTGGATGCCTGTTATAAGGAGGAATATGAGCTATAGCAGGAGTAAACCTGATGCTGTTATTGTTTCAATGCTGCCAGGGCTTTGTCAAGCAGTTAGCACTGCAGAATGTCCTCCAAATCTCTCTCACCACTGGCTTCAGTGTCTGATTGTTATTTAAGTAAGTTTGAGGGTTCCAAGTCAGCTGGCATCTTAGCTTTACAGAGGACCTTCAAATCCCAAGCCTAACTTTGCCCTTCTTCCACTGGCACCAATGCGGGGTAGATGTTGTGCTCAACGAAGAGTGCAGGCCAAGTCAACAGACATGTCAGGCTTCTGTCATTTTTTCTCTCTATCTTAAACCCAAACATCTATCATAAACAAACCTATATCGTAATATATTTTGCATTGACTGTTTCATTAGGGTATCATTTGTTTTTGCTAAAAAGAAAGAGCCAAGGCTTTGGATTCTTGCAGACATTCTGTACTCTAGAAAACAATGAACATCCATTGTTGAAAAGCATGCTAGTATCTAAATGTCCAAATGGCCATAACAGAAACACAGCACACAAAACACACACACACACACACACACACACACACACACACACACACACACACACACACACACACACACACACACACACACACACACACACAATATTGATAATATTATCTCAGAAATTCGTTGTTCTGAGAAGCATTTCACTTCATGCATTAACGTGTTAGACCCCAGCTAATGGGAAACTACCAGTTACAGCATGTTGTTGTGATTGCTTCCTGGTAAAGCTGTACCGCTAGCAATTAGAGCCATCATGGTTTAAAAAAAAGTGATCTCATGTTCTGTTTCCCCCAAATTCTTTTCCCACTTCAAGCTCACTAGTTTTACAGTAATGGGGCAGACACTTGAATGATTTCTTTGAAGTGTAGAGGAGTAGGCTTAAGTATACATGTGCCTAAAACGGGGATGCTTATAGAAATTTGTGGTAAAATTTGCTACTTTACAACTTTAGGCGCAGCAGTGTTGCAGAGCGCCGTATTTGGTGCACTTTCAGAACCATTGATAGCTCTTTGTGAGGTACTAATAGTCAGCACCATGGACAGCGTCTTTGCCAACTTACCCCGATATCAAGGAGAGACTGTGGTGTGCCGCTCTCGCCATTTCGCAGCCTTTAGTTCGGGTCTTCAACATTTCGGCCCGTAAGGAAGGACAGTCCACAGTGATTTCGCCAATGGAGATGACCAGCTCACGGTACAGAGCCACAAGCGTATTGAATTCTTGGACGATCTGTGAATGAGACGATAAAATCACACAAAAATAAGTTATTCCCTAAATGACTTAGTCAAGTAAGCACCACACATATATAACAAACAACATTTGCTTGAAAATCGCTTCCTGTTCTGGCTATTGCAGTTGAATAGCCTTGATCCTTGGCCAATACATTGACTTGTCAACATGAAACGAGTCAGCCACACACACACACACACACACACACACACACACACACACACACACACACACACACACACACACACACACACACACACACACACACACACACACACACACACATACTGAGGACACATAATGTGCCAGTGCAGGTGCATTGTGGTATAGGCATCAATTGAAATAGTATTTCAAAATTTGCAACCTTGCACCTATGCGGTCAAAAGCCCATAGAAATAGAAACGTGAAAGTGAAGCATTGCCATCAAAATTGTCCGCAAAGTCAAAGTGGATGATACATGAATTGATTTTTCTTTTATTGACAGGGGTCCCATTATGCTAAATTTGGTTGTTTGCACAACCTCAGAGCTTGAGATTGCGGGACACAAATATTTCGTTCATTTTGTGCAACTCCTGCATAGCATCCTGCTGCACTCCTGTAGGCTATAGGAACAGAGAGGCTCCATGACGTTCACTAATGAAAGGGTGAAGCAGGCTATAGCCTACATATCATCATTCCTGCCAACATCTGTCAAAACACGGGACATCTGTGCTATGAACACCTAGATTATATTGTAATTTGGGAAATTTTGAAATCAGTCTAAATCATCAGCACTCCAAATGTAAATCACACAGTCAATCTGCACGCCGAGATGATCTGTTTGGCATCACTGACGACAAAGCAATGCCAATGCATATATCTATTTTTAGGCTCCCAGACTGAGTTACAGTCTTTTTTGCAGCTATTAACAGCTGTCGCCTCTGCACCCTGCATGCACGGGATAGTCGATCGTCCTATAGAACAAAGAAAGCTACGGATAATAACATAGCACTCCTTATCAGAGGCACCCATGCAGTCATTGACGTGTCGCAAACCTACCATTCTGCAGTCGGCCACGGCGCGTTGGGCTTTGCGGGTACTTTCGGTACTCTCCCTCCTCTGTGGGTCTCGGCAAGGAGGCTTCCCAATCTGGAAGATGTTCCCGGAGGATCTGGGGCGGTTCTTGCGCCCATTCGATGCAGAACTCATGCATACACATACACTAATAAAACAGCCCTAATACAGAACGGTTTTGTCTTATTTCTCTACCAAACTTCACCACTTTCTTTCTTCCTGCCTCACCACCCTGCACCTTACTGTTCACCTTATTCTCTCCTCTGTATACGCTCAGTTCACCTTCGCCAACTATTGGCTGGATTGAATCTCGATTACAGTTATTGCTCTGTCTATCTCTCACGTTCCTCCCCTCTAGTGTAAGAGACGGAGAAAATATTTTCCCGGACGAGCCTCAGAGTGCAGAAAAAAAAGTACCGGATGAGCGTCTGCGACTCCTCTCCGCATTGCCCTGACTGCAGCGGGACGCAAGTCACCTTCACCCCAGCAGCACACGGTGCACAGTGAAGACTTCACACCCAACCCGGAGTCCAGCTAGCTGAGGTGTCTTCTCTGACGCACCGATGTTGGAAGGAGACGATCACATTTACGGATATTCTCCAAATGCAACCATTTTTTATGATTGCGCGTTTCCATTAAGCACCAATAAGACGGGCGATAACGATCGTTTCTTAGCTGCAGAATCTCCTTATAGATACGAAATAACGCCACCAATGTCCCCGCTGACAATTACACTGCGCACACTCCTCTGTGCCGGAGAAAATCTAAACGATAAAAAAAAAACTTAATTCCTGGTATCGCGGTCTCAATTCTGCTCCCAGGGTCTGTTTGTTCGAGTGTCTCCAGCTGGTCGGGCGGGCCTATCTCTAACCTTGGAGAGGCAGTAGAAGACGAGCAGTTGCTACAGGCCTGACGTGGCTCTGTGGCTGGCAACACTGCGCACCCAAAGGACGGGAATACTAATAGGGCCCATCAAGTCAGACCCCCGCCCTGAGCTGTATCCTAAACGTGTGAAATTCAGGCTTTTGGCCACTTTGCCTCCACATATTGCAGTAAAGACTATATGTGTGTCCATTTAAACTTTAGTATTGAATACCACAGTTTAAATACACATCTACTATGGTATATTTATAATAATTATGCAGTCCCATTGTATTGGGACTTAAAGTGTGTTTTATGGTATTATTATTATTTTTATATCCATATGCCTTTCTCAACCGCAATCATATGCCTATAGACACACATTGTGTTTAACATAAAAGTGTTACTTTATTAGAGACCCAAATATATTTTTAAGGTTGTTAAGGTGGTTACTAAGGGTAATCTTGCAATCCAGGTTATGTTAAGTGTAAAACATAATAGTCGGACCAATACAAAACCACAAAAAATTTAAGTAAATAGGAACTAAGCTGTAAACTGGAAGGAAGCTTCATGCACACACACAAATGGAGAGCGGTGGCATAAAAAAAAAATACATACAGTATATATGAATATAAATGTATAATTTGTTGTCTATGGTTACACCACAAAAACTAAACTCTTTCAACATTTCTATTTTTTTGTTTGCTATGAATGTGCCTACTTTCAGCTGTGACAATTGCCCTTCCTTGCTTTTGACAACCACAAGAGGAAAGTATGTGGTAGATATTCTGAATAAATTAGGAATCCATTTCAGTGTATGGTGAGTGCTCTTTCTAAACATGCATTACTATTTAATTGTGAATGCAGGAAGACTTTCAAAATCCATCTACATGACATACACCCACAGATGCACACCGCTGCATAAACACAAAGAGACACACATCCAGTGACACAGAAAACGTACAGTGTAACTTTTTTGTTTATTTAAATGTAAAAGATTCGGCACTGATCGTGTGTTTGGTATTGATCTCTTAGAAGAGATGGCACCCTAACACATCTCCTGGTTTCTTAGCAATGACATGTCAATTCATTCTTCTTAAATGGCTTTTACTACAAAATGTGCATACCATTTTTATAAATAAACACATTTAAATATGGCCAATAGTTAATAGATTTTAAATGCTAATGCCTTCCTGTGCTGCCAACTGAAAGTCTTTCTCCATATCCTCCCCAAACGTTTCTGATGGGGCCTCACACAACTCTCATAATGGAAACTTGCAAAGCAAACTGGAAAAGGTAAAAGTCCAGTCACTATCCAGGTGTAAGCAGAGCCTGTGCTTTCCATATAGTAAGCTCCAAATATATCTCTTTGGGACTGCTTTACGTCCTGCACTATACTAGTTACTGACCATCTAGGTGACCCTTTCTGTCCCAAGTGCTAGTATTTGTAGCCAGAGGTCATTCCACCAAGGCTCGAGACTCTGCCTGCTGTCCAACTGGCAACACACCACACCACTTGATTGTTATTGTAAAGTTATACCAAACTGTGAACAATACATGCATTGAGTGAAGCCCACATACTTTACACTGATGCAAGTAGAAAATTAAAGTGAAGTCCTTTGGAAAAGCTAATAAAAGCACTTAAAGAGGTATCAACTAAACAACTTGAATTGTGTCAGGAAAAAGCAATTTATTTGGCTCTAACACATGATTTCATTACCAAATTGGAAACCGCTTGAATGTACAAATTCATATCAAAGCCACATCTACATACCTGTATTAATGTGTTTCTGTGTAACTTTTGAAATAAAATACAGTGACTTATTTCAACATTATTCCCTCCAGGGGGTGCTTAAGAACAATAAAAACCACAAAATTCCTTCTCATTGAAAAACAGCAAATTAAAAACATCTAGCAAGACATACTGTATATTATAACACAAGTGCCAATTAAAAAGGTTTTAGAAGTAAGGATATGGTGTATGGCGGTAAATTGGAACAGAGGTTCATAAAACCATAAACAAATGGTCTCAACCCATACCAAAGAGCAAATCTCTTATTTAAAGAAGTTTTCTGAGGATGCATAAACATGAAAATCCACCCAAAAAGTGCTCACTCATGTTAGTCTTTTTTTGTTTTATTGTGGGTTAGTCATTATTATTATTATTATTATTATTATTATTATTATTATAATAACATTACAGTATTATCATTGGAATATGCAATACCAGTGGTAGTACTGAAATGGTATGTTCTTGTATTTGGGCAAAAGTATAAACAACCATCTCTACCTCATTATAGCAGCAGCTCATGCTTGTGTTTCCCAATGATAAAATATAGTGCAAATTGGTTCCACTGTCCAACAGAAGTTTCTAAATTAAATTTGAAAATACTGTTTGAATTCATAAGTGAAAAATTCGGAATACATATAAATGTTTGTCGTATTTTAAAGCATTACCATATGTTTTGTCACGACTGCAAATCTCAAAATGAGGTAATGTTTTGGGTTGGTAAGTATGAAATTGAAGAAAACCTAATTGGAATTTTCCACTTTTGTTATTTCTAGTACTTACATTAATATGTCATTGAAAGTAATCAGACTAGGAGTAATCTAGTTGGCTGTGCTGCTAATAAAAAATAAGCAAGTATTAATAGACTGTATGTAAATTATATAAAACACTACAACCTAGGAGATGTTATACGTGACATATATGTATTATCTCCCATCCATACAGGAACAGGACATGTTGTGCAACCCACATTACATGCGCAACATGTGGAGACAGAGAACATTGGATTCCCAAACATCCTCCTACACCTTTTCTCTATTTCAATCATTTATTAATGAGAGACAACAAGCTGGCACCAGCTGTTGTTTTCCCTCCATCGCGTCATCCCTACCTGCTTGTCTTCTCATTAAAGCCTACAGCTTAGTTTCCCCTATATATAAAGTAAGCACACATATATATATATATATATATATATATATATATATATATATATATATATATATATATATATATATATATATGTGTGTGCTTACTTTACCCTCATCTTTCAGTATCCTCAACTTTTCCTCTTTCCATGTTGCTCCATTATTTTAGTTATGACTGTCAAAAAGAAGGGAAGAAGAGGTAGCAAAGGAAGCAGAATATGAAGAAGCCAATAACCCAGTTGACTGAATAGATATAGATGATGACCATGTCCATGTCAAAACGCCAGCCTCGAGAGTCATCCTCAAAGTCCAGAGCGTCCAGACGGTAGCCTCCTCCATGGGGGAACTGGCGTCTAGCAATGGGACTGGACTGCCTCTGGAAGCCTGGTTTGGGTGACAAATAAGGCATCACATTTGGTGGTTTTCACAAGTGAAATATTTCTACAGTAGTTTTCTCCTTATTTGAATGAATGTCAGGTAAAATGGAATCTAATAGTTTTTATAGTGGGAAAAAAGCATTGACATCACATTGTCAGGAAGGTAGCTACTATTGAGGAAACCAAGGTCACGTCCTCGGTAATATGTCTGGAAAATTATTATTTTTTTAAGAGTGATTCTGATATTTTTTTTCTGGTCAACATCCAGTATCTTAAAATCTGCCGAAATAAAGTAAACTACTACTACTAAAGTAAAATAAAAAGGAGTCCGTCTTCTCCATCAGAATTACACAGTATAGAGAAGGCTGTGGAACATTTAGACCATCAAGTGGGAGATAACAGTATATTACTTTATATAATGGTACAACATCAGTAGTTGTACATAGGTGATAAACTAATTATGGGGAACATTGCTTCTCCTCAAAATATTCTCCAAGAATTTTGTCTATAATAAGAAATTGCATGTGTGCCTGGCAAAGGCAGCAACTTAAATGTGTATTATGTATGCTATGAAATTAAAGCATTGGGTTTAATCTACCTCTGAAGCCTTGAGGTACTTTAAGGATAAATACGTAGCAGGTACACATGTGCTACTCTGTCACAAGTCTTGGCAAGACCTACAATCTTACTTAAGCATTACAATAAAATTGCAATTGTGTCTTTCTGCTGCTGATATTTTGCCAAATCTGTTTATTTTAATCTGAGAGAATTCTGTGTATGGGTATTTAAAAACCTGCCTCCAAAGATACGGAAGAGTTTCCGGCAGCTTGGGAGTGGCCACTTTGCACAACTTGCTTTCTGGAAGTTTTGTTTCCGGGAAAGGTATTCCTTTGGAAAGAATGTTCTTGCTGTTTGGTTTAGCTCTGTAAGAAAGACAAGGAAACAAACTAAATATTATAAAACGTGAACATCTTATTCACACCTATACTTCTTTATAGCCTGGATAGATTATGTTTGATTGATTCAATGTATTCAAAGAAGCAGCAGCAAAAGCAGCATCACCTGACTTCCTCATTTTCTCCTTGTTCTGTTTCTGTGTGACCTTGGCTTTGGTAATCAACACAAGAATCTAATCTACAATCCTTGTCACCTAATCACTCACAAGAGCCCTTAGTGTGTCTGCAGTCCTCATAACCATGGCCACTACTGTCTTTTAATGGCCACAGCAGTGTCCCTGCCGCTCACTCTCTCCTACATACATCTAGAAGTAGGCCAAAGTGAATCACAGAACTTCATTACTTATTCATAGATCAGACTACGTTCAATGTAATCAGCTTGCAGTGATCACAAGGTTACATAAAATAAGTATGTCGTTATAGAGCATATGTGCAAAATTATTACTATTACAGTAGATTATGTAAGATTATTGTGTAATGACATCACATGGATACACATAAGATTAGGGTTTCATTGTCTACAGGTGCCGCAATTGCTAAAAACATCTCTTTTGTCATATCGCAATGCATTTCCCACTCATCAGGTTAACCCTTTTCAGAAACACTAAATAAAAGTGTTCCAATCTTGTTTGATTTTGTCTTCTCGGTCAGGGTGACTCATCTGGTCAGAGCTGAACTAAACGTCTACTCTGCTCCCTACGGGACATCTGCAGCTGGGCCCTCTGAACAATCTGCAGCTTAGATGTCATCTATGCAACAGCCAACAGACGTAAGAATACACATATAGCCTAGCTGCTAATTGACTGTTACATTATGATTATTTTGTTCTAAACTACACATTTTACTGGCATATTTAAAACTGTATTTTTTTTATCCATCTCACATTATGTAATCTAAAATGTTTAGCAGAGTCATAAGTAGAGGTGATACGTATTTCAAATCATGTAAATTGTACGGCAAGTGCATTCTGCCCATTAGCTCACCCTTCTGGAAGAAGACATGTGTGATGATTGTTCTGCAGAGGGGGCAGGGGGTGTTGGTGGGGCTGTTCTTAGCCAGCGTCCTCAGACAGGGTTCACAGAAGATGTGGTTGCAGGGGTGACACATGTAAGGACTGAAGTATACATCCAAACACACAGCGCATATGTAACCTTCTCTGTCACCAGCGCTCATGTCCTCATCATCCTCGCTACTGCTGCTGGATGGGTTCCCTGTTGAACTCTGGGTAACGAGCAAAGGCATAGGGTGAAAAGATAAATGATGTTGATAGATGTATCAACATCCATGCATATATTTTCTTGTAGATCTCTTCATGCAGATAAATATTTCTGTGTGTGTATATATTGCAAACATGCACATCTTCATCTGCAAGCCTTTGTATACTGTAAAAAGTAAAAAGTGTTTTGGATGAGATTCACATCAGATTAGCACCAAACTTATTTTATCTCTTCTTCTATCTCTAAAATCTAAAACCATGATGGCAAACCCATTTCTAAAGGTTCACGTCTACATGGACAGACATATTAGAAGAAAGGAGACAATCCAGAAATCTGACCCCCCACATATGAGGTTTTGAGCATACATTATCGCTATGTCATCGCACCAGCTGGCAATAAATATAAGTGAAAACGTCCTCTACTGCAGTCCTCTTGAGATTCTGTTTAAAATACTCTCACTTTAATACACACATTTGATGAGTGTAAATTGTCTTTGACACCCACCTGCACAGCATAATAATATGTGTGAGGACATGAGGGTTTTAGATGTAAGTTCAGCAGAATAAAACATCTACTTACCTACACTTTCTCACTTCTTATGGAAGAGCATAAACATTGTTTGCTAAATACAGCATTTTGACCCTGACGCTGGCCCTAATTCAAACTCCCCTTACTCTACAGCAAACAGAGAGTTGTTACTTTCTTCAGGTAGAGTTTTTCCATAAGGCACAGTGTGACTCATGCATACACAATTCTGTAAGATAAAACATTTTGTTTACGCTGCAGATGGCCTGTCTTCAGTTTACCCTTTTAATCTAGTTTGTATCTTTTCATTTCATATGGCAAAATACATCTGCCAACCCCACTGCTCCAATCCCTCTCATCTCTTCAGCAGTCAACTACCCTCCCTCCCAGGTGCCTCTGCACCTAAATCCACACTCAGCATTTCCAAATTCCAAATAAAATTCATATGAGAGGAAGTACAAAAACCCATTTTGAGAACAGTATCTGGGGTCCCTCGAGTCCTCCTAGTCAGACCTGTGACAGCAGACTCAGAGGATTGGTGTCTGAAGCCTCAGTCTTAAAAAAGACCAGGGGGTGCTTCCAGAGTAATTACCACTTTATCGCCCAGGGGGAACTCCAGGGACTTCGGTGTTGCACCAGTCCTGCCTCCCAAGGTGTGTCATTAACACAGAGGAAAGAACACAGAGTGTACAGCTCCAAGCAATCATGGGCACTGAGGCTCTCCTGTGGCAACATGCACTGTAACATGACACCTTTGTCTTGGTTGCACTGTTAAATGTGTACATCAATAAATAAGTACTATTCTTTATCATTGGGAAGTAAAAGTAAATTAAAATCTTTTAGTAGACATGGAGTAAACTTTTTTCTTTTTATTACCTTAACTTGTATTAGCTTCATTTGACTAACCTGACACAAATGTGGTTTGTGTAAACTTGAAAGAATAATAATTATTTTACAATAGCAATAAATGTTTCTACAGATCTACATGCAGCAGCTACATTCAACCACAAACAGATTTCAGGTTCTGAACAGCAGCTGGAGTAAGTAACTGAACAATCCAACACTAATTGCCTCTCCATTACCCAGGATGAACCTACTTCCTGTGGAAAACTGCATGACAATAATACCCGCTCTGACCTTTGGCCTAGTGTATACTATCTACAAAGTGCAAATATTTCATGAGACTCTATCAGGGGGGTTAAAACAACCATTTCCACAAACAATGAAGGCATAAGCAGTAAAGTTGCATGAAATCTGCGAAGGGGGAAATAAATAAAGCATCATATTTGGAAACACACATTGTGAAATATGTACTTAAACAAGGCTTTGTGACCAAAGGGTTAAAATAATAAATAATAATAATAATATGAGAGGGTGAATGAGAAAAACTACTGTTGAGCTGTCCTTGAGAAGTATCCTTAAGTCCCAGTGGCTAATAGGTGAAATGCTGTGCTTGTAGTGAGCAGCTCCCAAATGAGAATGAGTGTAACTGTGCGAGTGCAAAGTTGGAAAAAGCTGAGGAAATAGCATACACACTCAATAAGTCTTGATATTGATAAATAACCAAGCAAACTCATTTAATTTATTCTGAAATAATAAACAAACATGCCTACTCACTTTTTCTCTGAGAGTTAGGTGAGAAGACCAATACCACTCGCATTGTGCATTAACTATAGAGCTTAGCATAATCACTGGAAGCAGGTGGAAGCAGCTAGCCTGGCTTTCTCCAAAGTTCAAATATGTACAGGCACCATTAAAGCTCACAAAATGGGCTGTATCTTATTTGTTTAATTCATGCACAAACATGTTGGACAACTTCCTAGAGTATTGCTTTCCCTGTGAGACAGCCAGGTGCCTGGTCAAGTGTTGCCAGCTATTTCATATGGAAAGTAGCTTGCTCGAAGTGTTGCTAGATGTCGCTAGATTATGTTACATGTATGTGATGTCATAACATAACTATTCACATACAAGATTTCAAAACATGTCAAGCTTACCTGACTCTGACTATCTTTATCATTAACTATTTTTATTTTTTAAATATATCTCATCAAAATGCACATGTAAAACCACAACTCTCTGTAAAACCACAATTTATTTATTACATTTTTGTTTGTGTTCACAAATAAAATGAGATATAACATGTCCATTAGTGAGCTTTAGAGGTGTTGATAGCCATATTTGTTTTCCTTTAGAGAGAGCCAGGCTAGCTGTTATACCCTGCTTCAGTATTTACGCTAAGGTAAATTAAAAAAAACTAAATTAAGCTAAGCTTATCCCCTCTTGACTTGGGCTACATATACTGTATAACATTCAAACATTATCAATCTTATCATCTAACTCTCGACAAGAACTTTGAGGTTCTAACATTTGGCTCTTGACCCTTAATTTACACGTGATAACTGTAGCGCAAATTGGGAAAAATGTAAAAACACTTGTTTTTGCATTTCATTCATTTTGCATTCTCCTCATGGTGGCACATGCCATCTATTCTCCCCCACAGAAATAATCCTCCACATTATAATAGATACAATTATATCTGCTAGAGCCAAATAGTATGTGTATTATGTATCTACATCATGCATACATTAACTACAATTTGAGGGAGAGAGGAATATCTTAACTAAAAACAATATAATCAGCAGGAGGGCATCAAATTAGGGAAATTATTTTCTGTGTTTCAATGCAACTCATTTTATTCAGCTTTATCTAACTCAGCAGTCAGAATAATTTCAATCCACCAACGTAACTGCAGATCTGCAGCAGCCAATCAAAAGCAGAATCTGCTCTGTTGTCTGGTTGCTTTTGAAAGGCTCTCCACCCAAGCCTCATCATGCAACTAATTCAGATGTAACCCCACTTTAAACTGTACAATGGCTATTGAGAGGAGCTGGGTGCTGATAGGGCTGTCGACAGTCAGACTTAGATGAAATTAACACACAGACACAAAAATACACGTGTAGCCACACAGTCACATAAAGTGCCATGAATAAATACAGTGAAAAGTGGACCCAACATGCAATATTTAGGTCTGATTTGTGTGCGTGTTGTATTTTACCACACACACAAACATACAAAAGTGGATCAGTTAGGTAATTTAAGGCTGAAGTGCATTGAGACTTGAGCAACTGAAGAGTATCCTAAAGCTTCTTAACTGATAAAGACTACACATGAAGACGGAAATATTTGGTTTGGTAAATGATAAATGAAAATTGATAAGTGCCCCTTCTGTGCCCCTACTGTACTTCTCAGTGTCACATAAAATATCATAGTGCTTTAATAGTTGAGACATTATTTGCATTGTATTAACATAGTATTAATTGGGAAATGGGTGAGAAAAATAAATTATTCAATGATTTAATTATCAGCTCTGTGGTTCTTCTTATACAGCAGCACCAAAAGATATAAGGTAGTTGCCTGATCTTAATCCTAAAATCACTGGTAAAACATTTGGTAAAAGAACAGTGACTTCAGTACTCATTGTCATATTTAGGCTCAGTAATTTGTGTCATTTACCTGTCTGATCTCCTGCAGTTGACTTTGTCTCCACCTCTCCCTTCTCCTCTGCCTCCTCCTCAGACACTTAATCCTGTTCTTCTCTCTTTTACTCATCCTCCTCTCAGGGAGAAAAGGAACACAAGGCGGCACCACTGCTGATGTCATGGTTTGACCTATCACCTCCGTCACACCACTGCCTCCTTCCTCGCCATCTTCCACGTCCTCTTCCTCCTCCTCCTCCTCCTCCTCCTCTTCTTCTTCTTCTTCTCCTAGCTCTGAGTTGGTGAGAGATGGGATGTGTGTCAGATGGCTTTGTGACGATCGTCCAGTTGCTGTCCCTGTTCTCACCTCCACCCAGAATGGATCTGTCTCTCTGAGCAAACTAAATGGGTTGCAGTGCAGGTCTCCTGCTGCTGTTCTGGATGAAAGTCTCTGAGGGGACAGAGGTGTTGATCTGGTTTGGATGGGAGGCTGAGGGAGAGCAGAAGACATGGACCTTATTGCTGGCCGAGGGGATTGGGGGTTTAAATTGGCAGCGATGTTCCGGGTGCAGCCAATACTGAGAGGTCTAGGGCACGTGGATCCTCTCTGCAAGTTGTTCGATCCTTCCAAAGGGCTGTTTAATTGGATGTCAGAATTACTGCTAGACAAACTTTCAGCGCTTCCTGTTCCCTGTCTGTCCTGGGCTCCAGCTCCATGTGTACCAGTTCGTTCAGTCTTTCTCTGCCTTTGTTTTCCTCTTTCCCTGCCTCCTGTGTGTTCAACATTTTGTCTCTCCTCATCCCTGTCTTGATTTCCCTCTCTCCATCTTCCTCTGTTGTCCTTGATGCAGGTCTTTCTGTGTGCTTTCCTCCCTGGCAGGGCAGGTCTCACCAGTTGCTCCACACTGCTCGACCTTCCCTCTCCGGGTGGATCTGCATTCCTCAGCCTAGGTCTCACTGTCTTTAAGCATGGGGTGTAAGTCTCATTGTTGCTGTTTTCTTCACCATCATCTTCATTTCCACAACCTCCAACTCTGCTTGATCCATTAACACCAGAGGGTTCCAAATGGGAGCTCATGGCGATGCTTTTGAGCCCCTCATTCACGAGCAGAGCACATCTGAAGCAACTTCCAACTAGCCTGGTCTTTCCCCTGTCATCTTCCCCAAAGTCTTCTCTCTGCCTCCCACTACTTCTGGATGTATAAGTTCAAGCTCTTTAGAGGGACTGTTCCAGTGTAGAGGAGGTGAGCAGTGCATGCCTCTGGCCTGGCCTATCCTGCCCGTTAGCCCGCTGGGACATTCCATGCTGTTGACAAAGCCAAAGTCCCCCTGGTGAGCCTCATTACAATAGGTGCACTGTTCATGGCCTCACTATTGTCCTGTGTGACCTATAGAAAACACATTGCTATACAACCACTGAATACACAAAATAAGGTGAAAAAACCAGAGCCACCTTTTTTTTCTCACATCCACTAATATGGTGTCAGCTTTTTTTACTCTGGGGTTTACAAATAGAGCACAGAGTGTGTGTGTGTGTGTGTGTGTGTGTGTGTGTGTGTGTGTGTGTGTGTGTGTGTGTGTGTGTGTGTGTGTGTGTGTGTGTGTGTGTGTGTGTGTGTGTGTGTGTGTGTGTGTGTGTGTGTGTGTGAGTGAGTGAGTGAGTGAGTGAGTGAGTGAGTGAGTGAGTAAGTGCCTGGACTTGAAGAAAATCAAAATGTATTTGAGGAAAAAGATCAGGATAACTTCTTCAATAGCGTTTTGTTCTGACAGACAGTTTTATGGTTTCCAAATAGAGAATTAACAGGAAACAGGAAATAGCTGAATAAAAAAACAATAAAGATTTAAAGTTCTATATGTATTCTCTCACAGTATACATTTATTATAATAGGTCATGCAACTGTTACTGTAATGTCTAATTGAGGGGAATGGCATAAGTTGGTACTTTGCATCATTGTTTAGGTCTTGGTCTTTGATAAAATGTAAATTGACAGCCTTATTTACATAACTATTATTCACACATTCTTAGAAAATGATCACAGTGAATTACGTAGCCCATTCTAAGGCATAAATTACCATTTTAGATACAGCTACACAGATCCTCTGATAATGCCTCACTGGTTTGTCCTAATTATGTCCTAACAGGCTGAATACTAAGGTTCATGCCTTTGGCTTTTGGGTTAATAAGCACTAGAATATCTCAGGAAATGTGACTGGAAAATCACTTTTGAAATCCCTATTAAGTCATCTTTTCTCATGTATTTTTGTACTGTTTGTAAATAGTTCAAAATAAAGTAATAATCTTTCCTAATCATTGTTATCTCTACTTCTTTTTTCTAATATAATCACAAATATCTCAATTGTTTATCTCCTGCGCTGTAGTCTTAATTAATCACGTTTGAATGACTTGCATTTTGGTCTCTCTGTCTACTACAGCCAAGGCTGAATGCCCAGGGGCCCCAGACCCCTCAGGGCCCCAATATCCCCAGATCATAGTGTGTTACAGTAACTGTTTTTTTGGTAATTTAACAAATTGCACATTTGTTATGGAATTTGTACTACTTAAGTGTAAAACCCTTCACACGATACATATTGCTACATAAAGCTACATAAAGTGCTGTTAAAAAGAATAACTACAACAGTTTTTGGCCCATTTTTCCAAACAGGTTAATCTGTGATACTGAAAAAACTCTGTATGGCTCTCTAGACACACACACACAGAAACACACACACACACACACACACACACACACACACACACACACACACACACACACACACACACACACACACACACACACACACACACACACCATATAAATTGGAATGTAAATTAAAGTTATATTAGAACATAGAACTTCTATTAGAACACAGAACTTCTATTAGAACACAGAGGGTTCTATGATCTCACAGTGTATTAATTCCATACTACACGCAACAGTTCAGTTTAGCATTCTTCTTCACAGTGAACACATATTTTCTGCACTTAAGAAGAGAAAACCTGAAGAGAGAAAGCTCAGAGAAAAGAAAGAAAAACAAGTCAATTCAGTTAATCTGAAGGTAAGTAGATGCTCTGTATAGAAGTTTAAGAACTAAATTGGTTTATAGTTTAGATATCAATTTGCCCAAATTGAAAACATAGTGATCAAGGGTGATCAAGTTTTTAGTGAAGGTGAGCTGGAGGACAGGTTGTGTTTGTTTATTCTGTTTGGCGTTAAACAGACAAGATGAAAACTTTACATCCATGATATCTGGACAATGTACCAGAAATCGTGTGCGTAAGGCATATATAATATAAAAGAACAAGAAACAAGTAATGCTACATGTTTTATCACAGTGATCTGAATATCTTAAATTAATCTGCAAATTGGAGTATGTTTTTTTTTAAATATACCCAGGTTCTTTAATTGTTTTTACATAGCAAATTCCATTTCAAGTCAAATCAATGAATTTACTGTGTGAATACATTAGCAAGCAAACATTAAAATGCATGCAGCCACAAACACGTGTAATGTAAGTTTTTAACGTGCCCAACAATCACATGTGCTTATAAGTAAATTGATCACATATATAAATACAAGGAGAAAAGTATCTATTAGCAACATTTATACAGTCATGATTTACAACTATGACACATTATCATGTCCATTATCTGCAGTATTGCACATGTAACACATGGCCATACTATAAAAATTATGTTATAATTTTCATTAGGAAAAAGATAAATAAGGACATGTATCATACTACATTAAGAAGAAAATATTAAGATCTAATGTTTGATTTAGACTACGGTTCCATAATCCAAATAAAATTCAACAATTATTTCCTTAATGTTGTTGTACAGCGATATCCTGTACAGTACACCGCATACTTGTTTAAAATTATCAACACAAAAATTTTAAACTAAGGCTAGCTCTACTTCTGTTTACGTAAAGGGATCCAACACCTCTTCTAGTAAAGCTAAACGTTTTTTCAATGTCTGCGTTTCTCCACTAGAATTCTGTTTCAAGTGACATGGACAAAGAAGCAAAGGACATGGACGACATCTCCAGCACTCCTCTGTTCTCCATGAACTCAGTGACCACTGAGGATCTTGCGGATGGTGATAAGCTGATGCATCGTGATGATGTTTCAGAGGACCAAGAGGTCACCAAGCTGAGGAACCATTCAGTCATCAGTGATGAGAGCGGGTTGACATACCTCTCTTCTTGGTGTTCCTACCGGGATTCAGACATCTCAGATATGATCACACCCTTTGATCAGAATATCGACGAGGAGATTAAACAAGTATGCCAAAACGTCTTTAATCTAGAGAACCTCGAGACAGAAGCCGATGATTTTGGAGAAAACGAGGATGTCCAGACCACTGATACAGGATCAACCTCCAGTCTTGCTATCAGGTCAAATGAGAGCATGGTACCTGCCTTATGTCCCTCTTCTTCCTCCTCCAACACAGCCATCACTAAGGCAGACAAGATGCTGATGCAGTCCACTGAGGCTGTCAAGATTCAGACAGACAATTATTTAGAACATGACAGTAAAGAGGTGATGATGGAAGGAGGATGTAAAGGCAAGAGGAAGAAGTCGCAGTTGAAGAAGTTTTTCAGTGGAAGGTGGAAAAATAGGGTTCAGCCAGCTCCATTAGAACATTTGAATGATGCTGGGAGCCAACAGGGCTCTCTTTGTTCTGAAGAGATGCCCTCCGCCTCCTGCAGTGCTGCTCTGAGAGCAGATCTTAGGTCCGCTCAGCTACAGAGAGTGAACTACACGGAGGACGAGGATCAGACACCAGAAGACACCAGAAATGTTCTCTCATCTCTGTCCTCTGCCACCTCGATTCCACCTGATTATCGGGTTGTTGAGATCACTTGGGCCAAACGCCCAGAGGACCCACCTCTGACTGAATCTACGACTGATGAGTTCCAAGAAGAGGTGAGCTCTTCTTTGAGTCAACAGTCCACTGACTCTAGTGAGGAGGACGAAGAACCCTTCAGCCAGAGCTCTGTGGAGCAGTCTCAGTCTGACTCTGAGTGTCTCAGCAATAACCAAAGTAATGCTGAGGAGACCAAGGCAAAGAAGAGCAACAACTTCTCACGCTTCATCTGTAAAATCTTGTCAAAGGTAAGGGTGCTTTTACAAGGAAATTCTAATTAGGGAATTTACACAATTTAAAAACATAAAAAAGCGGATGAAGACATTTTTAGTAAAGGTGATCTGGAGGACAGGTTGTGTCTGTTCATACCAGAAATCTTGTGCGTGAGGCATATTTAATGAAAAGAACAAGAGTAAAGCTAAATGTTTTATTACAGTGATCTGAATATCTTAAACTCATCTGCAAATTGGAGTAGGCCTAAGGTATTTTTAAATATACCAAGCTTATTTAATTTTACATACATTACATGCAAATTTAATTTCAAGTAAACTCAATGCATTTACTGTGTGAATACATGCAAGCAAATATTAAAATACATGCAGCTACAAACACATATGTAATGTATGTTTTTAAAGAGATCCAACACCTCTTCTAGCAGAGCTAAACGTTTTTTCAATGTCTGTGTTACTCCACTAGAATTCTGTTTCAAGTGACATGGACAAAGAAGCAGAGGACATGGACGACATCTCCAGCACTCCTCTGTTCTCCATGAACTCAGTGACCACTGAGGATCTTGCAGATGTTGATGAGCTGATGCATCGTGATGATGTTTCAGAGGACCAAGAGGTCACCAAGCTGAGGAACCATTCAGTCATCAGTGATGAGAGCGGGTTGACATACCTCTCTTCTTGGTGTTCCTACCGGGATTCAGACATCTCAGATATGATCACACCCTTTGATCAGAATATCGACGAGGAGATTAAACAAGTATGCCAAAACGTCTTTAATCTAGAGAACCTCGAGACAGAAGCCGATGATTTTGGAGAAAACGAGGATGTCCAGACCACTGATACAGGATCAACCTCCAGTCTTGCTATCAGGTCAAATGAGAGCATGGTACCTGCCTTATGTCCCTCTTCTTCCTCTTCCAACACAGCCATCACTAAGGCAGACAAGATGCTGATGCAGTCCACTGAGGCTGTCAAGATTCAGACAGACAATTATTTAGAACATGACAGTAAAAAGGTGATGATGGAAGGAGGATGTAAAGGCAAGAGGAAGAAGTCGCAGTTGAAGAAGTTTTTCTGTGGAAGGCGGAAAAATAGGGTTCAGCCAGCTCCATTAGAACATTTGAATGATGCTGGGAGCCAACAGGGCTCTCTTTGTTCTGAAGAGATGCCCTCCGCCTCCTGCAGTGCTGCTCTGAGAGCAGATCTTAGGTCCGCTCAGCTACAGAGAGTGGACTACACGGAGGACGAGGATCAGACACCAGAAGACACCAGAAATGTTCTCTCATCTCTGTCCTCTGCCACCTCGATTCCACCTGATTATCGGGTTGTTGAGATCCCTTGGGCCAAACGCCCAGAGGACCCACCTCTGACTGAATCTACAACTGATGAGTTCCAAGAAGAGGTGAGCTCTTCTTTGAGTCAACAGTCCACTGACTCTAGTGAGGAGGACGAAGAACCCTTCAGCCAGAGCTCTGTGGAACAGTCTCAGTCTGACTCTGAGTGTCTCAGCAATAACCAAAGTGATGCTGAGGAGACCAAGGCAAAGAAGAGCAACAACTTCTCACGCTTCATCTGTAAAATCTTGTCAAAGGTAAGGGTGCTTTTACAAGGAAATTCTAATTAGGGAATTTACACAATTTAAAAACATAAAAAAGGGGAGTAAACTCAATGCATTTACTGTGTAAATACATGCAAGCAAATATTAAAATACATGCAGCCACAAACACATATGTAATGTATGTTTTTAAAGGGATCCAACACCTCTTATAGCAGAGCTAAACGTTTTTTCAATGTCTGCGTTTCTCCACTAGAATTCTGTTTCAAGTGACATGGACAAAGAAGCAGAGGACATGGACGACATCTCCAGCACTCCTCTGTTCTCCATGAACTCAGTGACCACTGAGGATCTTGCAGATGGTGATAAGCTGATGCATCGTGATGATGTTTCAGAGGACCAAGAGGTCACCAGGCTGAGGAACCATTCAGTCATCAGTGATGAGAGCGGGTTGACATACCTCTCTTCTTGGTGTTCCTACCGGGATTCACACATCTCAGATATGATCACACCCTTTGATCAGAATATTGACGAGGAGATTAAACCAGTATGCCAAAACTTCTTTAATCTAGAGAACCTCGAGACAGGGGCAGAAGATTGTGGAGCAAAAGTGGAAATCCGGACCACCGATACAGGATCAACCTCCAGTCTTGTTATCAGGTCAAATGAGAGCATGGTACCTGCCTTATGTCCCTCTTCTTCCTCCTCCAACACAACCATCACTAAGGCAGACAAGATGCTAATCTCCCAGGTGATTGATGAGACTGTCAAGACACCGCAGTCCACTGAGACTGTAAAGACACTGCAGTCCACTGAGACTGTGCATACGCCGCAGTCCACTGAGACCATAAAGAAGCCGCAGTCCACTGAGACTGTAAAGACACTGCAGTCCACTGAGACCGTAAAGACGCCGCAGTCCACTGAGACTGTACAGATGCCGCAGTCCACTGAGACTGTAAAGACACCGCAGTCCACTGAGACTGTACAGACGCCGCAGTCCACTGAGACTGTTCAGACGCCGCAGTCCACTGAGACCGTAAAGACGCCGCAGTCCACTGAGACTGTACAGACGCCGCAGTCCACTGAGACTGTACAGACGCCGCAGTCCACTGAGACTGTACAGACGCCGCAGTCCACTGAGACTGTACAGACGCCGCAGTCCACTGAGGCCATAAAGAAGCTGCAGTCAACTGAGGCCGTAAAGACGCAGCAGGCCTTACAAGCCTCTCTGGATAGGGGATCCTCCAGGATCACTGCTGCTGCCAGATGCCTGGCGTCAAAGGACAGAGCAGCCAAGAAGACTTTGAAGCGAGCTATCAAAACAATTAAATCCTTTCTCCCAGGAGGAAGCACTGCAGTGAAGAGGAAGTGGTGTTTCAGTGGAAGGCGGAGGAATAGGATTTGTTCTCAAGAGACGTCGTCCACCACCTCCTGCATTGCAGCTCTGGGAGCAGACCTTAGGTCCACTAAGCTAGTGTTGGTGGACTATGTGGAGGACGAGGATCAGACACCAGATGACACCAGAAATGTTCTTTCATCTCTGTCTTCTGCCAGCTCAATTAAACCAAATTATCAGGTTAAGGTTGCTTGGTCCAAATGGCCTGAGAACCCACCTCTGACTGAATCTACGACTGATGAGTCCAAGGAAGAGGTGAGCTCTTCTTTGATTCAACAGTTCACTGACTCTGATGAGGAGAATGAAGAAACCTTCAGCCAGAGCTCTGTGGAGCAGTTTCAGACTGACTCTGAGTGTCTCAGCAATAACCAAAGTGATGCTGAGGAGACCAAGGCAAAGAAGAGCAACAACTTCTCCCGCTTCTTTTGCAAAATCTTCTCAAAGGTAAGGGTGCATTTACAAGAACATTTTAATCAGTGAAACCATTTTAAAAGTACACAAGAATAGATTGGACATGATCTGACCAGATGAGATGAAAGATATTAAGTCAGGTGGAACAGACCAGCAGAGACAGTATGAAGGATGTATGACAAGCTGTCTCAGCTTTACTTGATGTGTTATCTCTCATCCAAGTTCTCATTAGTTTTGAACTTCTCCCCCGCCTACTTTCTTTTCTGTCCTTTCCGTCCCTTTATTCTCTAATTATCTAATTATCTCTAATATTCTGAAAGCATCAAAAGCCAAGTATTACCAATCCTGTGCTTCTTGATTCACGAGTGAATTTCATGAATGACTTGAAGACGTCTCCTGATCTTACTGTAGACATTTATTTGTGTTTCTGTACTGACGTGTTGTTTTCATTTTCTATTACTTCCCAAAAAAGAATAAACAGGAGGAAAAGGAGAAGGTTTCAGCGGAGAATCAGACCAAGCAGTCTTCCTTTTGGATGTGGCTGTTGTTCTGCAGTGACTGCGGCTGTTGCCTTGACTAGTAAAGAACAGGATCAGGGCCAGACTCTGCTGGTCTGACAATAAGTGCTTCCCATCTCTCTTTCTCCTAATGCACTCTTTTCTCCCCCATTTCTGTGGTATCGCTTTCTGCCCAGTACTGTTTACTATCTCTATGTCACTGACTTTAAATATAATGGAGTATTGTATATTGTGTTATGTTTTTACAGTGTTCTTTCAGTCAGCTTAAATAAATTAATACTTTGATGACTGAATATTAATGTTTCTTGTAGTTTGTTGGACAGTTACATTAAAAAGAACATGACTTTCATTGTTACTGACAAACCAGACTAAAATCCAACACACATTGGCCCTCATTTATCAACCTAACGTAGAAACCAGCGCAGATATGAGCGCAGAAATCGTCTTACGACAGGCTTCACGTGGGATTCATGAAACGTTCGTATCACACCAATCAGAGCGTAAGAATGGTCGTACATTGATAAATGGAAACGATCGTCATTTAAATATCACGCCCCAATATATTCTGGGTTTTGAGGCCTCGCCCCTACTATTTACGACATGGCGAGACGTAATCCGGCTGAGAAGCGGAACTTTTCAGAGGTGGAGATTGAAACCCTGATATCTCTGGTTCATTTGCACTAACGTGTGTACTATTTGGTAAAACTGGTATTAAAGGCTGTAGAAAGAATGCGGGATGAAAAGAGATCACTGATGCGGTCAACAGTGTTGCCGTAGTAAATCGGACTCCAGCTTAAGTTTAGCCTATTTAATTTATACATCCTTGACACATTTTCTATAGTCCTAATAGTAATATACGGGCTTCTATTGCAATCTATTAGGCCTACATGTAGGTGTACCTAATTAAATAAACACACGGTAGCGGAGTTTATGCAGTGTCTTTTATTTTACTCGTGTTCGTCGGAACGAGGCAACAGCTGAGGGAGAGCGCGTGTCCTCCGCCCCCCCCCCCCCGTGCTGGACCCTGTCTCCTGACAGCAGAGGGGCTGGAAAAACAAGCCAAAATAACATGGTCAATGGCAGAAATAAATCATTCACTTGAAAGAGAAACAAAAACCTGAAGAATAAATAAAAATGTTGTGCATCGTCATGTTTCCTGTATTGAATATCATTGCCAAACATAACACTATAGGCTACCTTTTAAAAGTGAGGAATAATATCCTGTCTCCTTCATATAGCCCTCAGTTGGGGCTGTTCTGGACACTGCTCTCTGGGCATCGGGTCATCTGGCTCCATCGCTACATTTATGGCACCGTGTCTTCCTGTGTGATGTTGTGCAGAACCCCACAGGCTAAAACAATGTAGCAGACCGGCACATAGAGGTCTTCTAAAAGAGCCAGATCTGCCATTACTGATACGTGATCAACTGATGACTTCTCCTTCTCCTGTTAAACTGATTATATGCTGCACCGCAAGTCCACACTGACTCGAAAACTTGCGTACACGAGTTCAGACCAGACGTGAGATTTGATCGCAGCCTACGCTCATGTCCAAATTGATAAATGCCGAGCTTTGCGTAGGAATCGGCGTACGCCCGTCGTACGCCTGTTTTAGGTCGTACGCACGTTTCATAAATGAGGGCCATTGTCTGCTGCACGTCAATTGACGATCACATACATGAGACGTGTCATACAGAAAATACTATAATTATAGTATAGGGCTGAGACATGTACTTGTTTTGAGCTCATTAAATGAGTAAATCCACTTTGAATATTAAGTGCAGCTTGCGGCAGGCATTAGTTAGCCAACATTGCACAGTCAGGCAAAGTCTTCAAACTTCTGCCCTCTGATAAAACACATCCATGTGTGACTGTGACTAAATGTCTAGTAAAAAATGTTACTAGTGTAAAACATAGCTAAAGGGCATAAGCTAGTTACATACTCGTTTTCATGTTGAGAGCAGCAGGAGGGTCAGTCAAGTTCAATGGTAATTTGGAGCTTTAGTGGGGGTTAGTAGTGACACGTTGCCCATACTTATAAGCAGTCTATACTGTTGTACTTGGACACAAATTTAAATTTATTCTGGGTTAAATTATTTTATGAACTCAAACCACTGGACACCCCTCCCTCCCTTGTTTTTCCTCACTAGCTGTTTTTATTCTAGGCTGTTTTCTGACTCTCGGCTGACATTATTAGTTGGCTCAAACATACTCGAACATGAGCCAAAAACAACTATTGTTTTAATTGTTTTCTAGGGGATCCTCTCTTTCTTTGTCACTCCCTCAATTTTTTCAATTTCAATTTGCTTTATTTGCATGACTATTTGCTACTGTGTAGCCAAAGCATAGAAAAAAATACTAAACAACAACAAGGAAATAAGAGAGTAAAAACATGATTCTCTCACTTTGTCTCTCTGTCTATCGCTCTCCCTCTCTGATTCTGTCTTCTAAAGCCATCAACAAGGTGCCAGAGGCAGTACGGTAACATTTAAACCTGTGTTGACATCATCAAACACACACACACACACACACACACACACACACACACACACACACACACACACACAGTTTGCTTCTCATCTTTAACCATCTCACTTATCTCCCTCGGCAGCTCAACCCCCTCCTGTTTCCTTATCCTTCCTACGGTATCTTACTTGCTTTAAACCTCAAATACTGATACAACAGTCTTCATAATTTTATGCTGTACCCGTTGTGGGCAGCAGATGGCAGCAGCTCTCCTTTCTGGACTGTTGTGTCGCTGTCCCTAGTCCTGAAACTGCCTCTCGCTCCCAGCGCCCTGGACATGTTACCTTTCTCTCCATTCTGACTCGAATTGCGTTGTTGCGCCCTTAAACGCTTTATTTCCACATGTTTCCGAGTTCACTTTAAGGTCTTTTTACTTGTCAAAACGACTGTTTAAAATGAAGTTGACTCAAACAAGAAAGTTGATTAGAAGTGATAAAAATATTAAGATATTTTCTCAGTTAATATTTCCACCTCGCATATCCCGCCGTTAGATTAGATTTTGTTTTGCTATCTTGCTTTTATTTTTAATAACTCAGTTAATAAGTATTAGTCCTGAATGACATCATTTGAGATGTAAACGACCAAAAACGATCCACAATTTGTTACATTCAGCGAGTCCAAAGAGTAAAATAAAGGTGAGAGTTAAGAAGAGGAGAGCTCTGCGCTCTCATCGGCTTTCTGCAGTGAAAAACGGAGCAACAAGAAAAGCAGAGGCACACAACTCCAGGGCAACCTCCACACGGTCTGACGTACCCAAATCTGCTGGTATAAATGAATTCACGGCGTCACCAAGCTCAGAGGGTTCGCAGTACCAGGGAGCGCACCCGTCTGTTAACACTCACAGGCTATAACACACACACACACACACACACACACCCCTCACACACGTCTGAGTCATGCGTCCTGAGAGCGACGGCACGAACGCGGTAACTCCGATGGACCCAGGTAAAACGCACAGCGGCAGCAGTCTGAGGGGCTGACTGTGTCCTGCTTATCTTTCCAGTTGCGTGTCCCCCACTGTTCTGGGAAAGTCGCGCTCTGAGTGTGGTCGCATTATGGATTTTATAACAACAAGCAGCAACAACAACAGCAACGCGACCAGCGGTTACCCTGATGGGGTGGACGTGGTTGCCGACTGGGACGGGGGTGAGAATGGCACGGGGTCTGGGTCTCTTCCAGATGTGAAGCTGAGTTACCAGATTATCACCTCTCTGCTCTTGGGGGCCCTTATCATCGCCTCCATATTTGGCAATGCGTGCGTCGTGGCAGCCATCGCCCTGGAGAGATCTCTCCAGAATGTGGCTAACTATCTGATTGGATCCTTGGCCGTGACAGACCTTATGGTATCGGTACTGGTTCTGCCAATGGCCGCCCTCTATCAGGTTTTGAACAAGTGGACACTGGGGCAGGAGATATGTGACATATTCATTTCACTGGATGTACTGTGTTGCACATCATCCATCCTGCATCTGTGCGCCATTGCCCTGGACAGATACTGGGCCATAACAGACCCAATTGACTATGTAAATAAACGGACACCAAGGCGAGCTGCGATCTTGATAAGCGTGACTTGGCTAATTGGTTTCTCCATCTCTATTCCGCCTATGTTAGGCTGGAGAAGCGCTGAAGACAGGGCGAACCCCGACGCCTGCATCATCAGCCAAGACCCGGGCTACACCATCTACTCCACCTTTGGGGCTTTTTACATCCCTCTCATCCTCATGTTGGTCCTGTACGGGCGAATATTCAAGGCTGCACGGTTTCGGATTCGAAAAACAGTCAAGAAAACCGAGAAAGCAAAAGTGTCAGAAAAGTGCTTGACTGTGTCTCCGGCCATCTTCCATAAGAAAACCAACGGGGAGGCCGAGGGCAAAGGCTGGAAGCGCAGCGACGAGTCCAAACACAGCTCTCCGTGCGTAAACGGCGCGGTGAAGCACGGAGAGGAGGGTGAGTCACTTGAGATCATAGAAGTTATCAGCAACTCAAATACGCACCTGCCGTTGCCTAACACCCCTCAGTCCTCCTCGCAGGGCTTTGAAAACATGAATGAAAAGACCTCGGGGGCGAAGAGAAAGATCGCGCTGGCCAGGGAACGTAAAACGGTGAAAACACTGGGGATCATCATGGGAACTTTCATCTTCTGCTGGCTGCCCTTTTTCATCGTCGCACTGGTGCTGCCTTTCTGTGCAGAGAGCTGCTACATGCCTGACTGGCTGGGCGCAGTCATAAACTGGCTGGGCTACTCCAACTCTCTCCTCAACCCCATCATATATGCCTACTTCAACAAAGACTTCCAAAGTGCTTTCAAGAAGATCATAAGATGCAAATTCCACAGACTGTAACCACACAGTTGAAAACATTTGTCTACTTAAATGTGGAGTAAATTAACTGACAGCAGGAAATGTTCACTGACTGTATGGGGGAAATAATACAGACTTTCATTCAGGGACAGTCTCTTTTCGGTGTGTGTTCGAGGACCGTGTAGAAAGAAAACCCGCGGGGTCACTGGCGATGAAATGAGACTGGAACTTTCGCTTTTAATGTACAAGCTCATGTTTATTCAGTGTTGTAGCTACAGTATATATCCTATATGCGACGGCAGCCATTGTTGTATTGCCATGCAACACGTGTCATATGCTGATTCCATACATTTTATCATGAGACACGCGGGGTTTCCGTCCTACGTCAAGAGCTTTGTAGCACTGAAACAATAAAAGCAATCAAATATTATTGTTAAGAAATATGAGTCAATTTATGTTTAGAAAATAAACAAGTAATGAACCAAGCAGCAATCAGGGCTATTGTGAAAAATCACAGTTTCACTTGGGACCTGTCTCATCATACATCTTTATATATGTAACAAATGAATCATTGACTGTTGTTGAGCAAACAAAGCAGTGAGCACTTATCAATTTGCTTTGACAGGCAACACTGGTGATGATAGTTATCAGGTTATCAGTGCTTTACTTACTTACAGCACATGGGCATCTAAAAAAAAACACCGGCTATCCATCAAATCCATCTCAAAGTCGAAAGCAAAAGAGGTGGGCAATTCTTTTTTTTTCTTTTTTTTTAAAGGAGGCTGGTATTATATATGTTCTCAGTCTCCCCCCTCTCTCTCTCTTCTTATTTAAGAGCTACCCCAATCCCATCTCTCTATTTCAGATTGTGCCTGTGTGTGTGTGTGTGTGTGTGTGTGTGTGTGTGTGTGTGTGTGTGTGTGTGCGTGCGTGTGTGTGTGCGCGCGTGTAATACAGAAACAACAGACTGAGAAAGAAAGATTTCTCAAGAGAAAAATCGAGGGGGGAGCATTAAACATTTTCTTCTATATTAGACTATACAGTACCATTTCCTATCCAGTGCATTGAGTGTTTAAGAAGACAGTGTGTTACATCATTAGCATAAAGAAAAGCAGTGCTAAATTTAGTACCTGCACTTACAGTATAACGCCACATAATGTAGAGGGTTGCTCAGAGAAATAGACGACATAACAGGAAACCTCACTGCTATAACTGCTCTCTTCAATCAAGCAAATCCCAGACACAAATCCACTTATCCACACAGTAGATACAAAGATAAAGACTGTCAGACGTTAAAAGAGGAAGGAAGAAAACAACTTTCAGGAAGAAGTCCCAATGAGGCCTACACGCTTCACAAGATGGGTGGCTATTTGGCTTGTTGTCTTGGCAACGCATCAAGCCCAAGGCATCATGGTTCAGACAAGGTGGTGGGCAGGTTGGGTGAGCATGGACCAGAAAGTAATGTACAGTATGACAATTTAGAGATGACACCCATGCATGTATGCTGCAGTGATGCTGAGGTCTCAGGAGCACAGTAAAACTGCACTAGAGTTGAAATGTTGAGTCAACCAATTCATAGTCATTTGACAGAAAAGTTATTTTGCAACTCTTGATAATCAATTAAACATATTGTTCCAGCTTCTCAAAAGTGAGGATTTGATGATTTTCTCTGTCACATAGTCATTTGTCATTTTCATCATAGTAAACAAAATATCTTTGGTTTTGGGACTGTTGATCAGGTAAAAACTGACATTTATTTTTTCTTTTGTTTATTATTACAAAATACTTAGTTGACAAAAACCAGCAGTTTAATCGATATTATAGATAACCGTTAGTGGCAGCCCCAATATGCACTCATATTGACATTAGAAAGTACATAATTTTCTTAACAAATATTGATACTAAATTAGATTAGGCATCCATAACCACAACCATCTGATTTTAGTTAAAAAAAACTTAACCTAAATGCACAATGTGTAACAGATAATTGTGTCAGGAGAAAACTGAGCTGGAAGGAGGACTTCATTAAAAGCCTCTATCTCTCACAACACTAATTTCCTTTCTCCATCTGATCATTTTTGCTCTGCAGTGCATCAGTGTGACATCAATGCGCTCAAAAGGCTTTAAGAAAAATTATTGTCATACCTGTGACCTGTAGGTCAAGTTCTGGGTTTATGACGGTCTCAGAGAAGCCCATAGAGAATGAGGTGTGAGCCGCTATGCATTGTAGAGTATATTTTTTAATTGTGAGTCACACTGTATCCAAGACCATTAAAATCATTGCATTTTGGTCCTAATTCATGGGATTACAAAGCAGCTGACCTCCTTTTACCTATGCCGTAATATAAAGCTATAGATTGCAGGACTTGCATTAGTAATCCCACTCCCTCTAGGATTCTTAAACGTAATGTAGGTAGGTGGGAGCAGTGTGATGACGCAGGCGCATCTCCTTCGACCCAAGAGGAGAGGAGAAGAGAGGATTATATAAAAATGCAGCACAAACAGGGGGATTATTTATTACATGTGTAAAACTGCCCTCTGGCCTAAAACTGTGGGGAAATTGTATGTGATTCTGCAGTAGGTTGTTATTGGTCCTATAGGAGCATTTTAGTAAGAATGAACAGCCAGTTAAAGAACGGTCAATTGCAAATGCAGAGCTCCAGTTATAACACATTTTTCAACACTAAAAGTGGTGTCAACATTTTCCTCTAACAACACACAGGACATTAAATATTTATAGATTTTTTGTAACACGCGTTATTCCAAAAGCAACCCTGTCATTTTTAAATTGACATTTAGTTTGGGTATATAATTGTAATTCTTTCTACCAATCAATATCAAACAGCAGTGGCCACCTGACATGATACCACAAAGATTGCATAACGAACAGACAATAAAAGAAGTAATCTGCTAATCCTAATGACTTTATTAATGCTCTTACTATTTTTGTTATTAAACTTGCATGAGTTAGTTTTGAGGTGGGACAGTAAAAAGGTTTTGAATTAATCAAAGGATCCAGTGATAAGGTGTTCTGATCTTACAACTTTGAAAATGGATGTTCCTCAGAGGTACAGTCTAAATTGGCATGTACTGTAGGCTGGCAAGGTGTTAATGCATAGTTGATATGAATCATAACAATAATTCAAGTGAATGTACATGCATGTCAGATGTTAATTTCAAAATGATTAAAAATAGTTAATTAAAATGGGCTGTCATCTAAGAGCAGTTGACTAACATAAGCCTGTCATAACAAAGTGCTTCAAAATCTCTAAATAAACCAACAAATGTAGGCTGCATTCAAAGGAAGGACTGCTTTGCTGATATTTTCAGCAAAAGCAGGTTAGTGATGGGGGGAGCAGAAAGCAACACAGAGAACAAGAAAGACAGAGATGGAAAAAAAGGTTTCAAAGACAATGGGAAGAGGAGAGTGGCAAAAGCAAGAAGAAAGTGAGAGAAAGAGAGAAATGACTGAACACTCAGCACATGTTTCTGCTTCGCCCCCTCCTACTTTAGAGCCTTTTTGATCTGTCAGAGGATCTCACAGCCCACAGCCCGTCACACGCCGAAGGCTCTCTCTCTCTCAGGCTTGGATGGAGAGAGAGAGAGCGAGAGAGAGAGAGATAGACAGAACAGGAAGAGAAAAGCACCAGAAAACACCTTTTGGCGTGGAGAGATGAGGATTTGGGTGTTTTCAGATACAGCGGTTATTTTTTATTACAAAGGTCAGTTTACCTCGTTTAGAAACAATGTGTTGTAAAGATTCTCTCTCTCTCTCTCTCTCTCTCTCTCTCTCTCTCTCTCTCAATTCAATTCAATTCAATTCAATTCAATTCAATTCAATTCAATTCAATTCAATGGGGCTTTATTGGCATGAAAGTTTCAGTAACACCGTTGCCAAAGCTTCAACATAGAATTTGTCCAAATATTTGGACAAAACACAATAAACAGTACATTAATGAACATTAATGTACATTAACACAATATTAGGATGATTTATATTAATTATAAACATCCATTTGTATGGCAACAAACACAAATATGAAACAAAAGTTATTAAGCAATATGCAGGGAAAACAAAAATCTCTCTCTCTCTCTCTCTCTCTCTCACCACACCTCATCACCTTGATGGGGGGCAGGCATCACTTGTTCAAGGACAACAGCAAAAACAATAAAGGTAAGAGTAAACAATGCTCCAGTGCTTTTTGCACTTCCCACTTTCACAAACAATCTAAAAGCATAAGTGGGATGAAGAGTTGTGCTTCAGTGCCCAAGTATCACAGAGAAACACTTCACCTCAGATTTTGAAATGTTTAAAGAACTCTGCATCTCATTCAACAAGAGACAAACATTTGCAGCTGCTTCGTTTATCCTCCTTTTTTTCCCGACCTCTTTTCCCAGAGGATCAATCAGCGCTATATAAAAAGTGCCATTTAGCTAAAACCTTGATGGGATAAAATATGTGGGTAGACACAGAATGGATGAGGTAGTGTACCAAACATTAACTAGGTGACACACACTCTGACTGTGTGAACAAAGGCCACTTCAAACAAAACAAGCGCCTCTCTGTTTGCCTGGAGGCAGTGAATACTTTTCAGTTGCTTGTGTGTGTGTGTGTGTGTCTGTGTGTGTGTGTGTGTGTGTGCGTGTGTGTGTGCGCGTGTGTCTGTGTGTGTGTGTGTGTGTGTGTGTGTGTTAAGAGGGGTAGAGGGAAATTAAAATCTTTGTCATTATTTACAAGGCTAAAATGTCAGTTGACATGCCACCTTTAATTTTAACTTCATTGTCTTTAAGGGGAAATTTGTGTTGTAGCCAGGTCAAACAGACAACTGATACAGACTGAAACATAAGATACATAAAACATCCATCCATCATCATCCAACCCATCAACAGTGGTTTGAACATCATCATCATTACTCCACGAATTTTACATGGGAGACTCAACATTAGCTGACTCATCCTGAGCATTCAACACAACAGTTTAATAGCATGAAAGAAAAAGGATTTCCCACCTTGTTAGAGCTGGAATTTCTGACCAGAAGGGAGAAGCTCAATCTCTCCATCCAGAGGAAGAAGAAGACACTTTAATATTCCTCAAGCATTTAAAGTTCCTCTTTCGTAGAAAATGTGAGTTAGTTGGCGGATGACTATTTAAAAAATAACATTAGTTTACTGCTCACTACTAAATTGTCAACCCTGCCTCCTAGAAATTACATTTAGAAACTACTAATATGGTTGTCTGGACCTAGCAGTTGTGAAAAGTTGAGTACATTTTCGTATGTACCACACTTTGGAGGTATTTCAATTTTATCAATTTCAGATGGAAATATTGTACTTTTTCTCCACAACCTTTACACAACTGTTAGATTTCCTATTTTTACATATAAGCTTATAAAATATAATGCATTCTTAAAGATTAAACCAGCGATCCACACCATGTTTGGTTTACAAAAAAGCTGTGTCTGATTGTGGTTCCTCTGTCACATTTCAGATGTCTGAGTTGTCAGCATCTCCACCAATGAGACGTTCACAACTTCTCAGATGATTATATTTAGATAAGTGTTCAAGGCCAAACATTTTAAAATTATCCAAACATTTACAAAAAAATAAATATTAGTAAAAAGTCAAAATAATTAATTTCATTTTAATTTGTTTACAAGAACTTTGAGCGTTTGGAGGAGGAAACCACTTGATTAAATTACTTAACTGTTTATAAAGTATCTTGATGAAACAATAAGTTTAAAAATCTCTATCAACACACACATTAGACAAACTGACATTGTCTTTGTATTTTGAAAGACAGTTGAAGGGTTTATTATTCACTTCCATAAAACCAGGTTTTTTGTACCCATTATACAGCAGATGGACTACACTTCGGTGCACTTGTCATCTACCCTCCACACTCTGTCGCCGTAGTGGTCAGATTGTGCTATCCAAATTTGTATCACGATTTACTGAATTTTTAAAGCAATTATTCGGGAAAATGAAAAATATACTGTATTATATTTAATATAGAAAATTGCTGCTAACATCTTTACTCAAATAATATAACTTCACAAAAGGAAACAGAATGGAACAACCATGCATAATAACAATAATCAAAGGGTCCTACAAACAAGCAGAATGATGAATCATCACAGTCCACATTAAGCTATAAGAGCAAGTGACTGTATTTCATTAGAGAAATCAAACTTTTCATAGTTTCATGGAGCCACAAGAGGAAGATATCACCAGCTTGTCTCCTCTGGTTTCCTCATTTGTCCCAAACTATCTGCAGTAAAACTTTACACACTTACAATAAAGAGCAATAGTTAGCTTTTTTTTGTTGTAAAACCACGATCACAGTGTAAAACCTGTCACAGACCCCATCTCATGAGTGTATTTGTGTGTGTGTGTGTGTGTGTGTGTGTGTGTGTGTGTGTGTGTGTGTGTGTGTGTGTGTGTGTGTGTGTGTGTGTGTGTGTGTGTGTGTGTGTGTGTGTTTTCTTAAGGCTGTAGTGGTGGTTTTAAAAAAAGCAGCACAGGTTTAAATTTTACCTTACTGCCTCTGGCACCTTGTTGATGGCGCTAGAAGACAGAGCTCAGAGCGATAGACAGAGAGACAAAGTAAGAGACAGAGATTTTGGAGAAGAAACATCACTTGGCTTATTGCATCATTTCAAGTATCTGTCAGCAAACAAAATCTGTTGCCAAGAGGAAGATCTATTGCCTTAAAATGAACTCGAAACAAATAAAAAGTTAATAATATTATAAAAATAAAAGGCGCCTGCTGGCTTCGTTTCATTTCCTGCCAACTCTTGCAATGCATTTTCACAGTATATTACCATGTGTTCTGTAAGTATGTGTATGGTCTGCGAATAAATAATTTAACATGTCAGCTTTTTGCTACAGGGACAACATCTAATTTAATTTTTTTTATTTAATTTTTTTTACATTTCCTCCCTCTGCAAACCAAAACACACCAACATCAGTTTGGCATGCTTTTTGGCAGTGAAGTGTCTGTGGCCTCAGTAATGATGGCTTTATTGCTGCCTCACACATCTTTAATAACAACATCATCTCAGTGCTTGCTGTTTTGTATCCTCTGAGACGTCTTTGCTTTCTGTCATGTTGTCTTAATTGCCAACAAGATACTGAAACTGGCAGAAGATGTGCACATTAATTGGGCAGTTATGAACACACACACACACACACACACACAATTATGCACATACAGAAACAAACTGATATTGTCCTAAGCCACATTGACAGTCCTGTTCCCACCTTATTGTGTCTCGTTTGCAAAAACCTATACTTGTTTTTGTCACTACAAAGTGATGGTGGAGCATCTTACAGAGCGACATACACTTCTGTTGCTTACAAATTTTATCTTGTAGACAGTCAGATACTTAGACTACACCTTAGTCTGCTTTGTGTTTGTGTGTGTGTGTGTGTGTTTTGTTCTTTTAATGTGTAGAATCAACTTGCCCAGGGACTGCCCATGAAAATCAGCCTTCTGCTAAATCTGACACATTTACTGTACATCATATTGATGTTAATGTGTAGTGTATATTGTTCCCCATAAATACATGAATAAAGTAAAGTAGTCTAGATGAAACAAAGAGGCTCATATTAGAAATATTTGATCATCTGCACGTCTTCACTGCCAAATCCTACAGCAGCAACGCAATGGTGAACAACAATTCAGAATCTTAAAAAAAGGGCCATAATATTTATATCAAAATAAGACGACTGGTCAAATCTAAGATAAACCCTTCCCCTTTCTTGATTCATTAAGCAATTGCTCACTGGTTTATTGTAAATATTGTTTTAGGGTGTATTTTATCAGTGGAAAGAGGTTTAAAGATTTGCGTGAAATGGTTGCCTACTAATGTTTGGTGAGCGCTACATTTACCATTATCGTTGTTTGTCTTAGCTAGTACAATTGCTTCACTTATTTAATGCTTTGTGATGCATATACCCATATATTAAAGCAGGAAGACTGTGAACAGGGCACATGGTGGGGCCACGTGTGGAAAAAAGAGAGAGACAGAAAGAGAGCTAGTTTTGATATTAAAATATTGTCTTTGGCGTCAGGCTTTAGCCAAACATTCAGGCTTGTGCACTACTCCACTCAGGAAGCACATTTGTTTCCAAAGGGAGAAATCTTCAGTATGTGTAAGGATAACCAAAGTCCTGGCTCAAAGCTAAGCTGAAGGCCTTGGGGAAACTGCTGCTGTGTGCACATATAGGCAATACTCTTTCAGGGATGGAATACATACAGTACAGTTACATGTTCCTATGTACAGCAGCACGTGCTGTATATATTTCCTCAAGTGTAAATTGTATCTGAATGTGTCATCTCTGGAAATGAGCAGGCAGGCACCCTGAGGGTGTTAATATGCATATATGAGATTGTCATACCTAGTAAATAAGCTGTGTGCTTACAGTATGTAGTATAGCATGCTCCCATTTGTATTTTTAGTGTGTGTGTGTGATTTATTTGTGTATATGTGTTAGTGGAGAGCAGCAGCAGTCCCCTTTGTAAAGTCTATCTATTAGTCTCTGTCACAGCCCAGTTGCAGCTCCACGTATCTAAGTATGAGAGCTTGCTGACACTTCATCATTCGCAAATTGAGCCTCTAAAGGAGGCCATTTAGATACATGCAGTGCTAACAGCAGCCAGTGGTCTTATCTTATGATCCTCTTATCATGGCATTTAACAGCAAGTCATAGTACAGTATATGAGAGTGCATGCACAGAGCTCTGTAGGTAGTCATGCATGATAGTCTATGCAAACAGAAACACATGTAATTGAACGCTCGCACCACAACGTCATATTAGGGACATATGGAAGATCCTTATATAAGGAATTGTGCCATTCATGAAGATGTGATGTGATTAACCCTAAGTGGTTCCTCAGTAGGATAAGAAATCCCTACAGCATGTTTTGAGTCTGTCTTCAGGTGTCTTCCTCGGAGGAAATCCTGGAAAAAAGAGTCTTGGAGGCATCCTGATCAATATGTACTCAGTAGAATTAACAAATTCCACCCCCTAAGCCATCTTGGTTCCACACCAATGGGCTGCTGTTGATTAAAATGATTTAAAAGCAAAATGATTCCCTGTGTCTTTCTCTGCAATGCAAAGTTGCTGTCTAGTATAATAATTGGCAGAGATGAGAGCCAAAGAGTGGACATATAAATCATTCTCACAACTCCTAGCCCCTTTTCTCGTCTTTGCACTTTGTCTCCCTCCCCTTTGTCCTTATCTCTCTTTTTTGCACCTCCCATGCTCTTCAATTTTCACCTTTTTACTTCTCTCTGTTCCCCAAGCAACTCTCCTCTCCTCTCTCCACAATCTAGTCTCATAGACTTTCCACTTAAGAGAAACAGAAAAAAACAGGTCAGAGAAGAGCAGCACCCACTTGCTGTCTGGCTAGCAGAAATCCTTGACCTTTCGTTCTTGTTCCGTTTTTCTGAGAAGCAGAGTCTGTCAGATGACCTCTCGTCGGAAATATTGAGACACCCTTTAAATGTTTTGGAGAGAGATAGACAAAAAAAAAAGAAAAGTCATGAAGAGAGGCATAGCTATATGGTTCAGGAGTATCCGCTGGCTCCAAACCATTTGATCGAATTTAAGCATTTCAACACCAATATCACTCACTATTAGTATTATAAGTATACTTTACCACTGCTTCGTTTTAATTTAGCAGTTTCAGTATGCAAAACTCTAAACATAACATGCTATATTCCTGAAATTGGGTTCAAGATTTCACATATAGTAGCATGCAAAACAGCTGTATCCAATAAGGTAATGCATCATGTTTATTAGTAAATCACAATATTGTATATGTTCATCACTGAATTTAATTATTTATTTCGAAATAAAAGGGTCTAAATAATGTTTTGTATCATCAAAACAGAGCATGCAATGACAATTTCCTTAAAGATAACCCTAATAGCTGTGATAAGAAATGTGGATTATAACTGTATTTCACTGCATCAGTTTACTTTTTTCTGTTCTTTATTTACCAGACAGTCTGTCTTTTTGTGAAAGATATCAATTCAATTGAATTATCAAACATTAAATATTCCAGTCACTTGAAAGTTTACATTAATCCTCCAACATATAGCAAGTCACTATAATAGTGTAATGTTGGAAAGCACAAAACAGTTTACACACCATTACACTTTGAGAAACTCAAAATTGCATCATTGTACAACAAGAAAGAAATATATTGCAGTGGTTGTAAGATGATAGGCATATGTTGCAATGATGCTCACCTAATGAGCTACTAAAAAGCTTTTAAACTTGTGCCAACATGAAGTGGCTTTTTTGGCCGACTATGCCTGAAATGCCTTGTCTTTCAGGGCTTTGGTAGATTTACTGTAGGGATAAAAAGATTTTGTTGTTTAAAGGTAAAATTGAGTCGTCATTGAATTATAAAATATGTGAAAATGAGCACATATGGATGAGAAGCAGAGAAAAGTACCCTCAAAAAAAGAAAAGTGAGGGAACACTATACAAAATGGGAATGGATACTGTAAATACAGTATATTGATAATGTATGGCTGCCTCAGCTCCCATTAATTATGTAGACCCAGGAGAAATGTACTATCAAAGTTTGCAGAGTCAGTGCAATTTCTGTATACCATTATAGTGATCCCTACTCTTAAACTGCACCAAAATATTCTCCAATCCTCCTTTTCCGAGGATATTCACAGATGTGCTGCTGAGCAGTTTGTGCATGTGTATTTGTGTGTATGTATGCATAAGTGATGCATTCAGACACAAATACACTGATCGTATTAGAATTTCAGTTATGATTTACATTTCATGCTGGCAGCTTGTCTTCTTTTATCTCCAGGGTGTTGTGTTCTACCACTCTACCACTCACTCACATGTACCGGTGCAAAAGGTCCTGTGATCTGGTTCCAGTAGGAAAAAAACTTTAACATGGTGCCATGGACTTTCCTCTTACTAGCACATACAGTACTGCGCCCTTCAAACAGCCCATTATGGCATTGAGTTGTACATAAAGGGGAAGAGCTCAGCTACACTGTAGGATGTGGTATATTCATAGACTGTTAATATTAAACAGTCTATGGGTATATTGCATATTCTTGATGCAAAAAGATGGGGAAAAAATGGTAAATAAGAAGAAGAAGCAGACTCGACTTAAGCTGTCAATTACCATGAGGAGGGGGAGAAAAAACCGTGGCAAAAAGGGGCACGACTACATATAATGAGAAATGACAAAAGCATCATAGCTGGTTAAAGTTTGAATAAAAAATCAACAAAATGCTTTTGGCAAGACCACTACGTTTAAACTGTGGAAAATCCTAAAACATTATTTTGCTGCTACTGTTGTGACAAGGAACCCACAATAGAACCTATTTTACACTGCAGCAGAGTTTGGACTCACACATTCTACTGATTTTTAAAAAAAACTTTTCTTGAGGTTCTTGAGGTAAAAAAGAAATAGGAGACTGAAGAGGTGGTGGGTGCAGTGTTGCAATGAGGATGCAGAACCCAGCTTTGTTGTATGCAGACTGTTAGAACACAAAATGTTTATTAGTCTGCCTGGACTATTTTATTTTTGTCTCTACTTTGGTTTTACAACTGCTCATCAATCTCATGTTAAAAGTTTGTTTTTGTTGTTACTTTTAATGATCATATTTCAGTTCTTTTATGCAATTTACGAAGCACTTTGAATTGCCACTGTGTGTGAAATGTGCAATATGAAGTGAAGAAAACTGCCCTGCTTTTATATGTACCTGCTCATTATGCTTTAGTACTCCATAGAGGCTGGCCACTGAGATTAAAAGGGATTCCATGTAATGCAAAAATATGCATATGACATGTGGTTGAACTATTTGGGTTAAATACAGTGGGAATGAAGAGGGTCATTCATAGTTCCTTGACTAAATTGATAATCCTTTGACATTGAGCTGACAAGGCCACATTCCACATAATGTGGCATGTAAAGAAATGATTGTAATGAGATGCTGAGAGTTATAAATGCAGCATGTTTCCATTTGATTTTTATTTCTTTATTCGTGTGACAAAAATGATTGTCACTAATGTTCACCTCAGCAGGATGAATTTTCATTCCAGACACAGAGTTTAATAAAATGCTTCATGCAAAGGTCTCCTTTCCCCAGAATGACACATGAGGGGAACTACAGAAAAGGAGAAAGTATACAGTGGATAAAATATGCTGTTTGACAAAATATGAATTATTCAGACAGGCTTCCTGACTGATAATCTATCGTGAATATGATTTTGCACACCACACATCTTATTTGATGGGTTTTCTTTGATGTAAAGCAGCCTTATATATTGTCATGTTTCAAAAGTGCAAATGTTTAAGAAAAATTGGAACACATCAGCTGAGCGGCAGTGACAAATTATAAGAAAATGGATAGGGGCTGCATACAATGAAATAATACATCTCAGATTATTTCTTCTCCTGCTAAACCAGAACTCTCTTCTCATCAAGTATCAATAAAGTTGAGCCTCAAAACCCCAGAGGAATCTCCTGCTCTTCCACCAGGACCAGACCGGGATTATCAGAGATGTGTGAACAATACACTGCACTGATTGCAAAACTCAGTGTCGCAAAATGACAAGAA
Source organism: Perca flavescens (assembly GCF_004354835.1). Classification (NCBI taxonomy): domain Eukaryota; kingdom Metazoa; phylum Chordata; class Actinopteri; order Perciformes; family Percidae; genus Perca; species Perca flavescens. The sequence continues at coordinate 22,414,993 of NC_041335.1, read as the reverse complement.
TTCACTGTGTGAAACTCCAGGGGGAGAGCGAGACTTCTTTAAATTGGAAACCAGAGAGGTTTGGCTCTTAAAATGCTCTCAGGCTTTCTTACTTCCTTCTTACTTATGCAAGCACACATATTCATTCTTGGGGGAAAAAACACATATGCGCACACATACCACTGTAGACTTTATTCTGGTTCTCTCCAAAGGGCTTTACAATACATACAGCATACAATACCCTCTTTCCCTGACCACCGAGAAAACTACAAAAATATATATAACAATCCTCTAAATTGAACAACAAAATCCATAGCTTGTAACTGCTGTCGATAATGACTTATACAAGTATTTTATAATCTGGCATCCTTATCATCAGGAAAACATAAATTGTCTGTACCTCCATAAACCATAACAATTCACTGTTAAAAATAAATTGGTTTTATGATCTGACAACATTGTAAATACTTAGTTAAGTCTAGAAAAGCATCTTGGCTTGGGTTAAAATCACTACTTCCTTGAGGTTTGGGGAGCTTCGTCATCGTATTTACAGTAATGGTTGTGGTTGAGATCAGGGAATGATCGTTGTCATGCTTTAAAAAAATCAACAAACTTGACTCTGAAAAGGAAAAAAAAAAAAAAAAAAACAGCTATCTCTCATGTCAAAGCACCATGTCTGTTGACCTGCCAATCTACCCCGACCTTGTCCATCTGCTCTATAACAATGTCACCTGACATCAGTTTTTTTTTTTTTTTTTTCTAAGGAGGACAGTCTCAAAAAACAACCTTTAATTGGGAAACAAAGAAAGAAATCTCAGGAAAACAGAGAGGCAGAGAGACAAAAGGTAAGGCTGAGTCTGCTGGATCAAGATATGATTTCTTCTCTTCTCCATCCTTCTTCTAACTTTGTCTCCTATCCACTGCACTCTATTTCAGCACAATCCTCTTCCCAACTCTTTGGAGAGCCACAATCTCTTATTTCATTGTCATTAAGATGCAGTGCTGGAAAGTGATTGCTGCTCCAGACCCCAGGGATATCTTTGAGGATCCACTGAAATAAGTGCTGCTGGTAATGGTTCAGCATACACAACAAGAAACATGAAGTGGGCAGTTTTTTTCACAGATGGCTGCAGACACGGAGCAATTTCACACGATATGGCTTCCAACTTGTTTACAGGAAATATGTAATCCATCCCCTTTTTCAAACTGTGTTGTTCTGTGAAGCTCTTATTTTCTTTAAACAAATCCATCACATCAAACTATAATTTTAAACTTGCTGTGAACTGCAGTCAAAATTCTCAGTTGATCAGTTATTCTTTCTGTCTTTCAAATAACTGTTGGCTTTGCAATATTGATGTAAAATCAGAAAAACGTTTCGCAAAATACATGCTACTAAAGGCCATCTAATAGTCCCTAGCTCTGTCACTTGTTTTACTGGGAGCTATGTGCTTCCTAGTCTATATCCACAACGTTCCACTTCCGGGATTGCTCCGTTGCCGCCGGAAATCCTGCCGGACTTCACTCTTTTCGACCAGCTGTCCGTTACCTTACGCTTTGTTGATGTTGAAATTTTAAACTCTGGTCGATTTATGAGGACTATGGTTAACTGCTCCTAAGATCTCTGCAGGATAAATCCAGACAGCTAGCTAGACTATATGTCCAATCTGAGTTTTCTGTTGCACAACTAAAACAACTTTTGAACTTTCCTTCCCGAGGCTATTTTGCAGTTGCTCTGCTCGGTGCTTAGCACCGCCCATGACGATTGTGATTGGTTTAAAGAAATGCCAATAAACCAGAGCACTTTTTCTCCCATCCAGGAATGCTGTGTGGACTAGCCAGACCATCCTCTGCAGCGCTGTGGAGAAAGGTCTGGCAAAGTGAGACTATGTGCTTCCTAAATTAATCACATACATTAATAATATGACTCTCATTACCTTGTAGAGTTACAATGAAGTTTATACAGTAGCAGGTCAATCACATACCTGGAAGCCATGCATTTCTGCCATAATTGCATTTGGCAGAATTCAATGGTAAAAATGTGAGATGGCTAATTTCGTTGTTGCACTGGAGTGTGAAGAGGATTGTAATTAAAAGTGCTTTGACATATAGCTTCGTCATCAAGTCTAATACAGGAAAAGAGAGGGAAGACTGATGGGACCGTGGGATACAGTAGAATGATAGCCATACAAATGTCTGAGCTGAAATCATACATTGTGGGTGTGTGCATTCATCAATAATAATATGTGAGGAAAAGGGTAGCTAAAGCAGGGGTGCATTTGGTAGAAGTACACAAGAAAAATGGCTGTATCATATGTTTATTTTGAGATACGTTATTACAATCTGTCATCTACAGGTATCATCCTGGCATCTATCCATTTATTCAGCATGGGTATCAATATCCCTCCTGCCTGGTTACGATCAATGCTTTGCACATAAAGATCCTTTGTGAACACAGGAAAGAAAATCCTAAGTGATTTTTTTCTTTCCTAGCCTCACTGAGCCCTCACCAAGCTCTCCTTTCTCTCCCTGAGCAGTTACCATCCATTAAGTGCCTGTCTCTCTTTCTCTCTGTCACTCACACAAATGTGATCTTCTGTGTCTCATCTCTTCCATTTCTCCCTTTCTATTTCGGTGTCTCTCCCGGTCTCTCCATCTCCCTTTCTCCCTGGCCCCAGATGTGCAGTATCTCCACACAAAAGCGTTTTCCTCCTCCAGGGCACAATAAACAGTTGTTTGCAGTGTGGAATAACAAAAATTGTCACCATGGATACTCTTCCATCCCATGAGCGCTGAGTGGCCCTTTCCGAGTTCTAAAAAGAGTAATTATCTGATGACATCAAAGACAGGCGACGGCATTAAAAAGCAAAGCGAGGGAATTGGGCCCAAGCCATTTATCAGACAGGTGGAGAGGGGGTCTAGTTCGCCTAATTCGGCCGGGTTGATGGGCTTCAGGCAAAACACGTTCACCTAAAGGGGTGTGAGGCAAAACACAATAAATGGTACACTGAGGACACACTCAGCCAATCCAAGTATACGTCAAACCTAATTATATATTCCTTTCAACACAAAAGGACAGTTTCTTTTTATTTCATTCAATTTATTTATTGTTTATTTGATAGAGGCAAATATGTATAGTATACAGTACAGACCAAAAGTTTGGACACACCTTCTCATTCAATGTGTTTCTTTATTTTCATGACTATTTAAATTGTAGATTCTCACTGAAGGCATCACAACTATGAATGAACACATATGGAATTATGTACTTAACAAAAAGTGTGAAATAACTGAAAACATGTCTTATATTTTAGATTCTTCAAAGTAGCCACCCTTTGCTTTTTTGATAACTCTGCAAAGTCTTGGTGTTCTCTCAATGAGCTTCATGAGGTAGTCACCTGAAATGTTTTTCACTTCACAGGTGTGTTTTTTCAGGGTTAATTAGTGGAATTTTTTCCCTTATTAATAAAAAAGAATCTAAAATATAAGACATGTACAATGTAAATAGTCATGAAAATAAAAGGAAACGCATTTGAATGAGAAGGTGTGTCCAAACTTTTGGCCTGTACTTTACATACTGTAGAGAATTGCATAACTATCATTGAATGCAACGTATCTCAGCATTTATACTAATTCCCAATGTCCGTCCCTAGAAGGGCCTTTAAAATAACAAATATAAAACGTGTTCACAGACAAAGTTAAACTATGTGGTACATTTTGGTGAACAGCAGTACAACTCACCAGCATACTTATATATACTGTATATTATGTACTGTATATAGCCTACACATACACACTACATACAAGTCATACATTTTAGATAAATGTGTTTCTTAAAGCTGCACTCGTCTTTTTTTATACTGACAATGGATCTAATGACTAAGTGTAATGTGAAAGGGGTCGCTCCTCATCAACAAACCCAAAGAAAACTTTTCTGCAGTTCCCCTCAGCTCTATACATTGTTTTAGCGCCTTTCAGTTCATTGTTTTGATTTACATTCATTTTGAAGTTATGAAAGAATTGTATGTCTTAAATGTATTGGCTATTGCAATAGTATTAAAAATGCATTTAATATCCATTTGTATCAATCATATATTGTGTTTTAGGCCAAAGTAATCATAAATTACCTAAATAAAGGCAGTCCTTCTGTATGCACATAAATAATGTAAAGGCAAGTCACTAGAATGCATTTCCAGATAAAAAATTATTAAGTCATCTTTGGATAACTACTGTAAATTAGAATAAGAAATGAATGTAAAATAATGGCTACATAGGCGACAATATTTAGCATAAATCCTAAAGTCATACACATTGTCATTAAACCATATCATCTTATGCGTCTCTCTGTACATGGATCACTTTGGCCATTATTTTCCAATCTTTCTTTGAGTACTTATCCATTTATTTAACTGTATTGTCATGCACAAGCGGCCATCTCACATGGACTTACAAATCACAAAGGGAGCGACATTGCAATCATTTTGCAATGTCGTCATAACTTCATCTGTGCTACTATAGACTTAACTGACAACTCTCGTATTCCTTTCTTTTATTGAATTGGTCCTTTGGGAATACAAAATGACACATAAATCACCTCTCAATCATGCTATTATGTAAAACAAGAGTTTGTGGAGGACCAGTGCTTTTATTTTGGGATAAAAGCGAGAAAGAAACTCCTTGGAAGAAGTTCAGACACCAGTGTTAGATTCAGTATAGTTTTACAATATGTGTACACATTATAATGAGCTTCACCTGAACCACAGGGGCCTTTGGGCAAATCAACATTGAAGGTTCTTGATATTTTCACTTTAGCATTAGAAAACTGATTGTAATGTTGCTCCCTTAAGAGCTAGGCTGGCATTTTTATATCATGGGAGCTGAGAACTCTCAGAAATAATTTATAGTCCGTGGAGATGCAATCTCATTACAACCACGAGATGATCTCTGGCAAAGTTCAACATGAAAAATGGATTGCAATCTGGTTCCCTGAAGAGTTTTCCAGATCATGTGTGACAAAACGTGGACAGTGACTCAGTGACACTGGTGCAGAGAATTATTGATAACCAAATTGATTTGCAGTCTCAGGAGACATAGAGTAAAAGAAAAGGTAAACATGAAATAGAGTATGAATGCATGATAGAAAGTATGTTTTAAAGAGAAGTAAGTCAGAGCTTAGATGGAGTCAGAAGAGAGCCAGAGAACAGAGTGAGACCCTACCACTGAATTAAGTGCAAAAGGAACTGGAGTGTGAGAGGAGAGATGGGAGTCAGGCCTGGACTGAGTACAGTTGTGGGGAAGAGAGTATGGGTTGAATTGACACTGTCCTCACCAGAAATACTACAGCATCTGCAGTTTGTTCACTTAAATGACAATCTTAACATTCTCCTGACAAGCGACCTCTTGTGGTCATGAGGGTTATGATTCTCCTCAATCAGAAACAAAGGCAGACAATGCGCATGTCATTTGATGTTGTAGCACTGTAAAACCTTTTAGGAGGAGGTCAGAGTGGATGCTTAGCAGTACAGATTGCCTGACATTGACATTGGTTCCCATCTCCTACTAAAGGTGTCATTATGCTTGAAAAGAAGTGCTCGTAACAATATCTGAAACCCCCTTTCCAAAGGCGCAATCATGGAAGGACTTGACCCAACAATTTCAGTTGGGTCACTTTTCAAATCATAACAAGTGTGAAAGTGGGTGTTTGAGCTTCTCTCAAGCTCTCTTTTTTCCATTATTCACATTACTTTGGTCACATTTTGTGCCTACAACTGAGTGCAATACCATGCCTTCAAGGAGAGACTGTCCACAAGTGAGCATCATTATCCCCCATTCGTAAGACTTTTCCCATTCCTTCCCTTTCTACGGCAGTTTTTAAGTGTGACTATTTGAAACCGATATCAACACTACAAACTAGTAAGTTTGAAGCATACTAAGACCTTAACAGCCACCAATGGTTGGCATTGTCACAGTTTATTTAACCATGATCTATTGCTAACCTCCCTAACCAAGGAGTTTTTCGGTGCCTAAACTTCAACAAATCTTAGCCATAGATAGCAGATAAAAAATATACTCTGAATACAGAATATTTTGTAACAGTCATATAGGTCGTTTGGAAGGATAACACACCTTTTTTGTTGTTCCAGGTATGAAGACATGTTGGTGGAATTATGGCCAGGAGATACGGCGTGAAGGTATACGATGGCATAGCCTTGGCTACTTTGTAGGCTAATAAAGTGTTGTAAAATGAATACAAACAGTTGCTGGGAGCCAGGGAGTGGCATGTGTAAAGTTTAAGCCCAAACAACACTTGGTGTACAGCATCCTTTCTATGGAGGATATATTTATTCATAATTCAAATTGAAAGTCCAAAGAGAAAATGAAGCAAGATCAAATTAAAAATATTATTTTACTATGCTACTAGGAAATAATTGAATTTAAAAAAGAAAAAGGAAACTGAAAAAGCAAAGTTGAAATGTAAAATTATAATTTGATTTGCAATGTAAAAAGTCAAATTTAAAATACAAAGCTTAAATATAAATGCTTAAACTGAAATCTTTGAAATATTTTATTGATTGAAAATAGCAATGAAAATAAGAAAAGAGAAACATCAAATATGAAACTCAAAATATGAGATGGAAAAGCTTAAATGGAAATACTTGAATTAAAATCTCAAATAGAAAAAAATAAATTATTTTATTTTAGCTTTTATAATTTTCAATTTTCAATTTTATCTTTTGAATTTTACATTTGGCAATTGCCCTATGACGTTTTAAGATTCACCTTTTCCATTTAGATTTAACATTTGGCTTTTCCATTTGGATGTGACAGATGTCAAAAGCATATGTAAATGAGGAGGCGTGGCCCAAAGGCTGGTGGGAAGGTGATTCTATTGAGAGACTTCCAGCTGACAGCAGGGTCTGTGAGCATCACTGGCCGATTTCAGTTTAAGCATTTATATTTAATATTTTGCATTTTAAATTTCACTTTTTACATTGCACTTTACATTTTCAAATTATCATTTTACATTTCAACTTTGCTTTTTCCAATTTCCTTTTTCTTTTTTAAATTCAATTATGGCCTGATTTTTCCTAGTAGTGTAGTAAAATAATAATATTTTTAATTTGACCTTGCTTCGTTTTCTCTTTGGACTTTCAATTTGAATTATGAATAAATATATCCTCCATACATTTCAGCCCAACAGTTTAAAGTACAAAGTTAACATTGAAATGTTCAAGGAAACCAGCAACAAAGCAACAGTTGGCTAACCTGTAAATCGATAAAAAGTTGCTGGTAAAAGGCAACCATAAAATATAAATCAGGATCTGAGCCAAGAGATGTAGAGTGCAGATTTTGAGGTATGAGCAGTATAGTAGCTGCAAAGTGGCCTTGTGAAACAGTTAACAGCAAAGTTTGGGCAGATGAATATTTACATTAAAATTGCATTTTATAGATGTTTGTATGAAGCAGGGATTATATTTCATTTCAAGCTGTAAAAGGATGTGTAGGTTTGATATATTGTACATTGGCCCAGTGCACCGCAAGGACACTTCACTGAGTGCTATGAGAGTTGTGGGATACATTTGGACGATTGGCTATCTCATATCTCTTTTTGTGGCTGAAAAGTGTCATATAGTGCAAGGTCTGAAGTTCACTTACTCAGACACTGACTCAGTCAGACAATAGATTTTCAACTATGGGCAATAACCACTAGGATCATGACAAATGGCATGGTAATAAATGGTGACAGTAGTCAGATTTATTACTGGGTAACCAAGAGGAGTCCAGAGATTGTGGGGGTTTGCAGGGTGTGAATCACTGCAATGTGATCAAAACAGGCTCTAAAGGATTCTGAGCTTGTGAAATGATCAGATCATTGATGATCACAGATGTAAAAAAGAAGACTTGAAGTTGTACAATCACGTTGAGAAGGTGTAGAGAAAAGGGTTGCACTTATTAAAAAAAAAAAGGCATTTATCTCATAAAACATTAAGAAAACCTGAGTACAATTGCGCAAACCAGGGGCCAGTTTCAGGAAGGAGGTTAAACAAACTCTGAGTCTAACCCTGAACTCTGAGTTGATTTACCCTGAGATGGGAAACTCTGAGTTTTCGGTTCCAGAACAGCTGATTTGAGTTGGTTCAATCAACTCAGAGTAGGTTCACTCAGAGTTAAGCGCGTGCACCACCACTATAAAAAGGCATCATGAATGGAGCCACAAAACTATGATTCACCATGGCAACAACCACAAACAAATCTGTCGGCATACTTTACCCCTGTGGAACTGCATACAGTGGCTTTACTAATAGGCCTATGCTCAGCATCACCAATTTTTGTAAAGAAAACTGTAATTTTCAAAAAGCATAATGCGACACAAAGAATCTGCTGTAATGTAAAAGCATGTCCACAATGGGTGACGTGATATGAGGACAGATAAGGTATCTACATATCTGATCGACTGTGGAGAAAAACGATACCTCTCAAATAGGTAGTTATCTGGAAATGAAAATGCATCTATAGTCGGGCCTCAATATCATCTTCCGACGTATGTTTAACTCTCTGTGAAGTAATACAGCTTCTACATCAACGGGATCATCGACAAAAGGACATGCCATGTTCAAGAAAAAACATTTTATAGTCTGCCTAACACAGTTAATAAACCAACACATTTTTTTATTCGTGCAGATGACAACACTGCACTAAAATGTGTCTGAGACAGACTGAATGAATGAATGAGGAAATGAAAGAGCGCTATGTCAGAGGGAGGAGACTGAGAGAAATTTGAGGTTTCTTGAATGCTCCCGACCAGGTTAGGTTCAGTTAAGTTACCTCTCTTTCTGAAACAGGCAAACTCAGAGTTTTCACTAAACCTGCTTTCTGAAATGGACACCAGAACACAATGAAAACATAATTCAATAATAAATTATGTTTACATATTGTTTTTTAGAGTTTAAAGGATTTCAAAATGAAGCATTTTGCCTTAGTGCACAACAGTGATTTACATCTGTTCTCAAAGGGTCGCTGTGTTTGATATTCAAATAAACCAGCTTATTTAGTGCTGCCCCGAAATAGTTCGTATTCATCTGTGATTTTGCTGTTGGTTTTCTGGCAAACACATTTAAACCTTCAACTCCAATGAAAGAAAGAATTAAGCCCAGGAACATTAAATGTAAATGAGAAACAATTTAGTAAGTCACAGGAGGTGTACAAAGGCAAAGCATATTAGATCTAAAAATGTACTTTCAGTTCAGTTGGCCTCGAGTACAGGACTGACAGGTTTGAAGTTCAGTGTCCAGTGTCTCTTTGAGCTTGAGTTCTGACACCACACACATAAACTGACAGCTCTTGCTGTGTACTGTGTTAGAGATGACTGTAGATGGACATCAAATAAACTGAGCACTACAGTGTGGTACAGTCTCAGTAGTAGTCAAGAGAGTTTTTGAGGTTGTTAAGGTTGTTTGGGGTTTCTTGGTAGATTCAGGCCCTAAAGTTGGACATTTACATCTAATCTGACAGATGATTTGCTTCTCTGTATCTAATTTCAACTTTTCTCTTCCATCTCGTCTCATTAATCATCATCATCACCATCATCATCATCATCATCATCATCATCATCATCATCATCATCGTCGTCATCATCATCATCATCATCACCATAATCCATTGTTGTAGTCAAGACCACCTAAAGCGAGACCAAGTCATCACCAAGACCGGAGTATATCGAGACTCAACCCCTCAAAGACCAAGTCTTTGAGGGGTTGAGACTGAGTCAAGACCAAGTCCAGACCAGTGCGAGAGTCCCACACTGCATGAGATGATAAAATATGGAAAATGCTAACCATAGGCACTCCTCAAATTGATCTGAAAGATCCACATTTCCATAGAAAAACACCCACAGAAAACAAATTAAGATTCTTCTTCATTCACCTCTTTTATTGCCGTAAGTGTATCATTAGAAATGTCTTGATAAAATAATCACAAGGCAGTTGTGGTCTTGAAATAAAATCCTGATTCCTCTTTATCTGAGACCGAGACAAGACTGAGTAAAAAAGCGATCAATTCCGAGACAAGACCTTCAAAAAGTGTTCTTGAGACCAGTCTCGAGATCAAGACTGATCTCGAGTACTACAACACTGCCACAATCATCCCTCTTTAACCTGCTTGTTTTTTTTCCTGTTCTGGGATGCTCAATTGCTTAATATTTTCAGTGAGACTTCAGCCTGCTGGATTCAAACTCAGTGGTTGTTCCTTTGAGAGAGAGAGAGAGAGAGACAGTCAATATGATTGCTGGTCAGATAACTTATCTTGTTGTATTTTTTTCTTCCTCTCCTTATTTTGCTTCTTTTTGGTCTCCGCCTTCCTCTGCTTCGTCTTCTTTTCCTGTTAATTTCATCTGATGCAATTTTTCCATCTTCTACCTTTGCAACTGTGTTTCTTTTTTTCTTCTGTTAATTACTCTACTGGGATTTCAAGTTGCATAATATAAAACATGAAAAAGTCCAAAGGAAGGCAAGTAAATTTTATGTATTTACTGCACCATGGGACGAAAACAAACACACTTGGTTATTACTGTAAAAACATACTTATATATAATTAATAATTCAATATATGATAACAAAATATGTTAAGATAAAATATATCGTATTAGTATATATATATTGTTGCAAATAGAGAAATTTATGAAAAATGATTCATTTTCAAATTAGTTAGAGGTCATGTCTGATTAATTATTAATGCAATCCGCCACTCTCCGATAAAGGCAACAACAACAATACATTACATGTTGTGCTGCGAGTGGAATGATGCTATGCGCTAATCCTGTCGCTCTTTGAAGTCTAATCCAAGGCTTGTTTATGTAGTTGTAATACACAGTTATGTATTAAACATGTACTTGCGCACACATGTACACAATCATCTGCTACAGCTCTGCAACTTCATCTGGACACCAGCTGTGTATTAACCTAATACATATATATATATATATATATATATATATATATATATATATATAATATCATCCCACCACCTTCATGTTTTTACTCCTTTTTGTATAAATAAATGCGTGAATAATTAGGTGCCCTCAGGATGATAATGTGGTATATGTTTGTGGTCTGATTACTCTGTAGTTTATACAAGGACATTTAAAAAAATAATTCTGGTTAGTTTTTGTACAAAAGAAGTAAAGTTAAAGGGGTTAAAGTTAAAACTATACGCAGAAGCACATACTGTATGAAACTGTCCTTCGACAGTGAGCTGTGTTCTGCATCCTTAGATGTATTCTGGTGAAGAGAAAGTCTTGGCATATTTAAATAATACTTACCATAGGAATTCTTTACACTTCATCAATTACACAACATACATACACTCCATCTATTACTCCATCATCTTGTTTCTCACTCTATCCATCACTCCCCCTGTTTCTCTCCTTGAATATGTCCCACGAGAATGCTTCTTTAACAATTCTTTCCTCTCATCCATGTCAGTCATCTGCTTCTTTTTCATTCATCTGTAATCTTGGATTACATTTATATTCTTGGCTCTGAATGCTTGTCACATTGTATCTTGCCTTCTTTCTCTCACCAGCTCAGGAAGAGAAAGAGAGAAGAGTAGCCAGAGATCCCATGCTCACGTTGCATTTCTCTCACAAATGCTAAGGCTATGGATGTTAACGCAAACACACATAGAACTGTTCCAGAAACAGAAACATGCATGTGCTCCCATTTACTGTTATTCCTCTCAGAGAATGTGTTAAATCTATGAGCTGTTCTAAATATGTACATCAATCAACGTCAGACGATACAGTAGAACCTCAGTAAAGTTTAATGCATTAGGTTTTTAGTTTAAAGTTACTTAGGTAACATCATAAATGTTTCATTGCTGTTAATCCATCATACTAAGAATAGTATTTGAAGTCCTGATGTGAAAAAACAAAAACAAAAAACGTTATCCGGTCACCCAGACTCATCCGAAGACCACTGCACATATCCATCATTGTCACATCTTGTCAATTTGAAAAGGAACTGTGGTGCAGGTGTTTCTTACTGAGACAGATATAAACAGCAGTAGGTGCACACAGCTTAGTAGCAGAGCAGATCCATGAGGTCTCTATTAAGATAAACTGCACAGATGTTGTCTACACAATATGTTTGTGGACAAAAACCACTGTAGTATACCAGATTATGTCAAACTGTCTTCACGTGTCCCTGTCCTATCAGGTAAAAATCAAGTTTTTTTTCATAATGTAATTTAATTATAATATTTCAAACTCATAGCTCAATCCTATCTAATTTCTTTTGCCTGTATGTTCTTCAGATCGAGTGCTCCAGTCTGTAATATAAGCAGACTTTACTGCGGAGTCGTCCCTTTTCACAGCCATGTTAAAATGATTTACTGGCTGAATTGGCATAGCCAGATTTTAAGGCTGGCTCACAGGCCCAGCTCATCTGATCATTCACATTATCAAAGTCCTGCCAAAATCAAAAGGGGACTGAGTGAAGGAAAGTGAGCAGAGACAGGCTGGAAGCAAAAGACATGTAAAGTATTTTTAATCCAGCTCGCTAAATAGAGTCAAGAGGTTGACAGATGTGCAAAAATAGATTCTTTGGTATAAAAATGTAGGTTTTATTTAAAAACTGATGTCTTATGGAATAATGATGGCAGCAATTGGTTTTGAATTCTACCTTTCTACCTTTGTCTTTTTCTGTGAATGCTGTCATTGGTTCATTGGGTCATTGGTGATGTTGTGAACCTCAAGATACAATGGTTTGTCCTTTTAAACACATGCTGCAAAAAGCAAAGTAATATACAGAACACCAGCAAGATGTATAAATGTATAATATAAGATCTGATATAGACAGCTATGAATGTATGTACTGTACTGTAAATGTAAACTAAACAATATCCCTCAACAAAACATTTAACCCCCAGCTCCACCAAGGGTCCCAAGCTTGTCAGAAGGTGAAGAGAGGAATTCCCTTGAGGGATTAATGACCCTTTCACATCGATTGTTTTTTGTTTTTAGGAAAATATTTCATTGCCACATTTTGTGGTCAGCACGATGCAAACAGCCATGTCCAATGAGGACTTTCTGGCTATATATGTTTAACCACAAATTGTACAATTTACAACGAGTGTTCTCTGACTATTGCAATGGCATGTTTGAATTTCCATTTTTTTGAGCACTTTAAGAACTCATTCATAGCAGCTGCCATTTTGACATTTAAATGAAACAGCTGTTGACAACTAACATTGTGGTAAGATCAGCTGATGTTTCAAAGATCAACTTTTAGAGAGGGGTCTAGCTGCAGATCTCCACTTTGGAGTTGCTTCCGGTGCAGGTTCCACTGTCAGAACACCTCCACTGTCCAGCGGCTCAGGACAGGAAATAACGGTTGTTTTTTTTAATTTTTTAAGATAATCTTTTGGGCATTTCTGCCTTTAATGATAGGAAAGCAATGAAAGGGGGAAAGAGAGGGGGAAGATATGCAGGAAATCATCCTAGGTCGGACTCGAACCCCGGACCTTCTGCGCCAAGAAGCAGGTGACAATAAACTCCGACAACAAAGCACTTCACACACAAACATCACAAACTCATAATTCCAAGTTCAAGTGGTAGATAGGATCTTAGCAAATCAAGATAGATAGATAATGTAAACTGTTTAATATATATAACGTTATCCATGTGTTTGGCTTTATTGTGTGCAGCCATGGATGAAGACGAGAGGCATCATTTGAAGCCATTCAAGTTTGTCTTTCAGAAGATGGAAGATATGTGGAAGTTTCTGGAGGAAATCGCGGATAGGCGGCACTACTTGACCTACTGTGAGTGCCAAAAAGACGGACTGAATTGCTGCTGGTTCTCTTTCTCTCTCCCCTTTTTACTCCTCTCCTGTCGTGTTCTGTGTTTACGCTGATGTTTGCAGTTTTTAGTATAAATTGGCTGTTGGTCTTCAAGTTACTGTCAATTTGTGTAAAATATTAATAATAGGCCTTCTACGTATGTTCTTTATTAAATATATTGCCTGACGTTGGCACTGCGTCATACAGTAATATGCTTTGCTGTGCATTTCTATCCTGAATATAGGACTTATATTTCCCCTATTTATGTATAATTCACTTTGATAAATTTTTGAAAATGATTAAATATTTTAAAAGATTGACAGACCTAATATATACACATATTTTAAATGCACTTGTGTTGGATCAGTACCAGCCAATACGGTATATGAATCGGGAAGCAAAAAATGTTATCAGAACATTTCTAATACTTTTTTATCTGTTATTTAACGTCATCTCTAATGTCACCTAACTTACCAAATTAAAACCTTACATTTCAAAGTGCACGGTAGAAGAAGGACCATTCATGTATTTCATACTTTGCACAGTATAAGAGCGGAGTATTAAATTTCATGGAGCAGAGTACTTTAAAGGCGCTGACACACTACCGCGATAATCGGCCGTTGGACAGTCTGGCGAGGTCGGTGTCTCAAGTCTGTTCCATGTGTCCCGTGCCGTCGTCCATCTGAGGGGCAGTCGGCTTTCATTTTGGCCGACCTGACATGTTCAGTCGGAGGCAGGGCAGTCGGGACTCACCCAGGAAATGGCGAGCGGAATGAGCGTGACTAGAGGCTCTCAAAATCTGACGAAAATCTTTTAAACTGACCTTTGTTGAGCTGAAATGAAGACAGATTCAGCAACTGCACGGCCTATTTCTCACTTAAAATATTTTCAGAAACATGTTTCAGTGAACTATTTTAGTACAACATGAGATCGTATTCTGAACATGCCACCATGACAGTCTGGCTTTGAATTTTCGGAGAAAACAAACCCACATGATGCGTTCGTCCAATCAGCTGCCGGTTTTCATTTTTTGGGCAACAATACAGATTAGCGCCGCCTGCTGTTATGGAGACGTATTACGTCTCGTCTCTTCGGTCTGTTATGTGGCACTTTTTGGACCAACACGGGGAGACTGATCAGTCCAACTGGCTTTTCTGCCGACGGTTGGCCGTCTGGTTGGTATGTAACTGCCTTACAGTTTTTTCCGATTGCTAAACGACAGTGGGCACAACTGGAGTCACATGTGCAAAACCCAAACTACAGTCTGCACTACCAACAGCCACCTGAGCGAAACAGTTCACATCACCTGCAAAACAGGCTCAGTGCAGCCAAACACTGTGCACAAGCCTCACTGAGATAACACACACTGTCACTCAGAACACACTGAGAGTAAAAACACTAGCATCAAACACCAATACAGAAATTACAAACTTTTTCATCTTTACAGTTTGAACAATTTGAGTGACTTGACACTACTCAATAGTTTATTTAAGGAAAAAATATAGATTGTATAGCATACCAATTTTTACATAATGTAAAAAGAAGGAATGAAAATCAGCAGTCTTCTCCAATAAAGTATTTTGTCTCTAGTAATTTATGGAATTACTGGGGGAAAAAAACTAAAGGTACCTACATAACAGTACCAAAGAATAGTGTGACTAATCCTGCCTCTCTCCAGCATCATGTGGCAAGTTTTCTTCATCACATTGGATGTCTTCATCATCTCTAAATAAAAATGAATGTGGTGTTTCTATTGCTTTCACCTCCATTACTTTCTGAAAAACAGTAAGAACACAGTTTTACTATAAAGATATAGTGTTTTTCACTTTTTTTATAGCTGTGTACATAACCTCAGACATCTTACCTGGACATATTGGTATCTTTGATCTTTTACCTGTTTCTCTCAAACGGTACAGTGTATAATTGTTTCATTCTTATTTGGTGTTTGTATACAAAAAAAGGCTTTCTGAGCTTTCTCTGTATAAATACCGTATATGTTCACTAACTAGTCTAAAACAAGACACCTACTTAGGCTTTCAGCTAAAATTGCAATCAGCAGTGTTTGATAGGCACCAGACTGAAATCTATTCTGTTTTGAATGTGTGGTTAACAGTTTTGACAGCAGTGTGTTAGCATTTGAACAAAGTGCTGTAAATCTACAGTTGTTGTGCACGTTGTGGTTAAAGTCATGGGATAAGTGTGTAGAGTTTTGAAAACTGTGTTCAAGCAATGAAAAACAAACTACAGTTTGGTCCACATGAACTGCTGCTGTGCAGACTGTAGTTAGCGTTTTGCACATGTGACTCCAGTTGTGCCCACTGTCGTTTAGCAATCGAAAAAAACTGTAAGATCAATATGAAAACAAATATGAAAGGGCAACAATTATCCACAGTTTTATTTCTTGATCTCGGGCTGAGGCTTTCTCTTTTCTACTTTATTCCTTTCTTTCTTTATGTCTTTCCTCTAAAAGCAAAATAGCCTTTTGACACCAATGCCATGTCTCTGTCAGGGCTGAGGAATTCATCTGTCCTCTGTGATATGTTACTTTGTGTGTGTGTGTGTGTGTGTGTGTGTGTGTGTGTGTGTGTGTGTGTGTGTGTGTGTGTGTGTGTGTGTGTGTGTGTGTGTGTGTGTGTGTGTGTGTGTGTGTGTGTGTGTGTGTGTGTGTGTGTGTGTGTGTGTGCGTTCCTGCCTGCCTGTCTGCGTGCGTGTGTATGGCAGAGACAGATGTTGTTACCGGCCAAACTTAGAAACTGCCAAATACTGTAAACTGCTCATGTACAATTGATTAATTTGGTTTGAGACCTCAAGCAGGTGTATTGATTACCTTTGCAGACAACAGGTGGCAAGCTTGAAAATAGAACAAGTCTTTTTTTACATTTGCTTGTCCTTGGATTTAGTTGCCATCCCTCATTATCCATTTCTTATGACTTTACATATTATGTCTTTTATGCACTTTATACCAATATTTAGTACTGCTATAGATTCAGAAATTGCTTCGCAGCCAAGCCTTGGAGAAAAGTGTTTCTCCTAGAAATCCAATTATTTTTCCTAGTTATCATTTAGTGTGAGCATATTGGAGTTTTAGTTTGGAGGGTAAACCAATTTGAAAATGGAATTGTTGATATGTGTGTGCATGCACGGATACATCCATGCCGGGTGTGTGTGTGTGTTTATGTGTGTGTGTGTGTGTGTGTGTGTGTGTGTGTGTGTGTGTGTGTGTGTGTGTGTGTGTGTGTGTGTGTGTGCATTGTTACGTAAGGAAGAATATTTATTTATTTAAGAAAATTGGTGTCCTTAAAGATTGGATTTTCCTCATTTTTTTTAATTAAGGCATTAAGATCAATTTGCAAAATATGATTTTTTTATTCCTCTTTTTAGTCAACTTTAGCATGGGTGTCCTAATTTTTTCACGACTGTAAATTATATATCTCAATCATCAGTAGCGAGTTGGAAGAATTAGACAAGCAATTCCAAGGGTCTGAATCCATACGGTGCAATAATGTCAATACTGTAAATAGTCTGAAAAGTTGGTACATGGGACCATAGAAACAGTGTCTGGTAAACAGTAGTACAGTACAGTAAAGAATGATGATGAAATATTACACCCATAGATACTGTATTCTATTGGTTCATGCTCCACGCTAACTGGTGACAATGAATCCTCTGTATCTTGAAACTTTCATGATCTAAACATGGAATATTGTTTGTCTGTTTCCATACAACTATGCATTAAGAGTAATGCAACAGTTACTTATTTTGAGTAGTTGTATGGATTGATAGTTAGATGATTGTAATGAAATGAATAGACAATTATCTGAAATATAATGTGTGAATTGCTTTTTGAAATAGTAGTACTTTGATGTTAAGTTGTGTCATATTGAACAAGTGATCTTTGTTAAATGAACAAATTATCTTTTGTTTATGTGTATTGTATCCAAGCAATTGAAAAAAGTGTTAGAGTTTTGAAAAATGTGTATTTTGATCATTGGTTGTGAGTTTTGTGTCTAGAGTTTTGAAAAATGACGTAAAGGTTCTGAAATTAGTAACAAAGTGATTCTAAAAAACTGTAACTACAGACTTTATCAGGGGTTTTCAGTCAGTGCATGGCCTACATGACTCCACCTCCAGCTGCTTGGATGATTGGTTTGACTGTGATCAATAAACAATCAATCCATGGCCACTGTGTCACTGCAGACTTTTTTGTGACAACTGAGTTGTGTGGAGGTTTGTGGAGGTGTGTGTGTGTGTGTGTGTGTGTGTGTGTGTGTGTGTGTGTGTGTGTGTGTGTGTGTGTGTGTGTGTGTGTGTTGTGTGTATGTGTTTGTGTGTGTGTGTGTGTGTGTGTGTATGTGCGTGTGCGTGTGCGTGTGCGTGTGTGTGTGTGTGTGTGTGTGTGTGTGTGTGTGTGTGGGTGGTAGTGGTGTAGGGGGTGGATGGGGTTGGGGATTTGGGGACAAGCCTGTTAAGATCACTCTCCTGTGACAGACCACTCGCTCTCATCCTTTCTGCTCTCAAAGTCAACTCATCGTGCACTCATTTCACACTTGATGGCAAATGGAAAGGGGGAAAGAAAAACGAGGATAGGGAGGAGTGAGGAAGAGGTGTGGCAAAGGACAGTGAGGAGAAAGATGGAATGGAGAAGGGCGGGTCAAGAGGGTCACATAAAGGCAAATAAGAAAAGCTGTTGGGGGGCTGGAGAGATGAGGAGAAGAAATGGACCAAAACAGAGAAAATGCTTGTATCAGACCAGCGGAGCTGTTGTTTCTTGTTGTTTTTAAATATGTGCTTTGATTTTATCATTTGCATACATAAACAAACGTGGTGCCATGACATGAGCAATTAACATACAGTATGACTTAACATATCACTGTATCTTACCAATGGGTGAAAGTGCAGACATCTGAATATCCTTATTCACTACAGCCTTTGTCATACTCACAGAACTAGAAGTTGCCTAGTTTTCTGTTGTTGGCCACTTAGAAATTTGGGGTCAAATACATTGATCAAGGTCATTTCTAATGAAGTTGGAGCTTTCAAATGCCTCACCCTTCTATCTATATACACATACTAATTCTACGTGTATTGACAGTGAAAGTCATACATTTAATTTTACCTGCTAAAACATTTTCCCTCGTCTTTTATCCCAAAATAGACGGGTGAGGCATTTGAAAGCTGCTTCGTGTTTGGACATGATGACACACAGAAAGGACAATGGGGTTGTTTCATCTTAAGCTGCTTCCTTTATTTTGTAAGATATTTTTTCTTATTTATCTATGGATAAAGTCAGAGATGAGACAGAGAGGAAGGGGCAATGGGAGCAAGAGAGAGTGCATAGCGTTTGTGTGTGTCTGCAATTTCCCCCAAAAAAACAGAAGAGAGACTGGTTCAAGCTTCAAACAACATGGTCTGTTCTTTGTTCTGTGCCATAGTGTTTGCACTGGAAGCTTTTTATGAAAAGTCTCTCTATGACTCAAGAGCTCCCACTTTGTGCCTCCATCCACTTAGATTTATTTCAGGGTAGACTGACAGCACTCCACTTGATCAAGGGATCAAACCAAAACAGAACAAATCAAAGAAATTCAAAATTCTGCTATTTTAGAGGAGTATTAACTTCAAACTAAGTCATCCACAAATGCCACTTTACTTTTCTCACACCTCCGGGTGGACGTGCGAGAAATCAAAGCTGGGTCTTTTTTGTTGAGAGATACAGACACAGACCATAAGACAGAGATGCAGAGTGGGACGGAGATGAGGAGGGGCACTGCTGCTGCTTCCCTCAGCCAATGCTTTTAGTGAGTGTGCTATAATTTTCTAAAACTGGAAGACTGACTGCATCAAGCTTTAAACAGAAGGACCGGCTCTCTGATCTATATATTTTCATGAAAAGACTTCCTCTGTGCCTTAAGAGTTTCCAATTTGCCTTCTGCCTTTAATAAGAACATTTAAATGAATAGAAATAGCTTCAGATTCAGTTTAGCACACAATTACATGTTAAACTGTGCAATTAGAAATGTGCTCATTTGCATATCTGCCTGAGGCAACAAAATTAGGAGCACCTGAATGTGTTGACCCCAAAAGGTTCAGAGAACAGGATGAGTCATTTGCAGATCAGGGTTAAGATAAGGACTGACACAAAGGGATGGCTGAGGGTGGGATATAATATAATACTTCTTTACAGTCTCATAAAAGACCAGGGAGTAACAGAGATTTATTTACAATTTGTAAACTTGCCTATTATTGGACTTTGTTTTACAATGCAAAGAAATACATCACTGCATGCCAATGAAGTTCATCTCACTGTGGCTAATGAGCAGAGCAGGGCTCAGCTGCATATAATATCAAGCAATACTGTTCCAAATATATTAAGATATCCAAGAGATATACAGTTTTACTGCAAGCCACAGTCCCCACCTGTCTGAAAACCGCCAGCATAATCCCTGTACCCAAAACCTCAGCCATCACAAGCCTGAATGATTACCGGCTGGTGGCTCTCACGCCGGTGATCATGAAATGCTTTGAGAGACTGGTACCGCCCCACATTAAGGCCCGCATCCCTCCTGACCTCGATCAACAGCAATTTACATACAGGACCAACATATCCACTAATGACACCATCTCCATAGCTCTTCACACAGTCCTCACACACCTGGAAACCCCCAACAGTTATGTTAGGATGCTATTCATTGACTACAGCTCCGCATTCAAGTCCACCAACCAAGACAATTGATCAACAAACTACAAACACTGGGTCTGGGAGACCTTCTCTGCCAGTGGATTAAAGACTTCCTCACCAATAGACCCCAGCGCGTAATTCTCAACACCGGCGTCCCTCAGGGCTGCGTCCTCAGTCCAGCCCTCTACTCGTTCTTCACCCATGACTGCACCCCTCCCCCTCCCACAACAACACCCTCATCAAATTTGCAGATGACACAACCATAGTGGTACTCATATCAGACAACAATGAAATAGCCTACAGGAAAGAGGTCCAAACACTGTCAGCTTGGTGCAGGGACAACGACCTCAACACCAAGAAAACAAAAGAAATAATAATTGACTACAGAAGGAACAAAACAAACCGCAATGGACTGTGTATCAATGGGGAGGAGGTGGAGAGGGTGGCAAGCTTTAAGTTCCTGGGAGTGCACATAGCAGAGGATCTAACCTGGAGCCAGAACACCTCCCACACCATTAAAAAAGCCCAGCAGAAGATGTTCTTCCTGAGGACCCTGAAACGCAATGGGCTCCCTCAGGAACTTCTTACACGCTTCTACCGCACCCTGACATACTGCCCACACCGTGTGGCACTCCAGCTGCACAAACATCAAGCAGGACACCTCAGACCCCTGAAACTCCCTGTTCACCACCCTACCCTCAGGCAGACTGAGAATCCCCAGCACACGCACAAATAGACTCCGGAACAGCTTCTTCCCCAGAGCTGTGAACATATTACAGAAATCGTACACACATCCACACATACAAACATAAAACCATACACACATCACTTGTCCCCTTGACTTCTTTACACCAAGAAAGAATTAGTTCAGGTGGCAATCTGGAAACAGAAATTCAGCTGTGATCACTTTAAGCCATAATGACATGACTCTACGTCCTATACTCTATTGTATGTATTGCATGTAAGTATTATACATTAACAACAATATATGAGTAAATAGGAGTATGCTATAACTGGGAACGGATGAAATTACATTTAATCATAGAAAACTCCAAATCCACTAACACAAATACAATGTATATTTAAGACTTATGTGTTCAAATTAAATATGTACAATTTAAATGCTTTTTTGTATCTTCTTTTATTAACTGCTCTTCTACTCAATGTGTGATTTATGAGAGATATTTAAGTGAGAATGATGACTAATCAGAAGTGTAATCTAACCTTGTCAGAGTGTGCTGGACCTGTAAAGTATCTGATTGATTACTGTATGACAGTCAGGGGCCTGGGACTAATAAACAGCCTTAATCATTCTGAATTATGCACAAGAGAGAGGCTGTAAATCTGAGAGCAGAACAGAGGGGTAAAAATCACGACCATGCTGGGGTAGTGTTAGATTTGGCATTATTGCTGATTGTCTGTCATTTAGAGCCAGCCAAGCCACAGAACACATTAGTAATGGCACTGTGTCAGCGCTCGAGCATATGTGCTTGAAATGCAGCCTCAAATTAAGATTTAATGTCGTGGCTGGGAGACATGTCAGAATCTAGAAAGATGAAATTAATTATAATTTAAATAATCTACATTGGAATTATTTCCAAAAAGATTCCATCTCTATTATTAAGCTAATGCCACTGGTATCAGGCTGGAATCTTATTTTATTTTTTATGTAAAGATGACTATTCTACTAGATTGACAGAAAATGTTACATGACCCAAAGGGGCCAAGACAAGCATCTAGTCTCACATTGCCAGACCTATCTCCACAGTGCTGTGGCGTTAAGGTCTGGCTCCTCCACACATACATTCCAGTATAGGAGTAAAAAAAACGCTCATCAAAACATTTTTACCATTGAATACTGCCAAATGCAATTATGGCAGAAATGCATGGCTTCCAGGTATGTGATTGATGGTCTGGCTAGTCCACACAGCATTCCTGGATGGGAGAAAAACGTGCTCTGGTTTATTTGCATTTCTTTAAACCAATCACAATCGTCTTGGGCAGCGCTTAACCCCAGTCGTAGAGACGGTGGCTCTGCAAAATGGTCTCAGGAAGGAACTTGTTTTGGTGGAACATTTACACCTCGCAAAAGAAAATGCCACGTAGTGCCAAGTTAACTGTTCACACAATACAGTAACGTGCGGTATTTTAATTAGCTGGATACATGGTTAAAAGTAATTTGCTCATACCAGTGTATCGCCGTGTGTATTTTGTCGATAGCAAATCCCTGCCAATCAGTCCCAAAACGTCCCAGTTAGATAGTAAATGTTGTAAACATATTCCTAGTAAATGTTTACAATCATTCCCTAAAAGAACCAAGCAGGCAGGTTTGTTGCTGTTTCCCGAAGAGTACGGAGTAAGACAACGGCAACATTAATCGCAGGAACGCCAGATATTCCGGCATTTACCTTGGAAATGAACTTTTGTTGACCCAGACTACTAGACATATAATGAAAAATGTCAAGAGTCTATTTTGTTTCTTGAATCCTTCTGTACAGTAAAAGTGTAAAAGAAAATTGGCCTGAAGTAGTGTAGAAGAAAATTACCTAACCGTTTTAGACTCATTTTATCCTGATATCCTCTTTCCTGCTCACTGATTAAGTTCCTGATATTTTCTCTAAACAACAAACTCTTAGTGTCTCCTGAATTAATTACGTGTGTCTGCCTTTTTTCTAACCTAGTGTTAAAACA
This sequence comes from Perca flavescens, assembly GCF_004354835.1. Taxonomy (NCBI): domain Eukaryota; kingdom Metazoa; phylum Chordata; class Actinopteri; order Perciformes; family Percidae; genus Perca; species Perca flavescens. The sequence goes on along the minus strand of NC_041335.1, from coordinate 22,391,814 downwards.
AAGCATTTTACTTTGGTCACTGTGAGTGAAACCATTTGTTTAGAGACGGAGCCAGCCTCACACCTCTTTTAAACAAAGGACCATTTTTCAATAGTTTGGCCAGACGGTATTGGGTCTATGCAAATCTATTCAGAGTTTTGTGAGTGAATGCCGTCTCAGCTTTTGTTCATTCTCTTGTTTCCTGTAACCTTGTATAAAAACCTTCTGGTCAGAGAGAATCCTACAGCTTCTTGGGAACTTCTTTCTCCACTGTGCAGTGAATAAAAACTAATCTGAACCAGCCACGGAATTGGACCTGATAGAACTTTTTCTTCCACAGTAGACACTACACATTCAAATAGCACTACAGACAAACATCCCCTTTTCTTATATTTTAATTAATGTATTCATTTGAGTAACAAAATTCTAATGTAAAATGTATTAAAATACAGACGATGCTGTGTGCTTGTAACAGAGTGGAGCTTAAAGGACAGCAGCATCCTTTAGCCAGCTGATTGTCTATCATACTCCGTTATTTACATTTAACTTAATATAGGGGTTGGGAGAGAAAAAAGGTGGCCAACGACAATTTTTAGCACATCATTTCTGTGTGTCAGTCTGACAGGCAAGGCCTCCAGGTTCATCATTGCAACTGAATGGCACTGCTTCAAACAAGCAGCAATGCACATAAAAGAGATATACTGGTTATGAGCATAGAAATTAGGCCTGCACGATATGAGGAAAATATGTGATATGTGATAACGTTGTTGAATATCACAATAACGATATTACGTGCAATAAATAAACAGATAATGAAATGTACATAGTTCTGCATTTCTGGTGCTTTCAGTATTCTGCTAAAATAATAATCATAAATCATTACCAACATTCTTTTATTGAACAAATTGAACATGCATTTGAATATGAAAAGCACCACTATAAAAAGATGTATTATAAAGTGCAATTTTCCACTGATATTTTCTTTCAACTAACACAAAAATCTTTTGCGATATGCTGAGCCTTTTGCGATATGCTGAGCCTTTTGCGATATGTATATTGCGCCAAAAACAAAATATATTGTGCAGCCCTAATAGAAATACATGCATATACACACATGCAGGACAGATAACACACACAATCACTCAACAGATGGGCCGAGCTCAGCATGAGAAAGCACAGACAATCATCCAGTAAGAGAAACAGAAGGTAGGCAGCCAGTGACTAGCAGGTTTGGTTCTCTTACTGACCCACACAGCATATCATTTCACGCATAGCTCACAAAGCTCCACAGGGGCCCATCTCAAAATCCCATCCGTCCTGCTTCAGACTTATAACAACAACTTCGACATTAAATCTGTTTGAAAAAGAGGATCTTACAGTACAGACAGCCTGTAAAAATCAATGGGGATCACTTGCAGTCAGGTCAGGACACACTGTTTTCACAGTACCTGGGGCAAATCTTTGGAAGGTGTTCTCTTTCCTGAATACAAATGAAATGCCTAAGACAAGATTTAATATTATGTGTCACTTTGGCAGTCCGCCTGACACAGGAGCTGCTGCCATTAGATAACTTAGTAGTTGTGGCTTAAATGCTTCATTATAGTTTGCGAGAGCAAAGGTGAAACACTGCAAAAGTTTACAAGAAGTTCATTTTAGATTTTCACTTACTCATCTCTAACCGCTTATCCGGGGTCAGGTCATCGGGGCAGCAGCTCCAGCAGGGGAGTTCAACCACAATAACCAGCTCTGATTGGGGGATCCCGAGGCATTCCGAGGCCAGTGTGGAGATATAATCTCTCCACCTAGTCCTGGCTCTTCTCTGAGGCCTCCTCCCAGCTGGACGTACCTGGAACACCTCCCTATTTTAGATTTTACTGACTAAAAAAATGCCCACAGGATGAGGACCGCATTTATTATTAAATTATAAAATGTTCTTCAGATGCAAATACTTTTCATTTGCATTTAGGTTCAGAGATGTAGCAAAGTGCCTCAAGGGTGCTTGTTTGATTTGTTTGGTCCTGGCAAAGGGAAAAAAATATACATTGATGCATTTTAGTTCTGCTCAGATTCATGTTCATACTGACGTTTGACAAGCGAACCAAGAGGACTAAACATAAAGTTATACACTGGAGACTAACAAGTAACTTATTGATTGTACAATTTTGGCGATTGTCAGCCTGTATCATTAGCGCATCATCAAGACCTAGGTGGGGAAAATAAATTCCAGTGACTGACAACAGTTTAATGTGGTGAAGTCTATTGATGCTAGCTTGGTTATTTTTCCATAGACAGCAACAAAATTGAAAACAAATAGAGAAAGATAAAAGTGCATTCCAATTTCGCAAGACTCCAAAATGTTTAATTTAAATAACTCTGTAAATATGAGGTCAGTCCTTTACCTACATATGAATTACTTGTGTTTTTACCGCAATTTACATATACGATATGTTAACAATTTCTGTTAAAGCTTTTCAAGTTACTGCACCAAAGGTCAGGTCACAGGTGTGTTGGCTTTAATCTTTGGCTCAAATTTATAGCTGAAATTAATTATTTCTGTAAGGCCACAATTTTCTTTACTAGGCTCTAGCAGGTGTTATTTTAATGCTCAGCAGGCTAGGTATTTGGGTAGAATACTGCTAGATTTCTAAACCCTCTAATCTCATATGCTCAAAAATGAAGACAAAAGAATAGGCTACATAAAAACACATACATATATATGAATGACTAGAAACACATTACAATAAACGGATGCAGGAAAAATGCTGAGAATGACCACCCCTGTTGTGTCCCCAGGTGACTTCAACGATTTCTATGAACACCCTTTCCTGTATTTGAGGTACACATAAGAGCGCATGTTGAGAAGAGGCAGCAGGGGGTCACCAGGGGTCTGTTGCTGTATAAGGGCTACAGGCTTTTGATCAACTGAGAGGGAAGGATCTTACAGATTCTACTATATAGATATTGTAGACAATATAAGAACTAGGGCTGTACCGAGTACCATTTTTTTACCTTCAAAGCTTGCTTTCAACAGCGAATATTTGAAGCTTTGGTAGCGGCAGCAGCGGCGGGTGAAACATTTCTGAAGGCAGCTTTATTTCAGTCATGTTTGTGAGTGTCTGTGTAGTGTTTCCTGTTTTATTTTGTATTATTCTGTTTTCTCCCTAGTCATGTCTTGTTTTACTTCCTGTCTTGTGTTTTCCCTCCTGTATGATTTTCTGCCCCACCCTGATTTGTTACACCTATTCCTGATCCCTTGTTTAACCTCGTTACCTGTGTATTTAGTCTCAAGAGGCACAAAGGCACTCTTTAAAACATGTCCCCACAACTGGCATCTAAGCTAATTGGGAGCTGTGGCCATTAGCTGCAGCAACTCCGGTTTACTAGCACCAATTTGGTCGTTTTTTTTTCCTATCGACAGTACTCGGTGACATCTAGCAATCAAGATTCAGTTAAAAATCGGCCAGAATTCTCCTTTAATGCTGGCTTTAGAGCCTGTGTCTTCAAATTAAAGCCAATTGTTGCCACACATGCATATATACAGACATTGCAGTGCTGACTATATTAAGAGCAATTAGTTTAATGCTGTGTAGTATGTGAACTGAAGTTCCCATTTCTCTTGCTAAGACTATTATACTGTTATTTTATTTTAAAGCAGCTCTGTTGTAGACTGGGTAAACCCAGCCTGATCTGCTGGCGATTTGATTTTGCCCTGCAGCTCAGGCTGGAAACCTGTACGTTTATCTCTCCTGCTTCCGTTACAAATTTGCGGGAACGAATCACAAACTGGCTTATCCCCCTGGCGCACTATTGTCAAGTTTAACACAATGACGATAGAGAAGCAACCAAGCAGCTTTTTGTTTACATTCAACAAGCCGGCCACTAAAGCACAGCACTCCATGGCAGCAACCCATTGATGCCGCTGTCACTGCTACGTCACCCGGATCGTTGGTCTGATTGGTTGAAGGACTATCCAATAGCGTACAGAGTCATTTGAACTCTTGTGCAAAGAAAATATAGAGCAGACTCTCCAGACTAATGTTCAATCTTAAAAGATTGAGCTTGGTCTGGTGATATCCAGACTAGCTCTGTTGTGTAGGCGAAGATACTATACCCTTAAGTGCACACTTCTGCACACACACACTTCTGTGAACACACACAGACACTTACACAGACACACACACAAACACTATAGAAAATCTGGAACCTGATTCATAGCTGTTCATTGATATTGAGTCTCACACACACTTGAATGGGTATCTTCTATGTTCTATGTATATGGTGTGTGTGTGTGTGTGTGTGTGTGTGTGTGTGTGTGTGTGTGTGTGTGTGTGTGTGTGTGTGTGTGTGTGTGTGTGTGTTACTCAGATGCTCGGGTCCCGATACTAAAGTCTAAAAGCATCAGTTTCACACACACACACACACACGTAGCAACACATTTAGAATGGACAGTGCATCAGAGAGGTACCATGCATCATAGATAATAAATGACTGCAGGTTCCCCAGACCAGGAGAGATAAATGAGCACTGTCAGCATGTTTATCTGGAAAGTTCCTGAACTGGGGAACTGGGGAAACTGTCCTTATTACCATCATAGTGCTGTGTCAGTGTCAGTGTGTCAGTGCTGCATACATTCACAAACATGGTTGGTATGTCATGATCTTTTTTTTTTTTTTTTTTTTTTTTTTACCACAATAGCTTTCTATTTGACAGAAAGAAGTAACCCAACACCTTATCATTCCAGGAGCAGCAACAGTCATACAAGCCTAACCATGAAACATAAAGAAACCATTTACTGTCTGCAGGTGATGAGACATTTCTTGTGTTTGCCACCATCTATGAAAGGCAGTACTTACAGTGTGGCACAACAAATTGGACTAGAATTGCATCTAGCCCAGACTGATTGTGGACAAACTCCATAGTAAATAAAGATGCTTTATGTCTCTGTCCTCACTGAAGGTCACCACAAGGTATGAGGCTTTTCTGTATGAAATATAAGTTTCCCTTCATAATGTCACCATTCCCTTTAGAAACCTAGACCATCAGTCACAACTATCTCGCATTGCCAGACCTTCCTCCACAGCCGAGGAGGGTCTGGCTAGTCCACACAGCATTCCGGGATGGGTGCTCTGTTTTTTTTTGGCATTTTGTTAAACCAATCACAATCATTATGGGAGGCGCTATGCGCCAGATGGAGCCACTGTGCCGTTGTAAAATAGCCTCGGGAAGGAATTTGTTTTGGTGGAACGTGTACGTTCAAAAGTTGTTTTAGTTGTGCAACAGAAAACTCAAATTGAACAGATGATGTAACTCTCTGTCTGGATTTACCCTGCAGAGATCTGAGGAGCAGTTAACCTTAGTCCTCATAAATCCACCGGAGTTTAATATGCAAACACAAAGAAAGCGGAAAGTAACGAACATCCGGCCGAAAAGAGGGACTTCCGGTGGAATTTCCGGTGGCACCGGAGCGATCGCGGAAGTGGAACATCGTGGATACAAACTACAACTACTGTGATGATGATTACATGTCCATGTGTGCTCCTGATTGTCTCTTTAGACCGGAAAGAAGACAAGGTCAGTCTGACCACACTTTTCTCACTTTTTCACACCCTGCTATCCTGATGCAGTTGTGCTGCCCCTCAAGGCCACACACCTATCCCTATCTTACTAAAGCAAGAAGTTGATGCATCCTCACAGGAGAAGCCAATGAGGGAATTGAGATACAAAGCAATGCCCATATTGACCTGCTTATTTTAAATTAAAATTTGCAACAAGATTGTCCAACCCTGATCATATGCTCAGGCTTGTTTAAAGCATCAGACGCTGCAATATGCTTTGACTCCAGTGGACGTTATCCAGCCCAGTGGAGAGTGTTGAGGCCCACCATGATTATGGTGACTCCTTGCTTGTGTATAGGAGTTACTGTACAGGGAGACTGGTTCCATGCGGGCAAGGAACTTTTGACCAAAACAGAGGGGGATATTTGCCCCACAAGGGCATTTTTGGGCTTAAAACTATACAAAAAACCTAAAAGTTTACATTCAATAGTTAAATAAGGTTTTTAGACTACCCACACTTACTCCATGTAAGGGTTGCATACTGTACAGTCAAATGGTTAGTATACTGGTATGATATTAATACAATTTTCAATGTATTGACACTCAGTTTCCAACCTGCAGATATGCTTGCCTGAGATGTCAGCAGGTAATGGGAATTTTGAGAGGAAAACACCAGGGATGCAGCGGTGTAATCCATAACACACCAATATGATATGTAAAGGCCCCCAAGCCCTGTTCATATATTAAAGTAGGAAGCATTTTTCAGGTGTGGATATTCAAGGCGCAGCTCTGTCAAACACAGACAGCAAGAGCTCAAGGGACACAACGAGAGCTTTATTATTCTGATAGACATTCAATGGAAGCATACATATTGCTTGTATAGCAGAAAAAAAAGCTACAGGCTAATTTAAAAAAAAAAGCACAAGACTATAAAATTAATGATAAAACTATCCTTAGGCTAAGTCCAAGCCATGAACTGTACCAAACATGCAAAATTGAGATAACAATTTGCAGAGCTACCATTTCACAGTTGCAACACCAGCACGACCACGTTATCTCCCAAAGGAAAGTAATTAGGAATGTGAAATTTTGAATGAATAAATTGCAGTTTTAATCTTTGCTGTCCGCTTCATTTGTTTGTCCCTCTGGTTAAATGGTTATGGAAGACACATGATGTTGGCAGTGGAAATATGGGCTGTGTGTAATCTGGTGGAGCCAAAATATTCTATACAATTTAAAAGCTACGGGCTTTGTCATTGCGCCACTATCTGGCTGCTCTGTGAAATGTCTTTGATAGAGAACTGAGGCACATTTACAGTCTCCAATTGCTAAAACACAATTTTGCTAACTAGGCTGGTTTTATCAAACAACTTAACACAACTCACAACACCACACACCCAAACTGCAAAATACTTCATATATCCTGCAAAATGAAGCACTGTATCTAAAACTACATATAGCATTATCAAAGTCAAACTTTAGCACCAAATGGCACACACCAGATTTTTCTCTGACCAACAACACACTGTATAATAATGCATAATGAAAAGCACTCTTATATTTAGTATTCTTTGCCATAATGCTAAAATAGTTCAAATTGTAGAAAATTCTTCAGATTGTTCACATGCACAGAAATATTTGCAGATACACACACATGCTATTTTTTTTTACTTTTTCACCAAACAAGTCAGTGCAACATATGCACAGCAGATATATCTATATTGGACTGAACAAAAATCTGCTCACAAAAAATAGTAAACTGAAAATAAATATATCATAATTGTGCTTTGCATGTCATTTTAGTGTGTTAGCAATTGGGGAAAAAAAACTGTAATACTTAATCTGCCATTCATCTACAGTATAGTGGCTTTGTCGTTTCTAGTAGTCTACAGCTCTCAATGACAAATGGATTGTTCTGAGAGTACATTTACTTGGCAATCACACTATACTGCTTCCTGCTGCAACCAACAGCAAAGTACATGCTGTGCACATTTGTCCACTGTAACACCTTGTTACAAATTCTAGGTTTGGGATTTGAGTGTGCGTGTGTGTGTGTGTGTGTGTGTGTGTGTGTGTGTGTGTGTGTGTGTGTGTGTGTGTGTGTGTGTGTGTGTGTATTATTCTGTATAGGTATATATAAAGCATGAAAAACACAGATTTCCACCCCTGTGAAGCATGTTGATGGAAAATCTAACTTCCCCTCAATGCCCACAACTTCAAAACAGGCCCAGTTCAAAAATAAATATCAAATTTCACACCAGGTTTACACGGCCTACACACACAAACACACACACACCCAAAGCATCAACACAAGTGTCTGAGGCCATTGAGTCTGGATATTTATACAGATTATATGGAGTAACTACTACTAGTTACTAGTAACTGTCCTATGTTGACCGACCTTTAACTGAAAATGAAGACTAAAATGAGACACCTGCATCCCTTCCCTGTCCTTATTCACAGGGCATGCACTTAGATAGACATTAGACATACAGAAATGGATGGAAAGCAGTTCATGCATGTCTGTGTACGAAAGTATTATTTTAGTTTGTGATTGTTCCTTAAATCGTCTAAAGCTGATTTGACCCCATGCTGCCCAAGAAAGACCAACTGCTGTTTGCATTTCACTCTGCATGATTGTTTATGGAAATATCAGAGGAGGATGTTGATGCAGGGGAGTATGTGTGCCTGAGCAAACAGAAAGAATATAATAGTCTTTATTGTCATTGTAAATTGGAGGCAGTCCTATCAGTTTAAACATCAGCAAAAGTGCAAAACAGGTGAATGAATACAGTATGCATAAAATAGCATTGTAAAAGGAGACAGAAGATTGTAAAAAAAGAAAAGAAAGTAAAGACAAAAACACAAACATACACACATACAAGACATTCACTTCACGATTCATCCTAATACTCAAGTAGCTTTAAGAGCAGTTATGGCTTTTGGATACAAACTGTTTATCTCTGTTTTACATAATCATCCTAAAACCCCTGCAGTAGTTCAAACAGAGTGTCCGGGGTGAGATGGAGAGAATTACAATTATAGCCTGTATGCCTCCACCAACCAGTCAAGTTGCAGCATCCATGTCTGTCTAGACTTGTATAATATGTAGTAAAGACTTTTAAGCAATTTAATAAAAGATATTAAGTTTATATTTTGGATGCTCACACACATCTTCATCCTGGCAGCACAGAAGATCTGTACCTCGGAGAGGAGAAAACGTGAGGGGGTAATGCCTGCAAAACCACTCTACAGACAATGGCCCTCATTTATCAACCTAACGTAGAAACCAGCGCAGATATGAGCGCAGAAATCGTCATACGACAGGCTTCACGTGGGATTCATGAAACGTTCGTATCACACCAATCAGAGCGTAAGAATGGTCGTACATTGATAAATGCGGCGGCTGGAAACGATCGTCATTTAAATATCACGCCCCAATATATTCTGGGTTTTGAGGCCTCGCCCCTACAATTTACGACATGGCGAGACGTAATCCGGCTGAGAAGCGGAACTTTTCAGAGGTGGAGATTGAAACCCTGATATCTCTGGTTCATTTGCACTAACGTGTGTACTATTTGGTAAAACTGTTATTAAAGGCTGTAGAAAGAATGCGGGATGAAAAGAGATCAACAGTGTTGCCGTAGTAAATCGGACTCAAGCTGAAGTTTAGCCTATTTAATTTATACACCCTTGACACATTTTCTATAGTCCTAATAACTTATAAATCATTCACTTGAAAGAGAAACAAAAACCTGAAGAATAAATAAAAATGTTGTGCATCGTCATGTTTCCTGTATTGAATATCATTGCCAAACATAACACTATAGGCTACCTTTTAAAAGTGAGGAATAATATCCTGTCTCCTTCATATAGCCCTCAGTTGGTGGCTGTTCTGGACACTGCTCTCTGGGCATCGGGTCATCTGGCTCCATCGCTACATTTATGGCACCGTGTCTTCCTGTGCGATGTTGTGCAGAACCCCACAGGCTAAAACAATGTTGCAGACCGGCGCATAGAGGTCTTCTAAAAGAGCCAGATCTGCCATTACTGATACGTGATCAACTGATGACTTCTACTTCTCCTGTTAAACTGATTATATGCTGCACCGCAAGTCCACACTGACTCGAAAACTTGCGTACACGAGTTCAGACCAGACGTGAGATTTGATCGCAGCCTACGCTCAGGTCCAAATTGATAAATGCCGAGCTTTGCGTAGGAATCGGCGTACGCCCGTCGTACGCCTGTTTTAGGTCGTACGCACGTTTCATAAATGAGGGCCAATGTCTTCAAATTTAAAAAAGGGTTCAAAGACATGACACTAGATAAGTATAGACATTGAGTAGTATTATTCTGTGAGAATGTTGATAATGGTGATGATGATGATGATGATGATGATGATGATGATGATGATGAACATCATTATTATCATTATGGTTATCATCATTATTTAGGATATTATTCACCTTATGGTGACAATGTACTGTATATAAGTACTGACCCTTATGTAGGCGTGTATGTATGTACTGTATATATGTAGGTAAGTGTATGCATGTATATGCAAACACACTGGCCCTCATTTATGAAACGTGCGTACGACCTAAAACAGGCGTACGACGGGCGTACGCCGATTCCTACGCAAAGCTCGGCATTTATCAATTTCGACGTGAGCGTAGGCTGCGATCAAATCTCACGTCTGGTCTGAACTCGTGTACGCAAGTTCTCGAGTCAGTGTGGACTTGCGGTGCAGCATATAATCAGTTTAACAGGAGAAGTAGAAGTCATCAGTTGATCACATATCAGTAATGGCAGATCTGGCTCTTTTAGAAGACCTCTATGTGCCGGTCTGCAACATTGTTTTAGCCTGTGGGGTTCTGCACAACATCTCGCAGGAAAACACGGTGCCATAAATGTAGCGATGGAGCCAGATGACCCGATGCCCAGAGAGCAGTGTCCAGAACAGCCACCAACTGAGGGCTATATGAAGGAGACAGGATATTATTCCTCACTTTTAAAATGTAGCCTATAGTGTTATGTTTGGCAATGATATTCAATACAGGAAACATGACGATGCACAACATTTTTATTTATTCTTCAGGTTTTTGTTTCTCTTTCAAGTGAATGATTTATTTCTGCCATTGACCAAGTTATTTTGGCTTGTTTTTCCAGCCCCTGTGCTGTCAGGAGACAGGGTCCAGCACGGGGGGGGCGGAGGACACGCGCTCTCCCTCAGCTGTTGCCTCGTTCCGACAAACACGAGTAAAATAAAAGACACTGCATAAACTCCGCTACCGTGTGTTTATTTAATTATAGGTACACCTACATGTAGGCCTAATAGATTGCAATAGAAGCCCGTATATTACTATTAGGACTATAGAAAATGTGTCAAGGATGTATAAATTAAATAGGCTAAACTTCAGCTGGAGTCCGATTTACTACGGCAACACTGTTGACCGCATCAGTGATCTCTTTTCATCCCGCATTCTTTCTACAGCCTTTAATACCAGTTTTCAGGCTGCCAAATAGTACACACGTTAGTGCAAATGAACCTGAGAAATCAGGGTTTCAATCTCCACCTCTGAAAAGTGTTGCTTCTCAGCCGGATTACGTCTCGCCATGTCGTAAATTGTAGGGGCGAGGCCTCAAAACCCAGAATATATTGGGGCGTGATATTTAAATGACGATCGTTTCCAGCCGCCGCATTTATCAATGTACGACCATTCTTACGCTCGGATTGGTGTGATACGAACTTTTCATGAATCCCACGTGAAGCCTGTCGTAAGATGATTTCTGCGCTCATATCTGCGCTGGTTTCTACGTTAGGTTGATAAATGAGGGCCACTGTGTGTATGCATGTATGTAGAGAGTTATCTTGGTAAGTGTATATGTTCTTCAGTTTTTTTTGTATAATTTTTTTTCTTGTCTTGCACATTTTTTCCTTGCCAATTTGTTTGTTACTCTTAAAATATAAGCTGAAGCTTCTGACCCTACCCTCTGGTTACGACCAATACATTCATTCATTCAATTACCACAGTTTCAAGTAGGGAACCAAAGATTACTGTCACCAATTTAGTATGCGACCAAATGTCTCCTGTTCTGTTCCTGTGTCATGAATACGTTGAATAATGGCCAGAAAAGTGTTTTTGCAGGATATTATGATGTCACAGTGAAGTTAACCTTTTGGATGTAAAATTCATCACTTCATCATTGTATCATATTGGATTCATTCTTTGAATTATGGCCAAAAAACACATTTTGTGAGGCACAGTGACCTTGATCTTTGCCCGCCAAAATCATATCAGTTCATCCTTGAATCTAAGTGGACATTTCATTGTGAAGAAATTCCCTCCAAGGATTCCTGTGAAATCACGTTCACAAGAATGGGATGGACGTGCAGACCGACAACCCGAAAAAGCGCCGGCGCAGAGTCTAGATCTCTAGTGCAGTTGTAATATAGTTTCCTGCATCACTGAGACTAATACCAGCAGTCACATGGACATAGATCTTCTTTAAACTGTTGATCCTGCATCCATATGCCTGCAGTTCAATAAAAAGGAGTTATAGTGGATCTGCAACCAGCAACTTGTCCTAATTTCACCCAAAATAGCAGCAGAGGGTCAACTACACAACTCAGAAAATACAGAAATCACTCAGCAGGAATGCATGTTTTATCACTCTAAAAAAGATTCTTCACAAATAACACCATCATCAGTCACGTTACTTTTGTTTATGAATCTGTTCTGATAAACAGAACAAAGAGCCGCAACTGCGGAGTTGTTCATTGTTATGTATTTCATAGCTTCTGACAACTTTCATCAAAGTGCTTCAGATTTTAATGTATTCATTTCTGAGATTGCATCTCCTCTTATCTCAGGCCCCCTTCCTCCGCCCACATCTAACCAGAATCACGATGACTGTTACTGAACTCCCTGCTAACAACTTTGTTTGCCTTCTGCCCTCGCTTTGCAGAGCCATGTCAAATAATTTCTTTTTTCCACCTGTCAGTAGTAGAAGAGGAGAGGGAGGAAGATGGGAAAAGGTGTGATAATGAATTCTTTCACAGGCAATGTAATCAGAGAAAGGACTTATGACTTCTAATTGAGTAGGAGAAAAGCTCAAAGGTCGCTTTGGTTTTCGCCACACCTCTCTGCAATAAACTCTGCTGCAGTAATCCTCCAAACATGTCACGCACACTTTTGTAGCAGGTGGGTGGCCAGGAGCTGTATGCAGAATTAACATTTCTGCTATCAAAAGGCTTCAAAATAAAAGACAGTTAGACAGAGGGATAGGAAGGAAGACAATGAAGAGGAGGGTAAATGAGTTCACGAGGGAGTGGAAAGAACAGAAGAGAAATTATATCAGTATTCAACACATGGATACGCAAGCACACACATTTAAAAGATGATTAAAGTAGTAGGGCTGCACAATATATCGTTTTTTTAATCGTCATTGTATTATCAACTGGCACAATAACCATATCGTGAAAGACACTGAGATTTTTTTAGTTAGTTGAAAGAAAATATCAGTAGAAAATTACACTTTTAAATATAACTGTCACTCTCTTTTAATGCTGCCTTTTATTTTCAATTCAATGTTCAATTTGTTCAATAAAAGAATGGTGGAGATGATTTCCTTTTGTTTGTTTTTAAATTAAGTGTTAAGTCTGTTATTTAAGCAGAATACTGAAAGCAGCAGAACTGAGTTCACTTCAATATGTGTTTGTTTATTGCAAGTAATATCATTATCGTGATATTCAACAACGTTGCATATCACATATTTTTCTCATATTGTGCCTCCTTATTAAGTAGAGACGATTACAGGCAGATTAAGTAGTAACACCAACAGTGGACTGTGTAGGAACAATTCTCCTCTAAGATCTGTTACAATATACCAGATGTCAAAAGGCGCCATTCAGTTTAAATGTTTGGTTGACCTCTCCTTCTTAATAAAAAGCAGCTATGTATATTGTATTATGTCATCACACTTTTAAACAAACTATCTGGTCAAGACAGTCTGACTTGTAAATCTAAGATGTATCTGTATCCAGTAAGAAAGTCTCTGCAGGATGATGAAGTGAAAGGAACACTGCTAGTTGAGTATTTTCTAAATCTCTCCCTATTTTCTCCTCACTGCTGCTAACCTAAGAAAATAAAGGTGTGGGCTCATTTCCCTCAGCCCTTCATCCCTTTCTTCACACTGGACACGCAGCTCAGCATGCCATCACGACTTTAGCACACTTAGAGACTGTTCGTTACTTATTTCAGGGGCCACTGGAGGAATTTTGGGACCTTTAGTCAAAATATACATGACCCTCCCCTCGTCAGTAATAATTTTTCTATTTCCAAAACGATCTGGAAAAAAGGCATGACCCTCCCCCATCAATTTATCAATACCATCTGCGATGGTTTGCACTAGGCAAAGATATTTACAGCAATGACATAAGTGACTAAACCTCTGTATTCTCATCTGACGCATCCCACTCCTCTGTTATGGTGTGGTGGCAGTTTCAGTAGATTTACTCAATAACATTTCCTGCATTACTGCATTACTTCAAATACTAAGTTACTCCTCTAGTAAACTAGTATTCACATGAAATAAAACAATAAAACATTGAGACAATTCAGCAAAGCACTCTGGGTAACATTCAACACACAAACTGGTTGCTATGGACTCGTCACTAACTTCCTCCACTTCGCTATTTAAACAAAGTGGAATAAGCGTAAGTCCAAATCTACACAAAACCCGCAATCAATTAGTAAGCTGACATCAAATGTGGCATTTAGGAAACCTTTATTGCAACCTTGGCACGGTAAGATGTCCAGACTAGCAACATTCATTTTCGTTTTTTATGTCCTGCTGCTCCCATCGTCAGCCAGGTAATATTTTTTTTACTAAAGCAGTATATGAAATCAGATGTATTACCCACCACCATTTAGTTGTTTTGTGTTATTTAGCTAAGATATTTATAAAATATCTGGTCATGCCAGGCGTAATTATTCCACTCATTTTTTAAACAATGCAATTACCCGTTTCAACCACCAGGGGGGCAGTGCTGCCCCTGCCCCCCAGCAAACTCATGGGTCAGACCCATCTGGTAGCGGGAGCCAAGACTGAGAGCTACATGAATAAATATGCACCAAACAAGCCACTTTGAAATTTTGCTGTTTCTATGAATACAAAAGTTGAGTAACCCCCCCTCTGGACAAAAAAATGTTGGATGACCCTCCCCTCAACAAAGAATAAAAAGACATGACCCTCCCCAATTTTCCTCCGGTGGTCCATTCCATAAATACCGAATGGTCCCTTTGGGGGGACAAATCCACATCACACAACTAAATAGCCACTCCAATGCACCATGACAGACTGCTGCAGCACTTTTTTGTATCCTGAACAAGAATTGTGGAACTATACCCCATCAACTACTTTAAACTCCAGATAGAAAGCTGGGCTGGATAATGTATGAAAAGGAAACCTATCTACATTCTTCTGGAGAAAAATTATCTATACAAAAAAAAAAAACTATTCAATTATTTCTGCCCAAGAATCACCAAAGACAGACAGTGGTTCCCAACTGTTTTGTCTTGTCAACCCTTAAAAATGAAGCAATATCTACTTGTGATCCCCCATCACAGGTTGACCTGAGTTATAAGCAGTTCAATCAAAAAGTTATTTCTTATGTGTGATTTTTAGGTGTAAAAGTATCCCATATTTCTCAAGAAAAAAAGTAAATAAAAAAAAGTATTTTTTATTTCTTATCCCTTTAATCATTTTGTGACCCCTCAGACTTTACTTGGGACCCTAAATGGGGTCCTGTCCTCCATTATTTCTGATGCACAACACTAGAGTAAAGCCCAAAACTCAAAAACTAAAAGTGTGACAGATCTCTGAAAGGAACAAGATGCAAAAAGAGGGCTACGCAGAAACATACATGTCAGTATTATAAACATAATCCACTGTCATGTGCAAAAACACAACGATAAAATCTTCATACTGAAGTGAAAATTTGCAGCGTAATTATGAGCAAATACATTCAAGCTCAATGACATCCCTACTGTGTGACATGTATATCAAACAGGCAGCATACAGAGACTTAATATCATAAGCAAATGCTGTCACTGATGAAATCCTTTTCTCAACTAGTAAATCCCCTATAATGCGAAATTGAAACCACGGGCAATCAGGTAATCCAGCTATGTGTCTGGACTTCCAGGGCACCCATAAATCTCTTGTTGAAGATCGCTCCCCATTGTGGGAGACTAACAACTGCAGTGTGGGAGCTGGAGGCAGCCAACAGTTTTTTGCACATTACTGAGGAAAAAATGGGAAGGTTACCATGCTGTTTCTGATATTAAAAAGGAGTCACAATGGAGCCGTTTCATCACTGCAAACGCATTTCTCTTTTCAATTGCAGTGAATAAACAGGAATTATAATGCACAAATTTGACTATATTGTTAGTCACTGTGAACCTAGATTGAGATGTACCTTTTTAGAGGAATGCATGCATAACATTCATATATGCAACCTTATGTTCTCTTTCCCTGGTAGGGAAAAATAATGACAGTTTTGCCATCGAAAATAATCAGTCACCAGCAGGGAGAGACAGAGATTGAGTACGATACAAGGGTCGAAGTGAGAGTTGGAAAAAAGGGATGATGTGGTGAGCGTGTGTTTGTGTGGGTGATGATTTTCACACTCCACTTACTCTTCTCTCTGATCACGCACTCCAGGTAGAGGTACTTCAGGGAACCTGTAACCACTCTGTCAAACATCTGTCAAGAGGCTGACAGTGTGATTACCACGAGCGATATCAAAAAACACAGCCATTGTCACTCCCGTGTCTCGGTTAAACTTGCAGCCTATTAGGTGTTTGATGAAATTAACCAATGATAATTTCCTCTCAGGCTTTAATGAAAGTCTTTCAGCTAATTAACCATCAACACTTTCATGGATAATGAAGAGATAAATCCACATTGTGACTATGAACACTTATTCAGCTGTGATATGGAGAAGTCTTTTAGTAACAGCTGCAGCAGCTAAATGAAAACTACAAAGTAGATTATCCCTCTGCTGACCTGCTGTTTTCTACACAGGGTGGACACAATAACAGGAACATCTCTGTAGTATAATTCAATCCAATACAACAGCGCTGCAGATAATAATTTACCTACCTTTGCAAATCTAATAGTTTTCCATTTTTTTTTGAGGTTTTGTCTGATAGGTATTGATTTAACTTCATGGAGATTTTTTTCATTTGCAAAGATTTGATTTCATCATGCTGCGTAAGGTGTTCTAGTAACTGTGTGTGTCCAGAACCGCAGCTTATCAACAAGCAAGCCAGGCAACTGCTTGGGGCCCCAGGCCGGTAGGGGGCCCGAGAGGGCTGACAAACTTACATAATATAACATATAACTTACTACTCTACAGCAATGTCTCAAAATGTGTCAACCACAGATTAAGTTGTGTAATAGTAACTGTCTGAAGGCTGTCATTTAAAAGGTCCAATATGTAATATTTGTACTGTAATAAATCCAAAAATGACACCAATGCCTCATCAGATATTAAGGAAACATGTTAAACTGAAATACTATCTTTTCTGACAACAATGCTAATGTCAGTATTTTTTCTTTTTGAAATTTACATTCCGTGACGGAATTTATGTTTATGTTTTGATCTGTGTTGTTATCAATGGCCCAGTTTGACAGCCAGGCCGGGTTGCCAGATATACCTGTAAAAACGTAAACCCAGCGTGCTACAGCTGTAACGGTAGTACAGCCATGAAAGCAGCAAACAAACGAACAGGATCAACGGAGATAGATTCTACATGACATAAAAAAAAGAAAACCGCATGTTTCTAACAGTTGCATGACTAGAGACGTAACAACCCCCTGGTAAATATTGGAGATGTATTTGAAAGATGGAGACAGCTTATATCCCAAAAGGACGCAGAGTTGGCTTATTTTCTCCTGAACCGGTAAGCATTAGCTTCACGCTAATTTATCACAGCTACTAGGGATGGGCATATTTTGTCATTTCAACATTTTTGTACTCACATTGAATTATATAGCTAGAGTACCCGAGTTGGTTACTCGCAAAAACAATTGAGACATAGCCAGTAAAGTGATCCCGACTGGTCCTGGCTAACGCCGCCATGCTAACCTGTTAACTGTTAACGTTACCGGGAGGACCAGGCATGCAGCCCATGGCTGTCTACAGCGTGTAGCCTCTTCAGCGGCTGGAGTCGACAACGGTGAGTTATTTTAAACCACGAGAGGGGGGCTGTAAATCGGAAAGAGGGGACTGTGAGTTTGCAGTGTGTTTGGCGATTGTTGTCGTAATTCTAAGCCAATGAAGTGTGTTCCGTCGGCAAGGTAGTGGTATTTTTAGCGTTTCGTATTGTAATTCTAAGCCGAGGAAGTGTGCCTGACTGGCGTGTGGAGAGGACAGTGAGGTTGTTGTGTTTTTAGCGGTTCATACTGTCATTTTAAGCCGAAAAAGTGTGTCTGTCAGTTGGTTACGGAGCTCCGCGTGAGCATGGGCTTTTATGACTGTCAATATAGCCAGCATCTACCGTTAGCTACTCGGCTGTGCTGTGGAGTAACGTCTGGCTATGTGAGAAAAGCGTCCAGCTACATTGTTGTGAATGCTGCGGTCTCAGCCTGGCAACCTCCGGGAACTTTGAGTCTGGGCAGGAGGGGGCGGGGGAGACGACTCTCCAGTATTTTGAATTGGTAGTGCAGTAACTATTTTAACTGCTAGCTGCCAGTATTACATACAATATTACATATTGCACCTTTAACTATGGGGGAGATATTTAAAAAACTTTAGCTAGCTAGCATTCATGTTAGACAAATGCCATTTATTCTTTCACGTTTTTTGTGAGTTAACCTAGCTAGTGGAACTGGAGACTCCAGCCTGGAGTGCCGGTGCATCTAGCTCCTGTCCCAGGAGAGACTTTAAGGACTGGGTCTCATTTCATTTCAATAAAGCGAAATGTGCGAAGGTCTTTAGATCTGGAGGACATAGTGGCAGCATTTGCCGTAGCCAAGGTCCGTAAGCAGCATTTGTAGTTTAGAACATAATGGTGACGAACTCTGGTTTTGAGGGGCCCCCTAGGAATTCTTGCCTAGGGCCACAACAGACCACAGAATCGCCACTGTGTGTGTCTCTAAGACCTGTAGATAATCAAATGCTCAAGGGAAATTTCCCTGTTGGTGTAAACATTGGCAGGGAATACTGCCGGAGAGATGTCATTTTGCTGCCAATGTCTGTATCAAAACAGAAAATTGCATGTTCATGTTACTGTATGTAAGATACAATGTGTTTTTCTGCTTCTGTCACTTACTCTCATTTACATGCAAGATTGTAATTCTCTTCCAATTTTTCTGTGTTTATCCTCACTTAATTCAAGTTCCTTTTTCTTAATTCATCATTTTACCAATAGCCACTCAGGCTTGAATTTACATTAATATTTTTCTATGCAAACACACACATGCATAGCCTATACACTATACACATACAATCCCAGAATCAGTTTTTCTGTGTCCTTCACATTCATTGTTCCCAGGAACAAGACTGCTCTATCATCCCTCTTTATTCACCTTGCACTGAGAGCCATTAAACAGTGAATAACTGATAAGAGAACATTTTAGTTCTATAATACCACTGATAAGGGGCTGTTGCAGTCTTTTTAGATACAGGGCTTATCTACCTTCTTCTATGGCTACCGCTTATCAATGATTCCTTTCCAGACATTTTAGAGGATTAGGCCAGATTTACTTCAGGATTATTTCTCTCTCGGAATTCCATCCGTTTACACGAACATGTCAGGCACAATATGATAACACTGACAGCCTGAAAAATCTATTTGTGGGCAAAGGAACGGATACATTTCTACTTAAGGGGAACACTCATCCGTTCAATTTCCCATCTATAGAAAAACTGATTTTACCCTTTGCTGCAGAGACAATAACAGTCACTTTCTCCATCTTTAACTTCACTGAGTGGGATCGGTGGCAACGGAAGCTCTTGAGCATTCTAATACACTTTTGTATTCAGATATGCATTTTACAATTCACTGATCTAAGAGCTGATTGGTTTAGATGTTGGATTAAAAACATGGCTTTATATAGGCCTAGACATATTTCTATTTTTGTTTAATTGGAAAGATTTTGATTGTAGGCCTATTAGTCGGATTTTGCACTATGAAGATTTGTTTAGTTTACAGAATAAATATTGTGTGGTTGATGGTGACTCTTATCTGTCAGATAA
Organism: Perca flavescens; assembly: GCF_004354835.1. Taxonomy (NCBI): domain Eukaryota; kingdom Metazoa; phylum Chordata; class Actinopteri; order Perciformes; family Percidae; genus Perca; species Perca flavescens. The sequence continues at coordinate 22,372,011 of NC_041335.1, read as the reverse complement.
GATATCTGATAGCTAAATAATGAAAACTATTGTCTGCTTTCCTCTCCCAGTGCCTATTGATTCATATTTTACATTTCTTAAGTTTGAGAGGCACAGACCCAGCAATCAAGTCTGTAAAATGTCTTTTAAATAGGCCACCGTATACAACAGTGTATAACAGTGTGGCACAGCGGCCAAACAACCATCGCTGTGCTCTGCAGGAGCACATCTACAGGGTCGCAGAAACAGCAGCATAACATTTGTATACCCATATGCACAATACTAGCACAGGCAACACAGCGGGAACAAATAATGTAAATAAATGGCTTACCTGTGATGGATGCACGGCAGCAATGACATTCACTGTAGTCCACTGATTGTCAGTTCTGTTTCAGGAGAAGCAAAATATTGTTGTCACCACTGGTAGTGAATTGATGCCAAGTTTTATCCCTTGGACAGAACTGTTTGGCATGTAAGATGACTAGGCCCTGTAGGACACCATTCATCTTGAGGAATATGTCACTAGGGCTTAACATTAGGTCCAGTAGACTTTATATAGTCCTTTGCCAGAGAAAACTGACAGCAGGTGGATTTGAGGCTGAATTAGCATTAACATCTGTGTAGTCCAGGCTACATACTAACATTAACTATTATCTGACGGGCAGGGCTGGACTGGAGTAAAAAATCAGCCCTGGAGTTTTGAGACCCAGACCAGCCCACCACAATCGGCCGGACACCAACAGTAGCCTACATGCACTCCCCTTCAACACATGTACATACCAGCAGGGTTCAAAATTAGCGCCATTTACCAGGCAAATGCTGGTAAAATATGAAAGTGGCTGGTAGATTTGCTTAACTCAATAAGTAAGTAAAACTTTAACATTCATAAAACATAAAAGGGAATAAATGTAATAATCACCGTATACACTATATGAACAGGCAGGAGACGAGACAAAAAAGACTACATTATTACCAGAGGGACTCCTAGTGTCCATCCACCTGTCTGATTAGTATTGGCTGCACGCCCAACCGCCTGCAGCATAAATAAATACTGTAATACTCTGAGATGAGAAGTAGATTCAGAGAGCAACTCTATTTTATGTGTTCCCGTCTCTGTTCTGCTACAGAATATTACATTTTATTTTTGTTTGTACTCTAGCATCGCTTAGTGATTTAACTTTTCATCAAATATTCATTTGCATTTGGTTATGCTGACATACTGCTGATGGCTGGTGCAAAGAACAAGTTTTGTGACAGCTTTGTTTTCACTTGTAATGATGGTGATATATGAAAACATGTACTGCTTCTGTTCGGCATTTGGATCACTGTCAAATACTTGTCAAAGAGCACTCAAGGACTTCAATTTTACAGCCCTGAGTGCATAAAAGAAGGGCTGCACTGATGATTATTTTAGTGCAGATTAATCTGCCATTTTCTCAATCAATCAATTAAATGTTTTGTCTATTAAATTTCAGAAATAGTGAAAATGCCTATTACGATTTCCTAAAGCCCAAGGTGATGTTATAAAATTGTTTTTTTGTCCGACTAATACTCCAACCCCAATTCTATTAAGTTTATGATCACATATGACAAAGGAACAAGTAAAAGTAAGGTCTTTTTTTACTTGAAAAATGACATAATAAATGACAAAATAGTTTTTCTGTCCATGGATTAATGATCATTTCATCAAAGTATGTGACGTTGGACATTTTTGTGTAATTTTGATGTGACAACTTTACTCTAACCATTTCATTGACTTTAAGTGACACCTGGCTTTGTCAACATTAAACACACACACACACACACACCATATTGTGCCTTAATATGTGGTAATCTGTCTAATGTCAGTGCTATTTTAAATAAAGTAAGAATTGGTTAATGATCGCGCATTTTGGGAACCTCAGGTTCTAATTACAGGCTGCCACTTCTAATCAGAATCAATACACAAAGACAAATAGACACTCACCCACATGCTGTCACTGATACTTTCCGGCCACAAAAGCCCTCACACAATCAGAATGACAGGTAACTGTCAAAGCACGGAGGACCATGGAGGACATATTCAAGAGCTGTTATACAGGTATGGCCTTTTACTTGTCATTCTTTTTTAAAATCAGGCACACACGAGATTAGCTTGTTTCAGCCTTGAAGGCTCAATGAAAATATTTCAGTAACTTTGAGAGATGTCTGATGTTTTGACTATGCGTGGCAAGAGTGTTAAGGATCAATATGGGTAAACTTGCTGCTGCTATTCATTGACTAGTGGTTAAGGAGACATTCATTGTCATGGATGTCAGAGGGAAAGAAAACAGCTATCTGAACAGAACTGCACTTGTTTAACACAACAGGCCAATTTTGTACAAAGTACCAATATCCTTAAACACCGTCAAGGGGACACTATGGATTGAAGTTACGTTTGTAGAGATATCACCAATATTTAGATACAAGTCAACTGAATTGACTTAACATTATTGTTACATTGATAGACTGTATCTGTGATAAAAGTGTGACAAGCTACATTATATAGCATTAATTCATCAAATGCAGTATATTCATTTGGAGAGACAAGAATCAAGAACTTTACTTGAAAACGGTTGTTTCCTTCACACACTGTGACAAACGTTGAATGGTGGTGTGATGGATAGGTCTTAAGTTTCAGACAAAAAGTATTAAAAAGAAGAAAGCAATTCCCAAACCGTTGAACTATTCCGTTCAACTGTTTGGGAATTGCTTTCTTGCCAAGAGTTAGAAGAGAGGATTGATACCACTCAGATGTCTGTACAATAAATGTGAAGTTACAGCCAATATGTTAAGCTATTCATTTGAAATGCTCACTAAAATAGTTTTGCCAGCTATATGTAAACATTTTAATGTCTAAGTTATTCATTTCTTGTATATAAAATGCCAAATAGTACAGTATCAACATTTCAACATAGTGTAGACTTCTTTATTTTTACTACCACCCCTTGTAGCTCTCTTTTTGGAGAGCAACTCCACACCATAAGTGTTACTGGACAGTTAGGGGGAAGAACTTGGAAAAAGATGTGTAAATGCAAACAGCTCCATTTACAGCTTTATTTTGTTAATATTTGACTTTCCATATGCATAAAATCTTTAAAACACTTAGATCCTCCTGGGAAACGCATTGACAAACGTCTATGAACGCCGGTCAATAAAGGAAAAAATTAACAATTACACATGCTGCAAAAACATGCTGCAGTGTAATGATTATCTTTGAAATAGGGAAGTAATCCCATGAATAATGCAAGTTATGCATTAGAGCCAATCCCCCTGCTCTCCTCTGTCATGCATTCTACAGGGTAATTAACACAAAGCCTTGTCAATAGTGTACCTGTGGCTCTATGTGTCTCTAAAGAACTACACTGGTAGTAAGTGTAGGAGTGAGGATGAAAGCCATGGGAGAAGAAAGATGAATGTCTGAGTCCCCTTGGATTAATAGCGTTGGGGAGGAAGAAAAAAACAGGACAGGAAATGAAGGTAGGTGTAGATTCCTTAATCGTTTCTTTGGACTTAGCCACTCAAGTGTCCACTTGCCAGAAGTACATTTATTCTCGAGGACAGAAAACAAACGGGTCGATGCTGCCGGCTGCTGCCTTTGCTTTCTTGTCGTTTAGCAGTCTGTAGCCAAACTTACAAAAGAAGTTGCCAGTCTGTGGAAAAGCATACTAGATTGAATTGCTTTGTAGAGCCTGCAGTAACTGTTGTACCGCACTGCTGGTACAACAGGTACATATGAAACCATTAAAAAGTCTCCCACTTGTTCATTACGGCAAGATTTGCTGACTACTGCAGCATTTACAGAATTTCCTGAGAGCAATACAATGCTTAGAAAAAGAAATATCGGGGACGGCCTCCAGCTCACCCAATAAGAGCGTTCGCTCCATGTTGGCTGAGTCTTGCAGCAGCGAGGGTTCAAATCTGACCTGCTGCCCTTTGCTGCGTGTCATCCAACATCTCTCTCTCCCCTTTCATGTCTATCCACTGTCACTTCATAAAAAAGGGAAAAAAGCCCCAAAAAAATAATCTAAAGAAAATTTTGCTCTGTCAGATGTCAACAAAATCTTCTTTTGTATAATAAATTGGTTTCCACTCTGTATTATTCATGAGTTCCTTATGGATTAGTAAAATAAAGTTCCTGAATAAATGGACAATATCTTTGATGGAAATAAACTAAGCTCGTCCACTAGAAAAGTAGCACGTTGTATGTGGTTTCAATTTTGAAAGTAGAGTAAGAAAGAAGAAAAACAACTTTATAAAGTAAAGAGATTAAGAGTATACGAGAAATTTAACCAGAAAGCTCACCTCACCCAGCATCGTCACATAGCATTTTTTCTCCAATCAGTTTTCAGCCATGCCAACACCATGGTTTTAGGGATGACAATGTTGGTTGGTCAGTACATGTATCCTAATGACTTTAGTGATGCCCTGAATTTTCCTCTAGCGCCACCATGCGGTTGAGATTCATGATTTGCTGTCAGAATTTGGTACACATTTTCACGTCCTCCGCAGTTATTAATTTGGTTATCACCATAACATTTCAACTAGCATTATTGTGAAGTCAACATTTTATTTTCAACTTGTACTTTGGTTTATGATCAAATACGTGCAAAACTATTGACATTCCCATCAGCCTCAGCTCTACATTATACCTGCAAAATATCATGGTAATATTGTCATTATGTGCATGTTTGCAATGCGGACGTAGCATTTTGCTGAAAGCCTTACAGAACATCTAGCATGGCTGTAGACTCTAGTCATCTCCATTCCCAATCAATGTGTGGGAAGGCATTTTTCCAATCAGTGCAATTACTCCTTTATGGTTATATCCCTCCTATTATCTAACAAATAGTTTTCCTTTTTTCCCAAAGTCACTCCCAAACTGGTCACAGCTTGCATGACAAGTATACTGTGTATATTAGTGCCACGATATTGCTTTTTTAGAGACGTTCCTCCTTCCCCTTTCCATTGCTATCAAAGTTTAGTCCTCAGTGGTGCAGTATCCAGGGTGACAGTCCGTCTTCAAGTCCATCAGTGAGTTATTAAACTTCATGCAAGTGTAATAGTGGTCTAATATGCTTGAAATCAGTATCAAATTAATCAGTAATAAAAACAGTATCAAGGACACTATAGGATCTGTGTTTTCAGTTCCATACATCGTACAATCAGTAATGGAAATACACAAACTAATATTTTGGCTGATTACTGCATTTTATTGAATGCTTTGGAAAAAGCAACAAGGATTATTTCCCATCAAAGCATAACCAACCCCAAAACATCTCTTTACTGTATTTTGTGTTACGTTCTTAACTTCATAATTGCGGTCATTAACAGAATACAAGGACAGAAATCATCTACTGTTCACACTAGTTAAGAAATGAACATAATAGTAAGAAATGTCTTTTTAGTTTCAAGGATAGGTAAGGCTGAAAGCATAAGGCTGTAATTCTGACTGCTACTCAACTCTATCACAGTGTCAAGAGGTTGACCAACCTAATGAGAGCAAATAAAACCATATTTATCCATAAATTCCAGAAGAATAGATTATAAAAGGCAGTGTAACCCAAAGTAAATTCAGTTTTTTCTCAATACGAGTTTCAAATCACAGAAAACAATAGATATTTTTCTAAGACCCCATTTTGGATTTTTTTCAACTATTAAATAACTTTGGTGCCAATATTAAGTCATTTATTTTTCTTTATAATACCGTATAGGTTTGCCAAACGTCCAAATATCAATTGTTCTGAGAAAAAACGAAAACTGGTTCTTCTGTCAAATATATCAAAGCTTTATCTCTACCACTAAAAAGTCATTCACACGACTGGTTGAATCAGAAAAACCGGCAGGGCAGCTATGCGCAACAATGTATTTTGACTCATAAAGTCACAGTGGCTCACAATGGGACTTCTTTAACAGCTACCTAGGCCAGAATTCATCAAATTATTTCAAATTAAATAGTTAAGACACAGCTTATTGGCATGTTGTCCATTTTGTACAAATTATTGAGACCTGAAATATGGCAAAAATTTAAGATGGGGGTCTTAATGCAAGTAAAGCCTAATTTGCATAATCCCGCTGCACTGCTCCGAGGCTTTCTACCACTGTGTTAAACTATTTGAGAAGATGTACCATTGAGAAAAAGATGAAAACAGGTGAAACAGTTTTTGGTTATTAAAGTGCTCCAACACACCATCAATTAGCAGCAGTATGTATGTACATATAAATGTGGTTCAGCACTCAACCATTTAAAAATCACCCATTTTAAAGTCAACAAAATTTCCCTCTAAACTCAACTCAAATAGAAAGAAAAACACTCATGAGTTCTTTCAGTAGTTACTTCAACTTGACCTCTGGTTACGACAAAAGTATTATCTTTAAATGAAAGCGAAATTAACACAAACTAAAAACAAACTAAAATATCGTAATGCAGAATATCATCCATACTTTACATACATAAAAAATTACATTTCTTTTTTTTCTCTTTTTAAGAATAGATTCTGTAAACACTGCTTTAGGTCCTTTAGGTACGGTTTATGCACATTTCTGCTATGTTTCTCCATAGAAAATAGTCTGAGGCTCCTGCTCTGGCACCTGCAGGGGATTTCTCTAACAGTATATACTCCTCAAATCCCCAACTTTTATACCATCCATCCAATTTTCTACCCATTCCACCTTAAAACCACAGAAAGAGAAGAAACTAGAAGAATTGAGTGGAAGCTCTAGTGTGGTGATGTTTGTATGTGGGTGTGAAGGTACTTGCACATTTTAAAGTACCCACTTAAACCCCATCTTGAGAAAAAAAAAAAAAAAAAAATGTAAAGGAATCCAAATACTAGAGAAAGGGACGAGGGGTGTTAGCTGAGGACAGTCGACAAGGCTAGGTCTGAATATAGATAAGGCAAAGCATGGGTAGCAGTTGGGAAGGGTGGGATTAGTCCACATGTCGGGCAGATTATTAGCCTTTCGGGTACATTTTCAAAAACAGGAGGAGATGGTTCTGTAAGGTAGTGAAGAATTGTATAGGTGATTCAGAGGCCTTGGAGGAACTCCTGGAGCTGCCTGACGAGCTCGGTGTCCACGGTCTCCATCAGGACCCCGAAGCCCTGGTCCCCCATCATGGCCTGCTGTGCCTTCAGCTTCTCATAGACAAACTGCTGGAGGGAAACACTGTGCACTGGGTCCTCCAAAGCCAACTGTAGTGGGACAAAGAAAATAGAAAAATTACATTTCGGATGCTGTCTGAGGAAGTTGGGGTTATAAAAATATGAAATGTACTGACAGTAAATGAACTGCTCATATTCTTTCTCATGCAATGTTTAACATATAGACTACTACTTTCAGAAACTTTTCAAACAAAGTGACATGAAGTAATTGCACACTGAATTCCAAATTAAATAAAGTATGGCTTTTTGTCAACAGTCTAAATAAAACACTTTTCAAGAAACATAATTTCTTGAAAACAAATTGCATGCAAGCATCATGTCTTTTTTAATCTCCTCCTCCTTTCCTGGGTAAATACAGGGAGGTTGGATATTTTGGCAGCAATTAAAAGGTTTGATTCTTCTTGGATATGTCTGCACTGTAGTAGCGAATCTGGATTTGGGGATTTCCTTTTCTCTCTCATTCTTTGTTGAAGATTTGCTCAAGTTCACTCAAGTTGGAACATTTTGTAAAGGGATTCAAGTCTGGTTTTGGCTGGGTCAGTATGGGCTTTCACATAATTGTTCTGTAGGCATTGCAGGTCTGATTTTGTAGGAGATAGCTTAGGTGGGCTCTCTCTAACAAGCTTCCCAGTCTGGATACTATGCCCAGCTTCTCTCACACCTAGCACTGTGCATTGCAGCTGAAGAGTTATTCTCGTTCAAGGCATCTTTCACACCTTTAAAAAACAAAACAAAAAAACATTCAGCCCATCTATGCACTGCACTTACTGACCGACTGACTGACTGACTGACTTCTCTCATTCCAGTAAGATCTCACTTTTATTATCTCGGGTCAACTGGCATGAGGGTGAGTAGATTTACAACCGTGGTGAACTTCTCCTTCTACTTCCAGATGATTAAGGACTAGAGTCTGAGTGCACAACTACACACTACATTTCCGTTATGCAGTGTTTTTTGGCGTTGCATAATATAAACAGTGAATGAAGAGATAAACCTAAGCCCTATTCACAGTAAATGACGGAAAACTATTTTGTCTTAATTCCACCCATTTCTGCTCAGGTTGGCAATACAATGTACCTGCAAAAGTAGTCGAAAAGGACATTCAGTAGTAAAGCAAGCCCTCACTGTTTTAGAGTCCCTTTTGACAAAAAAGGGAGGAAAAAGCAACACTCCAACTTTGACGTATACATCAAACTTTGGACTAGAGAAAATGATTCAGTATATGCAGTTGCTGCCATTCATCTTACGCAGACGACAGCACTGGAAAAATAATCCTTGACAATAGAGAAAAAAAGCAAGAAAAACTTGGATGACTGACTAGAGCCGACACATTTCTGCGTGCAAGCACACGGTCATTTATTTTTCTTTGGAATGAAGAAATGGCAGAGGAAAAAACCACCACAGAAAAGTTTGAAAGCCTGCACTCTGTTTGCAAATAAATAAATTAGAGGGGTATACACGTACTGTGGACACCATCCCACAATCAAATCATATTCCTATTTACAGAAAGGCCAACAAAATCAATTAAAAAGGTAATTATATAAATATGTAAACGGAACTTTCTGTATTATGCAAATTTTCTCTGCATTTGAATCTGTTATGTACCTTTAATTCACCAATGTTTTTAAAGTGATATTTATGCGTGTGTATTTGTGCACCTGTATGCCTAAAGATTGATTCTGGCTCACCCACTTTGATTTCCCCACAGATTAATTATTATTATTATTATTATTATTATTATTATTTATTATTATGTGATGTTGCTTAACCCTCCTCCTCCAACCTTTTGAAAACAGGCCGTGTACTGAACACACAAGGTCACCTAATCTTTTTTATAATCTATCATACACAAACTTGACATTTGGGCAAGCTTGTGCACTCTTACTCACTCAGTCCCAGAAAAGAACCTACAAATCCCAAAGAAAAAAGAAAACATTGGGTCCTTTGAGAAGAAGATTATTGTAATAACAACTCTTGATCTCTAGCCAATCACTGTAGCGAATACTTGTCATGCTAATTAGTTCTTTTTCATTACAGTGCAATCAAACTAGTGAAGAGTGGCTGTTGGAGAGTGGCTTAATGGAAAAGCTGTCATGTAACCTGCATAATTACCTTCAGCACAGAGACCTCCAGGATGTGTATTTGTCTGTATAGGACTGTATCCTCGTAATGTTGTGTGTGTGTGTGTGTGTGTGTGTGTGTGTGTGTGTGTGTGTGTGTGTGTGTGTGTGTGTGTGTGTGTGTAACCATGGCACAAACAACTTTGATGTGTGTGAGCCAAATATAAAAAGGTCTTAGTAAGCATTTCTTAATTACTATGATCCTCCTTAAATATCTAATCTAACTTTGGAAAAAAACAATGATACACATGTGCATAAATCCCAATAAATATCAGATGTTAATTCTGGAAAAGGGCAATTACAAGTCTTCTGTGTAGATGAGGTTTATAATGGCTCAGCCAAAGAACAAAAGATAAAAAAAAGGTGTGTGCGTGAATGAGCACTTCTAGGAGTGTTTGAAGAAGTTGTGTACATTGAAAAGGATAATACGAGGAGAGATGCAACAGATGAAGAGACGGTTAAATAGAGAATGTTAACAGGATGTGAGTAGAAATGAGCTTAAAAGCAGAATGTTTACAATAGCTGACAACAGAGCGCTGAGATAAAGAGCAAAATGCTGAGGACACCTGCTGTGCTGAGACTCCGCGTACAATACAGCACTGATACAAACCAATCTGAAGAGTGGAAGCTACGACAATAAGAACAATACGTATGATCCAGTGTCATCCCTGGGGAAAAACAGAGGCAGAGATGAGAAGACAAGAGAGAAGAGAAGAAAGACCAAAGAACAAAGGAGATGTGAGGCTAGAAGAGGTGAGGATCTGATTGCCACGCAAAAAGGAAAGGTGAAGCGGAAAGTGAAGAAAGTGGCAACACAGAAACACAAATGCAGCAAGAGAAAGAGGTATTGTTGTGCAAGAAATGAGGTTACCGGGAACTGACATGACGACGTTGTGGCAGAGAACACCATAAAGAAAGCAATTGACGAAAACAAGATGACGTGGGACGCTGTGAGAGGGGCAGCTGTACCCCATTGTTCAGGACGCAGAGGAGAAGGAAAGAGAGGAGTGGGCAACATGAGAGGATGCAGAGAAAGATGAAGAGACACAGATGAAAAGACAGGGCCTGTGAAAGCCCTCATCACTATTGCTGCCCTTTTCCAAAGCAAACAAAGTAAAGCAACCCATGCCACCATTACTGTAAAAACAGTGTTGTTCAAAATCGACCTGCACAGGGGATTTTAAACATATCCCACTACAACACACAGACACTAAGTGTGCCAACAAACCAGATAGATATGTTTGTGGCTCTGAGTGAGAGGCCCACACAAAGGCTAGCACAGTCTTATTAAAAACCAGCTACATTAATATACTGTATCCTACTGTTGCATCAGGAAATCTGGGATTAACAAAGCAGCCACAAACTCTCAGAATTAACACAAGTGGGCCTATTAAGAATCTATTTTACTTTAACCTTCTGACTACTCAAACCTCTTATTTTCATTCCTCTCCATTTACCACTTCATTCTTCTCAGTCATTTACTGACCACAGTAGGCTGCGCTATTCAGTGGAAAAGTACATTTGTTGCAGAGGACATTAAAGGAAAGTCAGGCAGGCAATTGCTAACTGGAGTTAATGATGCAAGAACCTGTACTTTTCAAGCTTTTATTTCATATCCCATGGTGCCTGAAGTCTAACTGCAAACACACAAATACAGTACATGAGTTGTGTGTGTGTGTGTGTGTGTGTGTGTGTGTGTGTGTGTGAATTCATCCGCACTCACTTCAGCGTGATGTAAAGAGTTGTGGGGGTGTATGATGTACTGAAGTGTAAACTAAGAACGGTTCTGTGTAATGGGATGCTGACAGTGCGGGGTTCAGAGGATTACACTGCGGGCAGATGTTAATTTAATCAGATAATTCATGACACATCATCTACAGGCCTCGCCAGCCAGTCGCCTTTGGCAATGCTGACTAGACATGCAAGCTGCTCTCAACTGGCCAAAAATGACTCAAAGCATAATACTGTTCAAGAATCTCAACACGCGTTTTAACGCCTCCACGGGTATATAAGATACTAAATTCAAGTGCTGCTTGAAAAGCAAAAAAGGCTTGTTTTTATTTTCTAGGGCTGCTCGATTATGGACAATATCATAATCACGATTATTTTGGTCAATATTGAAATTACGATTGTTTAACACGATTAGTCATTGACTTTTGGAAAGATGTTGCAATTATTGAACTTAAAAAAACAGTGGAAAAAGACAAATCAACAGTGAAAACACCTAGAACTGTGAAATTTCCCTTAATAGTTTTCCCATTTGAACATTTTTGTTTTCATCCAGAACACAAGACAAAATAAGAGTTTACTTGCAAAACGTAATGTGCAAAATAATCGATTATTCTGTTTTTGTTATCATTAGGAGCCAAAATGGTAATCACGATTAAAATTCTGATTAATTCCACAGCCATTTATATGTCTCACACACAAGTTAATCAATAGCCTAATTGAATGACAGCTTGATCTATACAGTAAACCTGCTGCTGTCACACATGAGTACCATGGTTACCATGGTGTCTGCAGAGCCACTTCTCCAATGTTACTTGACACAGAACAGAAACTGGGCTGGCGCCTTAATGGGGCATGAGTTGGGGTATTCACACTATACCATGGTACATATCATGTGTTCACACATACAATTGCAACAGCTTTACTTTATACTTAATGTACTGTATCTCTGTCTGGGATGTTTTTTGTATAACTTCATAAGAAATGTATTTCATTTGTTTTGTGTACAGGCATTTACAAAGGCATGAGGCCTGGAGAGGATTTTAGCATGACTGTTTATGGTTTATTTGAGCATTTGACATTTCTAAATTCTTAAATCTTACCAGTCCAAATGAAAAGTTCACTGACTTTTGTCACAGTAAAATAAGTGAATATAAATCAAAACAGAATTCAATTAAAAAACAAAGCAGCACTTAACAAGGCAGAATAAAGAAAGAACAGGTCACCTTGGTCAATAAGAAAGGATTAAAACATTAACAAACAACAATCTCCTGTTTTCTCTGTACAGTAAGTCACTTTCACGTAACGTATAAATGTGTTGTTCAAGAGCAACCAATATTTCCATAATAAATTCTCTTGGCAAGAAGTCCTGTCCTGACACATCCACCAAAATATGGCTAAATTATGGCAGTCTAATGCCTACAAGGATTTGGAACAAAAACTAATATCAGAATACAAATGTATCAGGATGAGGGAGAAATTCAGCTAGTTGATAAGAGTTAATCATGTGAAACATTTTCGGTTCAGGTCACTTGAGGTAAAATAGAAGTACATTAAATGTTTGGATTATCAGGTAGGTTAAATGGGAGAGTAATCAGGGTGTGTGAATGTATGATAAAGGCAACAGAAAGACAGTGGGAGGAGTAGAGGAGTGATAAAGAGAATAAAGGTGTGTTTTGCCCTGTAGAAAAGTGTAGCTACAAACACATACTAGCATAAGTGGATTGAAAACAAGAGTGAGAAAAAAAAAACCAGCGATGAATCGCAGGAAAAAAACAATCTGCATGAAGATAAAGAGCACAGCCAACCTGATGGTGCACAGACCAAATATTACTGTTGAGGCAAAAATGCAGGGGAAGGAAAGATGAGATGTGTGTAGGCTTGAAGAAGAAGAAAATCAGAGTGATGATGAGCAGAAAGGATAGCGGGAGAGTGCCATGCCCCCTGCTATGGCTCACTGATAAAGAAGCACTGGTCTTCATGCATTGGGGAGAGTAGAAGATAAATGAGAGGCAGGATGAAAAGAAGAGACAGAGACAGATGAGATGTGAAGAAAGTGGAAGGGGTTTGGGAGTGATCAGATGAAGAGATAAAAAAGCAGAGGACAAAAAAAGAGAAGTGGGCGAGACATGATTGATTAATTATGACGTTGATAATGATGATGCTGTGCATATGTAAAATGCTCATTAAAATAAACACAGGTTATACTTGTTCTATTTATATTTAGAGTTAAATTACAGTTTAAAGAAAAGACTGGTGACAATTCTGTATAGTTTCTTATTGTAAAACAAATCCCACAAAAAGACTAAACCCAACAATTAATTGATCCTACTAACAAAAGTATTGGATGGGAATCCAAAGCCTGATAAAGCTTGTTCATCTGTGCATCTGACCTCCATTGTTGTCCTATTGTTGCGCTGGGTGCGATGTTTCTTTTGAACCATTAATATGGGTACCGTAATTTAATTTAACTTATGTCATCCTGTTGCCCAAAATACTCACTAGAGCACCAAATCTGTCGCTGAATGGTCCTCAACAAAAGCACTACTTAACTCCTGTGTAACGGTTGCTAAAAACTACAGTGCAGAGCAGTTTTAGAAATTGATTTGGACTTTTTAAATAGTGTATAATAGTGACAAGTTATTAAAGATTGATATCTTCAGTAGGAATGAATGGGCTTGGGGATGAGCACCAGAGAAAGGCTGCGGAAGTTGGGAAGTATTGAGAGACGGACTAACGCATTGTTGGCTTTGCTCTATTCATGGGATTTATGGACAAAATAAACACTGCCAGCCTTACCCTTTAAATACTCTCTAAATAGCAACTTAAAACATTTGAGGTGGCATGTTAAAGGGGTGATAGAATGATTATATAGGCAGTCCCTCCAGAAAAACGTGATTATGCGATCGCATAATTCAATGCATAATCAGCCGCATATTTATGTGGGGGCCGCATTTTTTCAAATACACAACACTTTCGCTACATAAATTGCTTACGCAAAATATGCGGGGCTTGCATGATTTTATAATCCCCGCATTTTCGCAAAAAAGTCACATTTTAGCAGAAAGTTGAAAAATGTTGCGTTTACTTCACAAAAGAGCAGCCATTTCCCCCTGTTGCCATGGGAACGTTATGAAGTGACGTAATTACGTGACGTGAACATCATCAAAAAGCAGGGTGTTGGGGAATCACTTTTCTTTCCCTCTTTCATCAAACCGCAGTTTTTGCAAGTTCCCGCAATTTCATCGTATAAAATTGCATAAATATCCCGCATATTCCATCGCATTTTTTAAGAAAACGTGCCGCATAATTATCAAGGATGTTTGCCCGCAACAATCACAAAAAAACTCTGCATTTTCCTGGAAGGACTGTATAGGGTATTTCACACTGTTCCTTAAGGTCTCCTAATATGGTATGTAACATTGGTGGGGCTGAAAATGGCCCGCTTGCTATTTTATGGGCCCTTAACTACCCTGTGAATATGGCCCTATTTGTAACAAGAGCTTTTCTTCCAAATATGGTATGCTCATGAATATTTAGATGAGCTGCACGGTGATTGGTTGAGTGAACCACATACAGATACATTGGAGACGAGACAGTGCAATGTTATACATTGTTAGTCTGCTATTTCGTTATTAAATTCACTTCTGAGACTTTTTTTAATGTGAGAAATCAACTATATAGAGCTCAAATATGGGCCGTTTTACAAAAATTGATGGCTAATTGCAAATTTGGTAAGACTTTCGGCATATCTAGAGTATATTTACACTTTGAATTTCGTCACGGCGTGTATATCACAGCTACCCTAAGGCCTTACAAAGCTTAGCTAACTTTTTTTTCCGATTTCAACAAAAATACATTTGTGAATTTCAGAGGTCTAAGAGGAGGCTAGCTAGCGCTCATTGATAGAGCTCCATCCAGCCGCGCGCTCTATCAATGAGACTCGCGGATGAGAGGCGTTTATTTCCCTGATCATTTGTTTAAATAACTCAACACACACATATCCATTATAAGATTAACTGGAACCTGTGGTAAGAGATTGCGGGCGTAACAAGCTCGCTGACTGTGCTCTCACACCAGCCATTTAGCAGGAAGAGGGGAGGTCAGGGCAGCGGCATTTGGTAGTCCAGTAACCCAGAAACGGTGACTTTGCGCGGGTATGAAGCACCATGGGCTGCCGGCCGTGACGGAGCTCTATCAAGCTCACAGCAGGCCGGGGTCTGTGAAGGAGGACAGGCCGGGCGGTGAGGTAGCAACCCAGGCAGCACCAGCTGCTGAACTCCGACACAGTCGGACAAAATTTGTAATTAGCCATACATTTTCGTAAAACTGCCCATATTTGACCTCTACATAAAAAAAGTCTCAGAAGTGAATTTAGTGGTAAAATAGCAAATGAACAATGTATACAATTTCTGAGATCTGCGCAACCTATTCAGAAGACCACCTGATCTCAGATCAGTGGTGTAGCCTATTTAAATGTTGGGGCATGACAAAGATAGAGACTAGAGCCAAATAAGGAGGAGCCAGGAGTTGTCAACTCGGTTCGTTGAGATTTGCCCGTTTTCAGAGGCAGTTTCACATTGTGAGGAAGGGGTGTCAATGGGATTTTGAGGTTCTATGTATGTCCTATTTACCCACCAAACTGTCGTTATTTAACTATGACAAGGTAAAATCGGTTTTGCATTCTATCATCCCTTTAATAGTAGAACTTTAAATGCATGACTGCCTGTGATTATAAATGAATAAGGGATGCAAATGATTGTATTCGTGTATGCCAGTTTTTATGGACGCATATGTGAGTGTGGTTAATGGATATTATGCATGACAGCGAAAGTCTATATATATGTTCATGTGTTGGCAGGGATGCACTGGCTTGGTGGGAATAGGCCTGCTGAATATCCCAGTCTTAGAATAATCCCATTATCTCAGGCTTCTCAACTTCAACTCATGCAGATGTCAGCTATCTACTGATGCCACCACATACACTGCCCTGATTAAAGGAAACCTACATACATGTGCATACAAATACATATCTATATTCTGAAATTTTTGTATACACTGCCTTGTTTTACCTATTCTTATATTACTTACATTTTAAATCTAAAATATATGAGATGAGTCTGATATTACAACTCTGTGCCACAAGTTAATAACTCAGGCTTTCAGTCTCCGTAGCCTACCTGAGGTAACCCTGATGACATAACTAGGTTAATTTTTTCAGACTTGACAAAGCTTCTCCAGACCCATAGAGGACATTTTACAACTGTTTTCACATGCTGTGTAATACTACTCCCCATGAGCGTAAACTGATCTTAATCTGTGTAATTGGTGGAGTTCCCCTTTATAATTAATCTATTTTCTATAGTTACAATAAACACCATTAAACTCATGACAACATTATAGGGCTTCTACATTTTCCTAATTATAACTTAGATTAACATTTCTTAGTCAATGATATTTAAATCAGGGTTCTTCAATGCATTTTAAGCCAAAGACCCCTTAACTGAAAGAGAGACAGGGCAGGGACCCCTTACTACATCGCAAACATTTGATTAAATTGTATAAAAATTAAGTTGCATAATAAACTGGTCCTACAATAACATGTAGAGCGGCCTAAAGCCTTTATACATACTTTTTTTTGCATATAATACTACGCTATTAAAATAATACTTGCTGGCATGATTTTATAAATCATGTTTTAATGTTAAACATACATGTGGCAGAGCGAATCCTTTGGAATGAACTGTATTTGTAGAGTCTACCTTAGTGACTACCTTACCTATGGGGCCTATCATCAGTGTTTTGTTTTTTTCCACAAATAGGCTGATTTATATTTACTAATAATATGTTGGATTCATGTAAACACATTTTAATTTTCTTGGAAACTTTCACAAAATTAACAATTTGGTGGCCCCCCCTGCAGTAAATCTGAGGACCCCCTAGCGGTCCCGGAACCCCTGTTGAAGATCTCTGATTTAAATGATTGCAATTTTTAACTAATTGGGCTACGCAGACTCATTTTTGGCAAATTACATTTTGTGTTTGTGTCTCTGTGTAGGGGACCAAGTCTCTGTGGATAATTCAGACTGTGACATGAATGTGTGTTTTTCTATTTATAAAAAAAACAAAAAAAAAACAACAACGGGTGGACAGAGAGCAAGATTTGTGTGTACTTTAAAAATTTAACGTGTTGATGTAACTGCCCTATCTGATCAATATGCTAAGGACCTGTAATACTGGTCTAGATCCAATTCATGGCTTAGCTCATCTGGACATGAGGAAGAGGTTTAAATGCGGGGGTTGTTGGTAGCGCGCAGTTCGGGAGCTTTACCCCAACACTCACTTCACTCAAAACGGGAGGCATTGATCTCACCAGAATCAAACAGCATCAAGCACAGTCGTCCGTCAAGTTTGAAATCAGAAAATGGAAAAATCTATGCTTGTCAATGTTGGCGGCTGATGCATCCCGCCTCCTGTGCTGCTACCAACACACTGGGGAACAGAGCTACCTCCAGGATCGCACTAAAATGTGAGGTGGTTCGTTGATAATTCCCATTGGGAGGTCCTTGAGCAGTAACTTAAAAGCTGTGTTTTACTGCCCTCTTTGGTTAAATGTTTCAGGAGAGTTGCACCTCTGGCCAAACATGGTATCACTGCTGGTGAGGCCAAAAGTGTGCTCTGTAACCACGCCAGAAATCTCAGTGTACCAACACACTCTAGAGTACACTTCTACATCACTGCAGCAAGGTGAGAAGTAGAGATGCACAGATTACAATTTTCTAGGCTGATTCCGATTTCTGATTTTTCATTGAGTTTGACCTGCTGATACCGATTTTAGCCGATTCTGATTTCATTTTTTTTCTAACCACTTACAGCACACACACATATTTATTTTCTATCTTTTCTTTAATAGAACATTTTACATTTAGCATAGAACATAGTTTTAACAGATAATCGATTGCTACAAAATATAACTATATAAATGTTAGGGAAATTATGATACATATTTCCCTGCATAGAATAATATTATAGTGATTACTATTCTTCTCTGTCTGTTAAATTAAACTATTTGCATAGTAAGAAAACATAACACTACCCACAAGATAACAAGGAGTCATTGGCTATCTTGACTGGGGCCCAGAGGACAGAACATGCGTCTCTCTAACCAGATAAAGGGGACGCCATCAAGTCTGACCAGATAGAGGAGACATCTAAAATGACAAGATAGACGAAATCAAATTCTGTTATGATTGTATTTCACACATAAATAAGCTACTGTTTGAGGCTTACGTTAGTCTCTTTCTGTACTTGTGCTGTGAATACTGTAAACTGATTCTACTTAAGAAAGTAAACAAAACTTTATTATAACTTCAGTGGTTCTCTGTCTATTCTTGATAATGAAAATATTCTAGGTAAGGGTAAGTTACTCCTAGTGTGGGAAAATCACACACATCTAAAGTGCAATGCTATGGAAGAACCATTTCGAGACTGTCCGGAGGATAACTAGCCAGTGGAATTCACGTGTGTGCGTCCTCAAGAACTGTAAGTCGTATAACTTATGTTATCAGTTCATTGTTAGCTGGTGATTTCATTGTTTGTGTTCTTCACCTGCTAACTAGGTTGCATGTGGCTGTTGATTCGATATAATGCCGATTGTTGAACGCCCTTGCTCACATTTGTATTTTATGCGCATTATTTACATGCTACAGTAGAAACAGGGTGGGTTTATTGTTATTATTTGCTAGCCTATATATAATTCCTATGCATTGTGTATGGCAGCCTTTACAATGTTATTTATTTACAGCATTTGACCGGCATAAAATCTGCATATGTCAGACTGACCGGCCGATCACGTGAAAATCGGCCAATTCTGGTCACCAGCCGGTCAATCGGTGCATCTCTAGCGAGAAGTTAAACCCCTTGAGGTCAGCAAAAACAAGATGTTCAGATAGCGTTAAATATTGTGTTTAGTTCCATCCAAATGACAAATTTTCTATCACTGATCTTTATTAACATGCGCTTTAAAATAAATACATTACAAAACACTTTTCCTGCATTGTAATGTGGATTCCTGGGTTTCTAGAAAATGCTCAAGTATAACAATTAAACATGCCAAAAGTACTTTTGATTTTATGCAAAACTGACAAAATATAAACCACAATACAGGTTTTCAGTGTTTCTGCAGACAAACGTGAAGTATAACCTTTGTTGTACCAAATCAAAATGTTTATACTTGTGGACTTGTGTGTTAAAAAAGAACACCAAAAAAAGACACACCTTAAAGACAGAAGGACATGTCAGTGACAACACTATAATTTGTGATTGCTTTTACTGAAACACAGAACAGGCAATCACACAGATGGAGGCACCAGAACAAGTCTGCTAAAACCAAGCAGAATAACCCATTTCAGTGTTGCTTGCAAACTTTTCAAAAACGCTCTGAAAATGTGTAAATGTGGAGGTAAAGAATTTCAATGTATAAACAATATTTTCAAATGTATTTACATTTGTGTGGACATGGCATAAATACCAAGTGAGTCCTAGGCTGCACTGCCAAAATAGAAGGAAAACCAAACAGAGTGAGACAGAACCGTGAGCTTAGAGATAAAGCCATGTACATTCATCAGCGTTATTATAGTCAAGGACAAAGATTGATCAACCATACAGAAAATAGACAGCACCATTAAATAAGCATCAAGAAGGACACAAGCGGAATTTAAAAAGCATAAGACAGAAGAGGTCAGTGCATAGAGAAACAAGGGCCAAAACAGACTCACCCCCTCCCAAAAACATAGAAAAACACACCTCTCTCACCCTTTCCTTTTCTGAGGCTTCATTAGTTCATGGACTCTTGACTTAGAGGGAGGATAAGAACTTGATTGCAGTAATTTCCTCACTAAATGAGGCGACACTAATTGTAATACTATAATTAGTATTGTACCAGAAGGCGTAAATGTAAGAGCCCCAGTCTGTCATAAAGGCGCATGTTACCAAACACATACCTTTAAATGTAGGAGTGGCGCATGCATGTACACACATGCGCACACAAGTGTATATTAAAAAGAAATGGGGAAAACATGGATTGAGCTGTAAATCAAAAACTGAACAATGAAGTTGGGAAGGACAGTAGCGAGGGAGGCCAATAAGAGGTCAAGCAACTCTGTTGAAGCAGTGTGGTGTGCCAAAAAGATGTGGGCAAAGTGGAAGAAGGATGTATGGTCCGATTTGATGAAAAGTTTAGTCATAATCCTAAAGGCTACAGTATGTTTAATACTAAAGCCACAGGGGCTCACCATCTACAAGGTGAAGCTTGGTGGTGGCAGCATCGTGCTGTGGGGTTACTTCTCAGCAGCAAACCAATGGTGATGGTAGTGGGTTAAATAAATGCAGTAAAATGCAGACGCAATAAACCACAAAGCTAAAAAGTACAGAAGTAATGAAATGTCATGCCACAACATTCTGCGCCTAAAATGTGACAATAAAGACGAAGCTGCACTTTGATAAAAAGTCAGCTCAAAGTCATACTATGACTACTGGAGCAGTTTTTCAGTCTGTTTCTACTGGTCAAAAACAGTCAATAGACTAAAACCGTCTTAGTTGTGTAAACAAGCAGCAACTGCTCAGGCTTCTTTGACACAATCAATTAAAACAGACTTTTCTTTGCCTCAATTTGTGGTGCGAGTGGATTTGCTTGTGTTTGCACTTGTCTCTCTTCACATCTTTCCATTAACAATTCTAATCTTTTTTAATGTAAAATGCAACTGAACAGTGTAGTGCGGGTAAATTGGGAACGTCTGGAGGAGGCCCCTGTCCAACAGACTTTCAACTCACACCTCCGGCGGAGCTTTTCGTGCATCCCTGTGGAGGCTGGGGGCATTGAACCCGAGTGGACAATGTTCAAAGTTTCCATTGCTGAAGCTGCGGCGAGGAGCTGTGGTCTTAGGGTCTTAGGTGCCTCAAGGGGCGGTAACCAACGAACACCGTGGTGGACACCGGTGGTCAGGGAAGCCGTTCGACTGAAGAAGGAGTCTTTCCGGGATATGTTATCCCGGAGGACTCCGGAGGCAGTTGCAGGGTACCGAAGGGCCCGAAGGGCTGCAGCCTCTGCCGTGAAAGAGGCAAAGCAGCGGGTGTGGGAGAAGTTTGGAGAAGACATGGAGAAGGACTTTCGGTCAGCACCAAAGTGCTTCTGGAAAACTGTTCGCCACCTCAGGAGGGGGAAGCGGGGAACCATCCAAGCTGTGTACAGTAAGGATGGGACACTGTTGACCTCAACTGAGGAGGTAATAGGGCGGTGGAAGGAGCACTTTGAGGAACTCCTGAATCCGACTAATATGCCCTCTATGTTAGAGGCAGAGCTGGAGGATAATGGGGGATTGTCGTTGATTTCCCAGGCGGAAGTCACTGATGTAGTCAAACAACTACACAGTGGCAAAGCCCCGGGATTGATGAGATCCGTCCCAGAAATGCTCAAGGCTCTGGGTGTGGAGGGGCTGTCCTGGTTGACACGCCTTTTCAACATTGCGTGGAAGTCTGGGACGGTGCCAAAGGAGTGGCAGACTGGGGTGGTGGTTCCCCTTTTTAAAAAGGGGGACCAGAGGGTGTGTGCCAATTATAGGGGTATCACACTTCTCAGCCTCCCTGGTAAAGTCTACTCCAAGGAGCTGGAAAGGAGGGTTCGGCCGATAGTTGAACCTCGGGTTGAGGAGGAACAATGCGGATTCCGTCCTGGTCGTGGAACAACGGACCAGCTCTTCACTCTCGCAAGGATCCTGGAGGGAGCCTGGGAGTATGCCCAACCGGTCTACATGTGTTTTGTAGATTTGGAGAAGGCATATGACCGGGTCCCCCGGGAGATACTGTGGGAGGTGCTGCGGGAGTATGGGGTGAGGGGGTCTCTACTCAGAGCCATCCAATCTCTGTATGACCAAAGTGAGAGCTGTGTCCGGGTTCTCGGTAGTAAGTCGGACTCGTTTCAGGTGAGGGTTGGCCTCCGCCAGGGCTGCGCTTTGTCACCAATCCTGTTTGTAATATTTATGGACAGGATATCGAGGCGTAGTCGGAGTGGGCAGGGGTTGCAGTTTGGTGGGCTGGGGATCTCATCGCTGCTCTTTGCAGATGATGTGGTCCTGATGGCATCATCGGCCTGCGACCTTCAGCACTCACTGGATCGGTTCGCAACCGAGTGTGAAGCAGTTGGGATGAGGATCAGCACCTCTAAATCTGAGGCCATGGTTCTCAGTAGGAAACCGATGGAATGCCTTCTCCAGGTAGGGAATGAGTCCTTACCCCAAGTGAAGGAGTTCAAGTACCTTGGGGGTTGTGTTCGCGAGTGAGGGACAATGGAGCGGGAGATTGGTCGGAGAATCGGGCGCAGCGGGTGCGGTATTGCATTCAATCTATCGCACCGCCAGACGAAAAAGAGAGCTGAGCCAGAAGGCAAAGCTCTCGATCTACCGGGTCAGTTTTCATTCCTACCCTCACCTATGGTCATGAAGGCTGGGTCATGACCGAAAGAACGAGATCCAGGGTACAAGCGGCGAAATGGGTTTCCTCAGGAGGGTGGCTGGCGTCTCCCTTAGAGATAGGGTGAGAAGCTCAGTCATCCGTGAGGAGCTCGGAGTAGAGCCGCTGCTCCTTTGCGTCGAAAGGAGCCAGTTGAGGTGGTTCGGGCATCTGGTAAGGATGCCCCCTGGGCGCCTCCCTAGGGAGGTGTTCCAGGCACGTCCAGCTGGGAGGAGGCCTCGGGGAAGACACAGGACTAGGTGGAGGGATTATATCTCCAACCTGGCCTGGGAACGCCGATCCCCAGTCGGAGCTGGTTAATGTTGCTCGGGAAAGGGAAGTTTGGGGTCCCCTGCTGGAGCTGCTCCCCCCGCGACCCGACACCGGATAAGCGGACGAAGATGGATGGATGGCAACTGAACAGCCACATTCATCGCATTTGCAAATTTAACTGGGGCTTGTGGTTCAGCTTACAGTTTTGGAGAATGTTAGCCCCAAAACACAATAGGTGAATCTGTTCATAATGCACTGGAATAGATAAGAAAACTACTACTACAACTATTAAAACTCAAGCACGGTGAAACTGAATTGTTTGTACATTTTATGCCAAAAAGTAATGAATAAGAAAAATGATTTAGCCCTGTATTGTCAACATGTGTATGGATACTGTAAACAATAGGAGTCCAACTGAGTTGCCCATGTTTATAGTGATTGTGTTAATAGGGATTCTAAATGCACATGTGCACCAGTGTATATAGATTAGGTGTGTGTCAACATACAGTAAAGTAATGTGTAGAATCCTAAGCTCCATCGTCTTTTGAAACTGCTGAACTTTAAATAATTTTCTCAGCAATTCTTTCAAAATCAAATGGAAACAAAATTAGTTTGTGGATATGCTACAATGTAAAAACCTGTGAAAGACCTTGATTGTTTGTCATAAATAAAGGCCAATAAATAATTCTAATTTTTTGACTTGTCAGTGCAAACCTTCACGGTGCTCTGGTGGATTTGGCTGGTGGATTGGCCGTGATGTGGAGGACTATTGCAACTGGGGCTTTGAGCTGCAAACTGGGTCAAACATGACATACAACATCTTGTCTGAAATCTGCTGTGCCATCTGGCAGGAACTGAAAGACCAATTTCTGCATTTGTAAGACTCATGAGTGGAAGGATGCAGTCAGCAACTTTTGCAGTTTGGAACTTTTGAAAATCTCATAAGTTACCATGCGGGAATGCACAGAAAAAAGAAGGCACTCCGTAAGGGAGAAGCATCTTCCTGTAACTAAAAAGGTACATTTTAAATTTATTGCCATATAAATGTGATATAAACCAAAAACCGAAGATGTATTATGATTGATTTCAATAGATACAAGTGTAATAATGTCATTTTTGGCGCAAATACCATCTTTGTGCAGAAATTATTCACTTTCATTATAACCTGGGATTTCAAGCTTTGCAAACCTTTTTACTTGTACACTCTTTTTTTTGGGGGTGGGTGGCAAGTGTAGGGCTTTCAGAGGGTTAGAAGAGAATTTGCAACTTACTAATTCTGTTGGCGAAGGATTACCATAGCCTAAATCAACTTAATGAACAGCTTTATTTGGAATACTTAATTATGCAATGTCTTTCATTGTATTAATTAGTATCAAAATAAGAATTTGCTGTGATATGTAGTGCATATAAAGTTCAACCGAATCAAGCGCAATCAAATGGTTGCCTCAATGTTTCCTTTAATTAACATTTAGTGGCTTTTGAAAATATTGAAAATCTGAGCATACTCTTACAGGTATCATCAGTGAATTGTTGAGGACCACAAATACACATGAAGGCTCATGACCCTTTGGAAAAGCTTTTAAACCACTTATTGTGGGATATTGATTTGTTTGCTTGTTTGTTTGACATTGAGTGCTCCTGTATGCGTGAGGCAAGTAGAATAAATCAATTTCACTACTTTTTTATGAAATAATGCAGCACATGAGAACACTCACATATGAACATGTGTGACAGGATACACATTCCCACCGCCAGTGTCACACTATTCTGCTCATCGACAGTTGGTGGCGGTAACAAACCAAGAAATGCTGATAGTATCAACAAATGCAAGGAAGAAGACTCTTAAACTAGCAAACGTGGATGTTAACAATACAGGATTTAAAATAAAAATCAGCTTTTTACTTTTATAAGAAATGAAATACATTCGTCATGTTTGTTAGACCTTAAGGATAATGTATACACAATACACATATGTAAACAAAGGTTTGGTTTATTTATAAGAAAACTGCACAAGGTACCTTTAAACTGTGGATAGAAACTTTTGTTGCAATGTGTTTTCCTATCAGCGACACCAGTAGGGTTTATTCTTTCTGATTTGAATGAATATTTGCATTTTGAAAATAAAAATTAGCAATTTAAACTGTGACAAAAAAAAAGAACATATCAATAAAATGAGATGTTTAGATCAATTCATTGTTGTTATTGTTGAAGCAGAGAGAGACAGATTGATTATTGCTGATAAATAATTAATTAAGATTAGTATTCAAGTGGCGCTATCAGACCAATTCCCTTCCTTTGACAAGTCCACTGAGATATCGTCTTTGCTATTCTGCCAGCCCTTTTAACCAGGGAGAATCTTATAGTAGTTGTCAGTGAGATAGCTTAGTTAAACATTACTTAATGATACAAAAAGAAACACCCTCTCCAACTGACTATACAGTTTTCTAAGAGATATTCTACCTCCATGTCCTGGTGACATCTGATCCCCTAGTGCATTTGTTTACCATTCCAGGTCAGAGGTACATCGCATTGAGGATTCCACAACGCTGGTGTACAAACACTTCATATCAGAAAGAGAATGTATTAAGTCTCATGGGCTTGTTCAACAATTGACAAATCTCAAGTCATGACACAGACTGAATAAAACAACTAATAAATGTGACTGCATTTATGCATGAGAATCTGAAGAGGAAACCACATTACAAAAGACAAGACTGAGGAAGTTGTTGCTTAGACTGCAAGATATTGTGAAGGGACATTTCCAGTGTGCAGCATACTATGTTCAGTGAGGGTTGCTCGTAGTAAAATGCACCTCTCTCTTACCACTACAAAAAATGTCAACTGCATGCACAAACTCAAGTGAGCCACTGAGTCAGTCTAAATAATTTTCATTATTTACTATCATGACAAATTTGAGCTTATGCTTGTTAGTTATGATCTATTGGACCAAATTATTTACAGTGCACAAGCTTGGTACTATTCTCAACACTGTAAATAATGCAATATTATCTACAGTGGGGCACGTAATCTTGTGCTACGTTTACACGTGGCCGGCTATTTTCATAAACGGACATTTCAACCTCTCCGTTTTCAAAAATAACGAATCACTTCCTCTTTCTCTCTCTCTCTCGGGTGCCTAAACCTCAGTTTGTCTCAGTTTATATGCAAATGAAGATTTTAAAAATCTCCACTCTGGCCAGAGTTTTTAGAAAGTCTCGGTTTCAGAGGCAAATTCTCCGTTTCCGTGTAAATGAAGGGAAATGTCTCCTTTTGTAAAAAATAACCATGTATGTGTAAACAGGGTCTTGGTTGCCTGCAAACTACAAATTTGCTACATTGTGCTGGATACTTAACACTCTGTGGGCTTTCTGTTTTAACAGGATCTACAGCTAATTACACACACACACACACACACACACACACACACACACACACACACACACACACACACACACACACACACACACACACACACACACACACACACACACTATCAGTCAATCAACATTAATCTTTATTCGGGGTTCGTACACCTTTTCCAAGGTCAAATTCAAGCACTTTTCAAGCACTTTAAAAGGTCCATTTTAAAGCTTTTTCCAGCACCTTACATCACCGTAAAATATATACCAATACATAGTCAAAATTATTATTCAGTGTTTTTGTCACATTAAAATTACAAAACACAATTTTGGCAGTTTATAGTATTATTACTATAAACTGCCAAAATTGTGTTTCGTAATAGCAGAAGGATCAGATATTTAAACAAAGTGGTGTTTAAGGTGGTGCACCCTCTTAGATTTTGCTCAAAGTTTATGCAACCCTTAATGTCCTTTCACACTTTTTTCCAAATCTGGGGCATGCTGTACAAACTTGTAATGGTTCAGTCATATTGACATGTTTGTTTTCCACCCTACAAAGTTCGGGCTGCCTATGAATTAATGTTCAAATATTGCTTCCCAGATAATGTGATTTTCAGGCTGTAAAACTGAAGTAATTTCAAGGGCTAAAAATATGAAAACATAGGATTTGAAGAGAAATATTTTACAAGCCTTGGTTTTGGGACACGTTCTTGATATAGACAAGGTTTGAACAACATCTGAGACAGTGCAACAACAACCTGTAATTCCATTTTAACCCAGAAGACTGACAGTGCACAGGCACCTGCCTGATAAATAGCTACTTTCCTATTAGCTATTTATTTACTGGAATAGAGCAGTGCAAATAGTGCATAAAGCTATCCTCAACCTTACAGTAGGCTACTTGTATGACACTATCTGACAAGATTTCTGTTCAGCAATCAACGATTGTTGTTATGCACCAGGCTAACGTTTGCAGGTTTTAATTTGTGGGTAGTAACGTTATAGTTACTCTGATGTAACTTTGGCTATGTTCACTGAATATTCCACAAATGAACGTGCCATAACAGACATGCAATACTAACATTACATTATCACATCAAGTATATCAGTCACTTAGCCTGCAAATTCCTAGCTAGAAGTTACTAGCGTAAACAAATAGGCGCTAACTGGTGCTAACGTGTACAGTAGACTACTTCAGTTGGCTTACTTTAAACTTACTTCATGTGACTCGAGAGCGCAGACTCGCCCATTGTGAAAAGCTGCACGTCTTTTTTGCAGACTTTACAAGAGGCAACTCGTAGGGTTTGTCCCCTTTTAATCCATAATAAACGAACCCTGTTTATTTCATTAGTTAATTCACCTGTCTTGATCAAAGACCAATAAGTAAATCATGTTCTTTGAGTGAATAGGGAAAGGGTGAGAAAAAATAGGAAGCAGTGTGAATCAGACTGATTTTTCAGCTCTCCCAGCAAACAATCAAAATCACAGAGGTTGGTTTCCACTGTAATGAGTCACATTTAGAATAAATAAGCTTTGCAATGGTAATTAAGATGTATTTAAATTAATCAATCAAAATCAATTCAACAACTATGAACTGTCAGACCAAAAGATTATGCTCATTACTTGAATCACACTCATTAACTCCCAATAAATCCAAAGAGCTGACAGCTGAAAATACTAAACACACTTTTGGCTGCATCATCATCTGATCTGCACAGCGGCAACATTAACACAAAGACAGAGGCAGCGATGTTAGTCGGCAAAATTATTCTAGCATTCCATGTAATGCATGTTTTACATTTTAACCATCACCTGTGCAGACCTGCCAACTTTAAGCTCTCTGACGCGCGCTCTTTGACGCGCGCTCTTTGACGCGCGCTCTCTCTCTCTCGGACGCGCGTTCTCTGATGCGCTCTGTCTCTGCTACACACGCAAAAACACACACTTCACACCTTCTCCATAAACAACATGAAATAAAGGAGAGGGCCAACTTTTCCTGCTACAGATTCCCCACCGTGGTCAGAAAACACAGGGGAGACACTTTGTTTCTGTCACTATGACTCTAGAGTCACTACTTGCTCCGATCGCCGGCACTCTATCACTTCTCCCTCTACCACACACTCCCCACACACACACACGCGGCTCGACGCACACACCAGCGCACAAGTATAAACATCAGGCCATTTACATAGGCTACGGCGAGAGCTCTGCGTGGAGCCTCCGCACAACTGTAAAAACGGCCTTAAGATGGGCACAATGAGGAGAGAAGCTAAAATAAGCCCGAGTCCGACCCGAGCCCGATCTGTAAAAAAAAAAAAAAAACGGCCCGAGCCCAGCCCGAATGGGCTTAGCCTGTTGGGCCACGTCGGGCCCCATCGGGCCCCGACGGGCTTGCAGGGCTCTACAGCAGACCGTCATGGAGAGGTACTCTGCATCAGCGCCTTACTAAACGCTACAAAGAAATAACGAAGGCAGACATGCTGAGCACTGTCGAGAAGCCAGGTTACCAACCTAGCACTAAACCTGCAGAAAATAGTTCCTTCTCAGGTTTTTTATATTTGCACTATTTTATGACACTTTATTAAGCATTTCTTACTTATTCTTTAATTTTGCACCTTAATGTTAAGAGATAATTGTTAAGTGTTCATTGTGATTTTAGACCTGTTTACATTTTAATTATTTGAGTGTTTTCCATGGTTGTGTTGACATTTCCGCTTTTATAACTGAGGGGATTATAATCAGAGCAGGGTTAAGTTTAAAATAAAAATGTTTAAATTTAATATATTTTTCTCCTCGTCCTTATTTTAAATAGGTCATAAAAAATATCAATAATTATCGATATCGACCGATATGAAAAACTTATATCGTGATACAGTTTTCAACCATATTGCCCAGCCCTACCCATATATTTGTTAGTCTAACCAACAGGAGGCAGAGAGAACTAATAAATATGCCTAAGTACTTCTGTGTTAAAGATGAGAGTTAGACCAGGTTAACACGTAGCCTTCTTCTGATTACTGAAGGGAAATTAAGTAGTCCAAGTAATGATCTACTCATAAAGCAACTTAAATAGGCCTAAAGCAACTACTAAAAGCACAAGATTGAAGCCTGACAGAGACACAATTATAGGCTAATAAATAACATGGGTCAGATATTTTCAGATACGCTTTTAAAAATTTGACATGGGTGACATTGCATTATGTCAGTTGCTATCACATCACATAAATAGCCTAACTGTTACCTTTAGCTTACGTTAATCAGCACCTGGCCTTTCTAAAACCTTTTAGTTTTCTAGCCATTCCACCACTTTTCTAACTGCCCCCAACTAATGAGGAGGATGGCAGGTGTGATAGGCTAGCCTACTGACACCAGTGTTGGGCAAGTTAATTCCAAAACGTAATACATTACAGATTACCAGTTACGGTCATTTGAGAGTAATTAGTTCTATTACAATATTACCGTCTCTGTATTGTAATGCTTTACACTACTTTTGTGTTACTTTTGAGTTACTTTCACCAAAATAAAAGTATACCAAGTATTCTTGGCAGGTAGCTTGTGAATTTCACCACGGGGTCAACAAAGTCTCATCTTTATCCACTTTAATACATAATAATGTATTCATATTATTTTGTATTATTAATCTGACGCTGCAAAGTAACTAAAGCTATAAAATAAATAGTTAAGTAAAACGTACAATAGCCTACTTGACTCAGTCTGAATTGTGGTGGACAAGAAATACCCTAATAATGTCGATGTCTGTCTTGCACACGGTGCAGAACGCGGGATGAGGTTCTATACGGTCTCTGTGAGGTAGCCTGGACATGTGGAGGAAAGACTCTCTCTCCCGTTAAGAAATCGTTCCGAAACTTTTTTTGAGGCGGTTCAGCCATGGCATGCAAGCCTACAGTTATCCGGACAGCCTGGCTTGCTGAGGCACTGAATTGAATTAAACGCGGAAAGCATTTGGCTAGGAGGGGCAGGTGGGCGGAAGGGTAAAATGCAGCGCTCTGATTGGCCGAAAGCTTTTCACTCCACTTACACGCTGTAGATTGCATAGAAACTGAAACCGGCGAAATGCGAGATGCAACAAAATGCGTACCTAGAGAGCAGCGAATCGTACAAGCGTACTTAAGGGTCAAAATGCGTGCAGAGTACAAAAAATGCGTACATGTTGGCAGGTCTGCCTGTGTGCATTTACCACGGGTGTACATGGCCTTCAATAGACCTTTGTCATGGCAGACAGATTGACAGAACAGGAAAAGCATATTAATGATGAAGGCTGCATTCCACTTAGAGGAGGTCCTGGTATTGTGCGTGCTTGGTTTACTGGAATACGGTAGCTCACTTAGACAGTTAACACAACGGAGCCATTGTTAATGTTACTAATTAACACCTGTTCTTTTCCTGCTATGACAAGTCAAATGTCTGCTGTGAAATAGAGCCCTGCAAGCCCGTCGGGGCCCGACAGGCTAAGCCCATTCGGGCCGGGCTCGGGCCGTTTTTTTGTTTTTGTTTTTTTTTACAGATCGGGCTTGCGTCGGACTCGGGCTAATTTTAACTTCTCTCCTCATTGTGCCCATCTTAAGGCCGTTTTACAGTTGTGCGGAGGCTCCACGCAGAGCTCTTGCCGTAGCCTATGTAAGTGGCCTGATGTTTATACTTGTGCGCTGGTGTGTGCGTTGAGCCGTGTGTGTGTGTGGGGAGTGTGTGGTAGAGGGAGAAGTGATAGAGTGCTGGCGATCGGAGCGAGTAGTGACTCTAGAGTAATAGTGACAGAAACAAAGTGTCTCCCCTGTGTTTTCTGACCACGGTGGGGAATCTGTAGCAGGAAAAGTTGGCCCTCTCCTTGATTTCATGTTGTTTATGGAGAAGGTGTGACGTGTGTGTGTTTGCGTGTGTAGCAGAGACAGAGCGCATCAGAGAAGGCGCGTCAGAGAGAGAGCGCGTCAAAGAGCGCGCGTCAGAGAGAGCTTAAAGTGATTGATGTTGGTCTAGGGTCGGGCCGGGTTCGGGCTGAAAAAATTGCAGGCGTTGTCGGGCTGGGGTCGGGTAGGGCTTGAACACCACGGGCCAGGGCCGGGTTAGGGCTGGAGTTTTTGGCCCGTGCAGGGCTCTACTGTGAAAAAGTTTTATCACCATAAGTAACCGCTGGAAAATACAAAACTGCACCTAAATAAGCACAACTGCATTGTATTGCCTCTTGATTACCAGTTTCCCTGTTCTCCCAGGGCTTCTCCGCTGAGGCTGGCTTCCTCTACATGTCTTCACGATGTACAGTAGTTTCTGTACTGTGTTTGCTATTGATTAATCTGTAGTTAAGACAACCTGTAAATACTTGAAATCACTCATTGCTGATGTGAATACTCAATCATTTCTTTTATATTTAATTAGTGTATTTAATTCACAGTAAACCAATATGTAGATTTGATTTAACTTTGGCTTTAAAATATATTTTCTTACAGGGCTGGACAATTTTGGCTAAAATCATAATCACGATTAATCGAACACGTTACCTCAATTATGATTATTGAACGATTAAAAAAAATATATATCTTTTCTTATACTGTAAATATGTTCACGGTTATTTTTTCTAATGAAAGAGTGCATATAATCCTATCTTTGTGATTCTAAAATAAGGAAACACAGATAGCAATTAATGCTTATTTATTAAATATTTCAAACTGAACTAAAATCTACAACAATTGATTTTACAATGAAATAAAAACGTCTTATAAAAAAGTAATTTAAGTTTTAATGTAAAAAAAAAAATTTCCTTAAAATTTAGAAAATAAGAACTTTTATAAAGTTATTTTTGTAAACAAAATTATGGTAAATATTTCCATGCCATCTTAAAAGTAAAATATAATTTCTCTCTTGTAAACAAAATAAATTGCAAATAAAATAAATTATTGTAAATATTGCCAAAATATAAACTTATATCCTTTGTAAACCTTTTGATCTCCCTCTCAGGGATCTTGTCCTGTCACTCTCTATGCATAGGCGTTTACTCCAGATTCTTACTAAGAAACACTAGCATGTTTACCTTTTCAAAGTGCTTAACAGACTTAAGTTCAGCAGCTACTTTTTTATGACGTTTGGTACATGTTGGGCAGCACAGTTTGGGAAAAATAGTGTCGCGATGACACAGTGTATCTTCTGTCGAGTGTTTTAACGAGTTGTTTAAACCCACTGTGCTCCACCGTAGCTATGGGAGCCATGTCCTTTGCGATGTAGTAACTATTGGCGTCCGTTATTTCTCTCCATTTTCTTGAATCCTTTTCATATTGTGTAGCATTTGTAAATGCGTGTGTTATCGACACCTGCTTTGTGGAGGCACTTGTTGCTGGGCGATTGTCAGCCTCTCTCTTTTTTTTGTTTCTGTTCATATTCGGTAATGTGACTGCGCTCCAGGTGTTGAAATACATTGCTGGTATTACCTTTGGTCGCTATAACAGTTTTTCTGCAGTGTTTGCATTTGACTTGTTTGTTCTGTGTTGTCTTTATTGAAACCAAAATGTGTCCAAACGACGTGCTCCGGCTCCTGTTGCTGAGTTGACTTGGCGTTTGAGTTCTCCTCCATGTTGCTTCAATGTCGCAGACTGGACGGGGCGGAGTCACGTGACTACACACGCAGCGGCCGTAATATGTTTTAAGGGGAAAGTACATTAACACACAGTGGGTGGCCGCAGAGAAATATTAATAGGATTAAAAGACCGAAATAACCGACTTGGTAAAATTACGTTGGTTATAGGCTCTGAATTTCTGTTTTGATTAATCATCCAGCCCTATTTTCTTAATAATTTCTTATTGTCTAAATATATTTCTTAGTGCTTTTTTGGTTCATTCAAAAAGTGGTACACTGAAACTTATTTGCAATCCTTTCACACTCTAAGAACCCACAACTCTCAGTACTCTCATGGACAAATGGCTGTAAAGCTCAGAAGTGACAAAGACGAAAACTAATTTTGATAGCTCTGTATGCCTTAGGCAGCACAAAGGAGAATCTTTATATCTTGTGATGCAAAATAATACTGTCAGAGAGGACTGTTATTCAACAAAACCAAATTATGCTGACACTGATGGTCTGCTTGAGACTAGGAGCAATAATAAAGCAAGAATGGCAAGTCTTTATTACTAAAGCTTTGTGTGGCCCACAGTGAATTGATAACACACTGAAACTCATTTCCTATAAATATATACCTCTACAGCAGGACCTCTGGAGTCAGTTTAATTGCTCATTAAAATGAAATAATGAAATACTGTTGAATGACAAAAACCATTTAATTATTAATCGGTACTTCATCAAAGCTTCAAAAAACATTTTCGTTTCACTCTGAGCAACGACAGCCACTGTGCAATAAAAGATATCATTTTCTATAATTTCCTTTTTTGAACATCAAAGCATGCACATCTAATGGAATTATCATTTAAGGGATCTAAATCTGATTTATTGCTAATCTACACAACATAATGAAAACAAAGGGACACTTTCATGACTAATTGATAAGTGCTGGAAAATGTTTTTATTCACTCTGAGCAATAACAGGGATGGGGAAACAATGTAATAGAACATTCTTTACCGCCCTCTAAAATTTCAAAGCATGGATGTTTAACAAGATACTCTTTCAAAGCCCCATTCCATCAGCAAAGCTTTACTGGAGGAGGTCCTCTGATTGGACTTCAGGCCCATTTAGATTACAGAGGGAGGAGGGTGAATATTTGCCATGCTCCATACATAGCAATTAAGATTCTTATTAAAACCTTGTTCAGATTCTATTTTGTAAGAAAATGAATTGTCTACAGTGGTGGAATGCAACTAAGTACATTTACTCAAGTACTGTACTTAAGTACAAATTTGAGGTACTTGTACTTTACATGAATCTTTTCATGCCACGTTCTACTTCTACTCCACTACATTTCAAAGAGAAACACTGTACTTTTTTTACTCCACTAAATTAATCTGACAGCTTTAGTTACTAGTTACTTTAACTAATTAAGATGTTTGCACACAAAACACATGTAGTTCATAAAATACAATGCTTTATTATAAATTAAACTACCCGACAATATATAGACCTACAAGTACAGCTGAAATAATTAGATGACAAAACACTTAGTTGATTGACACAACTGTTTGCTTCCAGTTTCTAAAATTTGAGGATTTTTCTGCATTGAGTACTTTTACTTTTAATACTTTAGGTATATTTTCCTGATGATACTTATGGCGCTTACCCACTGCTAGTACCAGCTCTACTCGGCTCTGTTCGGCCGCAGTGCCCCGTCCTCCATTTTTCATTGCAGATTTAGTACCGCCTCATGCATGAGGTGAGTGTGGCTGGTCGTCATAGTGACGCCACAGGAAAGTGCCATGACACGACACACAGAAAGTTGAAGGTGTGCCGTTTTTGACTCTCGGCATGTGGCGGTTGCCACAGCCAGAAGACAAATTTTGTTTCAAAAGAAGCTGGAGGCAGCAACAAAAACACAGCTGGCTAAACTATTTAAAAATGGCGGGTTGGTTCATGACGCCCCCGTCTGTCACTAGCAATGATGATGCAGTGATTAGTGACGATTCTCTCTGACCAGGGTGGGAAATTAACTTTTTTGTCCAATTTTACCAGCCACTTATATTTTTTACCAGCCACTTTTTCCGGAATTAAAATTTATAAAAGAGAGTGCACTAGCATATTTTGAATTGCTTCAATAAATTATTTTTTATTATTAATACATATTTTATTAATATAATTTATTTATTATATGATATATCTAATTTCAACATATGTGTCAGTGGCTTGTTGATCTTTAGATTGTTTAGATTTACTATCCTGGCCTGGGACACACATTCATATGTATGATAAAGGACTTATTGGACTTTAACTTATCATTGATCTTACAATAACGAGCGTAGCTGTCCTCAATTTGGGTCATCCTGTACGTCTCATCTCCGGTTTTTCCTGCATCCACCGTGTGTGTGTGTGTGTGTGTGTGTGTGTGTGTGTGTGTGTGTGTGTGTGTGTGTGTGTTATCAGTCGCGGGGTAGAACTGAGCAGCAGAGACCCGACAGGATTAAAACGGCAGCATCTTTCAGCGACTTAAACATCGTTACAGTCTACATCTACATTGATGTTAAAATGTATGCAGGTTGGCAGGACGGTCTGAAATGTTTTGCACGGTCTTTTGCTGTACGTTTTGTCAATGCGCCACTTGTTCGAAAAGTACCTTCTCTTCTTTACTTCGCCCTCAACAGTTTGTACATCCATAGCTACTGCTGACGCCGCGGCGGGCCTCTTAACACCGGGGATATGTTGCCGCATTTTTTTAACAGATAATTTTCCTTTCGTCTGTACCTCAGCTCAGCTAGCTACATGGTGTCACGGACTAGCGCTAAAAACTACTTGACTATGCGCGGTCAAAGCCCCGGCTGTGAACGGTTTCATTTCCTATAAGTTCTTCACAATAAAAGTCCTCCGTTATTTTGGTATTTGAATGTTATTATGAAGCAGCAAAATCCGAAAATGTTGGGGATTCATTAGCAGTAACGCGACTCCTATAAGCATTGTGCATGTTACTTAGCAACAGCATTCTTTGACAAAAGCTGTCCAATCCGTTACAAGGAATGTTTCACAATCCACCCACCACTGTGGCTAGTAAACAACGCAAAGTCAGGGTGCTAATTTCCCACCCTGTCTCTGACCAATCAGTAGTCTGCAGGTTTTCACGTCACCTTTTGGTATCGCCTCAGATCGCTTGGAACCTCGACGGAGGTGATACTAAAAACGTACCTGTTGGCTAGTAGCATTTTGTGTTTGTACTAGAACATGTTTACATGCTTTAAATGTTAAAAAACACTTTATTTTTCTCATACTGCCAATGGCTGCTGCACCTGTATTCACCCTCTGTATGAGATGCTCTGTAGGAGTGCCTGTCTCTTTAAGACCTCCTCCCAAAAAAGCCCAGTGTACTGTGATTGGCCAGAATGCTTCCTGGAAACTCTGGAGCCTCCACTCCATGTTTTACTAGTTAAAGCTGGAGCTACTGCAACAGAGTTTAGCAGGAATTTGTACTGCGAAAAATCACCAATAAAGTATTCTTAACCAAATATTACACAACCAGACATATCCCAGCAGTAAAGTGACCGGAATTTGGGGAGAAATGACCAGCATTGGCCAAGATTACAGCTTTGTCGCGTTAGCATGTAGCTACTGAATAGTTAGCAGTAAGCTAACGTTAGACTGTAGTGGAACGAAGGAGCACATTCCGTCACAAATCGCTGATAAAAGGTTTCTAAACCAAATACACCCAATTGGACATGTTTCAGCAGTAATGTGACCCAGAATTGGGGAGAATTTAATATAGCAGCAATTTCTACAAATAAAGGCTTTTAACCTGTTCAAATCCACCTCTTTTGCTTGATTTTCATCTATTTCCCTTTCCCAAAGGGAAAAGCCTATAACTTATAGAAGAACTGCAAGGCCAAAGGCTTCATTTGAAACCTAAATTCTTCAAGTTTCTGAAAATGTGCTTGATTAGCATGTGATTAAAACACAACATACACTACAGCAGTTCAAACATGGTTCAAAATAGTTATTATGGTCCAGTCTAAAAAAAAAATTTTTTTGGAAAAAAAAAAAAAAAAAAAATAACTAAAACATACTTTGTGCCACACTATGCAGAACACAACACATACCTTCTAGACCTTGTCAACAAGACCTCTATAAAGTTTCAAAACTCTAATCCTAACCTAATGGGAGCTAGGGTCACCGGCAACCCGGTGGATGCTAACAGGTTTTAAAAAATACTCCATAAACAGAAAATGTTTCAGGAGTAATGTGACCCGGAATTGGGGAGAATTTAACGACACTGGCAGCCAAGGTGACTTTGTTTACTGCCATTAGCATTTAGTTACATGCAACAATGTTAACACCGCAGTGGCTTTAAAAAAGATGACCAATCATAGCAGGCCAGCTTAGAGTTGCGTAAGACATAGCCGAGAGTAGAAAATACTCTTGAAACAGGAGTGTTCAGAATAGTTGGAAATCTGAACATTATTTGAAGTCTGAGCTGCAGTCAACTTCTGGTGCTTTCAGAATCACCATATGTGCAATATATACTGTAGTTTTTCTTTTGTTAAATTCAAAATTATAATGATTATCTTTAAATGTGAAAACAACTGTTCTAACTGTGAGCCTAATGTTTATTATACTATCATATGAAACCACCATTACCAATACCAATGGCAGAAAGAAAAAGAAAAACTTACTCATTAGCCTAATTGTCTGGAACCAAAATCTCATCAGTTACACATCCTGAGCAAATGCCATAAATGACTAAACCAAGCTTCTGTTCAAATAAATCGAAACTACATTAAACAATAAACAGAGCACACAAAATGAGGCTCTTGTAGTTGGTCTGCACCTGGGAGGCTGCAATATATATAACCATAACAAGTAATGTGTCTGATCAGCATGCATTTTAATGCCAAGATGTGACACTACAGATTGAGTGTACGTTCTTGGATAAAGAACTCCATATCTAGTCTATCTATTTTTGTCAAAGGGATAGGGCTCAACCTTTAAACTGAAAAGATAATTCTGTGCAGCTACAGCAGGTGCAATAAACTATGATGGGGGCAAATGGAAAACTAGGGATGTCATGGGAACCGATACTTCGGAAACAAGTTAATGCCAAAATTCTGAAAACGTGATTGTACTTGTTTTTCCACAGTACCGTAGGTACCAGAGATGCAATTCTTCCAGACCTGACGGGACCAGCATATAAACATACCAGTGTTGTAGTCCGCTTTTAAATGCCGAAGAAGAAAAATGCCTACCCACAGTATATAGCGCATCATCTCCGTGCACGATGCGCACTGACTGCTGGACTACAATAAGCCTCTGGTTTTGCCGTACATCTACGGCAATGGCTATCACAAGTTTACCTGTAACTCCCAAACCGCAAGTTTTGTTTTCCTTTTTTCTTCATATAGAGCCTAATGTTAGCTACAATAGCTGACATTAGCAGTTACTCCAGCGGACCTCTGCATAACGTCAGTTAAATTAACTTTACCAAGCCCGGTTCTATGTGAAAAAACAACGGCAAAGAGAAACAGACTTACAGACTTAACATACTTGCTGTTTCGGACTTCCAGGTGAACTCATGGAAGACGTTACCATATGCTAGATGTTTGGTTAAAACAGGCTTCGGAGCAGCGGGCTGTGTGTCCAGATGACACGCTCTCCTTCCCCTCTCCCCTCAAAATTACACTTTCTTTAGTGTCCCTCCAAGTGTTATCCTTGTTATTCTTATCGTGAAATACACATTATAATGGTATACACAGTACATGGGATTTATTGTTTTGTTTTTTTACCCTGGTATCAAATTTGGTATCATGAATTGTGGAATTTCACTGGTATTGGTATCGACCACTGAATTTCTGGTATTGTGAGATCCCTACTAAAAACTAAAAACTCAACAGACTTCTTTATTTTTATAAATATTTGATCTGAAAGAGTTCCTAATTGAAAATGATTCACAACCAAGGTAAAATAAATATATTGTGCTGTTTTTGAGTTGTGCTGTATGGGTTAAGTGTCTTGCTCAGGGACACATTGGTTGATGTATCGCAGTGGGAATTGAACCCAGATCTCCCACACCAAAGGCATGTGTCATATCCACTGCACCATCACCACCCATTCCCACTCAACGTCTTTCTTCTATGTTCTATTCAAGAGATTAGGGAGGAAAGAAAATCTTAAATTGCTCGTCACTTTGCACAAGAGGATGGACAGTCCATTAAATATATGGGGGATTT
Organism: Perca flavescens; assembly: GCF_004354835.1. Classification (NCBI taxonomy): domain Eukaryota; kingdom Metazoa; phylum Chordata; class Actinopteri; order Perciformes; family Percidae; genus Perca; species Perca flavescens. Next base: position 22,333,055 of record NC_041335.1, on the reverse strand, counting down.
CTTTTGTATGTCCGATTATTATAAATTATTTCTACAGGTAACATTTAATATAATACACGGTACGGAAGGCAAAGACATTTCTCCATTCTCAGCTGAGGCGGACACATTAACGTAACCGCTGCAGTGCTTTAACATTGCACTTTAGCCTAGCAGCTAGCAAAGTTTCCTTCTGCTTATAGCTTAATCCCGACAAAACAGCATGGTTGAGCCAATGTTTTTTTCGGGGGTAAGACCATTCACTTTACTGGCAGTTTTGACAACAGATGAAGCCACTGTGTCCTGAAAAGCTCAAGCTTGTTGTTTTGGCCCAAGTTTGGACAGGATTCAATACAGGATGCCTCATCTGGCCTCCATCGCTATTCAGTGATCAGGTCCCCTCTTTATATCGCACTCTGACCTGCACAATTGTGTGTAATAGGGCACCTCTGTCTTCTATTTTCATGTTCATTTTCATTGAGTCTAATCAGTCATTGGCATTTACTCATAGCACAATAAGCGGTGTTGTGCATGTAGTTTAGAGTGTTGTAAAAAAGAATTGGTATGAGTGGGTGTGTGTCACATCCCCAAAGAACATCAGACAGAGCCCATGTCATTAGTACCCAATGAAGAAAGTCTTTGATGTTGCCTATCCCTCTTCTTGTTTGATGGGGCTGGCCTTATAGATGAAGCACAAGAATCAAATGATGCATTATGTACCGAGGCCCCAACACAGCATCAGTTAGCCTAGTCTAGTTGCCTGGCACACTCAGATCAAAGTGAGGGGCCCCTACAAATCCCAGACAAGATAGCGTGGAACACTCAACAGCTTCCAAAGCACAAACCAAACTCTCATTTCATGCCCAGAAAAACATACCTAATTCAGGGACACATCAGAAGACAGCAGGAGTGGTGAGGCAGCCTCTCCTAATACAGGGACTATAAATCTTAGAAATGCACCCATGAAGACAACCTCTATATGGAATAATAGAGGAAGGGTATGCTATCCAGGACATCTTAAGATAAACCAAAGACACATATTTAAAGATCGGCGTATGACGCTTTCCATCATTCCAGGTTTATCAAATATCAAACTCAGGTGTAGGTGTGATTTTGTGTGCAGTGACAGACCAGGTCCCGCTACTTACATCTGATACTATCAGTCTGTTCCTTCAACACACACATGTACAATGTCTTCACGTTTAAAAAAGATTTCCATCAGATTTGAGTTATAGACTGTGAGTCTGAGTTTTTCAAAGAAAATGTCTTGTCATTGTTAAATTAGAGTTATTTTTGACGCCGCATATAAAGGTGTCAAAATAGCTTGGATGATCTTCAAGCACAACATGCTTTTTTAGAACAATAATTTAATGTTTTATACCCTTCCCAGAGAAGCCCAACATATAAACTATAGAGTTGAAAAATATATCTATATGTTGTACGGATTGTTTACTCAAAGATTTTATACATTTTGCATTGCTGTCTCAATATATTCATCAAAGTGAGGCATTGATGCACAAACAAGACAGTTTAAGGTTACCATTTATCATGAGAAAGTGCTAGAACAAACACCATCTGTCTCTCCCAAGCTCTTTCAGACTAGCCAGACTAGACATTTTTATACACATAAATGTACTATATATTAGTATACATCCCCCACCTAGAGGCCATTTATAAACACTCAACAACATCTGCTCTCACCCTACTTGACTCAAAGCATACAGCAAGAGGCTAGGACATGTGTGCATCCAGAAGGCTGTACTTAAAAGTGAGTATGTGGTGCACTGCATGGAAAGTTGTAGCAGCTATTGAAGCTGAGAGGTGGCTCTGAATTGGTTGACTTATGAGTGTTGAAGTGACCACCTTTCTCTGTGCTTACTAACATTTTCTGCTAAAACTCTAAACTATGGGGTTTATTTAAGTTGAGTGATTTTATTTTTTATGAGTGCCAGTGTAGCATAACGGATACCACAAGGGGAGAGAACTATCAGAGTATAGGGACATTATGTTCAACAACATTACATTATTAAAGCTATTTATCTAAAATATCAAATGAGAATGGAACAACAGAACGAAAGGCTTTAGTAATTGCAAAATTTGATCTTTACCATGCATGTACAATGTCTGTCTGTCTGTCTGTCTGTGTATTTGACTGACCAGTTTCTTCCTCTTGTCCTGCTCAGTTGGTGGCTCCTCATCGTCACTCAGCTTGGGCTCCTCAAAATGGCTCATCAGCATGCAGCTGCAAACACAATAATATTCAAATCAATATTAATAACCACACATAAACCAGCACAGTAGACAATTTCAGAACAGGCAGCGTGCACACACAGGCAGGGACAGAAAAAGGCTAAACCCTTTGGCCCTCTAGTACACAGCTCTGCCTGTTATTCATATTGGTTTATCAGCATGCAGAGAGAATAACAAGCTAAACTTTTGTGCTCAGTCCAAAGTGTGCGTAAGGTATTTTATTTCCATTGTCCTTTTTATTTAATCCTTACTGTGAGTATAGATAAAGTAATGGGGTCTCAAATGTCACATTTAGTGACTTTGGCATGTGGCACTTGATAACTCGTGATCAGAAATTCTAACTAAATTCTCAACAAAAAACAACTAAAGAGAACAGGTTTTCAAGAAATACAGCTCAGTGCTGTAGTTCTCCATATTAACTTAAAAGGCGATGATTTGTCAAGGTTGTGTTCACAACTAGTTTCTGCTGCCCCAAAATGTCATTGCTGTTTAATAAACTGTCGAAAGCTACATATTTCCACATTTTTACTTCTTTTAAAACTTCTGCAGTTTAAATTTAAAACTACACCTTTTAATATTTTTTATTCATTTGGTTTAGTTATTACAATCTTACACATTGATCCTGTGCAGTTCAGTACAGAACAAAAGATATTCAAATTTTCAATTCCTTTTACAGTAGTTCAGTGACTGAATTGCTACAATAACAATGGAGTACCAGGCTGAATTGGCCTGCTTTGGCATGTTATTTTACTGAATTTAACCATGGCAGCAAGGACTTTTGTTATTCCACACCAAGCAATAACAATTCCAAACCACTTATGACAAAAGATGAATAAAAGGAAAGTCTGTTTATTTGAAACTTTATTCAAAAACTTTTCTGTCTCCGTTGACTGCATTTACAAACCATGAATAAATATGCTTCCACAAATATTGTAGGTTTCTGTCCGTTATGAAGAGCGAAAGGGAACCAAAACAATTCAACTCATCACTGGCAAATAAAGAAACATTTACACTAACCTTTCTATCCAACGTTTCAGTCCCTTTCACACTGGCACATTTTATGAGGGTGCTGAGCATTTTTGACAGCTGAAAAGAAGGTGTCTGCATGTAGGTTAACATCTACTAAGGAATAACCACCATGGTACAGGGTCAGAAAGCCAAAGGGGAGGGGAGAGTGAGGGGGCAGAGCCGAGTCACAGTGGGCATGTGTTTTCTGGGCCATTTCACAGTCCATTATTTTTCTAGAGAAATGTGTCCTCTCCAACACTGCCACTCAGCCTCTTTTAGCACACGGTCATGCTCCTTGAGTAAGGGATGGCTTTTATTTCATTAATTTGAAATCTTTCTTCAGGGGTTTGGTTTTGATTAAATCCAAGCATAAATTCAACAGCACATCTGCAGTTGCACTGCTTTCAAAACAAATATTTCAGCTGTCTTCATTCATCATTCATGAGCTTTGTCAAAATCGCTGTACAAACTCCATTCACTGGTGAAAAAGAATGTATTTAATGTTAAACTGTATCCTTTAGAAGTATTTATGTATTTGTTTTTCTTTGTTTTCTCCCCATTCAATTAGTAACAATCACGCATACTTACTCTTTGAAGGTGCCGGTTTCAGAATCTTCTGTCATTACATCATGCAGTGCCTCAACGGAGATGTTGATGATGCCACAGAACTTGTCCTGGATCACACTGATAACACACAGACGACACAGGCTTATTACTCATGAGATCATTAATTCAACAGCTGTCTTTTTGTGTGTGTTTAATGACAGAGAGGGAGATACAGAGAGAGATGGGTATCTCTCCAAAGAAGCATCAAGAGCAACAGCCAAGGTTAAGTCCTGCCGAAACTCAAAGTGATAAAGTGTCCGTCACAACTCGCATCATAGAACACATGTTCTGATTGTTCGATTTTTATGTATCTCACCCTAAACATTTGCTATTGGTAGGAACATTTCTAACAAGAGAGAAAGGTAGAGAGTGATTAAATAAAAAAAAATCACGTCAGTAACGGTGAATTGAAAACATTTCTCTACTTTTATGATCCCACAAAACCATGTTCCCACTGATCAATCACATACGATAAGTGTGATTTTCCAACTGTAAATGCAGTTTTATTGTCTCACACATTCAAGTGTGAAAAATAAAAATCAATGAGGCTTACTGTCTTGGCACACAGCCTTGCGGGCCAAGTGTCTAAGATTTTTTTTAAATATGCTGGCTCGCAACATCCACCACTCAGGCTTGGAGACGAGCAGCAGTCATTGATGAATTATTTAAGTAATTCTTCCCATGTCAATCTAACTAAATCTTTGTTTGTGTGTAAGTGAGTGTTTGTCCAGATAATCTCTGTCTTTGATATCTCAAGAACCGTTCATCCAATCTACTTCACACTTGGCGGGTGTGTTGCTGGGTATCCAATAAATGTGGCGTGGCAAATTTGGTACAGTTTAGACACGTTCAATGTTAATAAACTGTGAATAAAACTAAGCAACTGCACAACAAAGGATGAAAAAATAAGTGAGCGTTGTGTGCAGCGGCAGGGGTGGGGCTTTACAGCTCTGTCAAGCATGCCTGCTGCAGGCTATCGGCGATTAGTCTATATACACAACATTCCACTTCAGGGATTGCTCCGGTGCCGCCTGGAATTCCGACTGAGGCCGGATGTCAGTTGCCTTGGGCTTCCTTTGTGTTGGCATTCTAAACTGGTTGATTTATAAGGACTATAGTTAACTGCTCCTCAGATCTCCTCAGATCTCTGCAGGGTAAATCCAGACAGCTAGCTAAACTATATCTGAGTTTTCTGTTGCTCTGTACAGCGCTTAGCGCCGCCCAAGACGATTGTGATTGGCTTAAAGAAATGCCAATAAACCAGAGCATGTTTTTCTCCCATCTCTGAATGCTGTGTGGACTAGCCAGACCCTCCTCTGCAGTGCTGTGGAGGAAGGTCTGGCAAAGTGAGACTAATTGTGTGTTTCTGACCGCTGGATATAGCCTACAAACTTTAGAACCAAACTCTTCTTCAACTCTTCATTAATAGTAAAACTATTAATACCACAGAGTACAAGTCCTGCATTCAAATGTTTATTTAAAGTGAAAAGCGGTATTACAATGTACTTAAATTTACTTAACATCTGTCCAAGGTGGAGCTTTCAATTCTAATACAATGCTGGATAATTTAATTAATAATAATGCATCATATTTTAATTGTAATATTTTGTGAGTAAAATCTGAATCTGCAATGTAACCAGTAAACTTTGTCTGTCAGACAAATGTAGTAGTAAAATGTTTTGCTCTGAAGTAGAAGTACAAAATAAGTCAGTAGTATACAGTTGGGTTGCACAGTAAGTGCTTTGGGGGACTTCTGTTAGTTGTCCGTTATTTCGGGGTACAATGGTTCTGGAGAAAGCTCCAAGCAACAATGCCTAAGGTCCGTTCCAAAAAGGCAGGTTTTGAACAGAAACTGCACAAGTAGGAATACAAAGTAATAAAAAGGATAAAGAATACAAACACACAAAGAGCGAGTATGTCTGGCTCTGGGCACTGATGGATCAAAAGTGCTAGACTAGGTAGACCCCAGGTGATTGTTGGAGCCTGAACCGTTTCCTGATAAACAAAAAGAAACTCTACAGCCATCCGGCCCTTCTGAACAAAGGAGAGGCCTGCATGGAATCCATCAAGCCTAAAGATTCACACTGCTATGCAATTTTGTATGTTTGAATCAAAACACTGGCTTTTCATTGGAAAGGGGCTCAAGGAAACAACAAGGGTCCCTGTGACTTAAAAGATAAAAGCTCACGCAGGTCCCTTCTCATTGTCTTTCCACTAAAACTCAATTGCACAAGGAGACTTGGAGCCTGTTAAACAATTGTACTGTAATAAAGTTATCTTACTGGACGGGTGAACTGTTTTGTGTTCATGGTGACACACTTGGATCCTGCCGAGCCACTGTACCACCAGTGTCTCACCTAATCTGCAGAAGAATAAATATTTCATCACGAAGGAGGGAGGACAAGGAAGTCGACTCCACTGTTTTCCTTTGCTGCCATTTGGAGGGTCAGTTTTAACCTTTGGAAAGACGTTGCACTTATTGAACTTAAAAATAACAGGCAAACAGTTTAACAGAAAAGACCTTGAATTTGGGAAATTCCCCTTAAAACTTTTTGAATTCCCCTTCAGAACACAAGTCAAAATAAAAGTTTACTTGCTAAATGTAATTTGCAAAATAATCGCTTTTCTCGATTACATTTTTTTTTGTGATTGTTAGGAGCCAAAATCGTAATCGCGATAAACATTCAATTAAAGGGATACTTCACCAATTAGCATTAAGCTTTGTATCAGTAGAAACCCGGTAGTATTTTCGAATGACCGTGCTTCCCTCCCTCATGTTCCCCTGAGACTGGCTTTCTCCGTATTGTGGGTCTGGAAAAAAGCCTCAGATGACGCAAAAATCGTCATTTAGCGTCATTGAAGGTATTTTTGCCCACAGTCTGTGGACTACAACCAGCTAGTTCTGCATGTTTTCAACCTGCCCATAGGGGGTGGGACTGTCATCTTTCCCCGAAGCTAAATCGAGTGTCCGCCATCTTGAAGCTTTGCTAAACAGGCAGTCTTTTCAGCAGCAAACTTTTACAACAATTATGTGCATTCAAACTACCACACAATGTGAAAACGTGAAACGCGGAATGAGGGCACGAGTATGAGCTAGCTAGGTGGAAAGTTAAGGCTAGCCGGCCACCTGTCCCATCAATCCTGCTTGCAAGTGTCCGCTCATTACAACAAACTGGACTACATCCAACTTCAACGAAACTCCCAACGCAAGTTCAGAGACTGCTGTGTTTTTGTTGTTGTGGAAACACGGCTAAACAACAGTGTACCATACTATCCAGTTACCAGGCCTGCTGTGCACTTCTCCAATTAACTTTACATTTTAAAGAACACACTCACATGACAAGTAAAGGAAAAATAAAGTGTAAAATACATTTGAATACCTCTGCCCCCAATTTCCTAATAGTCTCAAATTGGCAACCATGGCAACAACTGGATGCAGGCATCAAAGATCCCTTATCACACATTTAGACTCATGTCTGTCAATTTTAATTCTATCCAGCCCAACACTTCTCCGGTGATTATTTTCTAATGGCTGACTAGTGCTAGCTGCTTCGTGCCTGACATTCAAATCAATGTAAGAGGAAACATGATCTGAAAGCTGGTGGGCTGCGTGCAAAGATAAACTGGTCGCAGCAACAAAGTCCTCATCAGAATCAACCGTCTCTGTGTTGTCCTCATTCCATAAATAAAGGGAGGCAGCAGGGAGGTAGAGGACATTGACCTGTGAAGGCTGCACACAAAATTACATTTTCAGTGTGTATTACTGCCCCACACTGTGTTAATCCAAAAATGTATGCAGCAAAATAAAATGTTGGTTTAAGTCTAGTATTGGTAAAGAATAACATTTAATCCACTACAATTCAGAGATAAGCAGAACCCCACTGTCTGTGTATGCCTGCATTTTGCATATATGTGTGTGCTGCCGTCACATATTACTGGCACCCATATGGTGTTAAATCTGTTGATTTTGTGCATCATATTGTGGCTGTAGGGTAAAAAATTTGAAAAACCACTTCTATTCTCTGTTGTTAGTAACAACCCATTCAACACCAGCTGAAAGCCCCATCTGCAAATAAATGAATGTCAAATGTTTCTCACCTGTTGTCAGATGGTAGGAGGGAAAGCAGAGCCAGCGACGATAGCTTCCTCCTCTCTGGCTGAGTGATGTTGTCCATGCGGTCGACCCACATCTCTATAACACTGCCCAACAACTGGTCCATCTGATGAGAAGAGAGAAGGGTGAAGGAAGAGAGGTAGACAAGAGCGAAGAGAGATGAAGAGGAAGAAAGAGAATAGTGGCAATGGATTATAAAAACAAGCCAACAAAGACTGAATAAACAATGTTTCACAACTCAAAATACAGTATACTGATGGATTTTATACGTTTTAAAATGTATGGGTCTACCATTGTCATAGTAGTCAGCAACTGACATTCCCTGTTTGTTCTGCCTCATTTACCTCACTGCCTTGTCTTCTATCATCAATAAAGGAGAGGCATGATGGACACAACTCTAGGTCTTTCATTTATTTAGATTAAGGCAGCAATGTCGAAACAAGGCGAAGTCAATGTTGCTCAAAAACTGTCAGGGTTTCACAGTGAAGGGGGACAGCTTCAAACTGTAGGGCTTGAATAGGTTACCATTTGCAATTCCTTGGCTCATTAGCCTCGTTCAAAATGATTCCCTTTTAACAGGCACTTTGCGGTTATGTCTCTCACATACATTTGAAGGCACTGTGCTGAGGAGACAGAAATGAAGGGCGGACATTGAGAGTCTCACCTTCTGGCTACACTCAGAAGCCATTTGAGTGAGCAGAGAGGAGAAGAAACTGGAGTTCTGGAGAAGGATGCGGCCCATGATTCCTAGGTAGGTCGACATCACCACAGGATATCTCTGTACAGCACACACAAATAAACGCACACACACACACACACACACACACACACACACACACACACACACACACACACACACACACACACACACACACACACACACACACACACACACACACACACACACTCAATGGTGGATGCAGAAAAATAACCATGCACAAATGCTTTTACATAAAACAAAAAGGTCATTAAGCACAATAAGGGGAAAGAAGATCCACTGACAGCAGAATTGTTAAAGGCAGCAAGTGACCCTTAACTGAGCTGAATGATCAATGAATATATATTGTCTCCACAAGAATTAATTTTTACGGGACCGAAAAGGACAAACTGAAAGAACATGCAGCTGCAGGAACCTTCTCTTATTAAGTGAGTATTTTGAGATTTAATAAGGTAAACGCTTAAAACACTTAGTAAAAGAAGATGGAAAATGGGTGAAAATGCACCACAGGTATTATAACACATCTTTAACAGGACCAGTTTGTCCTTTTATATAATCCCAGTCCAGATATGTGCATTATGTTGAGGGAAAACTTACCTCGCCGTCCACAATTCCTCTGAAGACAAGTGGCAGCAAGGGCTGGAACATGTGGGCTCCCAGTATGGGGCTAACCTTTAAAGCTATCTCTACCACCTGCCGAGATACAGGGAGAGGGAGGATGAGAGACGGTACTCAGAGGAGAGTAAGGAACAGTAGCAAGGAGAAACAAAGAACAGTCAGGGAGAACCTTAGACCAGAGAGGGTGTGTATCAAAAGAGAGACCGTAAAGGATAGACACAGGATGATGTTAAGACAGTGAAATGTGGGAGGACATACGGGGGCAAAAGGGAGTTAGCAGGGGATTTATTTTTTTTCTTTTCAAGAGATAGTAAAAGAATGTAGAAAATCCTCCTTTTAATTGAGCCTTTGACCTACAGTATGTGGCAGGCAAGGTTAGTCCCTTAAGTTTTAGTTTCTCAAGAAATTTGAATGAACTCTCTGTCAGGTATTAAAGCTGAAATAAAAAATAGTATAAAAATCTGAGGGTAAAAGATAAAGTGACAGAGGCATCATGGTATGCGTGGCTGCGTTTCCTACATACAGTACTGTCTGTAGGTGTATACTCAGTTGTCCCTTTATAAGGGTATACCTAGCTAAAACTAATGCAATCTAATACAACAGGCCTGCAATAAATCCTACCCTCATTAAGGTTTTAGATTCAATAATACATGTGCTTGCTTTGATGTTCAGAAAAATACCTGAGTTGTATAATGTACACATTTAGCCAAGAAAACTAATCTGAAAGGACAGGGTGAAAGGACAAGGACTGGATTTAAATCCGTAAAAGATCATTCCATCCTCATTAGGCTTCCCATGATTAGACTACAGCATAAATCCAGACCACACCAACATGATGATGTAACACTGTGACATTGCAAATGGAATTTTTGCTAGTCAAAGCCTCCTCAATTGAGAATATTATTTAAAAAGGTCAGCGATCAAACCCATAGCACAGAGACAGACAGTGAGAGGCTATATCTGTCTCTGTAAGTGCATATGAACATTTCCAAGAAACGCATGCCGATTACTCCGATCCCTCTGTTCTCAGGGTGCCCATGTGTGGTGAGCTGCTATGTGCACATGCTGTGTAGGTTGACAGGTTTGTTGTCTGCTGGCTCTTCTTTCCTCAACAAAGGATTAGCAGGAGCCAGATGTGCAGTAATACCACTGAGCTTTACTAAGCTAAAGCTCTATGGTCATTATACATGCAGTACATATACTACTGAAGCAGTGCAAACAGCACATTTGTGCACACTTACATGTACACACATTCACAGCAACTGTAAGTCAGAGAGTAAACCAAGAGAAATGAAATTCAAAGATGATAGTTTTGCTCATCTTAACCAATCCTGTATCTTGCCTGACAACAATAACACATACAGAGCATACCCAATAATGTGTTGGCTTATTGTTAAAAGCATATAGTTAAAATTTTGCTAGTAATAGAAACAATCACAGCCAATTATCTGAGGCTTGATTTCACTTTTTATTATTACGCAAAATAATACAAAATGAAGTATGGCTAATCACCGAAAGGCCTTAAAGCTTAACCCTGAAAGACTCCAACATGGTGGTTCTCTGGCAGATTTATGATCACCAATGGCATTGACATAGCCCGTACAAACTAACTGAGGCCTGTACCAGATATCTCTACCTGGCTATCTAACCTATGCAGATCTATTTTTAATGGTCAACAGTATCAAAAGCCACTCTTAAGATCCAGCAAGACCAAAGCTGATGTCAGTATTCAGATGAGTGTCATTTAGTACATTTATCAGAGCAGTCCTGGTGATACTATGTGGGCAGATGCCAAATTGAAAATTGTCATTAACAACATTTGTTGATGAAAAGTAGGCTGCTTGAAGTAACCTCTAACACTTCTCAAACAATGTATTAGTAGTGAGAATATCAAGGCTCCTCTTGCATTATAACCTGGTGTCAATTCACAAGCAGCACTGTTTGTTTGTGTGTCTGTGTATTAAGCATTTAATGACACTTCTAGTGCAACTTCTTTTCACCGTGCCACCCCGACAAAACAAACAAACTGATGGAACTTAAGAAGGGAGGATGAAAAAAATGAACCATGAGGAAACCGAGACAGAGAATAAACAGAAGTAATATAGTTCTGTGTATAAGAGGGAGGGAGTGAGAGTACCTTGAGCACTTGGACCTGTCCCTCATTCGTGATGTCTTTCAGCAGATTGCAGAAAGCTCGACACAATGATTCTGCATAGTTCTGTGGGCGAAAAAAATCATCATGGTATAATCATGGGTAAGTTGTGTACAATTAATGTGGATTTGTGTGTGTGTGTGTGTGTGTGTGTGTGTGTGTGTGTGTGTGTGTGTGTGTGTGTGTCTCACCTGAAGAAAGTCTGTGGCAGACAAATATAAGTAGGCATTTACAATCTGAAAGCAGGTGCGCAGGTTTTCGGAGCTCAACTCTGAAACAGACCATCAGATATATACACTTTACCAAATTGGACAAAAAGGGTTTACTTGATGGATGGGGAACGGGGGACAGGGACGGGGACGGGGAAACAAAAGCAGAGAGGGAGGTGAAAGGCATTTGCTGATAAATGATCCTGCTGGACAAAAAACAAACATTTGTTTTACTTTTTGAAATGTTCAGCATGTGGTTAAATATGATCACAAATCCCTAAGGTTATCCAGTGTGACTCAACTGTATAAAACTCACATGACCAGTCCATGGGGAGGAAGGGATTTATCCTTAATTAATATTAGTGCAGAACAAACTAAACCTTGAGATGGAGGAAACTCACACCAATAAATTAAGTCATTAAAAAGTCTAGCAAAAAAGGTGTAATATACATTTTGCTTTTAAAACTCACTATAAGTATACAACAAGCTTAACCAGAGTTAATATTGTCCATGAAAATACCAAAGACAAAAGACAAAAGTTTCTTGAGTCTGTAACAGCTGCTTCTGATGTTTTGTGCTCTTGCATGCTAAAAAGTAATTCAACCAACACGAAAAAAGACACAAAACTAACTCATTGAGGGGATTTAAAAAAAACTGGATTATCTATTTTTGAACCAACCAAATTAAAGATATCCATGATGCAACAAATGAAGATTGCAGCAATAGCTTTATATCCCTTAAAACACACAAGTGGCTGCCTATCTGCCAGCATTTATAAGAGGTTGTGAGAATCTTTTAAAAAATAACTACAAGCTTAATTATTAAGCAATCTGCTGCCTCTGTAACATCAGTACTGGATGAGACCTGTGGCTATGGTCTATGAAGTATTTTTTCACATTGTGCTCTGGTTATACGGATTTAAAAAACATTTATACTCAACAGCAGGGGCTACATTCAAACAGGATTCAAATAAAACCATAACCTAAGGATAAAAGTAACCGTACAGACAAAAACTCAAGGGCACAACAATGGGTGCTGTAAAAGAGCAACAAAAGAGGCCGGAACATTTTATCATCAGAAAACAGCAGATATGCTCTAAGAAGCCCGGCCAGTGTAACGTCAAAAACAAATTACTCTGAAGAAGTTGTACAGATATGGTAATGTATGAAGAGGGAAAAAATGCACTCAAGGTAACACTAGCAAACATATACATACCTGCAAACTCAGACGGGCTGAAACAGGACACATGGAATAACAACTTATGACAATAACTTATTTCACCAGTAAATTCCTGTTAAACAACAAAAACAACCACTGGATGGGAAAAGGGTATTTTACAACAACTTTGAATGCAGCACAAGGCTGGCGAGGCAAATTTCAAGTGAACGCAACATCTGTGTTGTTTTTCAGACAACGGCAGCTATAGACTGTTGTTGGAATCCTCTCCAGTGAAATACAAACACACTTTTACACCGTTTAGCTGTCAGCATTTTAACCGTGTTTACTCCAGCTGCTAGCAAACGGTAGGCTAACGTTACCTGCTGTCGAGTGTAGTGTTACCGTAACTAGCGTCCCGTGCGGCGATGTTTCAGTTTCCTCGAACGTCCGTTTTCGGAGCATCAGAGAGAAGCGGAGGCATTTAAGTGGCACCTAAATAAGCCACCGATATCCGAGTTGCTATTCGGTCCGATAGATAACGGTCGTTAAGGCACCGGTGCCGTATTAGCACTGGGTCTCGGACCCCCCCAAAATAAAAACTCTTCGGATCTACACAATTCACGTGGATGATATTTACCCATTCAAAATGGCGATTTTTGCCGAAAAGTTTGCAGGTATGCATATAACACTTTGGACCATTAGCAGACAATTACACACAGGAGGCTGGGGTGCAAAGAATTAACTTTCGTCCGGTCAGTGTGTGTGCACACTGGAGTCAATGTGGTACCATGGCTCTAACTGTTGAGCAGAGCAGAGAGAAACCCCTCACTGACACAATCAGTTGTGTAAAAGGTTTGGTGTCACAATCAGAAGTGCACACTGAGTGAATGATTTGCCACTCAGAATATGAATGTGATATTTTGTACTGTACACAGAGTATTAAGTGTGGGGAGTGTTGGGAAGGAGGAAAAACAGCTTTGCTAATTGAGCCCAATTTTAAACTATTTACAACAAATTGTCAGGCAGTTGAGCAAAAGCAGTAATCAATGAATAAAAGAGAGGAGTGATGGTGTTGTGAGTGTGAGATGTTTTGAGAGAGATGAGGACAGGGGCAGAAAGAGGTGGCCTAAACATACACCACAACTAACCTATACACAGTAGGATAGAGGGTTGAGAGTAATATACGATGGCATGGTAACAGACCCTAACACCTAGAATAGCCTCTGCATGGCACCAGGAAATATATACTGTATAGACACCAACACAGAGACAGGTGAGAGGTGAGGAAGAAAAAAAGAGGAGACAGACACAGCTTATGGACAGACAGGAACTAAAAGACTCACACACCCTTGCATGACAACACTAACACCCTAAAACCGTCCCCCACACAGCATCTATGTATACACCGAGGCTAACGTGACTAATTTGAAAGTAATACGGGCTGACAGTGTCACTGCCTCTTACACCTAGAATAGTTGTTTAATTCAAACAAGTTGACAGGGTAACTAATTCTAACACCCAGGATAGCAGTTAGTAAATGGGGGTGTTATTTTTGCTATAACTCTTCTCAGGTCAGGACTCACCAAAAGAGTCCCAGGATTAATCTCAGGGGTCACCAGATGATTAAAGGATATAAAAAAGTGTTTTCTGCTTTTCTACAAGTATTGCTTTTTCTTGTGATATACTGGACACTTTTACGAGGCTGTAAATTCTCTTCAAATGAAAACACTCCAGGAAGGAAAAATCAGTTTGGTTGACTGCTCACAACTCATGTCTACACTAAGACCATTCTTGTGATGAGGTTACAAGATGCCTACTACAGGATTTATTTAAAAAAATATAGCAACAAACACATGAACATGATTTCAGGCAATAACCATACGGCTTATTGCCCAATGCACACTTGGATCCTTCTAAGAGCATCTTTTATGGTTTCATGAAGAAATGTAATCCTACAATCAGAGACCTGAAAACCCTAAAAGCATTTATTTTGTCAGTCTAATACATTGTTTCTCTGTATCTTGTTATTCTATAGTACAGACACCTACATTTGCAGTAGCTTAGGGGGATATAGTTATGTTATTTTCAACCCAAGTGTCTCTTTCCAAAGCCAAAGTTAAGAAGAAACCTTCTGAATCCAAGTTTCATTAAGCACCTTAACTCCTTCTTCCTCGTCAAGGTTTGTATGGGACAAGATTAAAAGTCACTGGTGAGTAAGTAGTAATAGAGGCTGTCCAATCTAACCATGCTGGTTCATACAGGTGCTATTAATGTTGATGTATGCAATATGTTCTCTCTAGCCATCTGCCAGCCACAGTAAGGTAATGAACATAATGTATGCTGCCATCTGTGCAGGTACATAATGTATTCCAGGGGCCTATTTAGTCAGCAAATCAGCCTACATGAATATTCAACACTACAAACATAGCATGGGGCAACATTAGGCTAAACACATGCAGTGTGCGGGGAAGTTCTGAGCTCAGATCAAGAGAAGACAATGATTGATTTTAAAACCAAAATAGCTACAAAAGATGTGTCCAGAAACCGTAATAAGCAAAAACAACAAAGAGTGATGGTCTAAAAAGTCAGTGACATCAAATGTGCACTAAAGCAATTTTTGTGTAGTATACTGTAGCATGGGTACTGGAATGTAGAACCTCATGAGGAAACAGACCGGTAAAGGTGAGAGCTACACTACAACAAATGCTTTCCTGTGGTCAGGCCATTTATTTTTCTAAAGAATAAAGCAAAAGGTAACAGATTGCTTAACAGTAGGTGAACAAGGACATACAGCGTCATCGGACAAGGAAAGCATGATAGGTCCGTAGTCCTGCAGAGGAGGTGAATAAATGATCATGGTTCTTTGTTGTGTCTGTAGGTCAGAAGTGGGTGCATTTAGTGATTGCAACTTTTTTCTTAAAACTTACTTAGAAGCTGCATTACCGGCACCTGTATTACTTTAACATTTACAGTTTTCTGTACAATATTACAAGGAGCATTTACTAAACTACCCTTATTAAGCTTGTGTACTGTGAAATGTGAAAAAAAACTTCCCTCCAATATGATGAAAATCAATTCAAACATATCTCTTATAAAATCAGGGTGTTTTTTGGTGAACACTGGCAAAAAAGTGGCAGGTTAGCCATTGTTTATTTGGCACAATCCTTGTAAAAATGGACATTTGGGATCTACTGTGCATACAAGAAGAGATACCTGAGCCTTTGGTGTTTTATGAGTACTTTGAGACGTGTATACTGGCATTTTGATGCAGTTTTGCTATTGTGGAAATATCACATCAACCTGAGTGTGGAGTAATCCAAATGACTTTCAAAGTAGGAATTGAGGTCACATTTCAGGACACCGAGGTTGAGAAATACAAACTAACTTTTGAGGATACATTTTTCATTCAATAAAGGGTTCAACCTCAATACTGCAGCTCAAGTCAACAGTGCATTTCATGTATTAACAGGCTCAAAAAACATTTTTCTTCTGTGCTCAAGGCAATTTAGACCATATATTCAAATGAACTCAACAGAGACTGAAATCCTTTTGTTATGTCCTAAAGGTAAATAGGGCAGGTGAATAATTGAGTTCTGTTCAGTTCTATTAACAGCATGACACTTTCATCATCAAATATTATAAAAATTTATTTCAACTGAAAGTAATTCCCACACATCTGCCAACATGGCAAAATATAATTCACAGCAACAACAAAAAACACAATATACATGCTCATTTACCCAAGAAAAACCACACCCAGCCACACTGGAACACACCCTTGGGTAATGGCAGTATAATGCACTCAGAGAGGAGCATCATGAGAGCCATGTGAAACAGTTATCTACTATACAGTCACAACAACACACAATTTCTACGCAATAATTGAAAAACACATTACTCAGTCAACACAAATGGCTGTGCACTTGTCTATTATAAACTGATCAGTAGATGTAATTTATATACAACAAATACAATCTGGACACTCTTCATCATGTGTTTTGTGCGGGAAAACATGATGAAGAGTGGGAACATTTATGAGTGAGCTACAAGCCAACACTCCAGGCACAGATAAAAAGCTACTCCAGACAGCAGGGAAACTATAGGAGCCTGGACTGACAAACATGACAAAAATGTGAATTTCAAATGAAGTGTGACCTTGGTAGGAAGAGCCCTGGGAGAAAACGTATGACTACTCCTAGTCATACGTTTTCCAGTGCGGTTATATGAAAAAAAGCTTTTGTCGGTTACATACTACAATGCACCAGCTATGCTAACTTTAAGAAAATAGGTCTCTCCTACAATTGATCTTTCCCAAGAGGATAAACAGTTGGGTATGGATGTTGGCTATAGTGAGAATCAGTGAAATAAAAATTCTTTGTTGGATAATTTCAGTTGGCAAAATGTGTGCTACACTTGCATGTGCGCTACAGACTAAGCCTGCCTGTATTTTTTTTTAATGATTTATATTGTTTTTGTTTTTACTTCCACTTCTTCGCCTTTTTCTTATTTTGTTTCTATTTTTTTCCTTCTACAAACAATATTGCAGGTGTCATTGGTTATATACACCCAGTGTTCAAAAATGTAAAAAATAAATTAGGGCTGTCAAAATGAACGTGATAATAAGTCAATGCAAATTCCTTTTAACGCCATACATTTTTTTGACACGTGATTCTGTGATTTGGGCCTCAAGCCGCTCTGTAGTTTGAGAAATCAGGAAGCGATGGAGTAGTAACATTGTGGATGGCTAGCAGAAACCATTAAGTGCTCCATGATAACATCCAGGGGATCACCAAACCCACCATCCGCCGTCTGGTCTACAAGGAGACCCGCGGTGTGCTGAAGGTGTTCTTGGAGAATGTGATCCGTGATACTGTCAACTAACACTGAGCACGCCAAGAGGAAGCTTTATTACTTATTTTGAACTAAATCAATGACCATTAAAAAACAGTTTAAGCTTCATTTGGATAGGATTGGATTATATTAAAAATAGTTTTAATATTTTGTTCTTGCATGTAAATGGCCATAGACAGAACGTTAGAAACTTAAGGTTACGACCGTAACCCAGGTTCTCTGATAGCATGAGCGACGTATCTCACGTATCCCTCAGAAGCACTTTCTCACTACGCCAGCCATGATTGGCTGAAGCTAACGCCAAAAGCGTTAGTCTTAAGCGAAAGCATTTTCGCACCCACCTCAAATAAGGGTTCGAATGGTGGTCCCGATAAAGCTTCCAACACCAGTGGCAAATCACATCCGGGAGATAATGACTTTGACACCAGGTGTAAGCGCCGTGCATTAAACTACAGACCAGGGGATGTTGTCCCACTGTCTTACCGTTTAAACCCACATGACATGCAGATATAGCTGCCAAACAGGGGACAGGCCGGTTATTATTATGAGGCCTTAGCCGTTATGACAGTTGTTTGGAGACAAGCCTATCTGTTGAGTACCGCCGAATAGGGACCAGGGTCCGGCGAGCGAGTTGTGAGCTTCACTCTATGGATAGTTAGCATAGACCCTGCCAGTATCAACGATGTCGCTTCTGAGCGAGAAGAGGTAGTTGAATGACGGTAAGGCGCACGGGCTGTGGGTTATATAGGGGCCCGCCCCTTGTGCTCCTCGCGTCAGATGTGGCCAGCCAATCATGGCTGGCGTAGTGAGAAAGTGCTTCTGAGGGATATGCGGGAAGGCGTACCCCATATGTGAGATACCTAACGAATGCTTGAAAGAGAACCCCTGTAGAGTATTATTCTAAAACAGAAAAGCCTATTTTGCAGAACCAATACTACAAAAGCAATTACATTTTCACAAAGACAAGGCGAGTGAGGACACAACTGCACCCTCTACACACACACACACACACACACACACACACACACACACACACACACACACACACACACACCCTATAATCAAATAGTCACATAAACAGCTGCTAAGGCACTGATTAAGCTTTAGTCAGTCCATCCTTTACAGCCCTGGGCATGTGCTGTACAATCCGCTTCGGTTATCAACATTAACAGGAAAATGAGCCTCACATCTCAGGGCTCGACATTAAGGCTTGTCCGGGACAAGTGGATTTTTTGTAGGACAAGTGGAAGAGAAATTTACTTGCCCCACTGGACAAATTAAAACTCAAACAAAACAAAAGGCCACTCATTTCGTCAATGTTACAGAATTGAAACAAATACATATTTTACCCCACAATCCCAGGCAGCGGGTCGGCGGGCCGCTAACGTTAGACCCAGCCCACTGTTCAGCGCATTCTCCGAAAGCGAAGCAGCATGAAAGCACGGCGAGCTAGCCGGTGTTAGCTTGCTAACTCCACCTTAACGTTACCTCCTTGCCACATCGTTCACAGAAAACAAGCTGAAAACAGAAGTCACTCGTGGCGATAGCAATGTGCTTTGTGTGGATGAAGCATTATATACGTTATTATGTGCCACTCATTCCGTTTATGTTACAGATTTTACTTTACCGATTTGAAACAAATACATATTTTACCCCACAATCCCGGGCAGCGGGTCGGCGGGCCGCTAACGTTAGACCCAGCCCTCTGTTCAGCGCATTCTCCGAAAGCGAAGCAGCATGAAAGCACGGCGAGCTAGCCGGTGTTAGCTTGCTAACTCCACCTTAACGTTACCTCCTTGCCACATCGTTCACAGAAAACAAGCTGAAAACAGAAGTCACTCGTGGCGATAGCAATGTGCTTTGTGTGGATGAAGCATTATATACGTTATTATGTGCCACTCATTCCGTTTATGTTACAGATTTTACTTTACCGATTTGAAACAAATACATTAACTAACGGTTAGACCCAGCAGCAGCGGGAGAGCGGACCGCTGACGTTAGACCCAGCCCACTGTTCAGCTCCTTCTCTGTAAGCGATACAACAAGAAAGCACCAGCAAGCCAGGCAGCCGGTGTTAGTTAGCATGCTAACTACGCTTTAACGTTACCCCGTCCCCACATCGTTCACAGAAAACGAGCCGAATAAAGCTGTCACTCTTGGCGATAGAAGTGTGCTTTGTGCGGATGAAGCATGAAGTTAATTTGACTCTTGACGGCTGGCTCTCTGCCTCGTAACGTTACTAGCTGCTCCGCTACTCGTTTGTAGCGGATTAAATATCAGGTAATAATCAACTATAAAGTAGCTACACCTTTTTAAAGGATCCCTTGGTAAGTGAAATTGTAGAAAGAAAAAAAAAAAAAAAAAAAACACCAACATTTAGTGGCAAAATCCATTGTTATGTCTACAAAATTATTTTAGATATAGTATAAGTTCAAGCCACCACTAACTCTGGTCAAAATATTGAATTAGTATCTCAATATATTGACTCAGTATCTCAGAATATAAACAAAGAATATCAAAGTAATGAGAAACTATAAAATATTGACTTAATCTCAATATATTGGCTTAGTATCGTAATATTGACTTAGTAACTCAACATATTGGTTCAGTATCTCAATATATTGACTTAGTAACTCAGAATATCTCAATATATTGACATAGTAACTTAGAATATTGACTAGGAATCTGAAAGTAATGAGAAACTTTAAAATATTCACTTAGAATCTCAATATATTAACTTCTGCACACCGGCGTGCAAAGTATAACTTTTTATTATGAGTCTGGAGATCCTTTTTTCTTGTTGAAGGGGAAATCTGTTCTTGGGACACCTTTTGTTTCTACTGTTTAAACTGAATTGTATTAATGTTGATAGTGTTTGGATGCTTTCAATGGTTTCTTCAAATTCTGCATTAGCAAAACACAAAAAAAAATTATAAAATGATGAATCTTTACCAGGACAAGTGACTTTTGTTCATGGACAAGTGAAACGTAAATGTACTTGTCCGAAGGACAAGTGCCTCAAAAAGTTAATGTCAAGCCCTGCATCTGACTGTGAGAATGGCCTCTGAAGTGCCTCTAATGGTCATCGGGGACACTGCTGTAAATAATAATAAAAAACAAAATTTTGCTTTTAGTGTGTGTGATAGGGCATGGTTAAAAAAAAAAAAAAAGTAGTGCCACAATCTGTACTGCAATCTGTGACACACAAGGACATTTACAGTGTTTATTACAAGCCAGCCAGATACAAAAGGTTTGAGCTGAGTAAAACTCTAGGTTTGAGGTTTAAATGCATAAATATATATTGGAAAACTGACTATTCTCCTTTTTATTGTTTATTTCTTTTTAATTTAAAACTTGAAAATGAAGAAAACTTAAAGAGGACAACCTCTGAATAGAAATCAAACCATGTTATATTGTAAAATGCTGACGACAGCTTTCTGCATAGCTACCTTATTAAAGCACAAGTTCTTGAAGACCTTAAAGCGTAACTCTCGCCAAAATGCAACCTAGGGTCTTTTTGTGAATGTACCCGAGCCAAACTTTCGTTTAAAAGCATAAGGACGTAAGCGCCACTTTTAAAAAGAGATATTTCACCGCTGGAAAGATGAATATGTATTACTATTACATTGGGTAATTTATGTAGTAGAAATGTGAAATTTCTTTAGAAATTGGTGCCTTCTAGACTGAGAAAAGCCAGAAATTTTTTTTTTGGCTCATGTGGATGAAACACAACTCCCAGAATGCACTTGCTTCGCTTTCCTACGAGTCCACTCCCAAGCCACACCTAACAGTTACAGACATACAGTGAGGCAATCAACTCAAGTGTGTTTTATTGTCATTTCAACCATATACACGAAACAATGTTTCACCGTGGCTTAAGTGGTGTTACACATTTAAAATATATAAAAATGACATACAAAACAGGCTACGTTTAGTGCACGCACATTATAGACTCCGTAAAGTTCAGCTAACGCATTGGTAGCATTAGTGCTTGGTGTGATTTAAACACAGTATGAATGTGTTGAAAAATGAAAAGTGAATTTGCGTAGAATGGTCGGCATTTAACAGTTAAACTCCACCAGCGGTGAGCAGTTAGTTGGATACAAGCACCCCATTTCTGCACCAGTCCGTGTTTACACAGCCCACCTCCACGAGTCTTACCCGGCGACAGAGCAGCATCTCTATCTGCTCGGAAGGCTAGCAGGCCTGGTAGCTTGATAGCGGAGTCCTGTACACTGTTGTTCAGCCATGTTTCCACAAAAACACAGCAGTCTCTGAACTCACGTTGTCAGTTTCGTTGGATGTAGTCCAGTTTGTTGTCAAATGAGCGAACACTTGCAAGCAGGATTAATGGGACAGGTGGTACACATGTGCGGTAGTTTGAATGCACATAATTGTTGTAAAAGTTTGCTGCTGAAAAGAGACAGCCTGTTTAGCTCAACTTCAACATGGCTGACACTTGCCTCGCATCGGGTAGTGACAGTCACACCCCCTATGGGCAGGTTGAAAACATGCGGAACTTGCTGGCTGTAGTCCACAGACTCTGGGCAAAAATGCCTCCGATGACTTTGGCTTTTTTCCAGACCCAATATACAGAGAAATCTAGTCTCAGGGGGACATGAGGGAGGGAAGCACGGTCATTCGAAAATACTACCGGGTTTCTACTGATAGAAAGCTTAATGCTAATCGGTGAATTATCCCTTTAAGATTGCCCGTATTTTCATTTCCGGTCAAATGGCCTTTTCAACAGGAGTGATAGGGGCACTACTATGACCGCATCAAAATCACTATTTTTAAAACACTAAGAAGGTTCGACACAACATGAAACTTTGCTTGAAGTATCACCAGGGGTAGAAAGGTTTTGAACAACTCACTTTAGCAGTTTGTTTTTCCGCTTGCCGCCATCTTGCCAGTCAAAAAGCAGCAATCTCCGAATGCAACGTAACAGGGAGGAGAGTAAAGATGGAAAGCTCCTAAAGCTTAGTTCCATATAAATGCACCAATAATTTGTTGTTTTGTCATTAGTGAAAAACAATATTGACCTTGTAGTTGAAAAAGGAGCCTCATATAAGAATGACATGTCCTCCTATGGAGTTCGTTCATTCGCATTTGGAGATTGACACTTTTTGACTGGCAAGATGGCAGCGAGCGGAAAAACAAACTGCTAAAGTGAGTTGTTCAAACCCTCTTTTTAGTAAACTCTGTGTACACAAACAATTTTCTCAATGCTCGAGTTCATGTGTAGAGCCCCTGGTGATTCTTCGAGCAAAGTTTCATGTTGTGTCGAGCATCCTTAAAAAAAAAAATAGTGATTTTGATGCGATCATAGTAGTGCCCCTAGCACTCCCATTCAAAAGGCCATTTGACCAAAAATGAAAATACGCGCCATCTTAAAAGTGGCACTTACGTCCTAATTATGCTTTTAAAAGGTTTGACTCTGGTACATTGACAAAAAGACCCTAGGTTGCATTTTGGCAAGAGTTACGCTTTAAGAGTAAAAAAAAAAATAACCCTGTAGCTGTTCAGAGACAGCTTACTTTGCCAGGGTTTTCTCTATACAAATGACTCGTTGCAAAGAAATGAAAAGCAACAAGCGCAACAGGTACAGTTACAAGATGAGAAGCCAACTCCCATTGGTGCCATTTGAAAAGTCACGGACGAGTAATCATGCATGAGAAAAGCAAGAAAAGCTCATCAAGGGATTCAATGAAGTGGCAAAACCTTTTACTTTATAGTGAGACACCCATGTATGAGATGAGCAATGATGAGAAAAGCAGAAACCTCCCAAAATTTCTGGCACATCTCACTTTAGCTGATGCAATTGCAGCTCAAGGTTGAACAGGGCAAATAAATCTAAAGAGATTTAGACTACAAAGAAAAAAAGGATAATGATCATTAGGATATCAAACTTTAAATAAATGCACAAAATTACGATAGATACACACACACACACACACACACACACACACACACACACACACACACACACACACACACACACACACACACACACACACACACACACACACACACACACACACACACACAGGGTTGGGTACTGAAACCCGGTTCCACTATGGAACCGGTTCCTACGCAAACGGTAGTATTCAGACCGGATTAGAATGCAAATTTTGCACTGCACGTGATCGCTAGTAAACATATTACACTTCCTCTGCTAGTCTATCGTTCAGGACAAGACCGTGTAGCCTGGTGGTGGGGGAGGCGGGACAGTCTCCCCAAATTGTCTGCCCTTTCAAACTCCTACCTGGGTGTGTACAGCCCTCTTGGACACTATCGGAGATAGTTCTCTCCTGTGCAGGACATGCCATAAGTCAGGAGAGGTGTAGTATCTTGCCAGAGAAGGCAAATATAGTCATTTTTCTGCAAAAGAACTGCTAAAGTTTGAAGCTGGTTGGCTAACCAATATGGTATTTGGTATTGGTATTTTGGTATTGGTATTATGTAATTTTTCTGTTTTTCAAGAATCAGTTTAGGAATCAATTAGGAATCGGAATCATTTTACAAATTACCGGTTCGGCATCGGAATCGTAAAAATCCAAACGGTACCCAACACTATACATAGGTCATATTCCAGTAAATATGGCCAAATATTTCCAACATCTATGATCGCTGTAATTAGTCATTACTTCTCGTTGAAAAGTCTGTAATAAAAAGATTTTCCTTCTAAAGGGGATATCCAGATTGATCCATGGAGTACATTAGCTAGGCAGTTAACTGCGTGACCACATTCTTTCACAGGCAAAAGAGGAGACTGAAACCTCGCTCAATACAGTATCATTGATCTTCGTGGGGATGGTCTGACATGTCTTTGGCTGCACTAGTAATTGCTAACTAATGGGGTGATAATAAAGCAGTGTTTTGCACTGCCACATTTTGTTCTGTTATTACTTTAAAGCCACTTCAGCAAGGTCATGTTGAATTACCTTGTCTCTATTCTCATTTATTTAACTTAAAATTCAGCAAGGCAGGCTATTAATACAGAAACAAATGGTTGAAAATTAACTGTTTTGATAATCAATTAGTTATTTAAGTCAAACAAAAATCCCAAACACTTACTGGTCCCAGCTTGTTAGATGTGAGGGTGTACTTTCTCCTGGTTTTACTTCATTGTTTTTACCATTTTTTTTTTAAATGTTATAAACTAAAACGATAATCTTTTGATAAAACATGATAATAAGGAAGGCTGAAGGCTATTTATAGAGACAGACCTTTATTCTTAATCTTGTATGTTAACTAAGAATACTTTATACATTTATAAAACACACTCATGTTTTCTTTTATTTTCCCATTAATGTGTTGATTAGTTGTTGCTGCTGCTCTCTGCTTTTAAAGCAAACTCAACATTTCCTCCACCTGTTTCAGAGGGAAGCCCTCTAGCAGTTCAGTAGCTATTAATGTTTCCCCGGAGAGCTTTTAATGGGAAATAGCAAGACGTGTTGAGTTCCAAATGCTCACTCTAATCAGTGTGATGCCAACAAGGAAAACAACTTCCCTACTTACTCTCCATCATCACTAGTCAGTGCAGCACACACGGCTGAAATGTGTCCTAGTTCAGAGCGTGGTGGCAGTGATACAGGACATAGTGGTAGTCTAACAATTTAGCAAAGGCAAGGCAGTTGGCATTCTAATTAGGGAATTTGCTGCTCCAGTTTAGCAGTGATGGAGCGGGGTTCTTTATCAGGCAGGCCAGGCCACACACCTGGCACGCTGCAACACCATACAAAGCCAAATTCTTCTCAATGGCCCACATCACCCTACTGCTCTCCATGGACTAAATAAATGAATCACCGAATGTTCTGGTGAAAACCAGCCAAAGATAATGACTGACCAGTTTGATGAAAAAGAGTAAAAAAACAAAACAAAGTTGATTTCCTCTGATGTTTTTCATTAAAATATGTAAATAAATGCAAGAGTGTTTCTCCACTTATTTTGTGTTCAGCGTTCAATTCTGACCTGTGACCAAACCTTCTCCTCACTTCTACTGAACTCATCTTTTCTACACATCCTTCCTTCTTGGATTCTGTGCTTCCAACTCCATCTGTCAACCTCTAACCCTACATTGCCTTATCTGTCCACTTATTTCCTTAATTATTAAAGTATTGTAATTTAAAGGGTTGTCTTTTATTTCCCTCCATCTTCTCTCGATCTTACACCTTCTCCCCTCCCTCAGTCCATCATTAATCCAGACACTTACACACATGGGAGCTGATCAGTGTGCACTCATACTTGAAAGCTCTTCAATCATGTTAAGGACTGTGACTGGGATGCTGGTCCCACTGTCAGACTTCTATGAGTGTGTAAATGCACTTGTGTTTTTAAATCAACTTTTATTTTATTTTCATTTTTACTAGGTTTATTGTCCTTGCTTGTAGAAACAGATGAATGCTCCATAAAATGTTTCAGCATTGTCGCCGGTTAGCTCAGTTGGTAGAGCGGGCGCACATATGCAGAGGTTTATTACTCGACGCAGAAGGTCCGGGGTTTGAGTCCGACCTGTGACGGTTTTCCTACATGTCTTCTCCCCCCTTTCTCTTCCATTTCATAGCTCAGCTTTCCTCTACAATAAAAGGCAGAAATGCCCCGAAAAAAGATAAAAAAAAAAAAATGTTTCAGCATTGTTGCGGTTGAGTCACAGTGACAACCCCTTCCCACACACCTAAAATTGGATTTAAAAAAAAAACACAGTTTGCCAACGCTGGGCTTTTGCATGCCTTGGCTGCAGACGTTGTTTTTGTCACCTTCAAGCCCCCTTTAATTGACTGTGATTTATCTAAAATTTAACCGGTTTAGCTTTTCTGTTCAGATCTAGATAAAAAGTAGCCTGGTCCTACCAGACTCTCGTACATTTCATTTCTGCAGAGAGTCTGGCCACTCTCCATTGAGTGTTTAAGTGTTAACTTCATGAAGGCGAGTACTCTGTTGAAGTTTAAAACTATTGGATCTGCCCAGAGCCACTCTGGTAGCCTGGCTCCGCCCTCCTACGTACTGCCTGGTAGGAGCAGGCTCACAAGAGGGGAGATGACAACAACAACTATCCGATTAGCATCGCTAGCGTTCGCCTTAGCCAACTCCTTCACAACTAATGGAGCGAGCTGGAAAATCAAGCTGTTCCCGAACTCCATAGGGAGGAGGGCCACAACATCATCGCCAACAAAACTCAGCAAAGACTGTTCTTGCTTGGGCTTTAACTTCTGGATATATTTCTCCGCCGCCATTACAGAACTACAACTCAAACTAGCGCACGTCACAACCTCAACGTCATCGTTTTCAGCCACTCCCTCTGTTCGCTGATTGGACCGCCAAAGATTTGGTCGGAGAAAACCCAAGAATATACCACAAACCCAGACGGAGTACTTATGGAAAATGAAAATTGAGCGAAGTACGTAGGAGGGCAGAGCCAGGCTAGATAAAAAGGGCCTCTCTTATCTTTTCATGCATCCATATCAAAAGCTCCTCAGAGCACACCTCCAGTGAATATTATTATTATTTTACAATTTGTCACTTCATCTTCAATCATTTTGTTGCCATCACTTCTTAAACCATTCATTTTCTTCCAACAACTGCTTCCCTTTTTCTCGATTCTCTTCATATCCTTCCCCCTCCGTTTTATCCATCCGTGATGGTCTTTGTAAGTCCCTTGCTCTTCTGTGTCTCATGGATTCCCTATGCACACAATAAGTGATGAAATGCTCCAGTAACCAGATCAGGCTACAGTAGTGTTCATATTAGTCTGACTCACTCGTTATGTGCAAAAGCACCAAAATCAATACTGTTCCTCATAACACTGAAGGCCACACTGTGTGAGTGTGAATGTGTGTGTGTGTGTGGTGACAGCAAGTGAGGTGTCCCGATGCTCCAGGCCTGTGATAAATCATCCAGCCACTTCCATTCAATCTGCCACCACTCACAGCTGCCTACAGACCCAGAGTAGTGGCCCTTATGCCTTAAAGCTACTGCAAAGCCACAAATGTGATGTTTGCAAGCTACACTTTCCAGAAGTGATAATAAAACTACGAAAATGAATACCATGTCCATGAATTGCATCAACTTTCTGTCCTCATTTAGCTTCTGTGATTTGAAAGTATTTGATCATACTCTATAATGCTGGTTCGTTTTTTTTTTTTTTTTTTATTTATTTAAAAGGGACAGTGCACATTAATGTGAGTACAATGTCCAACATGTAAATGTGCCAGATTTAGCCGTACCGGCTAATTTTCATCTGCAGTCCCTTTTAGTCCCTTGTTAATGTATATGTTAATGCTAAACGCCATGAAGTGGGGAAACAAATTCAAACCCATTTGCACACACATAGACACAATGAAATCGCATGTTAGCTCACCCAGCAAAGCTGACATGTTCTGGAAAATTCTGAGCAGCTCCGGGGTGATGGCTGGGCTGTTCTCCAAAGTCACCAACCTGCATAATGAGAGGGAGGAAATAAGAAAAACAGGCACAAGGGAAAGTAAAAGGAAAGGAAAAGAGAGAATGAGACGGAGAGAATAAAACAGAAAATGGGGGTGAGTTGTGAGAAAGGAGTACAGAAGATATAGATTAAAAGGTGGCAAAATAAAATGGAAAGAAAAGTGGGTGTAAAAAGAAGGAGGCAGAGGAAAGGTTAATGGTTAATGGTTTTATGTAAAGAAAAATATACATACAAAGTATACATATAAAGAAACATGTCACATAAATCCTACGATTGTTTGAATAATCAGTGAGTACAGTGACAACAGTTTTACACATTTGTAGGGCTGAAACGATTCCTCAAATAACTCAAATAATTCGATGACTAAAAATCCTTGAGGCAAAATGATTTGCCTCGAAGCTTTCTTTTATCAACGTTGTATCGCTCACAGTGTTTCCGCACGGATGGTTATTACTGTTGCACAC
Source organism: Perca flavescens (assembly GCF_004354835.1). Lineage (NCBI taxonomy): Eukaryota > Metazoa > Chordata > Actinopteri > Perciformes > Percidae > Perca > Perca flavescens. The sequence continues at coordinate 22,304,487 of NC_041335.1, read as the reverse complement.
CGGGCTGACGCTGCAGGCGATACATGCCATAAAGACTGATGGCAGCGTAAATAGTGAGGGGCTAAGAGAAGAGACAGGCTGGAGAAAACGACAGAAAGTGTACAAAGTTTGGAATCAGTTCAAACGTAATTAAAACGAAAACTCTGTACAGTGTGTTTACTCCAAAATCAAACTAGCTTACTACAATAATATCACGACGTCAATAGAAAACATGGAGTCTAACTTAATCATCCATTCCACGAAGCGGACCCGACAAAAGTAAATCACAGAGTCGTATGGACGATGAAACTACACCAAACAACAACTACCAAAAACAAAGACAAGAAAATACGTAGTGGTGACCACAATTTGATCTCTAGAGCCGACTTGTTGACTATCCCTTCCGAAAAACAGCTGATTGTTGCGCACCATTTTCTCTCACTCTCTCTCTTCACGGAGAAACAGCTGATCAACGATCTACTAGCATAAGTGTAACAGAGCTGTGTGACTTTGTAATCAAATATCAATGAAAATAGTTTGAGTATAACTAATATTTACATATAGGCCTATATACAGATCGGTCTCAGGTTGAAACTTGTAGTTCCGAAAGGTAAGTTGCACAACTTAAGGTAATGTTTATGTATGTTTAATGTATGCCTGAGTTTGAAGTTGTGATTGCATTTCAGAAAATGTTTTCTTTAAAAACAATGTAATATGGCACTTAAATGCACTTAATGTTTAGTTTTTTGAGAGATGATATTGTAAGCAATGTAGGCAATACAAATGTTGCTTTTTCCAAAAATTAAACTATTGTATATTATTGCTCTTCAATAAAACAAAAGTATTTCTTATCCGATTAATCGATGGAATAATCAGCAGAATACTCGATTACTAAAATAATAGATAGCTGCAGCCCTACACATTTGTTTCTAAAATAGAAGAGAAGGGTTTCATGGCTCTCAGTCAGCACCACAAAGGTGTAACCGGGGATTTCCACTGGAAGCGTAACGGCTGCGGACCGGCTCCGCGGCGTGTCTGCTGCGTGCTCCGCCGTCCGTCAATACCCACCGGGTCCGGATTTGTTGCGGAACGGCTGCGGCCGTGACTGACAGCTGTAGTCACGAGGACCCACAAGTTCTCGCGAATTCACGTAGAATAGAACCACAAAACCAACAACAGTTTGTTTCCATCCAGAGGAGTAGAGGGGAAACGACTCTGTGCTGTGTTTTCAAGGTGTAGTGCAGGGAAATATGATCCGCCGTGAGCACGGTGTATTTTATTTTGAAAATTAACCGGATATTTATTTCGCTTCTGTGCTCGACATCCTGTCCCGCACTATCTGCCGTGTGCTGAATTGCTGCGGAGCTCTTCGTCGTCCGTCAAAAATAGAAGCTCTGCGCATCTGCTGCGGAGGGGTGCGGACTGACGGAACTGGGACGGAGTAGGGACGCAGGCGTTCCGCAGTCAGTGGAAATACACACACTGACTTTAATGGAAACCTAATGACTCCGTCGACGTTCCGGAGACGTTCCACATCCAGTGGAAATTGCCGGTAATGGTTATGGACGACACCCCAGACAATTGCCCATCTATGCCATATGTTAAAACTGCTCAGGACCGCACAGTACAAGTCCTGCACTCAAATGTTTACTTAGGTTGTTTTCACACCTGAGCAGTTTGGTCTGTTTTAACCATTTCAACTGTGTGACATTTGTTTACAATGTTTGGTGCGATTGACCATGTGCAGTTTGAACGCAAACCGAACCAAAAGTAAAATGCAACAATGTTGCAACTTCACCATCAAATCGCACCGAGTTCACCGAACTATAGGTGTGAAAGCGCCCTTAAAATAAAAAATAGTAGTGATAGACCTATAATCGGCCCAGGCCGATTACCGGCCCGTTTTTTGGCAGTTTGCAGATTATCTGTATCGGTGCGTTATAGTGCCAATATAATTAAAAAGTGCGCTACTTTGGCTCGGCTACAGATCTGCGTCAGTCCCCCGGCTTCGGTTTCGCTCACCACTGAGTTTGACTTAATGTCCCGCCCACAACACTATCTGACTATCTTTTACTGTGTATTATCTTGAAAGTTTCAAAAATTTTAAATAATTGCTTAAAGCTTTTAAACAAAGTGTTGTCTAAATCTGGGCGGCAAAGTCACCAGATGACAAAATTTTCTGAACATAGCCATACTGAGAAATACAGAGAGAGTTGTGTGGAGTGGATAGTCTTAATTAGCTTTGTAGCAACTTATTTGGCAATGGCTTGAATGTAATGTTCTCTGTCAGGTAAAGGTAGTAGTACAATGTTTTCCTCCGAAGTAGAAGTACACAGTAAGTCAGTAGTATACAGTTAGGTTGCATATTAAGTGCTTTGAGGAAGAGCCCTGCATTTCAGCCCCAGTCCGACAGGGCCAGACTTATTTACCACCTTTGGGACGGGCTTCAGGTCTTAGCTCACACGAATATTGGGCCTGTATCAGGCTTCTCCTTTTTGTTTTAGACATCCAATAAATTAAAAGAAACTATGAGAGGTGCAGCGCTGGTGGAAACAACACAAGACCATGCTACCGCGACTGTCGAGACTGGCTCGCACGGTGTTTAGTGTCCCCACCAGATGCAGCAGCCGCGACTGCGAGCGTGTCTTCAGCACAGCTAGAAAATGTATAGAAGACAGGAGGACTGGAATAAAATCCTCGACTGTGAATGCTGTGTTTTTCGTTCGGGGTTGGACTTTGGGATTGGCCATATTCTGTGGTGAAGCCTTTAATGGCTAATAAGCTGCCTTGCGGTGCTCTACTTTGAGGGCCTTCTGTAAGTTATTTCGGGGTACAATGGTTCTGGAGAAAGCTGCAAGCAGCAATACAGGAGGCCAAGCAATTGGCCTGTTTTGAACAGGCACTGGACTAGTAGAAAAAAACAAACATAGAATGATACTGAGAGACCCACAGAGTGGCAGGAAAATCAGCTGATAAAAGCAAAAGAAAATGACATTGATTTTGTAAACAAAACAAACAAACAGGGCATGACTGTTTACCAGGCAGTATAAAAGACACAAAAGAGACATAAGACTGTGGCTTTGTACTACAAGCACAGGCAGCACGCTGGACATTGCAGCTCTCCACAGACAGGGAAATCATCTTCTACTAAAGCAAACTTTTTTGCGGTTGTAACGCAATTGCAAAAGTGAGCATATTGTTTTGCAGCAGATTCTTAAGATCGGAATTAGCAGTGGCCAAAACAATTACATAAATGCAAGATTGTGAGGCACCATGAATTCTCAACAGCTTCATCACCCACCTAGAGTGGTTGTCTGTAAAAATGTGAATTATAACATGATGTCACTGTGAGCCCATTTACCACTACTTAACCTTTTTATTTATCCCGGTGAGTCAATTGAGAACAAATTCTCATTTGCAACGACGAGCTGTCACATTCAAACAGGTACACATTCATACCTGGAAGCTGCCACAGTCTGATCTGCTGGCCACTGAGCAGCTCCACTGGAGCGGTTGGGGTTAAGGGCCTTGCTCAAGGGCACCTCATTTATTTTTATAAACGTCTGCATTGGGGATTTTCTTTATATAACGTGTAAATGTGTAGTGTATATGCATGTGGAGCATGTGTGTCCATACCAAAGCTCTAGTCCATCCTCCAGCAAATACACATGTGGCGGCTGGGAAACATCGGTGCTCAGCTGGATGACAGGAAGAAGGAAAGGGTACAGATTCTTAGACTCTGCCCCCAGGCCCTGTGAGAACACACAGATACAGAAAGTCAATGCCAAATTAGGAAAACCTGACAGAATTCAGGGGCTTTGAGAACGATACTTTATGTGCTATGGCTTAATGGGTTTCTTGCCGAAAATCTGAGCAGAGTGGAGCGGGGAGAATTTCCGCTTCTCATGGAGCTGTTCGTTCCCTCCGCTCCCCTGCTTTAAAGCCACTCCACTCAATATCGCTCTGCGCTGAACTCCACTCAAATCAATCACCGCTCGCTCCAAAAAAAAAACTGTTTTGAATTTATCGGATGAAAAGCGCCCACCCTCCCTTCATGCCCGAAGCTCCACCAGCTAAAAGGGAGGAGGGGCGGGCGGCGTTCATCCACTGTGCTGCAGTAACACAGAGACGGGCTGGGGCATGCTTCAAACTCATAGTGTGAGCGTTACCGAAGCAATATTGGAGCGAGAGATAAGGCAACGCTCCTCTCTGCTCAATCCTCTCTGCTCATTTCAAAACCCTCCTGCTCGTGCTCCTCACTAGAGATGGCCCGATACCACTTTTTTGCTTCCAGATACCGATTCCGATACCTGAACTTGCGTATCAGCCGATACAGAGTACCGATCCGATACCAGAGTGTCATATATTTCATTATGTTTTAACAGCTGTATACTACTATCCCTGTATGGATGTGATATGATTTCTATCTTTGCTGTCGGTCTGGCTCAGGTTAAACTCTTTGTGAAACATAAACAAACACAAACAATGAATGCCCCAAAACTTTCTTTTATTCTCCAGTTTGACAGTCAGTTATAACGGAAAAAGAACATAAATAAACTACTTTAATGTAGATTTTCTTTAGGGCTTTATTACGTGGTATCGGATTGGTGCATAAACTCCAGTACTTCCCGATACCGATACCAGCGTTTTAGGCAGTATCGGAGCCTGTCGGTATCGGAACATCTCTACTCCTCATTAGCTCACTCTCCGCTTAGATGCTCTGTTGTGGGCCCACGGTGCAAGAGCATAACTTCTTATATATTAATATATAATTTATAATATAATAAATATAAGATGCATGTAGCAGAGTAAGCACGCTGCAGGCCATGTGCAACTGTTCCCACTTTCAATAACAAGGAGGTGTCAAATAGTGGCCTTTTGTGGTAACACTTTACTTGAAGGTATCTACATAAGAGTGACATGACACTGTCATAAACACATGACACAATCATGACACATGAACCCCAACTCTAACCCTAACTTGTCATGATAAAAACCAAATGACACTTACTAAAAGAAGTGTTAGGTCATAAACTTTTATGACTTGTTTATAATGTTTATGACACGTTCATGACGTTCATGTCACTGTTATGTAGATACCTTCATGTAAACAAGTGTATATTATATTGTGTATTAAGTAAATAAGTGTACTTATGTTTGGCTGCAATTTAAGTGCCTTACGGTGAAAGAGTCATTTTATGGCTCTTTTAAAACAGAATGTGCCAATTTACTAACTGGTTCAGAAAAGGCTCAGGTAAAACTGCACAATCTGACTCAATGTCCATTTAGTTGTCGTACACATTTTACAGACATACACATTTCAGGTGGCAAGGGGTGAGTTGGAAATGATGAAATTTTCCTTTGGAAAGAATTGCTCTTTAAAGTGTAATGGCCACACCCATCTGTTACACACGAACATGCATTGGACATAAGTATGTGCCTATTAGTATAAGATGAGGAAGAGGAATGAGCAGCTGGGCATTGTGTCATATTGACTTCAACAGTACCACATGGCTTTTAACTCATGGAGGACAGTCAAGGACAGTGCAGCTGGAAACACAGTTGAAGACTTAAAAACCAAAATCAATTTAAAAAATCCATTATATCGAACACAATGGTATATTTTACTACATTGGTTTCCTACATTGAGGTTGAAAGCCAGAATAAAATGTATGTATTCCCCTCCAGCACACCTTGATATATACTCAGCCTTAAATGATTATTAGAAGTCTCTCTTTTTGGAATAATCTCCAGTCATCCAGTACTTTGTGTGCTGGATGTACAGTGACCATTTGCGATTTGAATTCTGCTTCCCTGCTAATATTTATCTATGGGTAAAGTAAACAATGATGAACAGTACACATCTTTCTGCTTTGCCTATACTGCTACTCCATCTCTAATTTGTGTAGGTGAGCTCCAGCCCTGTTGTTGAATTTAACTAACTATAATGTTCTATTATTCTATATTAATTGTATCTGTAATATCTGTATTATTACTGGCACAAAGACTATATCCATTTGGCTACATACAGTATACTCTACAAAGTTTTAACTCATTATCTAAAGCTTCATAGCTTACAATAGACCAAGTTGTTTTGTGTAGAACAGCAACTCTTAATTTGAAATAGTTTTCTTGGAACTAGTCTGAACCAAGAAGTAAGTCTAGAACTTCAACCCCAATTATTTTTTTATTTTGTCAGGATTATATTGTATATATTAAAATCTACAATAGAATGTGGTTACACAATTTGCTAATCCAAGTCCCTTCAGCTGTAGGCCTTCAGTGGCTCCCACAGTGTGTGTCTATCACTGAGCGTTTCATCTGTGAAGTAATGCAGCTTCAGGCACATAGGGGTCCAAATCTTTCTGCAGGCTGAGACAGGCAGGTTCAATGCTGTGGGGAATGTAGCTTCTTTCTCAGGCTATTTTCTTCCTAACTTCAGTTAGTGATAAACCGGATTAATATTGAGGCAAATTATTGCAAATAAAATATACTAGTTACCCTACAAACAACAGAATCTTTACATTGCACTTGATGGGTAATCTGAGGTTTAAACCATTTGTTTGCTTATTGTGTGAGCAGTTGAATCTGAGAATAACAAAGTAGGAAAGACATACGGAGCCTCTCTCCAAGTTAGTGGAGTCATCATTTCTGGCAGGTGAGGGCAAGGTCAAAAAAATTAAATAAAACTTGGTGTCACAGTAACCCAGCCATTTGGGGAAATGCACCTGACCCAAGTCTCCCTAACAGACATTTCTGAACTCCGCCTCAACAACATGTGGCCAGACAAGTAAAACCACACATATTGCCAAATCCACTGAACAGTACCACTTGTCATGCTGCAGAACCTATAAATAAATAAACAATAAACTATACATTAAAGGAGCTATTTAACTCACCGAACCATTAATTAAGTTAAACCTCCCTGTCAAGTTGTATTCGATGTCCATATATTTTTGTTAAGGTTTTGCTTATTCCAATAGTTTTGGTAATGGACTATTTTCTTGTGATCCCGGGAGAGATTAGTCCAGGCTTGATGCAAAATCATGATGAGCAGCCAAATTTGTGCAATGAATCAAAATCATGTGAGTGTTGAGTTTGGTAAGGCAGCTGATTCAGGCAGTACATTTCTATCTGACAGCAGCCATATGAAAAGACTGGCACAAACATCTAGGCTTAAGCTGCTCAACAGCTCTGTTGTGTAGTCTAGTAATGCCTTAAATTGTACCCCATTCACAGATGATTATAAATACCTTTTTTTTGTTTTTATTGTTCTTCTAATCAACGTGTTTGGTGTTTTACAGCCATTAGCTGAATGGCATTTATATTTAAGTAGTTGATATTTATTGGAGTTTATAGTAACACAATGATGTTTGATTTTGTTTTATTATTGTATTTAAGTCAGGTGGCAAATGTAACACACACACACACACACACACACACACACACACACACACACACACACACACACACACACACACACACACACACACACACACACACACACACACACACACACACACACACACACACACACACACACACACACACCACTGTCTGCTGGTGGTGCATAACAATAATACACTTGCCGAATTCTGCTTGGCTGACAAGGATGCTTCCATGCATGAACACTGAGCATGTGTGGGCCTTCTTCAACATGACAAACATTGGAAGTTGGGGATGCACCATACCTGTACCAGGTGAATGAGTGTAGTGAGGATGGCACATCGCAGCATGTTGTGTTCTTCAGATTGCTTCCAGAGCAGGGGCAGGTACTGCACCAGACAGCCTACGTATGGCCGAATCTGAAGCACAAGAAAATGAAAAATAAGATGCAAAACACATACTGTGAGCTTCAACCTGTATCTTCCACAACAACTAAACTATTGTACTACTATCAAACTTATGTAAGAGTCTGTTGTTGATGATGCAGATGATACAAGTCTTATTTGTGAGCAGTGACAGGACAATGGTGTTCTCTGAATTGTTCCAGTCCAAGCAAAGTAGTATATCCATCAAATACCTAAACACACTTAATAACCACTTAAGCTTCCCAGCAGAGCAAGCTTATTTGGCCTGAAATTGTGTTAAAGGTCCCATGACATGGCGCTCTTTGGATGCTTTTATATAGACCTTAGTGGTCCCCTAATACTGTATCTGAAGTCTCTTTCCTGAAATTCAGCCTTGGTGCAGAATTACAGCCACTAGAGCCAGTCCCACAATGAGCTGTCCTTAGTATGTGCCATTTCTGTGTCTCTAACTATTGAGGAGGAGAGAGGGGGGGCAAGGTGGAGGGTGGGGGTGTGGCCTTGACCAACTGCCACTTTGCTCGTTTGAAAGCCATGATATCTCTCTCTCATGGGTGGGCCAAATTCTCTGGGCGGGCAAAGCAGAGAAAGGAGAGGTAACCGTAAGATTCCAGATTGGCCCATCTGAGCTTTCATTTTCTCAAAGGCAGAGCAGGATACCCAGGGCTTGGTTTACACCTCTCGCCAGTTCTGGCTACTGGGGGACCATAGACAGGCTGGGGGAACGCATACTAATGTTAAAAAACCTCATAAAATGAAATTTTCATGCCATGGGACCTTTAACATTCAGTAAAAATAAGTGAGCAACTGTGCTGTTAATGTAACACTCCCCCTCAAAACTTTTACCTTTAATTTGTTTGCGCAACAAGGATCACTCCATGTCTGACCCTAACCCTTTCCGACGGGGAACTCAAGCCGCTATCTATGCGCTCTTCAAAACCACGGACTCCATTAACAGAAACCAGTACATCGCAGAAAAAGGGAGTTGCTGTTCAACCGCTGCCTTGATCGGTTAGTTGCTGGTCTACTGCTGTCTCGATCGGTTAGCTTGTTTGTGTTATTGTGTGCCTTTGGTGAATCCGAACTTAATCTTAAGTGTTAGGCAACAGAAATAGCCTATGCTAGCTGCTAGTATAGGCTTTACCTAGGGTTTACCTACGTCCAAAAGCAACCGCCTCAGTATGTGCAGGCAGCCAGCCAGCCCAGGAGGGCCTATTTTATTGTGAAATTGTTATTTATTAATAAAAATCTATTGAATCTATTGGAACGCCACTATAACTTCCATATTGCCATATCTGATGACTGTTTTGAGTCGGGCCGAACAACACCCCATACAACGGCCATCTGGGCGGTCAGACACCATAGGATGGCATCACTCTGATTCCTGTGTGAAATTGGAAAATGTGATGGCACACTGTGTAATTAAGGTACATTTGCTGTGCAGCCAGCCAACTCTAAGGTATTGGGGTGCAGCACTGAATTACGGACTTCTGCCATTTTGTTTTTGTTGATTTATGCTCTCTGTCGTCCAAGTGGCCGGGCAGCAGACACCACACTGTGATTTTTTGCTCCATTACAGCTTTATAAGGAGTTGGCTAGAGACCGAGGGAACAGTAAAAAAGAAATACGACATAGAGCCTTGAGGACAAAGATAAAAGGTGAGAAAACAGATCCACAAACTAGCCTAGGATGACGTGTGACACTGACAGCAGGAAAAAGAGCTACATCTCACCATATCTGTCATGTTCATTTAAACACAGGCTGCACTCATGGTTTCATTGCCTAGTTTGCTCAGCTGCTGCCACTCTTTGTGGGTTTGAAATCCCTTGTGAGAAGAGTTAGAATATTAATGGGACATCTACTGACTCTAGAAGTTTAGCCAGGGTCAGTGACTGAGGAAGACTTAACCAGACTGACAGTTCCCAAGGATGATGAAAGCCATTTCTGTAATAGATTTAAGTCAAGGGATTGCTTAAGGGAATGTGCCTAAAACGGATCTGAAAAGAGCATGGGGGGTCAAGAGGAGGGTCAATTTTTTTAAAGGTTGACAGTTAAGTGGATTAGAACGATTTATTGGATGCTCAGAAAAAGAAGAAAAAATCCATACGGCCACAAAAGGACTGCAGTGGCAGAAGGGCGACTGTATCATCAGGGTAAATGAGAGCAGACATCAGAACAAGGGCTGTCTTCGGCCTTGTGATTTACAAAGAGTCAAGAATTGGACTTTGTCGGTTCCAGTGTCGCTGGATGTGAAAAATCGATTGTTTGACGGTTGTTTTACCTTGGTGGTCTGGGGCTAGTACATGGTGACAGATGTTTTGTATCTGTGTTGCAATGTTTTTTTACAGCTTCCCCTGCAGAGTACAAATCGATGACTCCAACTTTTTCAGTGTTATTCTTCACAAAACAGCTGCAGTATATCACCCAAGATGTCCAAAACAAGGGCTCCTTCATAAATATTTTAGAGTTTGACTCAACTTCAATTTACATACTGCACCTGATGATCGTAAACAAATAGTAGGAAGAGTAATATGTTCCAAACATTTCTTTATTTAATATCTCAGAACTCACCTGGATGTTCACTCTCTCGATGACACAGGAAATGACATGGAGCACCTGCATTTTAGTGTCGCACTCTGTCACCTGCTGCAACAACTGGAAGAGCAGCCCAAAGATAGACTCGAGGTACTAAACGAAGAAAAGAGAATTTAAGAGTTAGAAAAAGGGGTAAACGGAGAGGTGAAAATGTTAATTTATTCATTGATTATAGTGAAATGTTGATTCTACTCATTGCCGAATTAATATAATATATACACAGTTATTTCCACATTCTTGATAGATGTACTCACCGGGAGGAATTGCTCTGTCCGGAACTCAAAGTCATCAACAGGTGGTCATGAGTTAAGGATGAAATCAAACTTCTTAGCATAGGTATGCAAAGCAGTTCATCAGCACACATCAGCATTCTTTATTTGCTTTGGCATAGCTAAGGACTGATGAAAATGCTATGCCATCAGATGCAGTGAGGCGTAAATAGCAAATATAAGAATAGCATGATCAAATTACTTTTTCAAATTACGAAGTACGGGAAGGATATTGAGCTTTAGGGTTGTAGCTGTCTCAATCCGCACCTATGAGAAAAAAATATAAAAATACAGTTTTGAAAAGCATTTTATGAATCAGGCCTCTATCAGTGCATCTTAGCTAATCAAAGCTGCAAAAAGAGAAGACATACAGTGTTTGTAATGAACTAAAGTGAGGAAAAATAGAGAGCAAAGACAAACATGAACAGAAGAAGACTGCCACAGCTGCACATGCACCATATCAACCAAATATAAAAACTATAATTACATATTCCTTTAATGGCAGCCTCAGAAAGCCAACAACAACGAGTTATCACTATAGCAAAAGCTTTTAATAGCTGAACATTCTAGAAGTGTGCACCTGCAGCAAGTTAGCTAAATGCAGGCTGTCTATTGTTATAAAAAGGAAGGGGCCCCATCCACCCTTAAAGATTCTAGCAGTGTAATCTAGCCGTGTCAGAGAGATGGAGGTGGAAATGTCCACCAGAGAGAAATTGATCAGATGGAGGAGAGAAGATTAAAGAAGGTTAACGAGTAAAGAGAAAGGTGTGGGACTGAGAAGAGAGCTCCATTACAGCCGGTACTTGCTCTCAACAATTTTACAGCACATTGAAAGTAGAAAAGTCATCTGTGTGTGGATGTGTGTGTGTTTTTTTTTTTTACACAGACAAATGTTATCAATACTATCCAAATTATGAAAGGTCTTTGCAAGCTTTGTAATGTAATTACTTTATTTTTTCTTAATTTCCTAACACAGCTACGTACATTATTTCTTAGGACCTATACCCTCGTCTTTCCAAGGGGTGTTTAAGGGTTTTTTCTTAGTTTTTTTGCTTGCCACAAGACTCAATAAAAGAGTTTGAGAACTTTTTTTTTTTTTTTTTTTTTTTTTAGGTATTTAGTTACATGTTCATTTGAATAACTCACTGTAGATTAAGAGTTTTTATTGTCAAGATTACAGCAATCATATGTTAAAAATAGCAGGTTTGAGCAAAAAATAGTGGTCTGTATTCCTCTATGTGATGAACAAAGTACCTGGCAAGGACACCAGATCCGTTTGGTTAATATTCTACCCCAAAGAGTTGCCTATTCTGCTTTAAATAATACTGGCTGGAAAAATAAATCATATCAATTCTTGTTTTCTCTATGTGCACATTTTTCACATCCATTCAATATGGTAAACCCTAATTAATTTTGAAGACATCATACATTTTCAGGACGTCTCAATTGCAGTGGTTGGGAGTTTCTCTTTTCTGACTCTCAGCTTTTCAGACTTTTAATGCCAAACAATTAACTTCAAAGGTATGTCAGTTTCTGGAAGATACTTATTTTGCACCATGCTTATATTTACGCTTCAAACCAAAGCATACGTTTAGTAGTATCACACTTCACTAGCTGGTGAATTTTCACAATTTTGAAGTGGCCGATTTAAATAAGCAGCAATCTTTCAAAGAACCTCCCACAAAAACAACTTCCACATTTTTAGTGCACAACCTGTCACTGCTGCACAGGATGATAAAAGCAAAGTTACTGAACTCAGCTTTAAAATTCATGATGACATTTATACTTATTTGGACTAATTATGAATAGTATGTGTTTAAGAAGCACTGAAAAGCAAGCAGACTCTAAGGCTGCTGTGATACTATCCATCTAAAACACGCAATCACCATAATTTAACATGGATTTCTCAAAGGAGCGTACGTCATCAATATTAAACACTTGCAACAGCACTGATTTCCCTTGTAGTGACAATTATAAGACATTGACGTTTCCATGGAATACGGCATGAAATTGATTCATTAAAAAGAATTTCCATATGAAATGTTTAAAGGTCCCATGTCATGAAAATTTCACTTTATGAGTTTAACATTAATATGCATTCCCCCAGCCTGCCTATGGTCTCCCAGTGGCTAGAAATGGTGAAAGGTGTAAACTGAGCCCTGGGTATCCTGCTCTGCCTCTGAGAAAATGAAAGCTCAGATGGGCCGATCTGGGAATCTGGGAATCTTGCTCCTTATGAGGTCATAAGGAGCAAGATTACCTCCCCTTTCTCTGCTTTGCCCGCCCAGAGAATTTGAGCTGTAATTCTTCTTCTTCACCAAGGCTGAATTTCGGGAAAGAGACTTCAGATACAGTATTAAGGGACCACTAAGGTCTATATAAAAGCATCCAAAGAGTACCATGTCGTGGGACCTTTAAATCTGTGTAACTCTTTTATATTAAACATATAAAATGCTCTGTGTTTGGCAAGGTCACCTCAACAGTGGCTATATCTCAACAGTTTGATGTTTTACAGTTTTTTGTGAAATCACTGTTGAAGTTTAGTGTTCATTTCAGGATTTTTCTGCATTGATAATGGGTGTGTATTGCGTCATTTACAGTGGATGATGTCATCGCTAGAGCACAGAGCTTACTCATTAACATTTGGATATAATGGATAGTGTCCAGGGTATAATCTGTTAGTGTCCTTTATCTCACAGAAAGAGTCTTTGAATCAGAATTAAATCTGTTTTACTACTGTGAGTTGGTTCAGCTTTACAGATATCACACATAACGTTACACAGCTAATGAACAGTTCCACAGACATAACACAATGTGCATCTCACATCACATGTTCACTCACTATGACCACTACCACTGAGAATTATGTTGTATATAATTTGTCAAAAAAGCAAAGATCCTTATGCGCTCAAGTGAGATCTGGTGTTTTGCCTTTGACTATTGAAACAGGACAATATGTTAATGTAGAAGAGGAAAAACGGGCGCAAAGGCAGAGGGACCGCAGGGTTAGCTAACGTTAGCTGTTCCCAGACAACGGAGTTGGTTTTGCCTTTTTTTGCTCACCAAATGCTGCTGCCATCTTTACTCGTGCTGAGTTTTTAAATTCCAACGGATGATATGCACACGACTTGCCTCCCTGACTGATTTCAGGAGGGGCCGATGTGCGTGTGCCATTCAGAACACAAGAAAAAGTGTTCTTGCAAAACAGAACATGGCAAAATAATCGTTTTCTCGATTATACTATTTTGGTGATCTTTGGGAGCCGAAATCGAAATTCAATTAATTGCACAGCCCTAACACACACACACACACACACACACACACACACACACGTGTATGTATCAGAGCGTATCACACAGCGTGGCACAAACGATGTCTGATGCAAAGCACGAATGTTGTTGAACAAATAGTTGAAACCCTTATCTTGGTTTTGTGAAACAGGCCCCAGGTATGACAACTCAGAGATCACTTGGGTCAATCTGGGAGAACTGCATAACAATTACCCTGTAAAGCCTGACACATGATAAAATAACCAGAAAATTCTAATTTTTTGGAATTTATATGTTTATTAAACCTTATTACAAAATTCAAAAAAAAAATTTTTGCCATATGATTTTGTTTATGATATATTTTTTGTATCATGTTTGATACATTGGGCGTTTTGGGCAACGTTTTGCTCACAACAATGTTCATTTTAGGTAAAAAAAAATTGTTGTTTTTGGGACCTCAACTTCCATGCTTGTATGGGCTACACTTTCATCTGGATAGTCTTCCTCATCACTGCTATCTGAACTTCCATTATCATGCATAACCTTAGGAGTCCATTCCTCCTCCTCCTCATCATCTTCCCCTAACTGCTCCATGTCACTTGATTTGCCATGTACTATCATGCTAATGACAATTTTAATATACTTCTTCTTCCTCTAGTCTTTTTCACATCTAAAAATACACAAATTGGTCGATATAGCATAGCGATTATGTTATTGTTATTTTGAAAATACCCAAAATGTATTTTAAGATGGCATTTTAGTCATTAATTACATTAATTAAATCATCAAAATAGTGTGTGTTTGTATAGTGGTAGGCATTATGTAGATTACATTACAAAAATTGGACTTGAAAGTTCAGGGATAAAGAACCTTAAATCCCTGCAGTATCAAATTTGATACACACATTTTTAACACGATTTAACTATAATATAAATAATTAATTTTTACGTAATTATGCATTGTTTCAATAAAGAAGATATTTATTTAAAAAAATAGTAATAACATAAATGTTATTCTTACCATAACTATATGAAAATTAGCAACTTGTTCCCTGCCAAAAGTGTGTGGAGGATTTAATGACAGCAGCCATTTTGAAAAGGTAAAAAAAAATACCTTCCAATGCTTGTAGTGGATTGATACTCCACTAGAGGGCAGAATACATGTATCAGATTATATACAACAGGTGTTTAAGGAAATTATTGATCAACTTGATGAGATAGAGGTTTCAAAAACTTGCGTTGCAAATATGTTACAAATGGTTTTACAGGTTCTAGAAATGGGCGGGGCTTTACACGTCATATTCAGTGAACAGCTAACATCACATACTCCCATCCAGCTGTAAACCAGCAGAACTGTTTTGTAGCTACTTGAAATTTCCATCGTACAGTAGAGAGCGAGAGAGAAATAAAGCTATTTGATGATGGTTCCGCAGTGACTACATTCTGATTCCTCCTCCTCTGCATATTTATTGCAGCAGCTCGACAAGGAAGTAGGTTACTCTAGTATCAATTTTTGACCATTTTAAGACGAGGGGAGAACATTTCGCTTTGTTTGATTTCATTTAATGTAAAGATGGGCTTTGCTGTTGTCTTCACAACTCATTTTAAAATAGAGATTTGAGCTACGCAGTAGCAGCACTGAACTGCAGTCTGCGGAAGTTTACCACTGTGGTGCCGCGATGTGTGCCGAATGAATGACGCTTGCTTGCCACTGTTGTGCCACTGTTGTAACACCTACAACTTTCATACACTATGGCTATTATTCAACTTTTAAAAATATCATATTATTAGAACAATTATCACTTTTCCACATCTTACAACTTCACCTTCTTCTTACACATTTTAACCAGCAATCCAGTTTAGCTTTAGCATAGTTTTTACATTAGTGGTGTTATTCAACTTGTCAATGCAATTCATACTTATTCAAACCATTCTCACTTTTCCAACTATTCTCACAACATCAACTTCTTACGGATTGAAGCTATTAATCCAGTTTAGCTTTAGCAATTTAGCTATTCAGCATTCACACGCATTTTCTGCAGGAAATGCATTTTCTAGTTCAGTCTCAAAATGTCTTTGAGGGATACTAAAAAACAGCAGTTATAAACTGAATTTAAAAGGGATTAAAAGTTTACCTGAACCACCTCACTGAATCTAAACAGGCCAAAGAACAGCTTCAACTTGGCAACAACTCATTAAAAAGCAACACTAGGTCCCCAAAAAATGAAAGCTGCATACATCAGTTTGTAATTTACTGTGCTATTTCCAGCAAAAACTGCATGCATGTTAACTAACCAAAATGCAACCATAATTCAACCAGTGCTCCACTGGTGTAAACAAATGACAGTTATTACCTGGATGTTAGCCTGGATCAACAAAAATACTTTTCCAGGATAATTGCCTGCCTCCACTTCCGCTCTCGGTGTGTTGCCCTTCACTTCGGTAAACAACAACCTTCGAGCTAGCAAGCTACACACTGAAAATGGCGAAGTTTGAAAAATATATATGGATCATGCAATGAGGCAGGCCTGCTTGGTTCATTCGGAGAATGATTGTAAAGATTTCCCAGGAATATGTCTGCGGCATTTGCTATTTGGGACGTTTTGGGACCGACTGGTGGGGATTGCTGTGGACAAAGTAACACACGTTTAACCATGTATCCAGCTAATTTAAATAGCCCACGTTACTGTATTAAACTGTTAAACTTGTGTTATATTGTATGTGGGGGTTTTCTTTTGCGGTGCAAATGCAAAGCCATTGTCGCTGCGTCCGGAGCTTAGCGACCGCTAAGACCACCAAGACCGCACAAGACAATTGTGAGTGGTTTAAAGAAATGCAAACAACCCAGAGCATTTTTTCTCCTGTCCTGGAATGTATGTCTGGTGTAGCCAGATCTTACTTGGTGGAGATAGGTCTGGCAATGTGAGACTACCTGGATTTAATACAGATGGCATCGGCTAAAACAGTCCAGGAGTGGGTAAAGGTTAATTGTGGCCTAATAGACACCAACCGCAAAGACAAAAGAGAAAGCAATAAACAAGTATTATCTAGAAACTAGAAATAGAGCAGATAAACAACAATAATTTGCACAAATTGTAGCTACAGTTTATCACTAAAATCACTCGAATTAGAGCACCAAAATGTAGCTTTTCAAAGAGAAAGAAATGATTAATGCTTAGTGTTCTAGATTTCTCAGATAATTTAACCAAAAAATTATTCATTTCACACTGATTGGAAGAGTTACAGTGACAACAAATATTTATGTTTGGCATGGTGAAAAAAGCCTCCTGATGTAATTTGGGAATCTGAGACAAATTCTGATCTTAAGAAAAGTTGATTAAGATTCACTCCAACTCCAACCAATAGTTTGCGGTTCAAAACCGCTGTCAGTCAGGATAGTGCATTTAGTAACTAAAATCCAATCCCATCATGTTTTTATGAGCTCGCCTCTGAGGCATAAAATCCATATTCAGAATGCTTCAATGCCTTCCTGCAGTCGAGGTAAAGTGAGCAGAAATGGGACAAACTGTTGACTAAAACGTCACAACTTATTACCTACCACTGGGAATACAAATGGCCTAAAAACAGAAAAAGTTAGATTTGCCACCAAATTTAGTTTTAGCTTTTACTCTGTGATCTAATCTGAGTCAAAATCAGAAAAGAATGCAGCTGTTAGCGAGAGGAGAATGTATTGGGAGGAAATGAGGATAGAAAAACTGGCACAATACAGTAGAAGGCTGCAAGCAACTGGCATGTGATCAACGATTCAGCTCATGAATGTCATTCCCTTTTTCCACTCAAATTAGTGTGTATATGCTAGCAGGAAAACCTGCTAAAAATAGGCGATAGACTCCTTTCCAACTGCCAGTAGACGATGGTGTGCCGGAATTTTTTTTTTAACCTTTATTTATCCAGGTGAGTCGATTGAGAACGACTGGTAAGTAGTCTTTCCAGTCAAACAATAACATGTTTTAGATTAGGGAGATTCTGTTTAATACCATTGATGTTTAGGATAAATGTATGTAGCAGACTGATCTTTGTGCAAGGCATGGGGCTGGGGTGGTTACAAAAGCAGATAATACAGCAGAATGTAAAAATAATTAAAAACACTAAGCAGGCACAGAAAGTGTTGTTTAGTGTTCTCTCTTCCACCAAATAAGCACGTGCTTATTAATTAAGACCGTTCTTGTTTGAGAAAGGCAATTTTTAAGAAATCAAAAAGCACCACAACTTTTACACATTCACTGAGGTCATTCAGGAAAACCATTTAGCCCACGTGTTAAATGACAGTTTTGATAAAACTACAACTTTACTTAATCTACAGTTTTTACAAGTTTCTCTCGCCAATTATTCCTTTTAATAAAATACAGAAACTGAAATGTCAGAGATAAATATAACCGTATATCTTTCCATCTGAACAAGGACCGCAGAAAAGCAATATATTGACAACCAACTGGACTAAATGATAGAGAGACGTTTTCTCCATTAGCCATTTTAAAAAGTGAAGATGAATAATTCATTCTGCTCAAGAGGTTCTAATTGGCCCGGACAATATTGATCAAGAACCACAACATGATGGTTGAGCTGGTCAGTGATCTAACAGCAAGCCATTATTCCTCTTGTAAAACTTGAAATAAATTCCAATGTATGGAACTAGATCATACAAAACTGTGAGTCTTGAATCTAATGTTACATATTTAAACTATACATTTGGTTGGTTGGGTAGGTAGGACATATGTAAAACCAATGAAAACATTGATTTCTTTGAATTATCTCCATATCCATGTGGCTTCACTAGTGAAATGAAAACCTAATGATGAATATAAGCATTATTATGAATACAAAATAAAATAATACCCTGGGGGCCTATGTGACATTTAAGTTTAAGGACTTCAAAATGAGCCACTAAATGCTCAATGCATAGGGAGGTAATTGCTAAATTTATATAATGTTACATAAACAAGTATAATACCACTACAGCTGCATGCTTATGATTTTATTATAAAGCCCAAGTAATTAAATGAGAGATATGACCTGCCTCAGCTAATTGGTATCCATAGCAACAGGTGGCATCAGGCCCCATTGCAGTCTAAATGGCTGTGAAAACAAAATGAGGTGCTATAGACCTAACTATACTATTTAACATCATTAGTGTCACCATGTGTGCTTCTGTACCCTTAATGTAAACAAAGTACCCAAAACGAATGATGCATCATACACGTCCTAACTGGGGACATACAATTAACATTAGAGCGCTGCAAATGTTACTGAGTTTTTGCTTCCATCCATCACATTGATATTATCAGGGCTTGGTGTTTGCGTGGGCTCTGCCCTGCATGTCTTATTATCTTAATTACAATATAATCTTAATTACATTATCATCACATTCTATATGTATTGCAACTAAGAGGAATGCAAATAAACGTTTATGAAGTAAGAGAGGCAGTTAGACACAGAGAGATTGAACCCAGCTACTTATAACTGTTCGATCTATTGGTGAGATTATATTAAATTGTAAATGATGCTTGGATATTTCCACATTTTCATATAAATTCTGTTAAAAGAAAACACATTAATCAAGTGCATGGCTCATGAGGCAAGAAACCCAAGGATGGCGAAATGTAATTTGAATTGAGTATGACTATGGCATTATAATATCCACTTATCCATAAATAGGATCACACTGCAGTTTATCAAGGCCATGACTGAATAAAAATGTTAATGAGTAAATGAAAGCTTTAGCTTTTCAAACAATACTATTCACAGAAATTCCCTCTGTAAAAAGGGAATACAGAAGAAAATAGTATGTTGAGAAATTAGATGACCACACCTTCCCGCAATCACTGACCAACTAGGTTCTGCTTTGTTTGTAGAAAATTGGCAGCATAAAAGCTGTGGCTCTGTGCTGTTTAACTGAGAAATGTGTTTGTGTCGCTGACTGTGCACTTTCACTAAGGGCCCATTTCAGTCATTTCAAATTGAATGTTTTCTGGGGAAGCTGCCACTCCAGTCACAATAAGCAGTTTACAAAAACAACTTGGTGTCTTTAGCTGCCTTACCACCAAGTCGGGATCCTGCATGAGGCTCAGGATGACCTCGTAGAGTAAAGGTCGAAGGTCAGATTTGAACTTGACAGAGATCCACTGTCCTATTAGCCAGATGACTCGTCGGCGAATCAACTTGTATCTGGAGAGGAAAGAAGGGAGGGGAGAGGAGTTATTTGTGGTTTCAGAGAAATACTTCAACAAACTTCTTCTCTGCACTCTTCATCCATATCATAACTTAGAGAAATGAACTCTCTAATCGTATCTCCACAATGCAGCCACAGTACTTATGGATCCATTAAAAAAAACAACTTCAAATGATGAAATCTGCCATTGCTTATGGCTCATCCTGAAATTGCTTTGATGAGTTTTTTAAGTTGTTGGAGACTGCAGTATAATGTGTGCTCTGAGGGAGAGAGTCATATCACGGTCCTTTTATTTCACATATCCAACATCAAGACTATGTCTGGTGGCACACTGAACCAAACAACCAAAGTATGGGTTAAATTAAGAGTCCTCAGAGAGGTTAAGATAGATGCACTTTTACACAGGATAATGGAGACTGCGGCGGGATTTACACATAAAACTGAGAAGTGAGAAAAATAACTAGAAAGTGTGTTAAGAATGAGTGTTTGTGTATTTGTTTAACACTAGAACCGCCATAGCCCACGCCATTTAACGTTGTGATTAAAAAATGTAAATTATTCTGTCACTGTCTGCTATGTTCCCCTCCCACCCTGACTTTTCCTAAATACATATTGTGCACATTCCTTCAGTCACCACGAGAAGTGTTGATTAAAGTCAATATTCTTCTCCACAGCCAGATTTATGCCTTTGCGTGACACCCGAACAGCGCATTGAGAAAATGAACATGGGACATAGAAACTAATATTCACTCATGCACTTATTATCACACTTAAGTGTGAAATGTTAGAAATGACAGCGATACTAATCACATTTTGTGTCGGATTATAAATGCTTCTAAATTGTATTAAAATAGGTTGGTGTGGATGTGTGCAATTAGATGGCAGGTTGTTGCACTGCACACAGATATGGAGAGACAAATATAAATGCTGGTTGACTTATTATTTCGTAAGACAAAATGTGAAAGTAATCATTTGCACGGTGATTATATTAACCATTTTAGTTTACTTGCCAAAATAAAAATGCTGAAATTGATTACTTTAGCTATGTTCGAAACGGTTCCCTATCATGGAAATAGTGCACTATATAGTGCGTTCGCCATTTTGTAGTGGTGTTCGAATTCTCAGCAGTTAATTTCATTCATTATATAGTCCACTATAAAATACCCACAATGCACTGCTAACTTGAGTGTACATACGATGTACCCTACATTTTACCCCCGTATACCACAATGCAATGAGTCGTGTTTTCCCGGAGGAGAAGAAGAAGCAGAAGCAACCGCGAAAACTGAAAAGGAAAAATTGAGCGGCTTTCGTTTCTAAACAGTGGAAATGTAACATGCAACATATACTGTATACAATCTTTTACTTTCCTCCTGGGTGCTCGGTTTGTTTCAGGTACGTATTAGAAGTATTTTTGTTTCGGTTTGCTTTCATGATGCTGGTCACGCCTGCACTGTATAGTTCACTATTTAATAAACACTATAAAAGGAAAAGTGAGTGAGTGAATGAGGGAATGTTTCGAACACAGCTAATGTTTCAGCATTTGTTTTTAATGCCTTATAGGTTTTACGCTGCAGGGTTATAAGCTGCTTACAATTCAAAATCGCATCAAATAGAACTCCCTACCCATACACATCCGTGACTGTACTGACCTAGACAAATTCAAAACACTCAACATATCTCTTCAGATTAGCCTTCCACATACAATAGCCTTATTACGTACCGTTAGTTACTGGTTTTATTGTTTTAATATGCTTGTTTTATGTGTTGGTTTTAATGCCACATGTTTTTAAATGTGCTAATGTGCTAGTTTTAATGTAAAGTGTCTTTGAGTACCATGTAAAGCGCTATATAAATAAAAATTTATTATTATTATGATTAAAACATATGGTGTTTTTTCATAAAAAAGATTTTTTTGGCAGGAGTTGCTGACAGAAACCTGCATAACGTGTGTAGTGAACTGAATGACAGCAAAAATGACTATTATTGCATCGGGTGGCAGCGTGAAATATTTTTTTTTCTAAAAAAGGTAGATAGCAAAATGGCACATTTTACACTGCTAATAGTATAGCCTGTTTTGTGTGGGTTCAAGTTGTTAGATTCAATCCAGATTCAATTCAATAGTGTATTGCCATGGAACAAAGTTGCTAGGAATTGGTGCAGTGTGCTCATTACAAAACAAAAAATATTTATAGCAGGACAGTCAATACCCGTTAAAAACACATATAGACACAACCTCTGGTTTGGCGGTTATAGTACCCCTAAAAAGCCCAGCGGTTTTAGTGTTGAATGAATGCATGCCAGCAGAGCCTGAGGAACATGGTTAGCAGTTACAGAAAAACTAAATAAGGGAAATAACCTAGTTCAAAAACTAGAATGATCAAAAATCCACTCAGGTTGAGTAGTGTGTGATATGAATTAAAATGACCAGCGCTGCATGTCCCAAATGTGAGGCACTACATGTTGGAAACTGATGGTTTTTCAACAGTTGTATCGGGCAGGCAAGAAGTGTCCCTGTGCATCTGCCCTTGTTTGTATCCCGAGGACCGGCTTGACAGAAATAAGCAGATGGAGGGATGAAGGCACAGAGAGAAGGGAGGATAATAGAGAGGGGGCGAGGGAGGTGACACTCTTGTTGGCTTCTTGTGAAATATCCAAAGGGAGCCAGAGACCAGTCTGGGCAACCAGCCAGAAGATACTAACAGCAGCATGACTTAGGAGTTGGAGATGGAAAACAACACTGTGTGCATTAGACTGTGCGTGTGTAAAAAAATAAAGTTTGCGTATATAATTAGGCACAAAAGCTTGTATATGTGTTTTGTTTAGATAATCGGTATAACTGATTTCCAAATACATTTCAAAGAAGTCTTTGCCAAAAGTATTTTTGAAAAGTAAAACTTTTCAAAAATGTGATAGCCTGTAGATTACCGTCACTGACAACATTACGTTACATGCTATTTAGACTTCTCATCCTCTTAAGCACAATATGGCACTTAGACACTCCTGCATTAAAATACTAGAAGCAGTGGAGCCTGCAAGGAGAATAAACCACCATCCAATTACTTTAAAAGGAAAACAAAGGAAGCCAGTTGGGATTTTCTACAAGCTTTTACGGAGATAGACACATATGGGATGGTTCCAACATGATATAGCAGGTGAGGCAGTGCCAGTGGACAATGGCCCTGGCTACATTTCCAAAGCTCTCTAAATCCAGGTTCCAAACAGCTTGGCAACAAAATACTGACGCTCAGATAACAAGTCGGTGAAATTATTATTATTATTATAATTATATATATTATAGTTATATTTTATACATAGTGCAGTAAACAACCATTGGCAATTATGTTTGAGTTTTTATGCTTTAAGCATCAGCATTATTTCTGACATCATAATACATTTGCTGATTATTAATCATTCAATGAATCTGTTGAAATTATTAAAATATTAGTTGTTTTTTTTCCAACTCGTCATGCGTGTGTGCATGTCTGTTACTAAAAAATACAAAATATCTTCTTTAGCTGGGGAGGGTACAGCTGGGTGGTTGAGTTGGCAAAGTGAAACACAAAGGCAGGTTCATTTGTTCATCAGTCAAAGGTTAGACATGACTCATTCACGCTAAACCGGTTTCCTCCTCCATAACTTTGCACAGCTGTCAGCGACCCTGCTCATCCTTCTGGCAAACAAATGGGAAATCCATATGAACAACAATTTCTTTTTTTTTTTTTTTTTTTTTTTTTTTAAAACGGGTGACATGATTATTCAGACATTTAAAAACCAGTTTGAGATAATTAAAAATCAATGAAACGGTCGAAGTTAAGAAGATTATGCTTTAAAACGTTGCAGTGATGCCATCTCATAGGTTTCTGGTCCATAACTTTTATTACCTGTTTGTATATTGAAACAATAGGCTTTAATGTGGTTAGAGAGGTTTGTGACCATGATGTGATGCAATATGATAAATATGAAAATACGTATCATTGCATGCATGTATTTTGCATGACAAATCCCTTCTAATAAAACAAAAACGTTAAGGTTTGGTTTGACCTGCTTGCAGATGTACGTAACCTGTCTGTCAAATTTTTTATTCTTATCCAAAATAATGAAGAGGTACTTGACTTCGTTCACTGATTCAATTACTTCATTCCTGATCCGCACATCAAATAGCTTGTATAACAGTGTAAATGTGCAGTCCCCTCAAAATAACTCAACATACAGCCATTAATGTCTAAATCGCTGGCAACAAAAGTGAGTACACCCCTATGTTAAATTCCCATAGAGGCAGGCAGATTTTTATTTTTAAAGGCCAGTTATTTCATGGATCCTCATGCATCCTGAAAAAGTTCCCTTGGCCTTTGGAATTAAAATAGCCCTGCATCATTACATACCCTTCACCATACCTAGAGATTGGCATGGGGTACTTTCCATAAAATCATGTCTCAATGCAAATCAAACCAGCTATTAGGCTAACAGACATAAAACCATGCCAATCTCTAGGTATGGTGAAGGGTATGTGATGATGCGGGTCTATTTTAATGTGTGTTGAGTTATTTTGAGGGGACAAAACATTTACACTGTTATACAAGCTGTACACTTAATACTTTACATTGTAGCAAAGTGTAATTTCTTCAGTGTTGTCCCATTAAAAGATATAATGAAATATTTACTAAAATGTGAGGGGTGTACTCATTTTTGTGAGATACTGTACATCCTAGGGCTGCTCGATTATGGAAAAAATAATCACGATTATTTTGGTCAATATTGAAATCACAATTATTTAACACGATTACTCATTAACATTTGGATATAATGGATAGTGTCCAGGGTATAATCTGTTAATGTCCTTTATCTCACAGAAAGTGTCTTTGAATCAGAACTAAATCTGTTTTACTACTGTGAGTTGGTTCAGCTTTACAGATATCACACACAACGTTACACAGCTAATGAACAGTTCCACAGATATAACACAATGTGCATCTCACATCACATGTTCACTCACTATGACCACTACTACGCTCATTACGAAACATTGTGCCAAAATATCAACAATATGTCGCCGTCAGTGGGCTTATTTGCTAGCTAACCAGCACACAGACGGTACCTTAAAGTAACGTTACGTGAAAGAGGTGATTTAACGTCCCTGCTCATTTACATACAGTTTAACAACAAAACTAAATGCTGACGGAACATTACTATGTTTTTTCATGTTGTTTTTGAGCAGTATGCCTATGCACCCCCACTAAGCTGGAAAAAGTTTTAAACAGTAAGTGAATACAGTGACGGGGGAATACAACGTCTATAGACAGTGTACTACAGCGGGGGGGCAAAGGCAGAGGGACCGCAGGGTTAGCTAACGTTAGCTGTTCCCAGACAACTGAGTTGGTTTTGCCTTTTTTTGCTCACCAAACGCTGCTGCCATCTTTACTCGCGCTGAGTTTTTAAATTTCAACGGATGATATGCACACGACTTGCCTCCCTGACTGATTTCGGGAGGGGCCGATGTGCGCGTGCCATTCAGAACACAAGACAAAATAAGAGTGTTCTTGCAAAACAGAACATGGCAAAATAATTGTTTTTTCTCGCTTATACTATTTTGGTGATCGTTGGGAACCAAAATCAAAATTGAAATTAAATTAATTGCACAGCCCTAGGACATCCCGTATGAAGAATACATTTAGATTAGAGTATAAAGCTAACAAAAATCCTTCCACAGTGGCAAATACTACCACTACAGGAAAATTATAGCATCTATTGGTCATGCAGGAGAGGGACTGACTTTTCTAACAAAACTCCACACAAAAGGCCAAGCCACAAAAGGTGATGTCAAAATGCTTCATAGCTCTTCTATGTTGGCAGAGTCAGAGTAGAATGATGAAACACACTTTGTAACTGTATCTCACAAGCTCCTTCTGGCTATTCTGGGATGTCAATATGAGTGATATTAAGGGTGTGTGCGTGTGGCTGTGTTCAAGTAGGAGTGTTAGTATGTGTGCTCAAAAATGACTTCCTGTCATCTCTCTGCTCTCAGATATGATGACTCATCACAGGTATGACCACTCTTTCGGTTGAGGCACAGAAAGGAGGAAATGATTGACAGAGTCAAAACCTAAATGTTTGTGTGCCGTAAGTCTGCAAATATGACAACCTTTTTTTCTTCAAGGGAGCTTATTGGCAACCTGAGGCTCAACCGCTCAATGGCATTTTAAACCCCAACGTCTCCTTCCAGGCAACACTGCGACCGTTGACTTCAAGGCACCTAACCCCAACCATTGCCTAATCCTAGTGCCTTCCAGGCAGCGCTGCCTGGAAAGAGACGGAGGGGGCTTAAAACACTGATAAACGGCTCAGCCACAGGTGTAAGTTACATACAATAGTTTTCCTGAAAGATAAGGTTATTAATATTTAGACTGTTGCTGCTTCATATCGAGTGATACAGACAGACCTACACAGGGCTCAGACTTAAATCAGCGATACCTACAAGAGGCACTGTGACACTATCAGAGCCCAATACGGAAAAGATTACCAAACCTGCAAGCAAACCAGTAAACACATACACAGCTTGCACATGTACGGTAAGGGATAATACCAGACAAGTTTTATGTTTCAAGATTACAATGGACGACATGGAGGCTAAGAATCAGCTGACGTAAATCAGAGAAAGATTTTTCAGTTACTCATATACAGTAAGTAATTCTGATCTTGCTTTTAAACATTATAAAGATAGTTCTTGAGAGTAAGAATCTCTGTCATTAATCGATTATTGTGTGACGGCGCAAACCTTTAATTTTCTGTGGAATGTTTGGAACGCAAATATTCGCGTCAGCCTTGAAGTGATAGGTTGGAACACAGAAATATTCCGTATTTTCGTTTAGGCTAATTTGTAAAAAGCCCTAAGGCTGTTAATATTCAGCTAGAAAATACTTTATTACAGCTCTATGCAGAGCTAATGATAAAACAGTAAATTTGCCACCTGTGGTATAGGGCTGCACAACTGCTTGCAATTTTAAGTGTAATATCCAAATCGCAGGAGGGTGCAATATTTGTTAAAGGCAAAATATGTGTCAAATCATTGGGAATTAAGTATTGTGGTGCAGCAGAGAAGTCCCAGCCTACAAATCCCATCCTACAGATTAAATAAAACATCTTTGTTTTGTACAGATCTTTGCAAACATCACACTATAATCAATTACATTTTTTTAATTTTTTATATTTTTCAATGAAAATGAGAAAAATGATCATTCCCTCCAATACCACGAATCATATTGCAATCGCAATATCAGTCAAAATAATCGCAATTACATATTTTCCTCGTGCAGCCCTACCGTGGTAATATTGCCTGATTGTTGATAGACATAAGTGAGCAGTTGCAACCCAAGAATACCACAAAAAATGTCCAGACACATTGTAGGCTGAGAGGCAGGCAGCAGAAATCCTGCAGGTGTGGAAACAGGTGGGTGCAGACCTTAGTCCAAACCCCGGGGACTCAGGACAACATTAATTAAGGTGGTCTAATGCTACGGGTTTCTCCACAGAAACTGTACAAGTTTTGTTTAATAAAAAGTACCTTTCATGCTTAGCATATTGTTGTTAATGTTTAGTATTTTATTCTGTTCTGTCTGATGTAAATCAAGGTCCAAATAAGCAAGCTGTATTAAACCCTCCAACAGCTAATGCCCAGAGGGCTAAGGGAGGCAGGCAGTGCAGCATGATCTGGGAATACTATGGTAACAGCAACAAATGCGTGGTTTTGGCAGATGCCAATATAATTAATGTCCTTCTGCTTCTCGTGAGATATTGCCAAGTTGGGAAAACATTTTAACCATGTCGCTTCTCTTTGTTAGCTGCCTATACTATTTTTACATACGTTGACATTATTTTTGACTACGAAAAGAGATGACAATGTTATTTCATTTGTACTTTAAATGTTATTAAACACATAAAAAATATTGTTAAGAAAAAAATATTTTTGTGTGCCACACATTTGTGCTCGATGGTGTTTTAAGCCCCCAACGTCTCCTTCCAGGCAGCGCTGCGACCTTTGACTTCAAGGCACCTAACCCTAACCATTCCAGGCACTAGGATTAAAAGTACAGGCTTATCTGCTAATGTTAGCTACCGACCGTTACCTTGAAACCATCCAGCAAATAGACGGTAGCGTATGGTGATTTTAACGTCACTGCTCATTTTACACACAGTTTAAGAAAAAAAAAAAAAAAAAAAAAAAAACGCTGAGTGAACATTACTAGCTACGTTTTTCATGTTGGTTTTGAGCGGTATGCACACCCACTAACCTGGAAAACGGTTTTAAAACATTAACGTTAATACAGCGTGTCGGAGGAATACAGCGTCTCCTGCGGGGAGTCAAAGGCAGAGGGACCGTCAACGTTAGCTTCTTGTCTCATTGGGGGTCTGATAAACAGTAAATTCATCAAATTCAGTGTCCACAATGCTATTTTCCAATAAACTGTAGCCGTCATATTTCACGGGACCCGCATGAGTGCTGATTTCATGTCGCGGCTTTCGTCGCTGTATGTCACTTTGCCTAAGACTGAGTGACAAATAGTACTCGCCCTGTTGTTTATTTGGTTGCCATGACTTCGCGAGTGATGACATCCTGTCACTGTTCCAGTTGCTCACCCTAAAGGGGAGAGAGAGCGGATGACAGTTCGCTTGAGTTCAGTAGAGCACACTGCTCTGCAGAGTCGTGTAATTACGACTTCATGACTTTTCATAAACAGCTGAAGGAGCAGCGGTGCGCGGTGTACATAGCGGAAACCCTGTTGTGCGTCTGCCCTATTTCTGATATCGTGGCGGCAAAAATGTTACCGTGGCGGCAAAAATGTTACCATGGCGGGCCGCTGCGGTAATATCAACATAGAGGAAACACGGTTGCATAATGTAATGTAATGGACAATTCCGCTTCCAACCTGTAGGGGGACCGAAGCGGGAAAAGTTGCTTTAATGGCCTGGTCCCCAGAAATCCCCGATAGCAATCCACCTGAACACCTTTGGAATGAACTTGAAAGCATCAGTAAAAAGGAACATTCCCCTATAAACCTTAAGCAGTCGTGCAAATCACTGATGTCTGCATGGTCAGCTTTGATACTACAGGTCCCTTGTTGAGTCATTACCACAAAGTGTGACAGCTCTTTCAATCGTGGGCCACCATAGTATGGAACAGGGATTTGTAACTTTCTGGTCGCGGAGTGAATGTACCTTATACATAATCAGACCTGCAAACTCTGGAGTAGTGAAAAAGGTGACAAGATACGAAACAAAAATAAAGTTTCCAGGAATGATAATGTGCAGTTCAGTTCCCCAGCTTATCAAATAAACCTGCAGTGCCTACAGATCATTTGAATGTGTATAGATTGCAGCATATGGGGTGCTGAAAAAGATGCTTTAAAATAAGTGTTTTTTAGATCAAATACATATGTAAGTTCTTTGAGAGAAACATGGGTAGAAGAAGTTGTGGGCTGGATGGGAGGTTATTGGTTTATTTAGTTACTTGAAGATGTATTTTACATAACTTGACTTGTGGTAAGATCAATAACCGTAACACTAAAAGCAATAGTGATGATCTCCTACAGTGTCTTCTTTGTATGACTGTGTTCCCTCGCCGAGCATTGATCGAGCATGTCAGAATTCTTTATGTGATGGCTTCATATATTTGACCAGCAGGGTTTTTTTGTGAAATGTAGGAAGTACATTCTTGTAACTAATGCACTCCACTGGGAGATGAGTATAAGATATTATTTGTGACAGGTTGTAAAACATGATGACATACTGACAGTGTGAAGACAAGCAAGGCAAAGGAGCATGCAACAAAGTCTGCCAATACACACGTGCCTGCAAAAGAAAACACAAGCATCTGGTTGCTACAGAAAAAAAAACTCCACTCAGCGAGGGACATTATCACATTTTCATTTCAGAAGCATTTTTAAAAGACTGTGGGAACATCTAAAGTCCAACACTTAAAGTAAACACAATCCTCTTAGCACAAGCAATAGGTTATCATCCAAAGACCTCTCGGTTTTAAAAAAGGCATTATTTGGCAGGTAGAGGATAAGGATGGAGTTATCATTTAATGAATTTCACTGAGAAGACTATAACCAACAATCAATTTATCCTGCAAACACCTATTAAGTGTTTTAGCCACAGGCTGATATCATTTATGCCTAGACTGTTGCATTGGGTGACATCCTTCTATTGCCATCAACACAGCATACACAGTGTATTTTATTAAAACAACTCCACAACTACAGTTTTGATCCCTATTGAGAGTAGCTCCGTATTGGGAAGACATCATGTTACTTCCATGTTTACCCTGCTTTACTAGTTAAAAAAATAGTGAGACTTATAATTCTCTTATCAGGAACATGCAAGGTGTTTTATCTGATTATTAGGGCAAGAGCAGTGAAACTGCAAGGGACCTACTGTTTTTGTAAGGATTATTATTATTCCACACCGTCACTCGCATTTTTGAGGGGCTTAGCATGCTGGAAAACTCACAAAAATTCAAAAAAAGTCAGTCATCTTGGTTTTCGTGCGATAGTTTGCATTTTACATACAGGTGTTTGAGGACTTTAGGATGCACGAAAACTCACAATTTTGCAGACGTGCAGAATAGTAAACTCTTTCATCTGAATTTACATTTAGGCCTGGGAGTGGTATGGCTGCTCTATAGCGACCCCTAACTGGTTTTAGCCCTTGGGCACATTTTTGACAGCCTCAATATATACAAAAACATCTGGGAGCTTTGTGAGACTGTACAGCAATTTGGCCCATACCTGTAAGCAGGCTCCATAGCGCCGCATAATGCGTGGAAGGCCTTAACTTGGACATAGTTGCTCCGATCTTCACCAGATTTAATACACATATTGCTCTAATCAATGCGGACATATTTCTGTTGACCCTCATGACGAAAAGTTTTCCAAAGAATTTTGATAGTTGAAAAAATGCGCAAGTTATAGCAACCTCCTGTCTAAACAGATAGTTGCATTATCTTGGCAACAATTATTCAGATTGCCCCGAAACTTGAAAAAGTTGTTCCTTGTAGTCACTGTGTCTTAATGAGCTCAGTTTGTTCAAATATAAAAGAAATCTATGATTTGGAGGTGAACCGAACTTAAAAAATGACCAAGGCAATGGGGACCCAGGCACAAAGTGGAGGGGTTATTCGCACCTGCCCTGTGTGGGAGCAAAGCCACAGTGACATCAGCACGCAAGCACTCTGACGTCAGCACCAGCCTGAGTAGCCGACCTTTTGAATGCTGCTAGCTTTTTGCTTTGATTGTCTTTGGGTCTGTGTGAGAAGGGCACTTCTTTGTTCTTCATATCACGGTCATACCTCACCTCTGGCCACTTTCCTTTTTTTTCACTTTTTAAATGCAGTCATCTGTCAGCTCACAGTTTGTCTGACTGTCTTTAGACCCATGATGAGGTTTGTAGAGTTTGTATTTTGTTTTTAAATTAGCCTGTTATTGTGCTGGTGCTGTGACACATTTGACTGCTGCTTGTAGAGTGATTGTGTGAATACAAGCAGCAGTTGATAATGTTACCTTGGCAGACATTGACTCCAAGCATCAGTTGGCTACTTATGAGCTTTTTGGCATGCATTGACTGTGCTGCTGGCAGTAATCAATAGCTGGACAGAGGTTAATAGTTAATTAGCTTAAGCTACACTGAAAGGAATGTTAACTATGCAATGAATGAGACACCACTAATGTCTGAAAGTGAGCTCACGTACAGTTAAACAAGCCATTTAAAAAAAGGAAGTGCCTTTCATTGCAACATTGGTGAGGCAAAATGTGATGTGCTCAAGAGTCATTACCTTTCTAACAGTGATGCATTTAAAAATACTACTGCATACAAAGAGGCCAGAGGAAATTATAGAACACCTGTATAGCATCCATAGGAAAGCCCACCACATTAATTGTTGAGTACATCAGAGAGGAGATGACTAAAGGATGTGGATGATTTGCACCGGAAATCATTTTAGGTGTTCAGTAATGTTGTTCACATACTAATACTTTTCCATATAAATACTGTGGGGTGTTATGGAATGAATTCTTAGCAAAAACTACTTAAAATGTATCCAAATAGGTGAATGTTTCAAAAGAAATGTACAATACCTGTGATGGCCTACTTGCAACTCCCCAAGAAGCTGATTCTTGAACCACTGGTCAAAGTCCACGTTGTCAAACAGCTCATAAGCTGCCAGTCCAACTGCATTGTATACTGCAGACAAAACAACCACAATAACAGTCAAAATATCATAATTATTTAGTCACAGTAGCACTGAGAATATTAAAGAGTTTTAGCAAAGAGCATTGCATTACTTGAATAGCTGGAAATTGGACTGTATTGCTAGCTTAACTTTATATGAAATAGCAGCTAAAAGAGTACAGAGTTGTAATAACAGGACAGAGATGCTAAGTATAGTGTAAGCTATGAAAGGTGTTTAATTGAGAGTTATAGTATAAGGACTTATGAGCTTATATGCACAAAGAGGGAGTTGAAAAGGGTAAACTATCAACTCTAATCATATAGGCTGAGCACTGCCGCCTACTTCAGAAACCATGGTAAGCTTGTGTTACCCTGGGACTACTTAGTTACAGTTCAGCCATCTTATGTTCCCTCGGTTATGCTACCATAGCAACACATGTACAATATCTCACAAAAGTAGGTACACCCCTCACATTTTAGTAAATATTTCATTATATCTTTTAATGGGACACTGAAGAAATTACACTTTGCTACAATGTAAAGTATTAAGTGTACAGCTTGTATAACAGTGTAAATGTGTTGTCCCCTCAAAATAACTCAACACACAGCCATTAATGTCTAAATCACTGGCAACAAAAGTGAGAAAAATTCCCATAGAGGCAGGCAGATTTTTTTTTTTTAAAGGCCAGTTATTTCATGGATCCAGGATACTATGCATCCTGAGTGTACTCACTTTTGTGAGATACTGTACGTATGTATTTATCCTACAATGATGGTTAAAAGTAATGAATTCTGAGATAGCATAACAGAGAAAGGAAAAAGAGTAGAAAAGAACAAAGACATAAAAGGGATGGAGGAGATTTAACAGAGAGGAACTGAAACTTTTTCCATTACTTTAATTATCTTGTATTATGCAAGGCTGTCACTGTGCAAGAGTATATTGGGATCTACAGTATCTCTATGCAAGTGTATGTGATTGTGTGTGTGTGTGTGTGTGTGAAAAGGAGAAGCAGAGAAAGCAAGGGAAATATATAAAAACATGGATGGATAGCCCACAGGTGTTGAAGCAGTGGCCAAACCAAAGCTATGAGAGGAAAGTTAAAACGCTCAGGAAGAGTAACATGCATATTTCTTTTGGACTGGCGTGAAAAGGCAGCTATTAAGCTCTGTAGCGTCTGGAATTTCACTTAATTCCTCATTAGTACCTTGATTATCTTGTGTTGTTTAGGGAGTCCTATATTTGTCAATACTGACACAATTTAGTATCCCTTTGAGGTAAAAAGCATTTTTCCTGGTCTATAGCACTGCTATATTATTCTGGCTCACCAAAATGAGATGTTCATAAGTTTGGAATTGTGTTTTTAGCGGCCTAAAAGGGCCTCTCAGAGGGCTAATGGTGTAATAAAATATACTTCCTTAGTTTTAAAGTACGATATTACAGAAACAGGAAGTTAACGTGCTGCAAGTGCAGCATTAAAATGTCAAATGATAGAATAGTGACAAATGTCAGACTGATAACATACCAGGGCTAAAAAATATGTTAACACTTAAGGGTGGTTTATACTTCATTGAATGACAGTTGGCAGCATATGTCAGCTATTAAAAAAAAGGGTCTAAGCAGGTGTTAATTTTTTTAGAAAATATAATTGTCACGTAGTACAGTACATAGTCTATTATAATTTGACAAATAGGATGGGCTAATGTGCCTTTTCTAGTGTCTAGCTCATTGAAGCTCAGTTATATGTTAAGAGTCAGAAAAAAACCTTGACCATCTTTTAACTGCAATACAATGAAATTTTATTTGCACAATTATAATTATTGACTTATTAACAAATCAGCACCTGCTGTTATAAAGTGCCCCTTTGGCTCTTCAACAAGCTTTATCTCTCACAGCCACAATTATAAGTCACTGCTGCTGCCACAGCGCAGCTTCATCATCCAGTTGAGTTCTGCTGTTTTATCAACACTGTTAGCAAACTGCTGAGATCTCTGCGGGCATCCAGCTTTAACAGAGGCCCTAATAGTAGGCAATCCCAACTGTCTGTGATTTAGTTGTGTATGCCATGAAACCACCAGAGAAGCAGCCCTGACCTGTCAGTTATAAATACTAAGAGGAGGTAGATTGAGTAAAAGAGAGAATGTAAGAAAGAAAAAAAGGAGGAGGGAAACAAGATGTCCATGGACATGAGAGATTAAGTGAGAGAGCAGTATCACAAGAATTATCATTTCCATGTTTTTCTCTTATTCAGACTTTATATCTTAGCCAAATGATTGTTATGCATCGTGTAGCTCTCTTAATTCAAAAGTCAATTTACCCAGCTCTCCCTTCTCCATCTGTTTGCATTGTTTGGGATTGTGGTTGGAGAATTTCAATAACAAAAGCAAATTAAACAACCTTCACATTTTGTGTTAAAGATAAAATAGTAATTTTAACAAAATCAGACTCTTTTTAGGAGTCCAAATCAGTCATTTAATACACTTGGCATGACTAATGAAGGCGGTTATTGTAATATAGAAGAGTTACATGAGATATAAGAGTAGGTGAAGCCTTTTGACTCACCTGCATCCTTCATTCGCAACTGAACAGAGTCTTCCACATTGGTTGGGCCTGCAAAGACAGACACATAATCTAGATTATTTTATTAGTTATAGTAACATGCATACAGTTAAAACAATTTCAATAATAAACAATATCTATGATTTAATAGACCCAGTGACCACATCATAACACAGTTGCAACTTAAAGCGGCCTGGATTCCACTATATCAGTCTTGTCTCAATCATTTTACCGGTCTGTTTTCTCCCTCTCGATTAGTCCTTGTTGTGTACACCGTTCTCAAAATCAATAACTGCCTCCCTTCAACCATAGAATTACACCAATCTGGCGTCTTCCTTGCTCCAGCAGAACCCATTTCCACTCTGTCACTTAAAAACAAAAGCAGTTTGGTAGGCAGGCCAGAAGCAGACCCGGTTATCCGGTCATTTGAGTGATGATGGCACAGCTAATTCAGCAATAGAACAAAAACTACACTCCAGTACCACCAGGGGACCAGTCACAGTGGGGTGTGTGTGTGTGTGTGTGTGTGTGTGTGTGTGTGTGTGTGTGTGTGTGTGTGTGTGTGTGTGTGTGTGTGTGTGTGTGTGTGTGTGTGTTACTAGAGAGTTGTAAGTGGTTGTAATGGTGGAGGTTGTCACCAGGGAACTTGAAGGTGCTGTCAAACCTATAGATAGTATGTTTAACATACTGTGACCGCTAAAAGCAACACAAACAAACCTAGATGCTTTGCAGTTTCCTGATATATTAAATATGTATCATTTACTCTGAGGCAAGGCTACATTTCATGATGGGATATA
The DNA here is from genome assembly GCF_004354835.1 of Perca flavescens. Taxonomy (NCBI): domain Eukaryota; kingdom Metazoa; phylum Chordata; class Actinopteri; order Perciformes; family Percidae; genus Perca; species Perca flavescens. The sequence continues at coordinate 22,268,799 of NC_041335.1, read as the reverse complement.
GGGTCTGACATCTCCCATTTTGTGTTTCAGGGAAACTTAGGCATACTGTGTCCGCAGTGCAAGGCAATTTTATCTGTAGAGCATCTTTCAAACACAAAGGCATGTGTACAAATGCAATAACACAGAAAACATTCTAATAATTAATTAATAAAGTTAGATAAAATACATTGAAAAAAGGGATCTTTATATCAGAGGTGGACAAATAAAAAAATAAAAATAAATCTGACCACTAACAGCCTCCAAAACAACCATAAAATGTAATGTAAACAGCTTTAACCAAACCTGAACTTCATGAAGGTAAGATTAAATGCAGAACTGTAAGAAAGCAATAGTTTTAGCTTGGTATACTGAATAAACTGACAATGAGTACATGTTTTCTTTGCATTGAAAGGATGTTAAAAAAAAAAAAAAAAAAAAAAAAGAGAGATAGAGCAGACTTTCTATTTGGCATTGAATAATATTTAAATTGACATTTAACTGACCCTGGAGATTCTGAACCATATCCAGTAGCACCGGTATCAGTGTCTGGTTGTAGTTGTGGAAGATATCCAGGAACAATACTTCTGTACAGGGCTAAATAAAAGAAGAGAGCAGAGGGGACAAAAAGGAAGATGGTTAATCATTGTTTTTCTCCCAGCTCTCCCATCTCTTAGCAGCCTGCGTTGGTTTGTTTGGGCACTTAGTGGTGGTGGGGGGGAATAGCACATGAACAAGTGACGTCAGTGCATACCCTCTATATAAACAAGGAACATGTAATACAAAGAGGCTCATGCACAAACACAGACAAACAATGGCCACGCTTGGAGCTCCCAGTTCAATAAAAAGTCAATGTGAAATTGTCAGGGGATTTTTCTGTTTGTGTGTGTTCAAATAGAGAAAAGGTACTCCAACCACCTTCAGTAGTTTATTGGGTTTTTAATGTAACAAAAAAATAAATAAAATCAATATTAAATAAAGGTATAAGAAATCTGACAACATGGGCTGAGCCAATTCAAGAACACATGCTGTGTGTTACTGGGTATGTGCATGTGTGACATCTCACAGCATGTACTGTGGGGGCTGGTGATGGCGCATTGGATAGGACACATGCCTTTGGTGTGGGAGATCTGGGTTCGATTCCCACTGCGATACATCAACCAATGTGTCCCTGAGCAAGACACTTAACCCCTAGTTGCTCCAGAGGTGTGTGACCTCTTATATATAGTAATTGTAAGTCGCTTTGGACATGTAAGGTACTGTAGGCATAACCTCTCTGCCTTGATGGCAAGAGGTCAGATGAAACTTCTAAAAAGGCAATTTAGCTTCACAGGATTAAGAAAAACACAAACTCTTATTCTGGAAAATATAGGCTGGTGGTATACTGATAGGGAGAGGCCATCTATAATCCACCATTAGAATTGGTGACCATGGTAGGAATAGATGGATAGTGACATGTGATCCATGAACCATCCTGAGCACCACAATGTGCTAATACGAAGGTTAAAAGAGGGCATATACTGTTTGAAAAAAGTTACTGTATCAACAGTTATACATACACATACAAGAATGTGTTGGCGGGTGGGGGTGTGTGAGTGTGTGTATTCAGATGCTAGGTTAGGACAAAATATAAACTAAGATTAGCCTCTGCAACCAATACAGTTAGCATTCTTTGCACAGATCTGCAGAACCATTAACATGCATCTTTGAAAACTTCCAGCTTTAGGGAGCTATTTTTAACAAAAGACCCCTAACATTGACCTAACAAAAAGGAACCCTGATGCAATTCAAAGCAAGAACAACTAGCTCAGTGTTTCTTTTGATAATTCTAAATTGTGAAGTAATTAGATAACGAATAAGCTCTAGACTGTAATGCCACCTTTTTTTTCTGCTCCAGTGTGCTTTAAGTGAATAAGAACTTTGACTGTGCTGTGTGTTACAGGGTATGTGTATGTGTGTGACATCTCACAGCATGTACTGTAAGTATAACCTCTCAGCTTTGATTGCAAGAGGTCAGAGGACACTTCTAAAAAAGCAATTTAGCTTCAGAGGATTAAGACAAACACAAACGGTTGTTCTGTTGGGAAAATATAGGCCGGTGGTATATTGATAGGGAGAGGCCATCTATAATCAGCCATTAGAATTGGTGACCATGGTAGGAATAGATGGATAGTGACATTTGATCCATGAAACATCCTGAGCACCACAATGTGCCAATACAAAGATTAAAAGAGGGCATATACTATGTTTGTGTGTGTGTGTGTGTGTGTGTGTGTGTGTGTGTGTGTATTCAGATGCTATGTGACAAAATATAAACTAAGATTAGCCTCTGCAACCATTACAGTTAGCATTCTTTGCACAGATCTGCAGAGCCATTGACATGTATCTTTGAAAACTTCCAGCTTTAGGGAGCTTTTTTTAACAAAAGCCCCCTAACATTGACCTAACAAAAAGGAACCCTGATGCAATTCAAAGCAAGAACTAGCTCAGTGTTTCTTTTGATAATTCTAAATTGTGAATTAGTTAACGAATAACGTAGGGTTGCACGATATTGACCAAACGTGATATTGTGAGATTGTTTATGAATATTGCCATAAAGATACAAAAATTATGGGGAAAAGCATCAGAATAGATTCATAAATAAAATGCTTTCTTACAACACAAAGTTTATTTCAACTGAGTCATATTGGATTGGTACAACATGAATAAATAAATAAATAAATAAAGAGCATGTCTACAGGACATGTTTTACTGGTTGTACAGTATAAAATATATAAAGAGAACAGGGCACAACTTTTCTTTCGCTTTTCTGATTCGTTCCTTTTAGTTGTCCCTATCTATTTCTTCACTTAGATTGTCACTCTGTCAAAATAAGCACACATGTGGTACGCTACATAGGGTTTGTCACGTAGTAACCCGTGTGCAGATCATTATAGCGTTTCAAGAGGGCTATAAATCAAACACAACTAATGGCGCTTTTCCATTACATGGTACCTGCTTGACTCGCCTCTTTTGGTTTTCCCATTACAAAAAAAAAAGTACCTGGTACCTGCTAACAGGTAATTTTTTCAGTACCACCTCAGTCAAGGTTCCAAGCGAGCTGAGGCGATACCAAAAGGTGACGTGAAATCAACAGAGGGGGGTGTCCTGAACAAACCCGCCGTGTGTGTGTGTGTTTTTTTTTTTTTACATACCCGTAAACTGTATTTCCAAGAGTCACCGCCGGTTTCTTCAACAGCTAGAAGAAAGAAGAGAAGTGTAAGGGCTGGTGTCCCATGCATAATCAGAAGAGTGAGTGTCTATGGAGGACTGTCAAGCTAATGCTGCTACAGGCCTGAACTATACTGTATTCTGATATGGCAAATGGTTACCTACTAGGAAATGCTGGTCTGGAGATTACAGTGGAGGCTGCTCAGCTGAAACACTGTACATCTTGTCTGAGAAAATGTTATGTGTGGTTTTGTCTGACTGGAAAACTGAATCTAAAGGTCAACAACCACATAGGGCCTTTCCATGTATGGTCTCAGGTTAATTAAGTGTTGCATTTGAGTCTTCAGTGTCATTACATCAAGTCTGCAAGGGCACTGTGCGGCTAAGGAATTTGTCACAGATATCCTAATCTCTGCCATACCTAGCTACAACCAACCCAAACCTCTTTACTCTTTTATCTATTTCATTGAGCATTTTTCCAAAGAGGAAAAAAGAAATCCACATATTTATTTATCACTTTATTAAACATGTGGTTGTGTAGAGCATTGCTGCTTTAGATTAATCTCAGTTTCTGCCCACAAGTTCATAATGTTTAATCTGCATAATAAAATGCTCCATTGATTTAAATTGCACAGCATTAACACTGGTAATGGTAGATGATTGGTCAAAGTTGTATGAAAACCATCCGTTTGATTATTCAAGAAATTACTATTAAGGCTATTATAAGTGTGTCCAACAGCTAACATTCATGCATGAATAAAGCATCCCCATTACACATTAAATTCTGGCGAAGCCTGCATCCAAAGCAACAGTGCTGACTTCATGAATATCAGAATTTGGTCATCTGGACTTCCCAAGAACATGCCTGTTAACTCTGCGAGTCTGCAGGACCAGATAAGTCTGCACATTTGGATTCAGCCTGTGTATCTGGGGATGTGCTATTACCAAAGCTCTCTGGGTCCTCTTCCCACATTGCCAGCTCTTCCTCTGTGAGAAGGAAGTAGTGTGAGACGAGCCGGCGTCCAATCTCTGTCAGTGTGGGGTGTGTAAAGAAAGCTGTCTTGATCTTGTGAGCCTCCAGACTCTCTGGTTTACTGTCTGAGGGCGGGAGGAGGGAGGGAGAGAAGGAAGAGTAAAAGTGAAGTTGAACTTGACTCTGCCACCATCGCACACTCAAACATTCGAATGAAACCAATGCATTAACACAAGAACCACAAAAATGAGGCTCAGCTCTCTGACAACTAACAGTTGCTTAGGAGAAAGATCTTCAATAAGGCACACTAGCTGGCAGAACAAAGACACAGTGCTGTGCTCCACGACTAACGAAGCACTGGAGGCCTCTGTCAGCTTGAAATAAACATGGTGGTGTTGTGACGCTGATGGTATTACAGCATTGCATTTTTGAAAACACTGTCAGGGATCAGCTTTGAAGAGCTATTGGCGTTTTCAGATGGCCTCTGAATCATAGACCTGAAATACCATGTACTTTGCAGTGTTTCCTCTGTTGATTTGGAAGTGGCGGCTCCCCATGGCAAAATTTCTGCCAGCACGGTATCAGAAATAGGGCAGACGCACAATGTAGTCGCGGTTGCCTTGTAAATTATCCTGACTGTTGAAAAGCCTGTCCACGCCCCCCGCAGGTGGACGGCAATACTACAGTCTGATGTCGGTTTAGTGAGCAGCACTGCGCTTTGATGTCTCTTTTAGAGAGGCAGCGGACTTTTTAGTTATTCTTTTTCTTTATTCTGTCTGGTTTGTACGTTCGTGAGGAAAACGTGAGTATTGTTCGGACAGACCTGCCCCCACTGCTAAAAAAATAAATAAATAAAAAATTATTCAATTGTGTTATCGCTTTACTCATCTTTTATTCTCCACACTTTCTGCTCCTCTTTCCCAAAGCCCTCATACCTACCATCAAGGTTCTTGGAAGGTTTGTAGGCATCATTCTTAACAATGATCTTGATGAGGTTCATGCACTGAACAATAAAGCGTTCAAATGTCACTCCCTCCCCAGCAGGTGTAAATAGGTAGCCGACGGCAAATTCCAGAGAACGCTGGATTAGGGGTATAAATGCACACGGATGGTACTCCAAGAAATCTAACAACTACATGGAAGGGAAAAAAGAAATGTACAGAAGAAGGACAAACACAGAAGGGACGGGAGAGAGATGAACATTTGTTAGATAGCTATAATTGGTAACTTCCTTGATGCAAAACATACAACCCATTCATTAATAATGAAACAGACATTTGTCATGTATTAATATAGATTCATATACAAGTAAACTTACAACTTTAGTGTACAGTATGATTATCTTCTCCAACTTCTCTCTACATGTGCTGTCTGGACCAACCTGCCGACCTGAAACACAAAACAACCATACAGTATTGTTACATACAGTAACAGCAGCATAATATTAAGTAATATCAATGTCGAACCTTCATATTAAAGAAGGTTTTGAATCAAATGGATTTTAATTAAAATAGCTACGAGGAACTTTTAAATGTTTCTGAAACGGTTTAATTTTCCATCTGACGATCATAAATGACCTCTAACAGCAAACGAGACTAACAGTGAAAAGAAGGCTATTTTTAAATAGGTTTTATTAATGCCTTTGCCAGGGTCAAATTCTTCCCACGAAGTCACAAAATGATTCACGGCAGGCAGACAGGCTCTACAACCACACATTCTGCTGAGTCACAGATTTCACAGGAAAAAAAAAGGAAATTAAACGAAGAACTAAAAGCCAAAAGAGAGAGTGACCGATAACGGGCGAAAACCCGAGTCAACTTTGGTCTGGCTTTTAACAGATTGTAAAGGATTCAAAACCGACTCTGAATTGGCCCTCTTAAGACACTATTTCACTCATAAAATAACTTCACAATGCGAGACTTAGTTGTACGTCAGTAGCCTACATTAGAGCCCTGTAAGCCCGTCGGGGTCCAACAGGCTAAGCCCATTTGGGCCAGGCTCGATCCGTTTTTTTTTTTATTTTATTTTTTACAGATTGGGCTCGGGTCGGACTCTGGCTTATTTTAGCTTCTCTCCTAATTGTGCCCATCTTAGTAGCATGTGACGTGTGTGTGTTTGCGTGTGTAGCAGAGAGCGCGCGCATCAGAGAGAGAGAGCACATCAGAGAGAGAGAGCGCATCAAAGAGCACGCACGTCAGAGAGAGCTTAAAAGTGATTGATGTTGGTCTAGGGTCGGGCCGGGTTCGGGCTGAAAAAAATTGCAGGCGTTGCCGGGCTGGGGTCGGGTAGGGCTCTAACACCACTGGCCAGGGCCGGGTTAGGGCTGGAGTTTTTGGCCCGTGCAGGGCTCTAGCCTACATGAGTCCCCCTTTCATTTAGCGCCCAGTTTTAATTTCTTTTCAGTCAGTGTTTGTGTTAGCCTATTTTCTTTTTGTACCCCTGTACTTCCTTGGGTTTCATGAAAGGCGCTATATAAATCTAAGTTATTATTATTAATTATTATTAATTATTATTATTATTATTATTATTATTATTATGTTGGTTACTACAAGAAACTCTTGCTAATGCTTTGGCTAGTGACACAGTGACACCCGGTTTAGCTCACGATAAATCCAAAGTAGACCAAGTTACCTTTTGTAACACTTGAAATGTAATGATGCATCAGTAACGTATTCTCTTATTGTAAATGAATGATTTTCTGTCTGAGCAAAACATTCATCCCAACTATATGACCTCCTGGTAACACAAACTCTTTAATACAGTGGGTAATATAAGCTTTCCTCCCGTGGACGTTATGCATTTTTTTGTTAAATCGGGCACATTATTGTTGCCTTTGTTATTGTTGTTCCTATGTCTAGATAATAGGTAGATTTGTGCATCTAGTATATTATTTATCCACGATATACACTTATAGGTTCAAAACTGGATATACTATTTTGCAGCTATGCAAAACTAAAAGATCTTTACAACAGCAGGTGTGGTAAAAACGCTACAGCTTTTGTCCAAAGGGACTCAAATCAACACAAACTGAAAGTTTCTCATAGCCACTTTAAATAAATAAGTCTTGACATTTTGGGAATGTTCACTCACTTTTTTTTAGGCAATAGAAACACATTTATTTTCCAAAGAAAAAAAACCCATCAAGATTAGTTTGTCAAATATCTGAGGATTTACGAGTTAACAGTGTTTTAATGCTGGCACACTGGCAGAACTGCAGCATAATGTATTGAAATGTTAAACATTCCTCTCCTGCAGTATTTAGCCTATGCTCTTATAAAAAGGTAAAATGCATGAAGCCCACATGAGAAACAACGGTGTCTATTGAGAATTAAGATTTTATTTGTCACATCAGTCATGATGAAGCTCATGTAAAAGGGTAGGAAAAACTTGAATGGAATGAATAGGAGCAGGATTACAAGAAGGACAGAAAGAGAAGGAAAAAGATGCTCAAGAAACATGCAGAGATTAATGTATCCTTATTTACTACAAGAAACATTTCAGCTTTTTTTATGGTCAAGTGCTCACTTCACCTTGCTGCCTTGTGAGAGTCGCATGGGCCCCTTACGTTGGTGTAAATAATAAAGTAAAGTAACAAATAAAAAATGACCATGAATGACTCAGTTCCTCTGATGTAAATTTTGGCTCCATAAAAACAACTCATGATGCTAAATAATAAAGATGTTCACCGTAGTTTACTTCCTTGTCGACCTCAATGATGAAATCGGCAGACCATAACGGCCTCTGGCCTTCCTCCAATCATTTGTGAACAAACAGGGTCATAGTTTCTTCTCCCCTTGTACACATTAATTTTTATCAGCTACTACCAATTCAAAGTGTCACTAGATTAATTAAAATTGTTAACGGGCTCAAAAACTGCTTTTATTTTTTATGTAACATTATGGATCATGTAGATCAAGACACCATTGCATTTAATTGACTTTGGACCCATGCCACTGTTTCTTTGTTCACAGGTGTGTGATGTAAGCAGTTGTCTAAAGTTATCAAAGTCCATGAGGTCATACATTTGAACCAAAAAAACCTGCTAATAATAATATCCATAGGCAAAGATAAAGAAAATGAAGACAAAAAATAAATAGAGAACGCTGAAACGAAGGGGTATTAATTATTTCTGACAGATTTGTAACTCAGCAAAAAGGTTTTCAACAATGTAATGACTGACAGGAATGGATAGGCAACCTCAGATGGATGACAAATGTCTAACAGGGAGAGCCAGACGTCGAAATGGACCGCTCAGACTGCACCAAATACACCAGTTTATATAGCTGACCTTATCAGTCTGTGCAGAGCTGATATGTCTTCTCAGCACGGCTGTAAGCTGCCTTGTAAGGCTGCCTTGCTGTTTTCCCCTATCTGCCAGGCCCAAATACCAACAGGACCCTGACCTGTCTCCTTTGCCATCAGCAGAGTACATATGGGAAGTGATAGTTGTGGCGGATATCTCAAATGATATTTTTGCGAATATCTGCCACTATGGCAGCTCGTGGAATTGTCTGAAATTAATCTCTCACTCACTGGGTGTGGTCAGGACAAATTTCATGGGAGAAAAAAAGGGCAGCTGATAGTGAAATCAGACCATGAAAGTGAGCCAACATAGCTACCATTCAAACAGTTTCACTCATAGAGTGTTTTCCCAGCATGAACTTTCCCAAGCAACAAAGAAATCTTTTTAGCAACTAAGGAACTTTACATGCATTTCAACCAGAATAAGTAGGAAGTAAATATAAATTGCTGTACCATAGTTCCATGTAGGGGAAAAAGTTTTAGGGTAAATATATTAAATAGGATATAAATGATCGGTTTCCGCACTTTTGCTTTTCAATCTGACACCAAATCCAACGCCATCGTCTCGTCAGGTGATGAGTGAAATCCTGCTACTCTGTGATGCGACGCTGCTGCTGTACGTAGACATTTTGACGATAGAGATTGTAGTGCTGAACTTCGTTGATTGTCCAAACAATAACAAAGTGGCTGCTTCAACTTGTGTAAAGCTTCATTTACACTATAAGGAGAACACCGCGCGACTATAGTATTAATATTAGGACGAGGACATCTTTTGTAATGTTTGACATTACATACAAAGTTATGACGTAAGCTTCCAGACTAGTTAAAAAAACGAGTGCTATAAAGAGAAAATTTGCTTAAAGCCGCCTACAAATGATATGTGATTTGCTCTCTGCGCAGCGCAGGTATTCGTCATCAAAACGTGTTGTGAAGTGGTTAGAAAAAATTAAATCGGAATCGGCTAAAATCGGCATCAGCTGGCCTAACTCAAAGAAAATCAGAATCGGCCTAGAAAGTTGTAATCGGTGTATCTCTATTTTTAGACTTTTATTTCTTGGATTTTACATTATTACTACTGACAGGGTGATGTCACCATCAAAGATTTTCCAGGAAGACACATTTCATGATGCCTTTAACCTGCTCTCTCGACATTTAGCAATAACAAAGATAGTCATTCTTTGAGTCAGACTCATACATTTAAATAATAGTACAGTGGGCATATGTTGTACTTTGAGCTCTTCTGTTTCCTAATGGTTTAGAAGAGAAACTCTTGATTAAAACCTAACCCCCTTAGGATGTCTCGGCCTGAACGTTTAATTTGACACCTACTTTATGCTATGCTATCATGAGACCTAGACTTTGGGTGTTATAAAATATCCTAGCCTTTTATGTGGGTGTCTTCAGTGTGCATTAGATAAAGCACCAGTGACTGAGTGTGTTTACTGAAGGGAGAAGCCTTGGATCAGAGATACAGGAAAGAGAAAGAGACAGGTACTCACAGCATTCCAAGAACTGTTTTAGCCTCTCAAACACTGCATTCAGAAAACCCTGAAAAGAAAGAGGAAGAGAGGGTGAGATGAAGTTTAATATTTTTGACATTTCTGCAGTTGAATCACTCGTGATTGCCTCATCAGTATTGCTCAGAAGGAGATATATTAACAAGGGAATAA